>NC_141695.1:1645379285-1645996785 GCF_964263255.1 Lissotriton vulgaris
CACAGATGTAAGGATAGAAAAAACAGGTGTGAATACTCGACTACATGGCTCTCGAAGTTGGAATGGGTTGGTTGCGATGCATATCTATGTATAAAACTCAAAAAAAATATTTCGCAAACAAATATTGTGTGTATAGCCAAACTAGCCAGGGACTTTGGATTAATTACCATCAATACTATTTGATTCACCTGCTTCCTGGCTTGTATATGAGATTCTCTTTGTGAGGCGGCGAATTACAGTATGTGAGCACCAATTTGTGCATTATGTTTCTGATTACTGTATATACTACACACATATTTAATGTAAGCGATACCATTAAAACCGCTGTGTAATAAAGAACCTTGGCTGGTTATACAGGCCCCGCATCCCCCGTGGTGCAGGGGGGCCCCTCAGCACAGTACTCTGGACGGAGAGCTCCTGATTGAGGCCGGAGGGGGCCCCTCCATGTTCCTTGCAGTGGGGTCTCCCACAAGTATTTTCTTTACGCCACTGTGGTTATGCAAATCTTTTGCAATTTGTGATGACTCAGTTAGATTGTACCTGGACTCCCTTATCTCCCTAAACTTTGCCTTTTTGTCCACATCTGCACTCAACCATTTCTGCCCAGAAAATTGAGACATTTAATGCAGTATACTTTCTGCTGTTCATCTTGTTTCTTGAACAGTGGTAGGTATGGATACTCGTCCTGATTACTAGTTTCATAGTACTGGTGGGGTGCAACTTCAGAATTTTGATCACCAGTACAGTGTGGAAACATCCCATCAGTTCTGTGCAATTATGAGTTAAACCCCACTGAATGGGTGCCATATTTGTGGTAAAATTATTCATAGAATTCCCAATTCCATTTGGATATGAAAATCTCATTTATCCGCTACTCTGACCGGGTGACAAATGGGAGTAGGGTTCTTTAAGAGGTGTGGGCAGTGGGAGGGGGTGGAAAGGTGTGCCCAGTGACAAGGCACGCTGTAGTCTGACAGGAGGCACCTTTCTATAAATCTTTTCCGCAGTCTCTGTCCGATGAGCGCATGCTTTTAATGTCCAGAATTCCGGCTAGTAAAATCAGGTCTGGTGTTCCTAAAACCTTCAAATCCAGGTGTACAAACACTGTTGCAGTTGTATTCAGGCAGAGTGGTATCTAATGTAAAACAAATTTAACAAGCCACTCTCATTATCGAAAAGGGAATGGGTCTAAGGTTACTTGAAAAAGAAAAATTTCCCTTTTCTTGGTTATATAGGACAGATCAGACTGTTTATCATGTAGCCTAATTCGAGGTCTGGTTTGATATGAGGCACCCCATATGGTAACAAATTTACAATTTATACTGGAAGATGTCACAATATTTCTATGGATTATCAATAAAATTTTCTAACACACAAGATCAAAAGGTAACAAGCATTTACAATGCAACGGTTTCGCCTTTTGAAAAGTTTGAGCTATCGGCATTGTGAATGACAAACTTTTTATTTATGCCAATAATACTGTATCAAAATTGCTTTATTTCTTCAATAAAAATGTTTTTTTTTTTAAAAAGACCATCAACTCTATGTCTACCACCTCAAAATTCCTGCTTCCTTTTATCCAACGTAAGTCCTCTGCGATGCCCCAAACCCTAGTCCATCATCCTGTGGTCTGCGTTCTGGGAATGTCTCGACTACTTTAAATGAGTGCTCCAGCCTGACACCCCTGCTCATGCCAACTTGACTACACAGCTATTGATAATAGTTGATAATAGAGAGGAATGTGCATTTTATCACAATGTTCCTACTACATCACTGCACTGCTGACCTCCCCCCCGTGCTACTGCTCACCTTCTTCATTGCATTGCACTCTACCCCACTCCAATCTATCTAACTCCACCTCACTTCAATCTGCCCCCACCTATCCCATTCCAATCTACCCCATGCACCTCTGCAATCTGCGCTAATCTACCCCATCAAACACTCCAATCCAACAAACTTCACTATTACGGTCTAACCAAAATTACCCCACTCCAATGGACTGCCCTTCAATCTACCCCAACCTGCCACAAAATCTTTCCTGCCCCAAACTACCTCAACCTACCCAACTCCAATCTACCCCAGCTCCAACTACCCCAACCTACCCAACTCCAATCTACCGCAGCTCCATCTACCCCAATCTATCGGACTCCAATGAACCCCAATCTATACACCCCTAATCTACCTCACTCATCCTACCCCAACCCAATTTGCCCCGGTCTACTCCACTCCAATCTAGCCCACTCAAACTACTTTACACTACCCAATCTACCTCACGTCAGTCTACACTACTCAGTCTACCTCAACCTACTCCAATCTACTACGCCCCAATGTACCTCATCCAACCTACTCAAAGTACCCCATTCAAGTCCACCCCAACCAACCAACCCCCCTCATTCTACCCCACTCCAATTTAACCATCTCTACCCACACTCCAATCAGCCCCAATCTGCCCCGCAACCACCACAGAGAAGCCTTGGAATGCTCGCCTCAAACTAGCATTGAAAGTCAAGTGCTAAATGGAGTACTTAGCTCGGTTAACCAGGAACCATAGTAGATCGTGTCTCAGGATATCAGGCGTAAAATGTCTCAACTGCAAAAAATGGGGCCAGTAACTACTGCTTACCCAGTGGCCCTATGAACAGTGTTGTTGGTACAGATGCCAAACTGCATCTCACCCATCTGTAACCTCTAATCAGACCTCTTCCTCTGTACGACACAGCACCCGACAGTACTTTGAAGAAGGCTACATGCGTATTCAAACAAATGGCTTACCACATCAAACAGTCTACTTCAAAGTCTATAAAAAGCCCACGAAAGTATGCACAGCTGCGCTGGTCAAATGTCTTCAAATGACAACCCAAGAGCTATGTATGTTCTAATCATATGTTATGCAACACACGCAGGGAGGTTTATTGTACATTCACATCATCACGACTAACACCATAGCACAACCAGTGATTCTGAAGAGAAAAAGCAACCAGTGAAAGAATACTAGAGTCACGGCAGCGGCACAGTATGGTTAGTATAGCTAGCCTGTGTGTGGCAGTAAATCGAGGCTGGGTGATTATATTTTTATGGATATAGATTAATGTAATGAGCCCAAGTTCGCCTCCCATTAAATACGCTCCCCGATAATAAACACAGCTTTATTTGACAACCACAGTATATAGGTTCCTTAATTACACAAAAACCTTGACGTTTACACTGATTCCCCAAGCACAAGCTTTCAAATGTGCAGCTGCTGTTAAGGTAGCAAAGCCTAGACTACAAGTAACTGACTTCCATGCCCCTTACGGCTAAGCTCGGCAACAACTAGTTTAGATGTTTTCAAAATGCAGTGAGCCCACTGCCCAAAAAATATTAAACTAAATCGCTGGCCCTCTATACAGTACTCCTTAAGGCAACAGTACAGTGCCATCTAAGTATCTGAAGTAACTGCGTCTCTGTGCTGGTTATAAGTTTAAAATAGTATAGCCATAATATTGCACCTGTAAGGAGTAGAGCACCCCGCATTTCCCAAGAGAATAGAAATACTGCCTTCTGTGTAGTGTCAGAAACCTTCCCTCGGTATACGGTGCCACCCACCACGGAGTACCAATGCATCGGCACCGTACATTCCAAAACACACCCCTGAGTTTACAGTGCTCTTTATAGTCAGTGTGCATGCACACCTACAAGTGTCTTTTAGCCTCCCAAAGGGAACAGAGCCCAACAAGTGCACGGCGCCATTCAGAACAGCTCCTGTGGGCACCCCGGCAGACTCCTCGCTGTCCTTTCTGTCGCATGCTCCTCGCCACCAATATCCAGCACCATTCTTCAGAGTACTCACACGACGAGTGTAATGTAAAAGTTATCGACAGAATTTACACTCCACCAGTGCATTACGCATTGCAGTTCTGAACATAGTGTGTACATGGCTTATTAATTTTCACTTAGGAACCACCACCTTCAACAGTGCCCGCTGAACTCCTCAGCTACGCTGGAGTATGCAAGCACCAGCCTCCTTACACCTTCTGGCAGTCGTACCTTAAGAGTCCCAGCTCCCACCCCAGGCCGTACCTGCGTAGAAGCGGATGAGGCAGGCGATGTCGGGCTCCAGCCCCTCGTCCTGCAGCCGGCTCTGCTGGCGGAAGTCCAGGCGCTGCAGGTAGCGGCTCTGCAGGTGCAGGGGCCGCTCGTGCGGCCGCAGGCGGCGGGCCGGCTCCCCGTGGAGTTGTACATACAGAGCGGGCGGCTATCAGTGAAGTGACGTGAAATGAGCAGTGCAGTATAGGTGCGTTGAGCAGTGCTAGCCTATCACTCCATGAATCGCCACCCGGGTCCTGTTGAAACTGCGGCTGTACCTATTGTGAGATCTACCCCGTGGTCTCATTCACAAAGCCACTAATAAACCGAATAGACACCCAAATATATAGAGCTACTGGGCACTTTAAGAAACATGCGTCTCTGATGTCACCGTCGCTCTTTTCAACAGCCCCGCCTTAGTGACCCTTAGCCACGCCTTTCAGCTCTATGATTGGTGTCCCGTTAATGTCGTGCTCGGTTTATCATTCCCTCCCCGTTTGATACAATCACAATCAGCGAGGGGCGGGGTTAATGGGGAGAACTTCTGACTGGCTGGTTTGCAGAAATGTGCGGCGGATGGTAATAACGCGTGATGTTTTTTCGTGGTGAGGTGGCCTCAATCGAGTCAGATAGGACCGCGTCAGCTTTGCACTCTATGCTACACGTAGAGAAAAGAGGAGTAAACAACACCGTAGACAACTTGACTGTTGAAATGTAAATTACAACATCACATTCCGTAATACGTAAGGAGGCATTAACTCCCAAGCGAAGATGGCCGACGGAAGCGGGAGGGGGGGCCGGAAAGACACGGAAGCGGGAGGGGGGGCGGGAAAGACACGGACAGCGGGGGGGGGGACGGGAAAGACACGGACAGCGGGAGGGGGGGGAGGAACGCACTCACCTGGACTTCTTCCGGCGGCCGTGGTCGGCATGAAATGAGGAAAACAAACACACAAAAAAAAAACGAAACTCCGCCCACCGCCGCATGACTACACAGAGGGAACGCCCAGCGAAAAAATCGCGGGAACGCTCCCGAATCTGGTCCGTGAATGACGGACAGATCTCTGTTCCAATGGCTAGCCTCCATTTATGGAGCTAGCCAATGGAACAGAGGGCGTATTCAAGTCCCCCTATACTGAAAACTAAAGATTTCTCCTGGGGCCGGAGCTAAAGCTCCGTGCCCCAGGCGAAACCTAAAAAGGTAAAGGAGTAAGAGGTCAAAAAGATACTGTACTAGAATGATTCTTAAGTTAAAATTATTTCATTTATTATGATTGTATTGAAAACAATTGTTTACATTCATTGACATTTCATAAGAATAAATCGTTACATTCAAATAATGAAAACATGATACAATTTTTGGTTAAAAAAGGAAAAGGAGTGGTATCTAACCCAGGGATATTGCTTTTCCTTATTTGTAATTGGGGATTCAGCATCCTACCGTTAAACTACTTGATGGCTGATTATGAGTATGGAAGCAGGACCGCCAGCCTGCCAGCCAGGCTGTTGGCATCCCGAACCGCCGCATTACGACATCACCACGGGCTGGCAGTGTGTCGGGTGGGAGGAGCAGCCATGGCAGTAGTATGCTCCAGCCCTAGGAGAGAGCCTGAAGCCAATGCTTGCCACTGCTTCGCCTTCTGTAAGTCGGGGGCATTGTTTCCATGCACCATGTTGTGCATGGCAACCAGTATGTGCAATGACAGTGCAGGCATAAAGGGGAACACCATGGGCACTGGCCACAATCCACATAGGCTTATTCGCCCTTTTTGTGGCCCTTTGTCTGCGTTTCCTCTGACCTTTTCACTGCAGTATCTTCGCTGTTAAAAGGTTGGCGGAAAGGCAGCTCATAATTAAGGCTCCCTGTTTTCTGTTTTTACGGATTTTTACAGATAAATACAGACAGAAACGTGTTTTCTGTCTGCATTTATTTTTAAAAGTGGATAAATACAGAAAATTGTGCTTCTTTTAAGTGACTCTCCGTGCTGTCTTTCATGAATTATAGTATAGGCCAGCAACTGAGCAGATGGAAGGCATGGTAAATTTTAAAAAACAGGATGAAACTTCTTTAAATAAGGGCATTTGTCAACATACATTTATGGTATAATTGTAGCATTTACCAGTGGATGAATTGCCATGTAATATTTGGCTGCTTAAATAGCTAAAACATGAGAGGCATCAACGTTTGAGTGTGCATCTATCAGTTCAATACATATGGAAATGTACAGGTTTTCAACTTCATTTATACGCAAAACACAAAATAAATATGGTTAAATACAGATAAAATAGCCCAAAAATAAATATGGATAAATACAGACGGAAATGTTAAAAAAAAAATACCATAAACCGGAAACTCTACTCATAATGCACACAGCCGTGCCGACATTGACCGCTGCTGTCCCCACCGCCGTGTGAGCTTGGATCTTGATGGTGGCGGGTGTCTGGAGGTGGTCTGGAAGCAGTCTTTGCCAGGAATGCGGGCGGTCGGACCGCCAAAAAGCAATGACGGTATCCAGACCGCCAGGTTCCTAATCAGGCTCTAAATGGCTCCTGCCTCAGTGTGCCCGGAGAAAACATCCAACAGTTATCGACAATTCTCTGCTTTGAAAATGTTTAATTCTTATATAACTATTTCATTCATATTTCAAGCGACCTTATAACCACATATATGTATATTTTCATGATATGTATTGAAAACTTACAAAGACAGTTCTCGATTCTGGTATTTAGATTAGAAATCCCTTTTCTTATCAGCAAGCCAATGCCACAGAGAGGCTCTCGAATTTAGAATAGAAATTCTTGGATTTATAGGCTCCACTCAATATCCATAAACCGTGGGAGTGAGTCCCTTCCTTCCAAAAATACCAAACAGATGAATTTTAAACCTCTGAATAGTTTCAAGTTGGACTAAGCTATTCTTTTCTGTCGAATGAAGAGAATATCTTTCCATTTGCTGTAGCATTGGGGATAAAAAACGAACTTGGAAATGTTTGTTTTCTGCAAAAAATGACACACATTTCGGGCCATCCATACCCTCGAGATGTGGTCTGACTTGATCAACCTGCTGGAAATTTTCAGAGATGGTAGAAAGCGCACTGTGTAAAATTCTGTTGACTATTTCAAGAGGGGGCAAAGATTTGATTGACCGAAAAAAAAAATACACCAATTTACATTGTTCTGCGATACACGTGCAACATTTTGTGTTAGGTTGCGTGGAGCTGACATGCCGGACCTTTTGTTTGTCTCCACTCTGGATATTCCCTTTCAATTTCATTTCTTGAAAAATCTTTAGATGTAATCGTTCAGCTGTTATTAGGATTAGAGGCTGCCTGTCCGCCATTCCATATGCGCGATTCCATTGTGCAGCGGACAAAGAGGCGCTTCCCAATGGAAATGAAAGAAATCTCTTATCTGCCGCTGAAAATAAAGCCATTATCTGAAAAACCAATGCTTTTCTCACTCCCAGGACTGAACGTGCCTTAGATAAGGGCTGGAGTATTCACACATATTCTCACCTTGGAGCCAGCGCTACATTGCCCAGCTTGTGTCCCGCATTCAATTCACACAGAAATGAGGAAGGCATTTAAAGTGGGGGTTCCTGTGAAACTGTATATTGGACAGAAGTATACTGATTAAAAGAGATTTTCAGTTTAATGATGACATTTCACAAAGACCTATAAACACACAAAACAGAGGCCTTCCCTGTAATAGTGCCACATATTTTACAATTCTGTTGGTAATTGATTGGCAAAAACCAGCAGTAGAATTTCTAAACAAAATAATTTCAACACTAACTTTAAAATTGAAAAAAGGAATGTCCAAGTAAATAGCATTGAATCTGTTAGCAAACAGCTGGAAAAATTCTTTTTGACATGAGTTTTATTTACATGGGGATTTTCTTTGAATAGGGTAACAATTTAATCCTCATTACGAATAGCCAATTAAAAGCCTCTGAACTTCTTCTTCTCAGAATTACCTTTAAATTACATAGGGTCCCAATTATTCCAGGGATGGGGAAATAAAGGGCGATATAAGATTTTGTGGAATAACATGTAAATCTGTTTTCCCCCAACAGAAATCTCCATGTGAAACAAAAAAAGTTATAATTCCAATGGGCTCGTTATGAGGCCCATTGGAATTGTTGGGACCTGTTCGTAGGTAAAAGTGACTATGGCAACTCCATATCCAACATAAACACATTCTGTGGATTGGTTTGCAAGCAACAATTGAAGAAAGCTTTGGAAAACAAAGCAACAATTAGAAATTGGTATGTGATATGATGTTAAGGAGACGGGTGAGTAAAGAGACTGTACTCATTCATTCCTTTTTGTTCTTTATTATCCATAATACTAAAATACTATGGCCTCATTATGAGTGGCTCATTAGCTCTGATTGGCCCGGTAATAGGAGAATTATGAGAGCAACAGAAAACCCCCTGGTAAATGCTATTCCACACAGAGATTTCACCTACTTAAAGCAGTCAAAGTCCCCAGATGGAATAACAGGAAAAAAACATGCAGAAATTTTAAGTCCAATTTATGAATGTCACAATTTCAATCATATGTCAACTCAACTCAAGGGGGGAAACAATTTATATCTGGAACTCACTCCCTCCAAACATTAGGAAGATTCACAATATTGCAACATTCAAGCGGGAAGTGAAGAGCCTTCTGATGAGTAAATACGTTACATAGAGAAGATTATTGATCACTGCTTTGATCTATTACTGCCCTAACACAGAACATTTTTGTCATCAGAAAGGGAAGCATAGACAGGAATAACATGAACGCTAATCTATGATGTGAGACTGACCTCATGTATATCACTAAACGATATACTTATCGCAACCTCATATCAATGTGGACTTATAACTGCATCCCACATGAACCTATAATGATCTACCTCATTTATGTTTATGTATATAGATTATGATATAAGTTAAGCCGCAACTTACTATTAACGCAAACTGCACATGTGTTATGAATATATACCATCTACCTCATATTTGTTGTTCTTATAACTGTTAATATATTTGTTAATCTTTAACCTCTTCTATGTTAAGCGCTCTGATACCCACGGGTCTTGTTCGCGCTATACAAAACTTTATAATAAATAAATAAATAAATAAATTAAAAAAAATATATATATATATATATATATATATATATATTTATATATAGTGTTAGTCCACATAAACACGGCACTCCAAAGACTCATGAAGTACAAATATTCATATATTTGAATCAAGACAATTGTGATAGTAAAAAGCCTTTTTACCATCATGATTGTCTTGATTAAGGTATGTTAAGTTTGTAAGTTATGAGCCTTTGGAGTGCTGCATCTCTATGGGGTATCAATATTTTTGGAAGGAGCCGGTCTAACCTCACTGTAAGGACCAGCAAAAACTATGTGCTGCATCCACAGGACCGGATTTTATCTTCAAATTTATGTATGTTACACAGAGACCACTGTGCAGTTATAGTTAGGTGAGTTTCTATAGGAAGAGCGTTCACCAAAAACTTTGGCACTATTTGATGAATCTTCACAAAGCTTTCCAAAAAAGTTCATCCTCCTTCATGAGCCGTTTTGTGCCAATCCGTGGGCCCAAGAACAAGCAGGTTACAAAATGTTCATTTCCCATGTTAATTCCAATAGGAAGCTTTGCTCTCGGATATACAGAAAACAGCTGTACCGATTGCACCAAATTTGGCAAAAAGTTTGAACTTTAGTCAGAAAGCATGCTTTCTGTGATTTGGTATAAATCTGTTCAGCTCTATTAGAAAAATTAGCGTTTATAAAGGGGCCTTGGCCTTGGCATGAATGGGTTAAAAAGTTAGTTATGTCTGGATGATTGGCCATTAGCACAGGAAAATATAGCTGATACGTTTCAGTATTATTTTGATTTTTGAATATTCGTTTTTAATCTTATTTCAAAACCGAACTATAACATCATGTTTTTTCCAATGATATACATATATAAATTTGCAGACACATTTACCAATATAGAAATCAAGTGATTTCAAGCTAAATTGAATCTTCATCTATCCATTTCACAAAACCTTTTTGAAAAATTATTACCAATAACAAGAAACAAAAAAAACCAGTTTTTAATCACAGCACATGCATAAAACAGACCAACAAGTGGTTGAAGGCACATTCAACAAACGTAAAGTTGCTTAACCCTTTCGTTGCTGTCGTCGGCCAACGGCCGTCACAAGCACTACCTCGGTAGTGCTGCGCACGTCCGTTGGCCGACGTGGCCACGCCCGCACAATAGAACACCCGCAGCGGGGCGGATTTAGCGCCGCGCTAAAGGGGTTAAAGATAATTAGAACATTGGAATGCTAGGAGCTCCATTGAAGACAATGGAGTGCTCCGGGCTTCTAAATGCTGGTAGAAGCCCGGTGCTCCAACAGTCCAATGTTGTCCTTCACCATCTGTTGCTGTGAAAAAAGTCCTCATGAGCCCAAGGGGATCTCAATACCCTCAGGCTAAGTGATGCCTTTGTTTTATTTGTTAGAACATTCTGCCTCCAAGTGTAGGAATGTTCTAATGGCCTTATTGTCCTCCGTAGCAGGGCAATACCGGTATGAAAGTCCTGCTCCCTTGTGAAACTCTGAAGCAGGCCTTTAATGTCTGTTATCGCTCGCTAGGGTGGGCTATAAGGCTATATGAAAATTTTCTCCCATTCATTTCCCAGGTCTTTTTTATGATGCTTATAAGAAAAAGCAAAAAAGAATGTCTCTTTTAAATTTGATGCAAAAGCTTGCCTGGGAGAATATATGAACCTATTTAGTTATTTATTTATTTATGGTTTTCACCATCGTGAACTAGGCCAGAAAGGGTCAGAGCATTTTAAAGAGGTAAAACGTGGATAAGATCAATCATTGAACTAATGTAAGAGACCAGCTATAAATTAGGACCTGGGATCTGGAACCCAGGCTTCCTTATAACATTAATGAAAATCAGTAGGATTGCATATTTTCCCTCAACACAAGAGATGTAATATGTTCGCTGGGGGAATATTTAAATAGCCTGAACTATAAAAATGATTCAATCGGCAACACAACAAATTCTGGGAATACATGCCGTGCGAAATTACTTTTTTGTCTCTTGATATGTCTCTTTCAGAAATATGTAAATTCAGATCTGTTTTTAGAAAGGGTCAATATTGTAATTTAGTTCTTGGCTAACAAGAGATGTGCAGCTCATTGGTTAGATGTGCTGATATCATGAGAAATGTGGTCAAACCAATGCAATCATCAAGAGTAAATCGTCAATATAACATAAGCTATTTCCATCATAAACTATTCTTTATATGACAGGTTGTCTCCATAGAGGTACATTGACCGCAAAGGGGCAGAATATGAGTCATCTTGGAATAGACAGTGATAGAAGAAGCCATAACTCAACTCGCCCAGGATGTTTGATTTTCCTTGGGAGCCATTAGATAAACTGATAAATTACAGTCGTAGTGAGTCTGTCCTGCCAGCTCTTTCTGGATCCCTCTTGCTGCTTCCCTGTTGCTAATAGTTCTATGACAAATGATGCTCATAAACTTCTGCTGGTAAATGTTTCTTAAAGTTTCACAAGGAAGGGTAAGGGACTTTTTAAAAAATGCAAAACGTATATCAGTGGAGTGGTGTGGCTCACTGGTTAGAGGCGGCAGACCTGGAAGCAGAGAACGGCCCGGGACCAGGGTTCAATTCCCGACGCGGCAGGGTCGTGGACCAGGGTCAGCGTACTTGATAATTCTTGCCTCGGTGCCTACTCTAACCAGGGATCACTCTTGGCAACTCTGGGCATTAGCTTGCCTCATCTCTACAACGGCCCCCCACATTCGCCGGGGATGTCTGGTTTCATCTTGGAGATACCCAGTAGGGACCATCTCACAGGGATAGCCAGGACGGGTTCCCCAGCGGTCTACAGCGCCACGACGCCTCAGGGCAGCAGTGCGCTTTACAAGACCACATACATTACATTACATATATTCTAAAACCCTAAATTTATTAATGACTGCAGTAGAAGTTCACCATGTTTCCTGAGCCTGGTGCTGCCTACAGCAGTGGCTTACTGGTGAATGATGATACATAACATGTGTCTGGTCCAGTGGCGGCCCATGCAGGTAAGCGCAGTGGGGTGGGGTGGAGGTGGGAGGATAGAACTGACAAATGACAGAATAGTGAAAATAAAAAATAAAAATAAAAATTAAACCACTTACCTTGCTCTTGTCGCATCACCAACTCGGCGAGCGCAAGGTAAGTGGTATTATGTATTATTTTATTTCCCCTAGTCCATCGTTTGTCACTTCGACCCCTCCAACATCCCTGCTCGCCTCACCATCTCCACTGTCTCTGACCCACTGCGCTTGCCTGCATGGGCCGCCACTGGTCTGGGCAGCCCCTTTGGTAATGAGAACCATATAGGCCTCAGTCTTTGTGGGGTTGGCCAATCCCTCCCGTTCCAGGAATAGGAGGGGGTGGTGTAGAGAGGCACAGATGTATACAGCACAGCATTTCTGGTAGATGCTTTTATCTGGTCTGAACTGACGACGCCACCGTTTAATTTGCTACAAAACAAAGTATGTGCAAGCGCCCAGCATCTTTAATAGGAGGTGCCAAATACGGGGATTGCCAGATAATAATGTGCAGTCTTGATTCAGCCTCAAACCCATTTCTTCCATCATTTTAGACTTTTTGTGTCTTTCTATCCTTTTTTCAGGTTCTTTTTCATTTCTGCTTTCTCCATTTGCTAATGTTTTCCTACATTTCTAGTCTTTGTTCTTCCTTATTTTTCTGCCTTTCTAGCTCTTGCTCCGAGTCAAAGTCTGATGATTTAAAATACATTCAGTTCCCCAAAAAGTAGTGTGGGTGCCCAGTCCCTGAAACTTCTGGCCGAAATTAAGCAGTGAAATTTGACCTTTCTATAAATCATCAACCCATCACTTAAAACGGCATCCTCTGTCCTGTTAACAATGTATTCCACAACACTGGCCTAATTTTGTTTGCGGTAAAATAAAAAAAAGCATGATGCTCAGTCTGGGCATGTGTAAAGTTTTCATTTGAAAAGAAATTTTCCAAGAGGCTAGTGCAGCATGACATTTTGTGAAAAGAGCTATGCACTTAATTTCAAATCATATTAGGTCACAATCCAATCTACCTCATCAATATTCATGAGTTTGGAATCAAATTGAAACTCATTGCGATTGCTGGTTGTCACAGGGATGTGACCTGCATGGGTCAGAAGACCACCATGTCTGTCAATGCATTTAAGTATACTTTTTTAATGCAGCTTGTTTGCCATAAAGGAAACGGGGTGAGTTTTTAAAAAAAGTTTTAAACTTGTTCAAAGTCTGTTTGAAAGAAAACAGTGGTCCTCTTCCCTTTTGAGAACATGTTATCACCTCCTTTGAGGTGTCAGTAAGTTTTAAATATTTTGTGACAGAATTTCAATCACAATACGTTGAAACAAAAGATAGCAATTTTGGGGCAGATTACGATCTCATTAGGAAGGCTTCCAGATGGGTTCCGGAACAAGCAAATCTGATTGGGAGCCTATTTTTCCAACCAAATCTGCCCACGTTCCGAACGACCAAGCACGATGCGAAGATCTTGTCCGCGTTGATCGAATCGTTTCTGAACACGATCCTGTCAGTCCAACTTGTTCGCAGCCGAATCATGCTGCACAGTGGAGCCGGCTTCCGAACAAGCGAGTATGATGCGCGATTCGGACAGCTGTATCGACTATGTCTCAGCGAGACGAACCAGCTGTGGGAATCAGACTTCAGGGGGCTGTAGCGGGCCCCCTTCACCTGGGGCCCTCCAAATCGGTCCTGTGGTCCCATGAGTCCCCAATTTTAATGCATGCATAGTGTTGCGGGTACCATGGGGTGTTCACCACAGGGTGTATGCTTTTCCCCACCCACCCCTTTTTGCTACGGGAGCCTGTGTACACGTTCAGTATACAGGCACCAATAGAGTTCAATGGAAGTCCAAGCGAACTGAATCTGTCACCATAAGGTTGCATCGGAATCAGTTGCTCGGATTCGCAGAGTGCATTTTGCTAGGAAAGCCCTCTGGATCTGAGTCATATGAAGGGCTTTCCTAGCGATATCTTAATCGGACCCTTAGTGCTTGAAAGGGACACCTACCGCACTCCCCTTCCAGAAACTGAATTTGTATCTATTCATATCCCATTTTAGGAGTTAGAAAAAAAATCTGACTCCTAAAGTAGGATTTGTACATAGGAAAAAACATTTTTGCATTTGCAAACCCAGAGCGTTTGCGACCATAAAATTACTTTGTACATCTGGCCCAAGGATCTTTTTCTTTTCTAATCCCTTGTTGATAATTTGATCTCTTGATGTTTTGCACAGAAATTGAAGGTCTAGTCTAATAATATTTGATCGGCTGGAAAGAAAATGAAGAGACAAAGGAAAAGAATGGCAGTTAGAATGAGGTCAAGGAATGGGCAGCAGATGGATAAATGTATATGTAGTAAATGTGCTGAATCTTCATGTGTTAAAAAGTTACAAATAAATATATTTTACTTTTCTCTGTAATTGCTTTTATTTATTTATAAAACTGCTTAGGTGTGACCTATGCATTTTGAAAGGCAAACAACCAGGAATTATGTGTGCCTTCAACTATTATTCTTTGCAATATCCAATTTATATTTGTATTAAGGACAATTCCTGGTCTTTTAAGAGGATAACAGGCTATAAGATTATACTATTCAGTTTCTATGTAAGGATTTTTGTAAAAGATGTTTGAGTCTGATCTTCTGCTCAGTACATTTGCAGATTGCAGCTTATCTGCCAGCATCCGTGGAACAAGATGAGTTCACGACACGAGTTGCTGAAACATTTGTCGCTTTTTGTGTTGCTCAGACATTGTCTATTTGAGGGCATCCAAGGTGATCAAATGTATGACATTTAGATGACAAATTGAATTATGCACTATGCTCTAACACCTGGCTTAGATGTCAGGATTAGTCTTTTCCAGCAGGTATGAATTATTGATACTAGGATTTGCTCACATAATAATACGATCGATTCCATTACACTGCATTAGAACGTTCACAGCATAATCTTTCATGGTAGCATATGGTTTGTTAAATGTTTAAGTTTTAACATCATTAAAAGTAAGAAGATATGAGGAATACGGTTTATTGACACCATTAGGAAAGAAGGTTTTAGAAATCCAGGTAATTATGGCACACAAATCATCTGTTATGTTTCTAACTAACAAGCATTCACACTGTTCATTTTTAATACTTTTTTTCTGTTTACAGACAAAAGAGCTTAACCCTTATGGATAGATAAATGAGGTTTATAATAGAAAGTTTGTTAGTAATTTCTCACAGATTAGCATTCCAGAATGTTTTACTGCACTAACAGAAAAACTCCTATCACATGTGGTTGTCAGAGCTGAGAAGGGGATTAAAGTAACTTGTTTTGTTTGTTTGGAGTTTTATATAGAGCCCTTTGCTGGGGCATCTGTACGCTCAATAAATTCGGATAACAAACTCGACCCGAAGATATCCGAGCACTTAAAATGAGTACCATTTATGTTATAGATGGACACATGCATTTTGTTAGGTACTGGGAGATTAAGTGATTTGCTCAGAATCACAGGTCGTTGTGTATCCCCGCCAAGACTCAAACCCTCTTCTCCAGCTTCGAGGTCGATCGCTCTGGCCGTTAGGCCACATCCTCTGGATAGCAAGAGTCTGAATACCATATGGTGTATGCTTTTCTCTCTAAACTTTGGAAATTCCACATAGTTGGTTTAGATCAGGACCAGAGTTTTGGGGAATCGTTTAAAATGTGGTTACTGGGGGATGGTTATTTGCAATATGGCTGCCATGCTGGGTTTTCCTCCAAGATGGTGTCTGTCACCTTGGTGGGAGCCATGTGGAGGAAAATCTATGTGAAGGCAATTATCACAAGTGTCCTTGAGATGATGTGGAATCCTACAGTGTATTGGTACAGCACCGAAATATGCATGTTATTCTCCAGATACTGGTAACAGGTGCTATTTATCACCCCTGATAAATAATGATAACCCAGGGTATAGTTATTTATCGGCTATTATACAAATGACATGGTTTATGACAAACTCAGAATCAGGGCCTAGGAAAATTTAAAAAACACACCACTATGATTTGTTTACCAAATGCGTCAACATTTTATTTACAAATTGTTTCTCTAATATCACTGGCTCTTAATTACCCTGTGTTGGTACCGTGCATTCCCAGTCTTGTGTTGTATTCTAAGTTTAGTATGACAGCGTTCTGTTTTGTTTGTGACCAGGAGAAGTGAGGGTAGAGATAACAGTTGCATTTATCCATGCTGACTTCATATCTAGAACCACATGTGTTAGAGTACCACTAGCCATGGATGGTTATCATAAGTACTAAAATTTCTACGAAAGGAGAACGGTAGTAGGCCTGTGTGCCAGGAAGCCCACATTCTAGCAACAACAGACATACGCAACTATACTAACAACACTGGGTTTCGGGTAGACAAACCCATATCCAGATATGTTCCACCAACAGTTTTTGCACTTTGCGGCATGTCAATAATACAATTGGCATCACATTTATGCTGCCCTGAGAAAACCCAATGGCATATAGGCGGGTGCCAAATATGTATTGGCTGACAAAATAAAATGAGCTATCATGTAGACACCTTTCAATCATCTATTAATTTATCATTTATTTAACTCTTCGAAGGGTGCTAGAGGCATTTTCACTTTAGAGCAGGCCAACCTGTCATAGCTGCTGGTCCTGGCCCTGCTTTCTGTTCTATCTCAGCTTACCTTTATTTAAGGAAGGAATATTTATTCTTCCTTTCCCTTCTACTTTGAAGTCCTTCACTTTCAGCTGCCGCTGCTCCATTTTAGAAAATGCATTTCTTAAATACCATTTCCCCCTTTCCAGCTTTTTATTCAGTACCCACAGTTTCCACCCAATTATTTTTCCTCTGGGAAACTGGGAGCCTTATTCACAAAGTACATTTTTTAGTATGTTAAGTAGTATGACATTAGTATTACTTACTATAAGTGCAGTTCACAAGCATACTCCACATCTCCTATCTTTTCTATTGGTAGATTCTCACACATTATGTTTACTACTTAGGGGCTGATTATGATCCCATTCGGAATGCATTCCGACCGAATCAGTTCTCGAATGCTTTCCATACAACTCGGGTCGGGGGAGTCCGACCAAGCGATTTATATGCACACGGATATGATTCGGTCTGAGTGTTATTGACTTCAATGGGAGCCAGTGTTCCAAACGAGAACACAGGCTCCCATTGAACAAAGGGCGGGCTGGGGAAAATCGTGCACCCTGTGTGCCGGGGCCCCTTGGTGCCTGCCACACTGTGCATGGCTGGGAAGATGAGACCCCTGGGTACCCCATGGGCCCGATTCGGAGGGCCACGGGTGAAAAGAGGCCTGCTACGGGCTCCCAAAGATCGATTCGGACAGATGTTTTGTTCGGGGCAATATGAATAGGAATAGCTGTCTAAATTTGACATCATAATCGCTTAATCGGAAACTGCGTCCACGGAGCTGTACGATTCGGCTTGAAAGGTTGACCTGTCCTAATGCCTTTTGAAATCGATTCAGACAGCCAGTACGGTTTCCGGGTATTGTAATCGGTCATTCATAACTGGGTATGATTCGGTCGGGAAAAAGGATTCCAAATCAGATTCGGGCTCGCCGAATCCGATTCACAGCCCTCCTGAACAGAATTTTAATCAACCCCTTAGTAGTACGTTTGGGAGAGACAAGGGGGAGTGGCTGAAAAATGAGGAACACTTTGCTAATAAATATGATGGGTTGCAAGAAATAAGGTAGTATTTAAGAGGGGCTAAGAGGACGTTTAGGGAGGCATAGATACTCAAACACAAAAGTGTACACCCATTTCTTTTCACCAACGGCACTTCTAAAGTCACTGCAGCCAAAAAGGAATGAAAGCAGTAGTTAAAATACCCCTGCTCAAGCCTCGAGTAAGTCCAGAACCACAAATGGCCAATCACTGACACTGCAACATAGATAATTAGCTAATTTCGACATTTTAAATATACATAATGTATATATATATATATATATATATATATATATATATATATATAGAGGAGAGCACTTGCTCTGCACTTGTCAAAATAAATAACCACTGCTGACACATTTGATGGTGTGATGGCACTTTATTTCAAAGTTTGATCTGTGAGAGGAGAAGAGGTCTGCGCCTGTTTTGTTACTGCGTTGATAGCGGCCAGGATTACTACGATATATATATATATATATATATATACATACACATACATATACATATGTATATATATATATATTTATATATACATACACATACATATACATATGTATATATATAAATATTATTCACCATTTATTAAAATACAGGCAAGTTCATTTTGTTATTTTGTTATTAATTACATTAATGTAATTCTATACATAACGTTTTCTAAATTTTAATAGATAATAAATAAATATAAAAATTTTACTGTAAGTGGCAGGTTTCTTAATAAAACTTCAAAAATAACCGAAAATTTATTTAATAGATAATCCAAAATTAAGTTTTTTTTTACGGAGTTTTATATAGCGCAAACTTGACTCGGTATATGAGCGCTTTACATAGCACTAGTTGCATTATATGAGGACACATTCATTTTTGATAGGCACAGGGAGATTAAGCGATTTGCCCAGAATCACAGGATGTTCAGCATCTATGCCGAGACACGAACCGGGTTCCCCAGATTCGAGGTCGACCACCCTAGCCGTTAGGCCACCTCCTCTCCCTGAGTTAACACTGATGGACTGTTTTCTTTATTTTGCTCTACATTTAAAATTAAGCGATTTAATACATTTCAATAATTTTTTCAAATAAAAATATTTTTTAAAGTTTAATATCTTTTTTTGATTTTACCTACAGTTTACCATAGGGATCTCTTCGCCCTGGTAGTTGAGATCTTTCCCTATGTGTGTTACTAGTAGTAACTTTGGACTCGTAATGTTGGCTTCAGACCCTGTTTGAGGAGGTGGAGAGATATAAGTAAACATTTTGTAGTAAATTTACGCTTGGAAAATGTGAATAGCCAAAAGGTCTTAATTTACAACAAAGTGCTGAAGTAAATTTACATAGATTTACTAATGAGCAAATTTACCTTTGTGAATAGGCCCATTTGTATTAAGAATAAGGTGCAACAGAATAAGGTGCTGTTGAATGAATTGTATTTATTCTTAAAGACTGGAGGTTCGTTTAGTATTCACTATGCCGCTGGCCGCGCGACGCGAAGGGGAGATAACGCGAGACAGCGTCTTAGTGACACATGCCTCGCGAACGAAACGTCATCAGCGCGACAGTCAGGGCGCCGCCCCCTTTAGGGGGTGGCCAATGCAGGTGCGAGCACGTAAGGTGGTGGGCGGTCCTAGGGCCTTTATCTAGGCCAGCCCGGTTCAGTACTTCCTCTTTTCCGCCGCGTTGCATCTGGACTCTGGACTACTCTGCGCTGTTCCCGCCCTGGCCCAGACCCAGCGGCAGAGCAGCAGGTTGGTGTGAACAATTAATGGTCTGTTTTGTGTTGCAGGCGGAGTCACAGGGCGATCTGGAAGCAGATGGACAGTAAGGGTACCTCTGCGGCAGAAGGAGACAGCAATACCTCTGCCTGGCACAGTAGGGGTGCCCGAGCCAAGAACCTGGAGCCGAGGGGGTTCCAGGAAACAACGTCGGCGCCCCGTTAGTCCTTCGGGCGGTCGGGGGGCCTAAACCGACCGGGGGTGTGCCTCATCGCTCCGCCCCGACAGGGGGGGCGGGAGTAAACGAGTTAACTATTAAAGGTATTGCACCGTCAAGAGCATCGACTTACCGTGCAAATTGGCTAATTAGGCAGGCGGGTCAGCGAGGGGCTGCCGTCTTGGATCGCCTGTAAGATGACCCACCTATCTGCTAGTTGTATGCAAATAAACCTGCACCACCGTTTTCCCACAATTATGTCTCATGAGTCTTCTTGGTTGTGAATGTAGTGGGTACAAGTGGAGCGAGCGATGGCGGTGTGGGCACTATAAAGCAGTGATAGTAAAAGGACTTACCGGGGGCCACATGCGGCTCTACTGACCTTTACATATTACCCACTGCATAACAGCAGCACTTGGCTGCTGTTTACTGAACTGAGCACTAACATTAAAAATAGATTAAATAAACTGGGAAGTATTTAGTTAAAGGTTATTTGTTTTTAAACAAAAGAAGTAACTACGGTGTCCTGTAAGGCCTAACTTTAGGCGTGCTTTCAGTTTTTAAAGACATCTTGCTGCAAGCATGTAACAATATGGAAAAGACTATTCATAATTCAAAAAACGCAGATCTGTTTCACTTTAACACATCAGATTAGATCAGTGGGTTGCTTTGAGAAATATTTTTTTGAAAGTGATAGTTTTCAAACAAGTATTTCAAAACATTCCTACTTTCTCCCTCCCTGAAACCAGTGTCAGGAGCGGGTTAAGTGGCAAGTCAGTTGTTATGTGGACCCGTTAGGTGGCCTTGGTTGCTATTATACATGAATAACACTATAGTTGATTAAATCAAATACAGGAGAAGGTTTTCTACAGTGCACATCCTGAAGGCATGTATTTTGAGGTCTTCCTGTATGTGATAATGAAGTAAAAGGATGGTGAGTGAAATATTGCAAATGCCTAAGGTCCCACAATTTAGTCAAGTGGGGAAGCCGGGACTGAGCCCAGGTTTTTTGGTTTTACATTGTACAATGTTGCCATTAGATGTACATGTTCCTTCCCGTACAATCAACCTTCCATCAAACCGCCACTCTGCTGTCATCAATTCGGCTATCAGTTACGCTATAGACCAAACGTTGTAGCCCCTCTGAAAATGTTTTCGAATACCCATGATAAAAAGAGATTTTGATTTTTGCGATTCCCATATATACCTCTTATAGTAGATTTTTGACACCAGTGTCTACCTCTGTATACCCATAATAAAGGTTGATATCATCATATTTTTACAAGACCTAATGTCCAGAAAAAGAATAAATTGGCTGTTATATTCCACGATAAAGAGCTACAAATGGGCAAATGCCTGCCATGTATTTCTCCATATTTATTTCCAGATCTGTAAGGATGAGCGCTCAGTGGCCTAGCAATGGCATAGGCCATGAGGCAAGCTAGGAACACGGGTGCGGAGCTGCAGTGTTTGTGATAAAAAGTGCAATAATCAGATTTCACAGACTCCCTTGACTAGCTGCCAGGAACTTGGGCTTAGGTCAACTGTGCAGTCACTGGACCCTGACATTTTTTCCATATATATATATATATCTATATATCTATACTACTATTATAAAGGAAGAACTTTGAATCTTTGAGGTGGGTCAACTCGGGAACCACAGCGCCAATCCACACACCCGATACATCGTTGTAATCGTCAGGGTGTGCAGATGGACATAGGCTATATAAACTAAATCTATACTACTATTATAAAGGAAGAACTTTGAATCTTTGAGGCGGGTAAACTCGGGAACCACAGCGCCAATCCACACACCCGATACATTGTTGTAATCGTCAGGGTGTGCAGATGGACATAGACTATATAAACTTAATAAATATACGTTATTTTAAAAATTTACCGAAAAAAAAGTAGTCCCTTGGAAGAAGCGCCGGCCGCGACGTGCGTGCCCGACGTGAGGAGCGGCGTCCAGGAGCGCGAGGAGGACCGGCGGACATGGCGGTGAGGAGCGGCGGACAGGTGGTGAGGAGCGTCGGACAAGCGGGGAGGAGCGTCGGACAGGCTGGGAGGAGCGGTGAGCGGCGGATGAGGTAGGTTATTTATTTATTTATTTAGGAGCGGTGAGCGGCTGAAAAATGAAGCAAAAATGAAAATCGTGAGCAAGAGGAAGCAAACGGAGCATTACAAAAGTGAGCCAAACGGTGCATTACAGGAGGAAAAAGTTACGTGTGCAGGCTACAAAAGCGTATATCGTGAGCAAGAGGAAGCAAAGGAAGCATTACAAAAGTAAGCCAAACGGTGCATTACAGGAGGAAAAAGTTACATGTGCAGGTTACAAAAGCGTACATCGTGAGCAAGAGGAAGTAAACGGAGCATTACAAAAGTGAGCCAAACAGTGCATTACAGGAGGAAAAAGTTACATGTGCAGGTTACAAAAGCGTAGAAAGTAAACATAGAGGTATAGGAGAAAAAAGTGACGTGTGCAGGTAGCAAGAGGAAGCAAACGGAGCAATAAAAAAGTGAGCCAAACGGTGCATCACAGGAGGAAAAAGTTACGTGTGCAGGTTACAAAAGCATAGAAAGTAAACATAGAGGTACAGGAGGAAAAAGTGACGTGTGCAGGTAGCAAGAGGAAGCAAACGGAGCATTTAAAAAGTGAGCCAGGGGGGAGGAGCCAAGATGGCGACTGGAACAGACATGTAGGCTCCCGGCTCCACCAGCTCTTTTCCTCCGCGCTGACATCCTGAACTCTATCCTGGCGGTTCTTGGCGGCGGAACGTCCGCTATGCTGTGCTGACCTTAATCGTCTTTCCCAGGCTTCTCGACTTGCCCGGCAGCCGGAGATAAGTGCGAAACAATTTCGAGCCCTGGCCCCGTGCCCGCACTCCCGTATGTCTCCGAGTCTTGGAGGCTTAGTGGCGGCCGGGGTACCCGCGCTACACCGGGGACGTGAAGGTGGTGTCATTCTCCCGGGACATAATCCTGACCGCGCTGCCTGCCGCGGACCAATGCGAGCTGTGCCCTGTGAGTAATCGCTGTGATGAGACGCTTTGCAGATACGGCGTCTTTGTTTGAGGCTGGGTGTGAGCGGAATGGATTGCTCGGCCATGTTTGGTAGGCATCGGCTACCTGCTTCCTTGTCCCAGTGTTACGGCCTGAAGCGAGAAGGTTCTCAGTGACGAGTGCCCGACCTGAATCAACTTTGGGGGCATTGAGACCTGTACTGCCGCCTGTTTGTGCCGCACCCGCCTCGGCGATTACTCTGTAACCCTACTACCATGGCTGTGTCTGGTGCTTCGTGGAACGGGGGAGAGTGCCCGCCCCTGCCCGCTGATTGTGTCATCCTGCTTGCGCTAGGGGACAGCTCGCAAACGCCTTCCCGGGAGTCCGATGATGAGGGGCTGCAACCACCACTTTCTTATGGATCTATCCTGGCCGCCCTGTCTGACTTTCGATCGGAAATGTGCACGGACTTCCAAGTAATGGTTGAACAACTTGACGAAATGGTGTCTGACCTACGGCGAGAGCGCAATGTCGGAACCCAGCTAAACTTGGAATTGCCTCCTTCGGAATCTATTGGGGATACAGTGTTGCTTTTTGCCTGCGGAGAAGACGTGTCTGCTTCTGCCTCTACTGATGCCCGCCACCGGCCGTCCGGTAGACACGCCTGTGATACTTTGTTTCCCCTTCCTCCGGGGTCTGCCACATTGCCGCCTGCAACATTGTTATTGACTCGCGACCTAGATATGCAACCACTGGCCCCTCCGATGGATTTTCCCTCGTGGCCTTCACCCACTACGCTGTGTAGCCTACACTCTCCCGATGGCCTAGAGGAACTACTTATGAAAGACAAAGGATTGTATGGTGATATTCGACGGCCATTTTGTGCCTCTGATTTACTCTACGTCTTTATGCGGCCATATTGTCTCTTGGTTTCAGAGGGGGCGGGCTTTCTTCAGGGACTCCATTCGGGGACGTATCCGAGATCGGGCCAGGGCTAGGCTGCTCTTCTTTGCTATCGGTTGCTTGGCTGGTTGAGACGGGATTAGGACTGTTATACATTTGTTTAAGTCACACACTGCGAATTGCTTTTCCCCATCTGTCTTTGCATTGCTGTTTATTTTTGTGCTGTCATGGACAGGGTGGGGGTTGTGCTTTTGGCTGGGGAGCTGGGAACGTCTAGAATTGATCCTCCTCTCGCTTTATTTGTGTTTTGTGAGAGTTGAAGATTAGGATGGCCTTTTCTCACTCTCTATATCTTGGATAGAATTTTTTTTATTCCTTTTTCTTTCTTCTTCCTGCTATATTTCGGGTTTTTGGGGCGACAGACACACTGCTGGGGGGGGGGGGGGGGGGGCAGGCCGTAGCCTCTGCATGCGTGTAGGGTGGCGGTTTAGAACTTTCGTTTCTTGTTTTCAGTTTCTATGGTGCCTTATTTTCTCTTTCACTTTTGTTTTTCCTCTTTTTTCTGTCTTTGTCCGTGTCTGGGGTTACTAGGGGATGGGTGGCGGCAACTCTGGATAAGGAGTTAGGACTGGTACCATTGTTGAATATGTTTCTCGCTGCCATGCCGCCCGGGTGGAACTTGATTGTTGGGATTTAGATCGTGTGGTTAATTGAGACTAGCGTCATGCTCCGCCTGCACGGACTCCGCCTTTTTAGTCTAATATTTCTTTTTTTGATTTAGAAAAATACGAATTGCATTTAATAGTCGCAAGATAATGTAAAATTAACCTTCATTGATCCTGGGACATGGTATCACGGTGCTTTATAGTGTAATTCTTCAATTCTTGCTGATGGTAATGCCGTATTACTGTGTCGCTGTATTGCATGCATTGGTGCTTCATACGTAACTGTGGCCAGCCTGAGGGTTGTAGGCCCGTATTTGTCCTTTTTTCAATGCACAATAAAGGTTTACAAAAATTAAAAAAAAAAAAAAAAAAGTGAGCCAAACGGTGCATTAAAGGAGGAAAAAGTTACATGTGCAGGTTCACAAAAGCGTACAAAGTAAACATAGAGGTATAATACTGCAATATATGGAGGAAGGCTCCGGGGGACCAACGGACAACGTCGGGGCGGGCGGGGGCCCTGAAGCCTAATTGCTCCCGGACAACGTCGGGACGGGCTGTTAGTATATATATATATATACGTGTTTCCTGGGTCATTCCGCCCCACTTGCTTCAAGCTGGTGATCCCAGCAGGAACATTGCTGAGTATATATATATATATATATATATATATATATATATATATATATATATATATATATATACACACACACATGTGTGTGTATACATGCAGATATAAATATATATATATATTTATGCATGTCTCATGTATGTATACGTGTGTGTGTGTGTATATAAATATATATATATATATATATATATATATATATATATATATATATATATATATATATATATATATATATATATATATATATATATATATATATATATATATATAATTTTTTTTACGTCTAATCAGTTCCCCAATTAATTTGCCCAGAGATGTTTTAAGGCATGGACAAAGTGGGCTTTCGCCCATGGCCTCAGCCTTTTAGGGGGCCACCTGATAGAGCCAGATCTGTTCTTGTCCTGATGACCTTGAATTTTTATTGGACAATATGTTGTAAAAAGCATTTTCCTTTAAATAATTTTTAATGTGGGTAATATGTGAGAGTCTATTACAGACATTTTGCAGACAAAAGTTTTGTTTATGTTTCATGCAACATCCATAATAAACGTTCCTCTTAGATCAATACTAGACCTGACTCATGAGTAATGGGAGGGGGGTCACAGAGATTTTTTTTAGTAATATTGGTGAGCTGCTGCTGTGTTACAATACTGACAGAACACATCACTATTCCTGAATATTAGATGTAAATACATTTAGAATTTGGACAAATGTGCGTGTGCAGTGCACTGTTAGTGACCTGGCTAAAGAGTAATGAAAGAGCTGAAATTAAATCGTAAAATCAAAGTGTTCCGAACAGGGCCCCCAACATACGTTTGGCCCAGGGCCCCCCAAATCCTTAAAAAGTCCCTGAATTTGCCACCAATGGAGCTGCTTAGTTCGGCTACACGGCTGGCCCATAAACCCCCCCCCCCCCCCCCCCCCCTCATCCTCCTCACAGACTTCTCTGACTAAAACTGCCATGCAATTATCATTTCTTCACATTCCACTGATGGAACATCTGGCCCAGAGCGTCAAATGCTGCGCGCGCCTCTCAATTGTGCAGGGAAATAGTACCTTTCAACTGGAGTGCAGCGCGCGCATTGTTGAACGCCCCGCTATCTACACCCAGCCAGTGCCCTGCCGGCAAAGGGCTGTCTTTTGCAACGTTATACGTCTGCTGAATTGCACACAATGTGGAACTACCAAGATATATTATTTACCGATGAGTCATGCTCTCAAAAATGATCAGCTGTGAAAGGCGGCTTTCACCACTGAAGGGATAATGCAGTGATGTATTCTGCGTGAATCAGTGCGGCGTCTCCATGGCAACACAAACCTAGTGGTTTGCCCGTAGAGTAATTGCGGCGCGAGATAGTCGCAGGAAATAACACTCGGGCTTCTTGCGTGATGTGGAAGGAAAGTGCTCCTTGGAATTACAAGTGCATCAGTCACTCAGGGGCTTGATTTATGGTGCACAAGAAGTGACGGCCATTTTCCTGAATCAAAGTTTGTCACCTGAGTATTCACCGCTGACATGGCTATTTAGCATTTGCTATTCTTGTGTGTGCTTTCTACCTTGTTGATTTAGTCGACATAAATGACATTTATGACCCACCTAGGCGGGTGGTAAATATTAGCGTTTAGGCTGTGAACCTAGGCAGAGGGAGGTTACAGAAGAAAATCCCTAATAAAAATGGATTGGCCCGTTCTGCGATCTGATTGGACCATTTCTGCCCAGTGCTCTTTTGGAAGACCAATGGCCATAAAGCATAAAAAAGGCGCGCGTCCTAGTGCTTGCACCTGGCGCAAAATGGGACTGTGCACCATAATGATAAAAAAAATGCACTCTCCCCACTGCTGGTGTGATTTCGGAATATATGATTATACTACGCACTCATGTTGATTGCAGTATCTTACAACGCGGTTTTACAACGCAAGTCGTTTCAACGACTTGCACTGGAGGGCGCTGGACTTAGGGATAGTACGATTTACAATTCCAACACCATTCTCCATACAGTAGGGAAGGTGCTGGGTAGTAAATTGTACTATTCCTTAGCTTACAGTGCCTCTAGCGTAAGTCGTTGAAATGACTTGCGTTGTAAAACCCACATTATAAACCCACCGCGGTGAAACTCCCGCGTGGTAAAGGTCGTCTCCCGTGAACTCATACCTGCACCGGGGGAAACACAAAATTTCAAATGTGGATTCGTAGTTTGAAGCTGCCAGTCAATATTTTAATGCAAGGGGGCGGCCCTGCTTTTGCAGAGGATGCACGTACCCACTTGCTTCCATCAATCTGATTGACCCCGGCTGCAGGGGATGCCTATGGTGTCCATAGGACTCTTATAACCCTTCCAAGAAGCACTTTTGGGCCACTTTGTCTGGTGTGCACGATCAGTGAGTCTCCTGACTGCTTATATACCTCTTGCGTCCTTGCGCATTCGCTCATTTGCATTGGGCCCCTGGTCTCAAGCAGGCTGAAATTGTGTGACGCACAATCCATATTGCAGAAGGGGACACATTAGTGTCCTCAGCCGCTTCTGTAAAACTAAATTCCCTTGAGCCTAAATAAAACAAAAGAGGCAAACACCCATCGTGCACCGGGGCACTTATGGTAAAAAGACCCCAGATGGAAAAGAAACTTCAGGGCAGAATAGGGCACTGCTTTAGTTTCTCTCAACAGAGGGTCATTTGATGTCTCTTTCCTGAAGGAAGGGTAAAGTCCCCTGAAAGCCCCCCATTTCAACACGAGAGAAGCTCAAATGTGATCCCACAAATGCCGGTGTCCCTCTGACACACACAACAATGTGCGCATTAATGTTACACGTATGTGCATTTAAATGTAGCTCTTAGCCATTCTTACACTTGATTTATTCTAAAGGATTTATTGTATGCCACATGCGGTCTGAGTTTAATACAACGTACTATGCTCTTATTTTCACTTGTGTGTAAATGTGCACAAGCATATTAAATGTGCACCATCAAATGAATGTTTAAGTTGCCCTAACAGTTTAGGCCTGTATTTTACCATGCTGCATTTCAATAAAGTACTGTTTTCCATTTCTGCTAGCGCCTCGTTTTGTGAAGGTATTCACATGCATTGCCAGTTTATAATAGGTACATTACTCTACTCACCATAGGGGAAACATCCTGAAAAGGAGGCCCAAATAAAGGTACATGGAGAAACAGTGCATCAGTTGAAAGGCCTATTGAGCAAATGTTGCAATCCACATGTATGCGAGAAAGAGCTGTTGTTCCCATGTCCAGTTGGGTATAACTTATGGAAGTAACGGTTTGCATTATATGAGAATTTATGAGGCCAATGGACCCCTGATCGTGTGAAGCAAATGCAAGGAGATAATGGATGGAGCGCTGAAACTTTCCAGGCACTCACCCCTGGTCCAGGGAAGACCTGGCTTGGCAGTTCGGGTTGGACTGTTCCCATGAGGCACAGGGTCAAGACTGATTTGCATATATCAGGGTCTGAACTGGGGTGGCGAAGTGAGCCAAACAATGATGATGGATTCAACTTAGTTTTTGATTGGGGGTGAGTGTCAGAAAGGTTTTACCGCTCCGTCCATCATCTCCTTGTGATTGCTTTGTTCGCCCCTGATCGTGTGACCAAAGGGGTGTTACCTAATGGACTTTGCGTGATATAATATACCATTCACCCATGACTATCTTCAGAGATGCTTTCCAGACCCCATTGAGATTCCATTTAGATCACTTTGCAAACACCTTCCTTAATTCCCCACCACCTGAATGGACTTTGAGAGGTTTAGACCTCAGTGCTTCCCTTTACCAAGATTCTGAGATGCTTTCCTGCTTGATTTCCTTTGCCCTGTCCTGATTTCCATCATGAAAATTCCCTAATTGTATGCCTTTTCTTTCTAACTACCCTCTCAACTTTGAAATTCTAGATTACTAATGTATAGGCGGGAAAGTCCATTTACTACATTTCTGTATCGCAAATACTGAACTGCTTGTTTGTTTGATTCTTGTCCACCTCAATTACTTTTGGAGGTTGGGACTTCCAGTTGTTATTCTGAACATTTACAGCATGGTTTTAAGGGTGGTGTATTTGAACTTGATTATTGATTTGAAATAAAAAAAAATGTGTAGCCAAATGAGTTGCACTGTCAATTGAAATTTGATTGAAAACAAAGACTAACTGGGTTTTAAAGGTCCATCTGAGGACCAATAGTAAGCAAGTGGGCCCAGAAAATACTGTATCAAACCATACCTAGCACTTTTACAGCAGAATCTGCACCTAACTTCTCATTTAGAAAACAGTGTATTGATAATTTATGTTAAAGAAAATTGTTTCTTAAGCTGTGGTCCACAGAACCCTGGGGGTTCACAACTTATACTCAGGGGGTCCTTGACTGCTTACAAACCTAAACTTAATAGTGTGCATACCGGGTGCGAGTCGCCCTCCCATAAAAGACACGAAACAAGTTGTTGTCGTTCACCGCGTAGTCTTTTATTGAATCTTAAAGCAGTGTCATTAATCCTTTATTCATCTCAGATTATTAATCCTTTATTCATCTTGCTTATGGTAAATCTTTAAAATACTTTACTTATAAATAAATCTCAAGGTTGTACAATGTCATTATATTTTCAACAAACTCTCCCAGGGGCCTTTCCTTAACCTTCGGGCTGTGCCAGCAGGCCACAACCAAGATAGCCTGCTCTCCTTAAGTTGACCGCCCTCCGGTCAACGGAGCCGCAGGTAAATAATGTGCCTCCATGAGACAACCATACTGGGGCATACCCCCTTCAATGTTATAAACATATACAAAGGCATCTTGGGTAGGGGAGGAGAGGTCAAGGACCACCAGCAGGTCAGTCCCCCCTCTCCCGCCAGCCCAGAGCCCCACAATGACTGCTTGCCCTTTCCAAGGGGCATCCAGTCCATACCAAAATGGAAGTCCACCGCCTTTTCTTGCCTGGGACCCCGCCATGCTCTTCCTTGTTGCAGGGATGGGTGGGTGGGCAATTCTTTTGCTGGTCTGCTGCCGGAGCTGTAGGGAGAAGACAAAGAGGATTAGCTCTGCCTCCCCCGAGGTTTTATACCCTCGGGGGAGGGAAGGTCGACCCTGCCTTCCTGGCGACTCTGGTCTCCCATGATAGGTTCCCTTGGACCTGCTTCGCTGGCTGCCCCTCCCCTGTCCTGCTGCTGCCTCCAGGACATTCCTGCTGGCCTCCCGCCCCAGATGCCCACTAAGGGCGCCACGCCCCTAGGAGCGGGTGGCGCCGTCAATAACAGAAAATTATTAAAGTATGTATGGATAAAAAAGCAAAAGGAAAAATGAAAAATATTAAAACCCTCTTTAAATGTGGAGGATTTGAAACCATGCATGTGGCCCGGGGCATATGCAGTGCCACTTTTGCTAGTAACTTATGAGTAAACTAAACATGCCAAATGGGGAGAATTCAATTTTACCGTGTTCTAGCCCCTTCGCTGCGGGGTGTTTCCCCCCGCTGTGCGGGGGTAGGGGGCTGTGCGCGGCGCCGCTGTGCTTGTGACGAGCTCAGCTCGTCATGAGGCACAGTGCAGCTGCACTCATGACGAGCGGAGCTCGTCACAACCACACCCGTTTTTCGAACGTTCAGCACAGCGGGGTAATTATCCCTGCGTGCAACGTTCCAATGGCCGTGACAAGCTCAGCTCGTCATGAGTGCAGTTGCACTGTGCCTCATGACGAGCTGAGCTCGTCATGAGCATAGAAGAGGTTAAGGAGCGAGCACATGCACTTAGCACTGTTTGGCAGTGTTAGGTGCACAGAGTCCAAAGGCCACCAAAACCGAGATCAGAAAAATATGGAGGAGTAAGGCAAAATGTTTGGGGAAAGAACACCCTAAGGATGACCTGTTTAACAGTCATGCAGAATGATCCTCTCTTCTTTTATACATTCTTAGGGCTGCAATAACCCATTCATTCATTGGCATAAATAATGTAGTGTGTGCTAAATTGTATGTTGACTGCATTTTTGATTTTCAATACTGCTTAGAGGTGTCTATTTGAACATAACAAAAGATTTGTAGATCATTTGGGTGTTCAACCTACATTTGAATCTTAGTGATCCCGAAGAACTGATCCACTGCAAGCTGTCCCCGCAAGTGCACCCGGAAGTACACTCTTTTCAAGCTTCCACCACGCAGAAAGCTGAAGCCATTTTACAGGCTGCTGAAGTTGGAGAAGCAATCCATAATATGCCAGCCGCTGAGTCATCAATTCATTCTTGCCATTTTGCAGGAAAGATTAACTGCATTGCCTAAAATACCGTTAAGGCAGTTGTCAAATAAGATAACAAGTGTTCACAAGAACATGTGAACTATTGTGGCAGAAGAGTCAATGTGAAGAAAAACCTGCTCATACTGAAATGTATGCTTTTTAGATTGGGAGATTAGAATGAAATGTGTATTTGAGTATTTGTTTATTTATTTATTTTATTATTTAATAAACAGCCTCTTTGGAGTGATTTGTTGTTGATATTCTCACCCTGTCTTAATTCAAAAGGGATTAATTCTCAAAACATTTTTAGAGCATAAAATGTAACTGATATCTAACATAACATATGTGTTTGGAAAGCTCACTTTTACCCAAGGGGGAAACTTGGTGCTGAATACATTTTATATTGTTACCAATTGTATCTCCCTCATAAGGATGAAAGGCTGAGTGGACCCACTAGGATTACAGCCTATGGCCATCAGATCTAACACAGGTCCATTCAGAGGATGCAGATAAGTCCCATGAGCCACCAGACCCTGGTAAATGCAAATAAAACGTTGCAGATTCACACTAATGTACTAGACACTCATTCAGTTACAAAGGCAGACTCTGCTGAATTTTCTATGCATGAATGTTACTGAATACGGAATTTCTCCCAGGAAGGCGCATTTCTCGGAGGTCTTAAGTGAACCTTAGGGGATGTAATAGGAAATTTGCCATTTCTGCGTTGTCACCCCAGATTTTTCCCCTTTTGATGGACCCTTTATTTTTGCTGGTTTTAGAACTGTATCCCTGCTAAATCAGCAATAAAGTGCATGTGCACCCTCAATCAACAGGTTCGAATTGGCATTTTGATCGTAATTGGTATATTTACCTTATCTATAAGTACCTAGTAAATGGTACAAGATGTACCCAGGGCCTGTAAGTTAAATGTCACATGTGGACTGCAGAACCAATTATGCCATTCACTACAGAGACAGTGTAAACACGGACTGAGGCCTATCAGTGAGGCTTAGCTGTGCACTTTTAAAATGCAAATTTGGCCTGTCAAAATAACCCATTTTTGACAGGTATCAAGCTTCCTTTTAAATATTAATAGGTCACTGATTACTAGGCCTTACTGTCCATAAGGCAGGCTGCATGGTGTTTAAAAGTAGGACGTCTAAATGTTTTATATTAAACTTGCCCTTTCAGTGTAAAAAGCACCAAGATCTATTTCCACTGTAGCAAGGTTGGCTGATCCATAGAAAGCATTGGAATGAAATATTAAAATTAATAAAGTTATCTCCAGGTAGGACTTAGCTACAGATTTAATTCTCAGAGATTTTAAAATATTTAATACCAGTGTAATTGACTGGTGAAGTTGGATTTGCAATCAATATTTTGGAAAAGGTACTTTTAGAAAGTTACGTTTAACCTGTCTAAATCCTCTGGAAGCCCATTTGCATTTGTTCTCTCACTTCTGCCAGTCAGTAGTTCGCATTTGAAGTAGTGTGAAAAATGTTCAAAAAACAGAACACATTCCTTGGGTGTTGTTGTTCTCTTACCAGGATGGCCAATGGACTGGTCCTAGGAACTTGATTAACTTCAAATTGGCCTCCCATGTCACAGGTACATTTTACCTCACACCTGAGCATGACCCCTCCTTTGTCCCCCCAACCAGGCAGGATGCAATCACTTTGAGCCTCTTTTTTGTATTACACTGTCAAATCCTGCTGGTAGGGGGGCAAATTAGAAAAGGAGAAAAAATTGTGGCAAAACAATTCTTGTGTATCTACTGTCTGGTTGCTGCAATACCCTATTTTGTTCTACCAGACTTCTGTCTCCATGTTTTCTGGGGGTACAGTGATTGCTTCAAACTGGATTTTGGTGCTAGTTGTGGAAGGACACTAGGATTATAATGGTACACTCAACTACACACCCCAAATCCACAGAGCCCAAATTTTGTTTGGCTGATGATTTCCGCTATCTTTAAAATGGCCAAAGTAGGTAGGGTTTGCCCTGGGAACTTTTACCCCATCTGTTAAGTTATGCCCAGGAGTCATTCACACCCACTAGCTTGTGTCTCGTATAAATGTGGCATCTGCAGGCACCCACTTCAGAACACTGCTGGGTCTGAGAAATATCAGAAAAGTTTTGAACCTGCTCGGTGAAACCTGAGAAGAGACTTGCAAAGACTGGACCTGCTCTATCTTGTACCCAGGACACATAAATGATGATGGATTAAACCCAGATCAGTGTACTTGGAGTGAGTGTTTGATTTGCTCAATCACTCCGTCTATCATCCCCTTTGGTATCACAGGACACATAAGTGGGCACCAAGGGTCATAAGATGGACCTCCTGTTAGTATTAAAGGGAAACTGCAAACTATAAGAAGACTTTTCCTACAACTGCCCAGCTGACCAGAGGTAACAGGACCTGGACTGGACCTTGCTGTTTGGCCTCTGCCTGACACCATGTGAGTCACTAAGTGCCTTCCCCATGAGGCCCTGGTGATCTTTAGAAATGTACTCCTGTGATGGGCTAAGACATAAAGGACTAAAGTCATAAGGTAACATCTTTGACAAGGGTGAGCCTGGCTGGTGTATCTGGCACACATTCCATTGCCATCAGCAACAATTTGCGCCTAGAAGCCAGTCTACCATGATCGCTGACTATCATAGGCGCTTTATTCTGCTTGACACTATTCCTACTCAAAACTTTACAGATTAATATTTTCGGTTCCCCTTATTTGATTTTTGTCATTTTGTTAATTAATTTTACTCTATTTTTCTAATTCAGTTTGGTATTTTGTATTGTTGGGTTTTGACTTTATTACTACTTTGGAACTGCATAAATACTTTACACATTGTCTCTTAAGTATGTCAGCCGTGTGCCATAGTTACCAGAGGATTGAGCTTGGGTTTATTTAGTGACATCACAATGACAAGGGCGGTGATTGTTCCTTGGGGTGGGTAGTCAACTACCCCAAATAATGATCCAATTTCTTACAGGTGTGGAGACATGGGTTTTCAAAGGTATCGTCAAAGGAGTAGGCAATGACAATTGGTGAACAACTACAAAGACTTACCTTTGTGGGTATTCACACGTATTTGAAATACTTTCCCATATTTAGTGCCACAAGCTTGCACCTAAATAACCGAGGGAGAGGCCCTGCATTAAATGTGAGAAAGCTCCAACAACACTCATTTCTGCAGGTGATGGGTTCTGTTGCCATTATTTAGGTGGTATTGGGACGGAAATGTCCTCTGCATGGTAAACAGGCCTTGAGTGCCCGATTGCATGGGAAACTGGCATCCTGACTTTTTGTGTGTGCCCATGCACCACAGTAGGTTAGCATGTGCACAACAGCCCAAGTCTGTGCTTGGTAATGTGAGGTCCGGAATCTGTTATGTGACCTTGAGGGGTGCACATAGTGTACCTTTTTGGCAGGCGTAGGACTTCTGTTCATGCCTTTGGTAAGTCAATAAAAGTGGTGGTGTCAGCATACCAAACCTTTGCAGATCATTAATGTGACCAGACCTCTGTGTCAAGGAGACTGTGGTCTACTGAGCCCTCTCCTATAAAGTTCTGCTTTACACAAGCAGAATCCATGCGCGCACATTCTGTGTGCATATTTAGTGTGTGTATGTGCAGTAGATTTTGGCGCATGCGTGGTTGCAGGACTCTTTATTGGGTGAGAGTCTGAATACTGGGATCAGTAGGATCCTTTTTGGATAGCCCAAGGTTTAGCAGGGGCCATCCATGGTGGATCGAGGGTCTCTATAGCTTCCCCAGACAGTGGAAGTGTATTAAATGCCGTCTTTTAGCTGAAGGGTGGAGACACAAAAACTGAATTTAAGGAGGATGGAGACAAGACTTTCTTTGCAAATTCAAAGGGGGCCTTGCCAGCAGAGGGCTGCTGATTATTTTTTCCTGAGCACTGCCATTTAGCTGTAGAGTTTAGGGATGAGTAGTGAGATTGTTTATTTTGTTCAAGGGGAGGAAGTTTCTAGGTAGGGCCTGCCCTTTTGTCTGCCCCCTGACAGAGTCTCCCAATAGTAAAGTACAGGTAGAATAAAATAAAAATGCATTTAACTCAAACATGAAAAGTAAACATATTTTTATATTAAGCATTATTGTAAATCAATAGTACATATTTATTGTAAATATAGAACAAAACTTTAAAATGCTGCCATACTATTACCTAATTTTGAAATAAATATTATATAATAGAAATATATCAAATTAAAATAACATTTGTTTTCTGAAGTTTGAATTCAAAAAGAAATTCCTAATTAAGGAAATAAATATATCTTATAATGCCTTAATACTTATTAAAAGTGAAGTATAGAATTAATTAAAATAAATTGAATTAGTTTGATAAAAATGTATTGTAACATTAACTTTTAAATTCAAATGATATTACAATATTTTATATTTAAATATTAAATGTGTACTATTTTTTTATATTTTTAAATTATATTTGTATTTATATAATATAGATGTATACATAATTATATATATATATATATATATATATATATATATATATATATATTTATTAAATTATATCTGTTTATAAATTTAACATCTTTAAATAATTTAATATAGCATTAGTTCCCATGGGTTTTTATTTTTATTCCCTGTCTCCATTACTTTTTGGGGGAGGGTGTTGCAGGACCAGTGGTTGGCCATGTGTGGTGCTAGACATACTACCCTTTTTTTTGCAGTAGCAACTTGCACTCGGATTTTGTAAATAAGCAAAAAGTAGTACACTTATCCAAAAGTGTAAATAACTCCAAAATGTAGGTCATCTTTGTGAATTTATCTTGCTGTCTTCCCCTCTCACCCTCTTTCTCTCAATCTCACTTTTTCTTTCTGTTTCTGACTAACTCGCTTTCTCTTTCTCTTGCTTGAGCGTTGTTTTTTTCTCTCTATATCTTTCTGAGATGCTCTATCTTGCTCTCAGATTAGCTCGCACTCTCCCTTCAGCTCCTCCTCTCTCAGGTACAAAGTAAAAAAATTAGAAATTACTACTGTATTTCCTTGAGGCAGTTCAGCTGCATTTTCTAGCAAAGTATTCCACAGGGGGCATTGCTATTGTGTACATAGCCACTCCAGTGACTGATGCCAATTAGCACGGAGGCTTCATCCACGTGTGACAGAATGCCCTTGAGTATTCTAATTGTGCACCAACAATGCATGCCCTGTCACACCTTGATGCGAATACGTAGAATGATTATTTTTGTTATCTCAAATATAGTAAGAGGATAAGAATTATCATACTTCATGCATATGTGTACACACACACACACATTCACAGATATGTACTATATATCATTTTTATATAAAAACCTCGATGTGGCCCTCAAAACACGACCAGTGCATTCTGGTCTATGTGGTCCATCTATCCAGGTTGCCATTCTTCCAGTGAGGCAAACAAGTTTGGAGCCCAGGCATGTTTCTGGGGGCTAAGAAAATGAAATTTGGAAGAAATGAATAGTTATCAAGCACTTTCACACTGGAAGAACTGCAAGTTTACGTAAATGGACCACATAACGACACGCAACTCTACTAAACAATCAATTTACTTTGCAACATCCTTCATCTAAACAAAACTCTGAGTAAGATTCAATCCTGCTTTTACTCAAACCATCTAAAATTGAACCCCAAAAAACCGGAAATCATTCTATTCTCCCCCAAAAGTAACCATCTACCTATCCAAAGTTATATTACCAGCCTCACAGCCCTAAACTGTCTGATCACTTTATCTAACTCGGCTGAATACTTACTTTTCATCCTGGACAGAAATTTGGCACTGAAGGACCATATCAATAACTCAGCCAAAGGAGCTCTTTTCACACGTAAACACCTAAAAAAAAAAAACCTTCATCCCTCAAGATGACTTCAAATGTGTCGTTCAATCGCTAGTCCTCTCTAAACTTGACTACGGTAATACTATTCTCACTGGAACCCTTAAAGCTTACAAACCTCCCCTCAGACCCGTGCTCAATATGGCTGCCCGGCTTATAACAGACTGCAAACGGTTTGATCACATCAGGCCTGCCCTCAAGTCCCTTAACTGGCTCCCATATGAACGAAGACGCATCTACAAGACCGCCTGCATCACCCACAAAGCTCTTCCCTCTCAATCCCCGGACTACTTATCAAATAATCTCACAACAGCGGGAAGTGTCAGACCAATGAGAAGCTCTAATGCTCTTCTCCTCGTCCCCCCAATACTAAAAAAGTAATCTACCCAGACTCGCTCCTTCTCAGGAAACGCGCCTCGCATCTGGAATTCCCTTCCGAGGGACCTTCGTTGCAACCCCTCCTACCACGGCTTCAAAAGAGACCTTATATGCCATCTTCTCAATAGATACTGGAGTACATGATCCTTTCAGAAACTGATGTCTTGTGACACCTATTTCAGATCATATCTATGCTAATCTACCTGCCTTTTGTGTTTCCCATGAATTTATGTTCTAATTATATTTCTGTAATTTTTGTGTGTTCTGTTAATCACTGGTTCTTGTTAGATTTAATTATGAGTGTTCCTCTTTCACACCTCCCTTATTTTTTTTCTAACTCTATGTAATCCTTTGATCCTACAATTTGTTTTGCCTTTCTCCTGATTTGATGTTGAATATCCTCATATCCTTGATTGTATTTTGCATGTATCCTTTATTCCATTGACATTTGCCTTGCTTTCACTCCTGTAAAGTGCTCTGATACCTCTGGGTCTAGCCAGCGCTATATAAAACCTTTAAAATAAATAAAATAAAATAAAATTGATGAAAATGCATGATAAGGTTACAAAACCCTCTTTCACCTGAATGCTAACCCTAATTTTATATAAACCTTTAGGTTTGTCTGTGATTTTTTTGAGCCTTTTGATTATATACATTATCCAAGAATTCAATGGGCCCCACCCTCAACCAGCAGACAACCATCACTGTGGACATCCTTTGATTGTGGGCAGCAAGGATTGGCCACTGGCTATGTTGGATGCTCATGCCTTCTCTACCAGCCTAAACCCTGCTGTACAGGCCTTCAGCTCTGTGTAGCAGGGGTTGACTGCAGGGCCTGGCCTCTTTCCAGGCCCATCACTCAACACTTATGGATTTTGCTTTGTAACATAAGGCTGAGGCTTCTGAGTGGGAGAGCAGACCAAATTTCCTAAACAACAGATGTTATAGGTCCTTGTTTCAGAGAACAAAAAAATCATACACTGCAATTTGTCTTAAGGTACTTCTTGTTTACCAAAACATACACTTGATCTGAGAATGGCCTGCTTTATACTCCAATAAAGAGGGAAGACAATATTCCCAACAGCATCCTTTCCAGATAAGCTATTCCTTTTTTCACTTTATTCTAACTGGGCTGAAAGCAGAAGCTTATAAGAATGGGATATGTCTATATTTCCACCCAAGGAACTATGAGGGATTACGACTAGGCATTAATTAGTAGGGATGCGATAACGTGCTGCCAGGATTACATTTCTCAGAAGGCGTATCCGACCAATACCATGAGAAAAAAAGTAATCGGCTAATTTCTTCTGCAGTGCTTGCACCAGTCCCTTTTTGTTTGCTGCTAAAAAGCTCAAAAGAGATCTTACACCGTGTTTGTAAGGCACAAATTAAGAGTGCCATAAAGTTACATTTGTTGAGACCCACATGTCTGTTATTTTGCTGAATTATTGGAAGGCCACATCAGTTAAAATAGTCCAGTGAGTGGCAGGGGGATGCCACTGTGAGTGCCTGGGGATTCCACAGCCTTAATTTGTGCAGGTGTCTGTCCATATCTTCTACTTTCCAACTGCTAACCCTCTGATAACCTGTGATTCATGCACCAATGGTACTTCCTCATAGACACTTTGGAACCTGTCAACTTTAATTAGGTGGAGCCATTTTCCCAAGTGGTAGGCTTGGGTGTTTGCGACATTTTTTGCTTTGACTTACAGTGGCAAATTCTAGGATATGTAGTGTCCATGTATTTTAATTAACCAATGCATTTGATAATAACATTTAAAATGCATTTAAAATATTTGGAGTTCATGGAGAAGTGTGACAAACCTAGGTGTAACATAAGTATTAAGTATTAGATAAATAGAAATACTTACATTTGAATGATACATATGCATGATTATAGCAAAGAGGCAAAGGATGAAGTGAGCTTACAGAGAACACAGCATTGTTAGCAATAGGCAAGGGTATCAGTTCCTACCCCTGGCTAACTGTAATTGCTATCTCCTTCCCTCACCTGCAGAATATTGTCCTTTCTTCTTGCCTACTTGCCAAGCAGAGGCTCAACAGATGCTACCTACAGCTATTCTGTTTTGGGAATATCACTCCATTCACAGGAAATTGTCTGCCATCACTCTTTTTGTTCCTTTCTTTTCTCTCTGCTGGCATATGTAGTTCTGTGAACATGCTCTCTGTAATGAAGATGAACAACATAAAGTGGTATATAAGCTTGGTCTGTGTGAATGAGTGACTATAAGTCAAGTAGTCTGTGCATAGAAGTGCCTGATGTTCTGCTGGTCTGTGTTCATGGGTTGGTAATAAGTGATCAATAATGAATAATACAGAAACAAGTTCAGCAAAATAGGGGTGAAGTCAAAAAGTCTAGGGGAACACCACGTCAAGGATTTCAGGTTTAACAATAAGCAAATGATTTATATATCTAATACAGTGGATCTTAGCCTGTTGCCTTCTGAGGACCCCCACTTATTCATTAATGAAACTTGGGGATCACCTGAATCATTATTAGAACATTGAAATGTTGAGAAGCCTGAAGCCCCAGCATTCCAATGTTTTCCTTTCACAGCTGTTGCTGTGAACAAAGGCATCACTGAGACCTAGGGGATTTCAACCCCCTCTGGCTCTGTGGGGCTTTTGTTTTGCTAGTTAGAACATTCTGCGCTCTAAGGGCAGAATATTCTAAAAACCTTATAGTCCTCCGTAGCGGACTATACCGGCAAAAAAAGGAGAGGTCCCTTGTTAAAGGCCCTCCACTTCAGCTCGGGCCTTCAACGCTGAAGTGGACCTTTAATGGCCAGTATAGCCTCCTACAGCAGACTATAATGCTAAATTGACACCCCCAAGAGTCATTACTGGAAGCCGGGGACTCTGGTCTAAGTGTTTTTGATTATATAAACCACAAAACAATACACAAAAGATACAGAAAATAGCATTCATCAAACAAATTCCTAAACTATTAAGTATTTTATTTAATTCACAAACAAATATAAAAAAAATCTAAATGTTAATTTTAATGGAAAGTTTGGAGCATTTGTAAATGTAATTGAAGCAGTTCATCAAATGTCCATACCATTTTCTGTTTGATGCACTTTCACTTTTCCCAAGAATCAATCAAAAGCTTAATTTGTAGCCTTTAATTTCAAATTCTGTCATATTTGCAGAAAGTTTTAAAATTTTCAATTGTACATTATGCTTCTTTATTTGTTTACAATCTATGAATCTGTTAATATTATTATTCAATTTTACAAGCAGTTGCAAAACTCCTGATTAGGCTTCGCAGACCCGCAGGAGTACCAGAACCACAGGTGAAGAACCACCGATCTAATGAATGATTATCAGTGTTATACGCTACATGATCATTCACTTATTTGAAAGTCCACTTGATTAGGCGTATGTCTTGCAGAATACTCATGCTGGTGATCAAATCAATGACCCTCTCCAATGTACCTCGCTACTAATACTGGTTGTTTAATCAAGTTGGTTTATGGGGCCTCAATTACAAAGAAGGTGTGTGGTGGGAATTTTTATATTAATGCGAGAGTGATTGAGGTGATCATAAAGTCTAAAATATCTGCATTGTCTACCTGCTAGGTTACTGGAAAAAAAATGTTTAGATAGTTGGTGGTCGCTTTTTATGATCGACGAGTAGTGGATTGTATTTGCACTTGTAGAATTGATTTATAAGGCACTGCTTTTTTTATGTTGGTTTTACATATTCGTGTCATAATTTTTATTAATCAAACAAATAAAGGTTCATGGGTTGCTATAGATGTGTCGCTCTGTCTGCCTGTGTTTGTAGTAGGTATCCTACTTATTCTGCATTTGTTCCTTGGTCTGGGTGACTGTAGGTCAGGTGGTTTAGGTGTATGGGTGTTTGTTTGTTTGTTGATCTTTGTTCATGGGATTAAGGTATCTTGTTCTTCTTTTATATGGTTATCTGCAGATATGTTGCTCTGTCTGCCTCTGTTCCCTTGTTTGTCTGTATTGGTGACCACAAATCAGGTGGTCTATATGTAGGGATCTATGGTTTTTCACCTGGTCTTTGTTGATTGATGAATATAGGTGTTTTGTCCATAGACTCATTGTTCTGCCTGCACAGTTGTTTGTGTGTGTCATCTTTTCAACGTTGGTGGATGTTGTTTATATGTGTGCATGTACATTTGCAACACAAAAGTCAAACCTATTGGCTTTGTCAATGGTTGTTTCTTGACCTTAGCAAACGGTGGCAGGTCTTGTTTTTAAGTGTGGTGTTTATGGACAGGTTAATTGAGTTTTGCTGTAGGTCTGCCTACTGAGCAACACCTGTGACATCACATTATTTTGGCTTGAGTAAATTATTTAATAAAAGGGAATATGTTTCCAATTACTGAAGGACAGACTAGCTCCTGAAATAACCTGGTACATGTTTTTTATGCCATGTATTCTATGAATAGTTTAACCTTCTCAAATTGTGCCTCGGGCATCTCACACTCCTTCTCAATAGGTTTCAGGGGCATACCTGCTCCACAGTGGTCCATATGGCCGAGATACCCGCCACCCCCTCTCAACACAATCCCCAAAGGAGGGAAACCGGAAACAGTTCTTGAGTTTTTGGAAGTGGGATGGAGTGACCATCCCGGCCGTATTTATTAAAACAAAATTAAAAACATTAAACGTTTCATGTTATGTACAATTTCATTACCATATTGCGATGTTTGGCTAACCTTAACAGATTCTCTAATACAGAGGTTCTCCTAGCCGAACTAGCATCCTACAAAACATTTCTTGACATATTGAAATTGTACAACCTAACGTTTAAGGGCCAACGGCAAGGTCATAACCGGTGTCCAGATCCCTAACCAGACTTACCCCTCCCACTTGGGCTGGGCGACAGCACGGAGGCGTACCTCAAGTGCAACTATTACCAATTTCCCTTGACTTGACGGGGGCACCTAAAGACTCGACGCCAGTTAAAGGTCGTTCGAATACTCGTGTGAGGTATCTAGAAGGTACCGTAGACCTTATCCCAACCCCACACAACTTACCGCATCTGCCGTCGCAGATGTCACTGGCCCCGGGAAATTCCCCAGGAGGGGGCTGTAACCCCTCCTACAAAGGAAGGGGCCTTGACCGCCTTTCCTTTACTTCCGGCGACCCATCCTTAGAAGGGACCGCCTCCCCATTGAGGGGCCAATGGCCACCTCTCCCGAGCGCTCCCATCCGTGTTGGGTGACGCCCACTCATAGGGATCTACTAATTAGTGCTCACCGATCATGACCTTACCGCCTACCAAATAAATACGACAGTGTTAACTAAAACTCAGAATACATTGGCCACTATGACCGAAAGGGCATGCATAAAATTCAACACTAAATCTGAATCTCTTTAATGGCAAAACGTACTCAAACAGACCATTCTTTATTAACTCAATATCAACATGATACTCCAACCTGGAAACGAGAACACAAGCAAAATTAATCAACTTTATTACAAACAACTGGCTGTCTTCAGGGGCTGGTGGGTGGGTCAAAATTGGCTCTTCGTTCTGTCCCGAGCTCACGTGCAGCGAGGAGGTGCAGCTTCAGGGCACAAGAACAAGAGGCTGTCTTCTGGTCTTGCGTCCCTTTTTATCCGTCTTCAGGGCGGGTGTATACCCGCCCCTGCCTGCCCCGAGGGCGTGGCTGGCTGCGTCAGTGTCTAGGCCAGCCCACTCTAGGGCGGGAACAGGCGCGCCCCGGCTACGCCGCTTCGGGCATACCAGACGAGACGCGCCTCCCGCCCAAAAATGGCTTCCCGGGGGGATCGAGGCACTCAGCCATACGTTCGGGGGGACCAAGTTGGTCGCCCCTTTCCATATGGCCGAGATACCCGCCACCCCCTCTCAACACAATCCCCAAAGGAGGGAAACCGGAAACAGTTCTTGAGTTTTTGGAAGTGGGATGGAGTGACCATCCCGGCCGTATTTATTAAAACAAAATTAAAAACATTAAACGTTTCATGTTATGTACAATTTCATTACCATATTGCGATGTTTGGCTAACCTTAACAGATTCTCTAATACAGAGGTTCTCCTAGCCGAACTAGCATCCTACAAAACATTTCTTGACATATTGAAATTGTACAACCTAACGTTTAAGGGCCAACGGCAAGGTCATAACCGGTGTCCAGATCCCTAACCAGACTTACCCCTCCCACTTGGGCTGGGCGACAGCACGGAGGCGTACCTCAAGTGCAACTATTACCAATTTCCCTTGACTTGACGGGGGCACCTAAAGACTCGACGCCAGTTAAAGGTCGTTCGAATACTCGTGTGAGGTATCTAGAAGGTACCGTAGACCTTATCCCAACCCCACACAACTTACCGCATCTGCCGTCGCAGATGTCACTGGCCCCGGGAAATTCCCCAGGAGGGGGCTGTAACCCCTCCTACAAAGGAAGGGGCCTTGACCGCCTTTCCTTTACTTCCGGCGACCCATCCTTAGAAGGGACCGCCTCCCCATTGAGGGGCCAATGGCCACCTCTCCCGAGCGCTCCCATCCGTGTTGGGTGACGCCCACTCATAGGGATCTACTAATTAGTGCTCACCGATCATGACCTTACCGCCACAGGCCCGGATAGTTGACCGGCTATCCGGGCCCCCCACAAAACTCCTAGCTAAAGGTCATGTTTCAACGTTTTTAACCATGCTAAGAAGTCTCCTATGAGTAACTCATTTCCCACCCGAGACAAATGCACACCATCCCCTAGATACATACTGTCATCGTTAATACAACCGTGCGAGATAGAATGCAATGTCCTGGAACGAAACAACCTACTCACTTTGTTATTAAGTTTTCTAACCGAATGGTTCAAAGCAGGGATCGAAACAGCCCCCCGCCACACTTTTCGTGGGATCATATGAGACCACGCAATTATGCACCCCGGAACTTTCCTCGCCAACCAACTTACAGTGGAAAGCATTGCCTCCAGGAGAAGTCGTCTACCGGTGGTGACCAAATCATTGCCCCCTACATGTACTATGACTATAGACGGCGGTGACCTCGTCCGCCCTAACAAACCCTCAAAGAATGCCTGAAACTGGTCAATACAGAGACCGCCCCTTCCGTAGAAGGACATTCTGTACCCGTATTCCCCAGCTACGTGAATCATGTCACCTGCTTCGAATACGTCTGCGGCACGCCTCACGTATGAGTGGCCCACGACCCACACCTCCTTTCTCACAGCCGGTGATGTCTGACCGCTGGCCTGGTGTTGGGTCGACTGCATAGTCCGCCCCGCCTCGAAGGCTTGCGTAACTGAAAACCAAACAAAAGACAAGAAGCGTGAGTACATTATTACAGCTTCACAACATGTGCAACCGCACATACCTCTTATAACAATTGGAGGACCAACGCCCCACTCGTTTTACTTGTTCCACATTAAGACCCCTGGCTGTAGCTTCAGTGGCAGCCCCTATCCGAAAGGAATGGGTCCCAAACTCACCCGGGTCCAAGCCCGCTGCGGTAATTGACATCGCGAGCACCCGTTGAAACTGAAACTTCGTCAGTGGGGTGGCGTCCGCGTGTCTCAACAATGTCCCTCCCCATGATGCCACCCTTCGTGCTAGGTAATCTTCCAAACACTTCACCGGACACATGGAGGACCCTGGAATCCTGCGAATGACTATGCAGTCTCCCACCCCACCTTGATCGGTTTTTGACTTGACAAAGGATACAGTCATCGTCTCACCCCTGATCTGAACGTGTTCCCGGCACAAACCCCCCACCACATCCTGTTTGTTCCTTGCCACCAGCTCACTTATCCTCATCGCCCCATGAAATGCAAGCGTAAAAGCAGCTCGGAACAAACAGGCCTCGAACTGAGACGAACATGTGGCGTGGAGTGTGGCCAGTAACTGGGCCAACCTATCCAGACCTATCGGGCGCCTCTCATCTACTCTGCGACCCTCAAGGCGTTGCCACCCACGTAGCGCTTTCTGTACCACGAAAGACGCTGTCGGGTCCTGGATATTATGGGCCCTGGCAACAAAGGAAATGGCAGCACGATGCCTCTGGGCTGTAGCCACCGACTTCCCAGCCCTACGCAAGGACATCAGAAAATGTACTACCCAATCCTCGTGCCCCCAAAGCCCCCCTCTCTCAGTCCCCAAAAAGGCTAGATAGGCCCGAAACGCCCCTTCGTATGCCTTCCTCGTTCTTGGTGCTAGACTCTCTCCCACGAGGTAACGAAGTTCGGGGCACCGAGAGACCAGAGAGCTTCGGGAAAGGGTGCCGGCTCCGGGTCCGCCGAGGGAAGGAAACCCGAGAAAGCCTGTATTTGAAAACGAGACAGTGCATCAGCTGCCTGATTCATCACCCCTGGGACATGTTTCGCTCTGAATACCACGTTCAGTTGCATACATAGTAAGACAATTTCTTTAAGCAGCCTTAAAATCATTTTACAACGTGCTGCCTGACTATTGATGCATTCTACAACGGTCATATTGTCAGACCAAAATATGACAGAGTGATTTTTGAATCCATCGGGCCAGGTTCTGAGGGCCACCAAAATGGGAAACAGTTCAAGGAAAGCAATATTACTCGTCAGCCCCTCTTCATGCCACCATGTTGGCCACCTTTGTGCCGACCATTTTGTGCCGAAGATGGCGCCAAAACCCATGCTTCCCGCTGAATCGGTCCATAGACCAAGCTCTTCAGAGGACAAGGCTGGTTTGTTCCAGACGATTCGACCATTGAAATCCGCCAAAAATGCTAACCAAATACGCATATCTTGGCGGACCTCAGCCGATAGTCTTGTGCGATGATGACCCTCCTTTAGGCCGACCATCACCTGGGCAATCGAACGGGAAAAGGGGCGGGCCATTGGGATCACCCTTAGGGCAAAATTCAACTTCCCCACCAATTGCTGCAATTGATGCAGCGTAACTTTAGATGCAGTAATACACATTTGCAGGGCTGCCCTGAATTTCGACACTTTGGCAGCTGGTAAACGAAAACAACCCTCACTAGAGTCCAACTCGATCCCGAGAAACTCGAGGCAAGTCGTGGGACCCACAGTTTTACCTGGTGCCAATGGCACGCCAAATTGATTCATTAAAACACAAAATTCAGTCAAGGCCCGGGCACATTCATCCTCCCCAGCGGCCCCAAGGAACAGAAAGTCATCGAGGTAATGCATAACATTTCGAAAACCCGTTTTCTTCGTGTAAACCCATTGCAGAAAACTACTGACTTTTTCGAAATATGCACAAGATATAGAGCACCCCATCGGCATACACCTATCCATGTAATATGAACCTTGAAACATGAATCCCAAAAGACGTTGGTCTTCCGGGTATACCGGGAGCAAACGGAACGCTGACTCGATATCCGATTTCGCCATCAGCGCCCCGGGCCCCAGGCGATTCAAAATGGCTACGGCCTCATCGAATGATGCGTACCGCACCGAACATATCTCTGGATCAATTGCGTCGTTTACAGAGAGGCCATGAGGCGCTGATAAATTGTGAATCAATCGAAACTCACCTGGGTCCTTCTTGGGGACCACCCCTAAAGGAGAACAAACAAAATGTTGTACCGGGGGAACACTAAACGGGCCGGCAACCCGACCTCGGGTAACCTCTTTCCGGATCTTATCCTGTACTACAGTCGTATGCTGCAAGACGGAAAGCTGGTTTTTGGACGTCCCGACACCCCGAAAGTCCCCCACCGGGATGCGGAAACCATATGAAAAACCGTTTCGTAGCACCCCAGCAGAAGTACGATCCGGGTATTCGCTGAGCCAGGGAATCATCGCCAGGGTATCAATCGGGGTTGGTAAAGGCGCCCCTCGGACTATATTAGACCTGTTTGGCGCCTCCTCTACCCCCATTTTCACCCGATTTGGCTCTGCACGAGGACTCAGGATGGGGTGCCCCACAACCACTACAATCGTGTTTGAATTTACAAGATCCCGGGGGCCTAGTACATTTACTTTTGTTGAAATTGAAACAGAAACCCCTCTTCCCTGTATTGCCGGCGGGTCTCGGATAATCGTCTGTACCCGTACCCGACCGAAAGGGCGTCCCCCCATTTTGGCGGGAGGACTCACCAACAGTACTACCCACCAACGGCACTTTCAACATCCCCGACTCTTTCATTTTATTCCATGTCAAAGAATCGTAACAGTCCCAGGTTAAACTTTTGTTATGCTCCATCGCTTTCCTGAAAAGGTTATCATAGCAGAACCATTGGTTACCTTGGTGCGATGTCGAGTACCCCATAATTCGTGACTGATATACTGGAAATTCAGGGAGCAATTCAGGCCTACGTTCCCCCAAAATTGACGTAAAAACTCCCCAAGCATTACCCCAGTTGCCAATATTCTCATTCACTTTAAAGGCGGCCATTTTGGCGCGCCAGACACTCGGATGCATCAGATCCTTTTGACCCTTAACAGTTTCGACCTCATAATGATCAACGAGCAGGGAGAAAATGTTTACGTATTCCCCCGCCCAAATCTTCTCCTTTATTACCAAAGGAACATGTTGCCCCAATTTTTCTCTACGAGAGGGTGTTGACTCATCCCTTGCGATCGGCAATGGCCGCTTACCTGCACCGGACGCTACTTCCGCCCCTCGTGGCTTGACTATCACCGCATCCAGCGCGGGCACCTTGGCTGTATCACGTTTCTCGCGCAACTGTTTCATTAGTGCTTGCGCTTCGGCAGCCGTGGCGCCCTCACTACTGTCCCCCAACCACGCTGCTAACTGTGCCGCCAACTCGGGAGGCATATCCTCAGCGGATGTCGGGGTGACTACGACCGGAATCGGATTCCCTTCCTGTGGTACCGGGGCCGGTACCGGGGCTGGCGGCTCGAGCGGGGAACAGGGAACCGGGACGTCTCCCCCGACCGGCCCCCTTCTCGGCCTCTTAGGCCTCCCTCCGGCCGGTGGACGCCCCGATCCCTCCTCACCGTCTCGCCCCGCCAACTGCTTCTTTATCTCGGACATTTCTTTCATGAGAACCCGAACCATCTGGTCAGTCGACATTCTCTTCGCGCCTTTCTTGGGCATTTTTCACACGAAGTATCTAGAAGACAAAAAGAAGGATTAAAACGCTCAAAATTGGCTCTTCGTTCTGTCCCGAGCTCACGTGCAGCGAGGAGGTGCAGCTTCAGGGCACAAGAACAAGAGGCTGTCTTCTGGTCTTGCGTCCCTTTTTATCCGTCTTCAGGGCGGGCGTATACCCGCCCCTGCCTGCCCCGAGGGCGTGGCTGGCTGCGTCAGTGTCTAGGCCAGCCCACTCTAGGGCGGGAACAGGCGCGCCCCGGCTACGCCGCTTCGGGCATACCAGACGAGACGCGCCTCCCGCCCAAAAATGGCTTCCCGGGGGGATCGAGGCACTCAGCCATACGTTCGGGGGGACCAAGTTGGTCGCCCCTTTCCATTAAAATCATATTTTCGGCAATTTTTTTCAAATGTGCCACACAATTTAACATAAGTATCCTGGAAATATTTGTACCATTGTTCTGCTGTCTTACCACTTTTATGCTTCCATTTTCAGAACACAAGTTAAAGCCATCACTATGAAAAGGAAAATACCATGACCACATTTGGTCATGTTTTATCTGCTGTCTGAGTATTTATGTATAGCTGTATTATCTATTGATTGAATATCTGTGTTGAGCCTGCCGTCTAAGAATTGTTGTTTTTATGTCCGGATTAATTCAATAATGTTTACTATTCATGTAACTGCACTTATATTCCCAATAAAAAAAGAAAAAAAAGACAAGGAAAATACCTTAATACAATGCATGAAACTGTGAATTGCTCTTTGTGAAATTTTCCTGCAAAAACCCATTTTGGCCAAAGTTTTCCGAGAAAAAATGCAATTTATGTTTTCTCTAATGAAAAAGAAAAGTTGAAAAGAAACCTCATATGAATGTTGCGCCTGCTTTACTGAAAAATATGTCTGTATAAATTAAACTTGTTCCAGTTTTTTCTCCAGTATTTTACAAATAGTTTCTCAAGCAATTGTCTTTGCATCAAAATATGCATTTTCTCTCGGTTTTGTGAAAGGTGTAGTATACATGGGTGAGGTAGAAAAACTCTGCCTACCAGAAGCTCACTGTTTTTATAAGCTTTGTAGAATTCATGAAGCTATATGTTTTTTTACGGAGTAGGCGTTTGTGGTTGAAATAACAGAAGTGGTGAAGTCCCACTATTTAACACACACAAACTTAAAAAGCTGACCCCCTTAAAATAAACAATATTAGAGGATTCATATGCAGAAACAATAAAATGTGGGATATCCTGAGAAAGTACATGATTTGTTTTATTACAGTGGAATCTGTTGGATTTTAAAACAAAGTTCCATCAGGAAAGCAACCTTGCAGAGGGGAAGCCATTTCATCTCCCACTCCATGCCATTTCAGAGCAAAGCCTGCAGAGAATGCAATACAGTCTTTGAGCTGTACAGAGACAAGACACCCATATTTCCACCACAAGGTTTGCTCACTTTTTTTATGGGTGCCACCCACTTAAGTAGCCTTTGAAAATGTCTACCACCTGCTATTGAGGCCTGTGCGTGTGTAGTTTTAAACTACCATTTCGGCTTGGCAAAATTAACCTTTTGCTAGGCCTAAATCTTCCTTTTTCATACATATAAGACACCCCTAGGGTATGTCCCACACAGCCCTTTGGGCAGGGTGCATTGTATTTAAAAAGCTGAACATACAAATGTATGTTTTTTATGTCCTGGCAGTGAAACCCTCCTACATTTGTTTTTCACTATCACATGGCCTACCTTTCCCATCAGATAACATTGGGTTACCTTATTACACTTAATAAGTGGTAACTTTTGATTGGGAGCAAATAGGAAAGTCATGTTTGGTGTCTGAGGAATTGTAATGTAGACCTTTTTTTGTTAAAGTTGGATTTTAAGTCACAATTTTGAAAATGGCTCTTTTAGAAAGTTGGCATTTTCTTGTCCTAGGCATTTGGTGGCTGCAGCCTGTTCCTAGTTCACATGACTAGGTTTAGTTGACAGTTGGCCTTTTTGTAATCCTCCCAGACCACATCACAATAGAGGGTTTGGGTGTTGGCAGGATGGGCCATCTCGGACCAGATGGAGGATGGAGCTGTCACCTCCCATATACCACACTTGCACTCCAAAGGCACTGGTCTAGCTCATATACAAAGGTCTTCAGCCTAACCTATTGTGCCTCCAGACAGACTGGTGCCAGGGCAGGGTGGCAGGAAATGCCATAGACATCTGTAGGGGGAAACTCCAGAAGATTCTCCTACTTCAATCTTGGCACCAGGCATAAAAAGGGGACTCTCAGACCCACTCTTCTGAACCTGTGGATACTACAGAAGAAGGATGCCATGCTGCTGTGCTGCTTGAAGCCTGGCCTGCTTGGTGAGAAGAAAGGATCTGCACCCTTCATCCAAGGCTGAAGTAACTCCAAAGGTAGCTTGCCTGACCTCCTGTTCTGAGCAACAGGGACATGCCAAGCACCCAGTAGCAGTCGGTGGTCGGAGGAGCTGCCGGGTGGTGACGTGGGGAGGGGGAGGGGCAGGGTGGGGAGTATTGTTCTATGGATTACGAAGGATTACAGGTAAGTAAACATAAAAATAAATAAAACAAATTTTGTTGTGCGCACTACATCCCCAAATGCGATGCAGTGCACGCAACACAATTTGTTTTATTTATTTATATGTTTACTTACCTGTAATCCTCCATAATCCATAGATTACTACCCCCCACCCTGTCCCTCCCCCACTCCATGTCACCGCCCGGCAGCTACTCCCACCACCGACTGCTACTGCAAGCACCAGAGACATCCCTAAATCTGCCAGCTGGCCTGCTACTTGAGCCTGCAACTGGAACTGCCTGAGCCCTGCTGCCATCTGCTGGACTGAGTTCCTGATCCTCAAGAGGTGACCTTCAGATGGTGGGGCATCAGTTGAACTCCTCCTTGAAGGACGGAAAAAATCCCAAAGTTTTCAGCTCTTTGCAACCACGAATGGGCCAGTTTCTGCTAAGATCTTGGCACCTGTGCCGACTATCAATGCAGGAGCTTCATGCTACAGCGACGACTGTCCACGACGCCCAGCTCTGCTCTTTGCACTACAAGGACAACCATTTGTGATGCTTTCCCTGCTCCTCACGGCCTCCTCCACCATGATCTGGATTCTTCGGGCAAGACTTTAGAGGGTAACTCTTTCAGCTGGACTAACTACACCTGGTCTTGCACAACCAGATAACCATGAGTGGCTCTTTGTTCTTTTAGGCGCTATTCTTAACTTAAATCTTTGAAATTGCATATCTTCGGTTTTACTGGTTGGATTTTTGTTGTTTTGGTGTCAAAGAATGTATTCTTTTTTCTAAATTGGTGTGGGATTTTTCTTGAGTTGTGTTTTCACTTTATCACTGTTTGTGTGCTGCAAAAATACTTTACACATTGCCTCAAACTTAAGCCTGGCTGCTTTTGTGCCAAGCTACCAGAGGATTAAGCACATATTAATTTAGTGACTTTTTGTGGTTCATCCTGACAAGGATTTTGGCTGTTGCTTGAGAAGAGTTTCACCCACTCAACCAACAACCCAGTTTCTTACAGCTCCCATTAGCGAATCAGAAAGCTAAAAAAAAGGGGGCTACGTTCACAAATCAGGACAATTTTAAACTTTTAAAAACGAGCTGTATAGGTGTTTTGCAAAGTACGAGAAACTGTATGCATTTGTGTTTGCTGCAGGCAATGTTGGTGGTAAGTAAAAAAAAATGTGGGCTACCAGACCATAAAATAGGCCCACAAACAGCCAAACAATACCCACATACTGACCAGTGAGGCCAGTCCATTGTGCACTGCCAGATTGCCCTATAAACCAGCCCAGCACAGTATACGAATGCATATGACCTTCATCGAGGTCTAATTATGCGAATTATACGCCCACCGCCCTAAACTGGTGCACAGCCAAAATGTAGCTGTGCTTTGGCCCAGAAGTGGTCGCAACAGCGGCAGACTGCCTGGCAGGGGCACTGGGCCTAAACGCTTCATTACTGACACTCAAAGCTAGACGGGAACGCCAATCTGTTCAGCTAATGGGTTCACTTATGTCTTTGCAGTCTGTTGTTGTTGCTGGTGCTCTGTTTGCCAGCTAACGAGCGGCTCGTGTGTGTCAGCCCGTTGTGTTTGATGAGGGAAATGAACACACTGAGAACACAAGGAGGAGGGCACGACGCTTGGCACAGCTCAAAAATAATGCAAAGTGCCAATTATTGCTTTTACTCTTTTATTTACATACCCGAGTTCATTTTTTTCTCCTTGCAGGCCTTCTGATGTTTTTCCTAAAATGCCTCTGTCGGGAAAAAATCGCAAGTGACAGGTAAAACAAAATAATTAGGGTCTAAATTAGGGTTTTGATTCCTTTTCACTTTTGTGGCAGCTTCAATTGTTTGCCTGTTCACCATCATTAATGTGTCATTTGAAACGCATTGTGTTGCTTTTTACGTCTCTTCCGCTTTATCCTTGCTATAATAATCTTTTTCATCCGTCTCGCCTCCCAAACACTGGGGCAAATTATCAAGGGGGTTTATCTCCGCTTTTTTGGCTTCAAAAGCCAAGAAAGCGGAGATAAAATTATCTCCCTATTACCTAGCTGTCGCTAACACCAGTTAGCGACAGCTAGTAGGAGATAGCGACCATCTTGGGCCCCACTTTGCATGTCAGAGAAATTTATCACTAATGACATGCAAAGTGGGCGTGCCAAGATGTTAGCGACTGGAAACAGTCGCTAACATCGCTATCTCCTATTACCAACTTTTGGAGATATTCGCGCTAAGCACAAATATCTCCAAAAGCTAGCACCTGCCCTGAGCAGTGCTTAGCCATGTTATCCAATGGGAGGTGGATAACATGGCTAAGAGCATTAGCTCGGTAATGCTTGAATATTGCTGATTTTTCAGCGATATTCATGCATTGCGGCCGATTTTTATCGCATTTGCAATAAACCTTGGTAATACCAAGGTTTCTCTGGGATAAAAATCGCCGCAGGTCGACGATACATTTTTGTCTCTAACCAAGCAATAGCGATAAATATCGCTATTGCTTGGTAATATGCCCCACTGTTTCTCTTTATACTCTCCTTACAATTGTCTTTTGGCCTTTATTGTTTACTTTCTTTTTTTTACTTGTCCATTCAGTTTATTCCATTTTCTGTGGCCGTTTTACCTAATTAAGAATTCAAATTAAATGTGTAAAACAGTAATAAAACTATAAAGCATGTGAAGGTCTTGGCCAATCACATCAGAAAAATGCTTTTGCAACATTCGTACCTTTAATGCGAAAATCTCACCGAAAACACTGTTTTTCCATTTATTCCCCACTTTAGTCTCCACTTGTTGTACTACCATGAATACAGCGCGTGGTAATGCATTCGGGGGATTGCGGTATTTCTGCAAATCTGTGAAACTTTAATAAGTGTGTCTATTTCTTTAATATCTTCTGCTTTCCTTAAATTACCTCGATTACTATCACGGTTCCTAGAACCAGGGATGTTATCACATGTCGTAGGACCTGTGATCTATGTCCGATATCAGATGTGTGATACAGTCAGCGTGTAATGTGGCGGCTCATGCGCCTGTCGGAGTTACACTATAGCTTATGGAAACAGGGTCCCCTTGATTTCTTCTGCTTTCCTTAAGTTACATAGATTACTATTATGGTGCCTATAAGCATGTTTTATATGTCATAAGGCCTGTGATCTTTCAGCCTGATTCATCAAGCGAAATTGCGCTCGCAAAGGGCCAGATTCTCAGAATCTTTGCGAGTGCAATTTTTGCATTTGGGATTCATCATCCCAAATGCAAAAATCGCTATTAGCGAAATCGCATATTTGCGAGGAATTGGATTTAAGGAATCTCTAATAGAGATTCCTTAAATGCAATTCATCAACCAAGTTGAAATTGCGAATTCGCAATATTTGGTCGCAATTTACCACGAAGTCTGACTTCGTGGTAAATTGCGAAAAAAGAGTACAAAGCACTTTAGAGCATTTTTTTCTTTTGCATGTTACACACACACACATGTCCTTTGGACATGTGTGTGCGCAACACCTGTTTAAATTTGTATTTAAGGGGTGCTACAGGGTGTCCTTTGGACACCCCTGGCACCCTTTAAATCGCTATCTTATTTGCGATAAGCAAATTGCTAATCGCAAATAAGGAATACTCCCCATTCATTCCTATGGGCCTTTTGGCCCATAGGAATGAATGGGGAGTTATTCCTTATTTGCGACTAGCAATTTGCTAATTGCAAATAAGGAATGTATAGGAATCGTATTTTATTTTGCGATTTCTACATGAATCCCGTTTTGCGAGTCTGTAATAGCGATTCCTTATGAATCGCTATTAAAGACTCGCAAAACGGGTCTTTGATGAATCTGGCTGTATGTGCGTTATCAGACCTCAATCAGTCAGCGTGTCATATGGCGGCTCATATGCATGTTGGGGTTACACTACAGCTTTGGAAACAGGGTCCCCTTGATTTATTCTGCTTTCCTTAAATTACATGGATTATTATCATGGGTCCCATAAGCATGCTTTTATCATATGTCGTAAGGCCTGTGATCTATGTGCGTTATCAGACCTGGATCCAGTCAGAATGTAATGTGGCGGCTCATACCACGGCTGGGCCTTACCTTATAGCTTATGGAAACAGGATCACAATCGCTTCATTCTCTCGCCCAGAGAGGTGGCATATTTGCCACCTGTTGAAGAGGAGAATAGGCAAAGCAATTATTTAAGCATCACTACACAAACAGCACCTGTCACTCAATTAAGGATTTTCCTGGTTCCAGGCCAGATGCCATTTTGGGATTGTTCAGTCTAGCAGTTTAACAGCTCAACTCAGCGCTTGAACAACAACAGCGCTAAACAAAGAAGGCGGGTCTCTGTTTTCAGTTCCCGCTTTCCCCAGTTAAGGAGCTTGAGGACCAGTGTTCCATGAGGATGTGAAAAGGGGAGATGATTGCTTGGAGAGAAGACTTTGGCAACTGAAGGAGCCTCTTGTTTTCCAGGGAGGAGCTTTATCAAATGGCTCTCACTGCAGCTCCTATTGTAATCAGAATTTATAAAGTGGGGTGCTAGTCTTAGGAAAGATAGGGTGGCATTTGCTTAAAATTTATAGCTCCCGTGGGAGTCGAGGGGCACGACTCTTACCCTACTTGTCACCGGTGCCACACACCCCTTGGGCAACAAGGGCTGCAAGGTAATGTCTGCCAGCTTGAAGGAGCCATTTTCCTACACACTCATGACACTCACCCCTCTCAGTCTGAGGTGGACCACTTAGACTCTGTGAGGCGTCCAGACACTCTTGCCACCACCTGTCACCGCCGTCCCCTTCCTCCCTTCTCGGGCATGGGCTTGAAGGGGTGATGGGTTGATGCATTCTAGGACTACCTGGCATTAGCATGAGGTCCACAGGATGCCTCTCACAGTAGTATCCCTCAATATCTCTTAGAGTAAGATCTCCCTCAATACTTTTCACAGCAACAAGTCAGCAATTGCCACCCGCAGTAACGGCTCGTTCAACAACTCCCTCAGCAACGCTCTGCAGTGTCCGGCAGCAATACCTCACAGTGCATGGTAACATCCACCATCCTACCCCAAAATCCCACGCTCAGCCTTTCTGCCCATCATGGTCACTTCAGACTTCAGCCCGGTCCTGAGACATATTATGATGCCGTGACAGATATCTCCTGATGCCTTACGTATGTTTGCACCTTTCCATCCGCAGCACCATATTTTTCGTTTCCTCTCTCCTGCTGTGTAATGTCCTTCTCTTGATCTCTACGCCTTCCACAGCTTTCCCATCCAGATGTCTTCCTCTGCTCTTGCATCTCTCCAAATCACCCTGGAGCTCTGCCTCCCTCCCAGGCATGTACCTTTACCTTCCCTATCTCATCTCTTCAATTGCAGCCTTCTCTTCTTCCTTATATTAGTCGTGTTTGACTTGTCTCTCACCCCAGCCTTGTCTGTCACACTTCAGCTTTCATTTCCTCCTCATATCTGTCATCCTTCAGCTTCCCCCTTCCTTCTTTCATATCCTTGAAGGGCTCTCAGGAAGTATGATCATATTACCCGTGAGGAAGTGTAAAAGCTGATCTTGCCTTTACATGACACACACACTGAAATACAACGAGAACGAATGTGTGCCTTGCACACGTCTTGATAAACGACACAGACACTCAGAAAAGTGATGAGCTGGAACTGTAAAAGCATGTTTGGTTAGGTAGAAACAGTAGGATTAATCAGTTAGGGCCATATGTATCATCATGACCATTTGCGATTTCTAAATAGCGATTTTTAAGGAATCGCTATTTAGAAATCGCAAAATGGTATGTATGTAGGAAATCGCTTCTTTTTAACGATTCCTTAACATTCCTAAATTGCGATTAGCAAATTGCTAATTACAAATTTCCCATTCATTTCTAAGAACACCCTGCTCCACCCCTGGAAATGACATGTGTGGGCATATGGCATGTATGAGCGTCATATGGCACCTTTGGATTTTAAATAAATTGCTTTTTTAAAAGAATTCGCAACTTACCACCAACTAGAAGTTGGTGGTAATTTGCGAATCCTTATGGGCATTTTTAGGGCTCGCCTGTTGTGCGCAGCACAGCTGGCAAGCTCTAAAGGGGCTTATCCAGTCTTTATCCACACCACCACTGGCTGGCGATTCCTTGCAGTGCATGAAGCGCGTGCACAATGCCACCAGCCGCCTGCCTGCCTGCCTCGCATTACCACATCAAAGGCAGCCCTCCCAGCTCATTTCTCACCAGCTAATTATTCACGGCCGGCCCGGCCGGCCGGCCGTACTTTCAGTTTCACGGCCGGAGGCCGTGTCTCCTTTTAAAACTTGTTTAACTTGTTTCTTTGAGGTATAAAGAAATTAGAGACAGGCGTTTTATTTAGGGATTGTGACTTCCATGCATGCTGATTACCCATTCCGGGGACAGTTCAATTTCTATTTTCCACCTGCCCTGAACAATTGATAAATCAGCATCTCTAACCAACAGAATGCAGGGGCTATTCGGGAGATTTCTCTTTAGAGAGCAGGGCAGAGAAAGCCAAGTAAGGCTATGTCTTCCCACCTTTCCCGCGCACGTGAAGGGGCACAGACGTCAAACACCATGCCTTTGAAATGCACCAACCTTTCATTAAATCTCAGATCCCTTAAAAGCAGAGGCCGATACCGCACGTTTTCCCTCCAGCTTGCCATGTGTCTTGCATTTCCGCCTCGTTTCTGGTGCTTTCTGTTTGTTCTTCACAGTCATTAACCGCCGCCTGCCATTAGAAGGCTGTAAAGTATTCCATGTGCCATTAAGGCGTCCGAGGGTCTTTGAATGCTGAGTGCACGCATCCGCCTCTTTCATTACAAACTCAGCTGTGACTCAAGGAAGGAAGATGGAAAAGCTACCAGGTTACAATGCCACAGACACACAACTCCCTCGAGATTCGGGTTTTAGCACGAACTCGGAGTGTGGAGTAGAGTTGTGTGTGTTGAGTGTGCTCCCCAAACATATCGCATCATAATTTGCACGAAGCATACCTGCAGCTCAATTTCTGTGTCACCCTCCCCTATCAAGGCATTTTTTTCTGAGCTGTGTCATAGCTAAGTGGGTTAATGTGCATGTTGTAGAGAACTGTGTGCAATTTGAAGATCATGGGTCCTGCGCTCACTAATGCAGCTCTCATTGTTAATGTGTCTATGGCCAGTGCTGTAACTTTCGTGAAAGTTGAGGTGTGTTCTCTAAAGGGCATGACCAAAAAAAGTGTAACTAGAAATCCTCTCTAAGATGCATGGCCTACGTATTATGGCTGTGGTTTAAAACCCGTGACCTGGCATGCATGAAGAAATTGAATGAACGCCACATAACAGATTTATTTGTACTGTACTGCACAATTGGAACGAAACTAGTCGTTCCATGGTCAGCAGTTTAACCACTCTGATGCTGAGTGAGTAAGCACTCAGATTCTAATATTGCTAAACAAATTTCTTGAAGTTGATTTGAAATACATCTCCAGATAATGTACTATCCGTTGTTTTATTACAACATGAGTGTTCTGACACCAGGGCCTCCTCGTAATAAGACCATTGAATCCTGCTCCACCGAGGCACCCATCATACAGCTCCACCGATGCACCCACCACCCAGCTCCACCAAGGCACCCACCACCCAGCTCCAATAATGCACCCAGCTCCACCGATGCACCCACCACACAGCTCCACGTACACAGCTCCACAGATGCACCCACCACACAGCTCCACCAATGCACCCACCACCCAGCTCCACCGATGCACACAGCTCCACAGATGCACCCACCACACAGCTCCACAGATGCAACCACCACACAGCTCCACAGATGCAACCACCACACAGCTCCACAGATGCAGCCACCACACAGCTCCACTGATGCACCCACCACACAGCTCCACTGATGCACCCACCACACAGCTCCACCGATGCACCCACCACACAGCTCCACCAATGCACCCACCACACAGCTCCACCGACACAGCTCCACCGATGCACCCACCACACAGCTCCACTGAGGCACCCACCACACAGCTCCACCGAGGCACCCACCACACAGCTCTACCATGCCCCACCACACAGCTCCACCGATGCACCCACCACACAGCTTCACCGATGCACCCACCACACAGCTTCACCGATGCACCCACCACACAGCTCCACCGAGGCACCCACCACACAGCTCTACCATGCCCCACCACACAGCTCCACCGATGCACCCACCACACAGCTCCACTGATGCACCCACCACACAGCTTAACCAACACAGCTCCACTGAGGCACCCACCACACAGCTCCACTGAGGTACCCACCACACAGCTCCACTGATGCACCCACCACACAGCTCCACTGATGCACCCACCACACAGCTCCACCGATGCACCCACCACACAGCTCCACCGATGCACCCACCACACAGCTCCACCGATGCACCCACCACACAGCTCCACCGACACAGCTCCACCGATGCAGCCACCACACAGCTCCACCGATGCAGCCACCACACAGCTCCACCGATACAGCCACCACACAGCTCCACCGATGCAGCCACCACACAGCTCCACCGACACAGCTCCACCGACACAGCTCCACCGATGCACCCACCACCCAGCTCCACCGATGCACCCACTACACAGCTCCACCGACACAGCTCCACCAATGCACCCACCACACAGCTCCACAGATGCACCCACCACACAGCTCCACCGATGCAGCCACCACAGAGCTCCACCGACACAGCTCCACCGATGCACCCACCACCCAGCTCCACCGATGCACACACCACACAGCTTCACCGACACAGCTCCACCGATGCACCCACTACACAGCTCCACCGAGGCACCCACCATACAGCTTCACCGAGGCACCCACCATACAGCTCCACCAAGGCACCCATCACACAGCTCCAGAGATGCACCCACCACACAGCTCCTCCGAGGCACCCACCATACAGCTCCACCAAGGCACCCATCACACAGCTCCACAGATGCACCCACCACACAGCTCCTCCGAGGCACCCACCACACAGCTCCACTGATGCACCCACCACACAGCTCCACCGACACAGCTCCACCGATGCACCCACCACCCAGCTCCACCGATGCACACACCACACAGCTTCACCGACACAGCTCCACCGATGCACCCACCACACCGCTCTGCCGATGCACCCACCACACAGCTTCACCGAGGCACCCACCATACAGCTTCACCGAGGCACCCACCATACAGCTCCACCAAGGCACCCATCACACAGCTCCACAGATGCACCCACCACGCAGCTCCTCCGAGGCACCCACCACACAGCTCCACTGATGCACCCACCACACAGCTCCACCGACACAGCTCCACCGATGCACCCACCACACAGCTCCACCGAGGCACCCACCACACAGCTCCACCGAGGCACCCACCACACAGCTCCACCGAGGCACCCACCACACAGCTCCACCGAGGCACCCACCACACAGCTCTACCATGCACCCACCACACCGCTCCACCGACACAGCTCCACCGATGCAGCCACCACCCAGCTCCACCGATGCAGCCACCACACAGCTCCACCGATGCAGCCACCACACAGCTCCACCGATGCAGCCACCACACAGCTCCACCGATGCACCCACCACACAGCTCCGACACAGCTCCACCGATGCACCCACCACCCAGCTCCACCGATGCACCCACCACACAGCTCCACCGATGCACCCACCACACAGCTCCACCGATGCAGCCACCACACAGCTCCACCGATGCAGCCACCACACAGCTCTACCATGCCCCCACCACACAGCTCCACCGATGCACCCACCACAGAGCTCCACCGACACAGCTTCACCGATGCACCCACCACCCAGCTCCACCGATGCACCCACCACACAGCTCCACCGATGCAGCCACCACACAGCTCCACCGATGCAGCCACCACACAGCTCCACCGATGCAGCCACCACACAGCTCCACCGATGCAGCCACCACACAGCTCCACCGATGCACCCACCACACAGCTCCACCGATGCACCCACCACACAGCTCCACCAATGCACCCACCACACAGCTCCACCGACACAGCTCCACCGATGCACCCACCACACAGCTCCACCGATGCACCCACCACACAGCTCCACCGACACAGCTCCACCGATGCAGCCACCGCCCAGCTCCACCGATGCAGCCACCACACAGCCCCACCGACACAGCTCCACCGATGCACCCACCACCCAGCTCCACCGATGCACCCACCACACAGCTCCACCGACACAGCTCCACCGATGCACCCACCACACAGCTCCACCGATGCACCCACCACACAGCTCCACCGACACAGCTCCACCGATGCACCCACCACACAGCTCCACTGAGGCACCCACCACACAGCTCCACCGAGGCACCCACCACACAGCTCCACCGAGGCACCCACCACACAGCTCTACCATGCCCCACCACACAGCTCCACCGATGCACCCACCACACAGCTCCACCGATGCACCCACCACACAGCTCCACCGATGCACCCACCACACAGCTCCACCGATGCACCCACCACACAGCTCCACCGACACAGCTCCACCGATGCAGCCACCACACAGCTCCACCGATGCAGCCACCACACAGCTCCACCGATGCAGCCACCACACAGCTCCACCGATGCAGCCACCACACAGCTCCACCGACACAGCTCCACCGACACAGCTCCACCGATGCACCCACCACCCAGCTCCACCGATGCACCCACTACACAGCTCCACCGACACAGCTCCACCAATGCACCCACCACACAGCTGCACAGATGCACCCACCACACAGCTCCACCGATGCAGCCACCACACAGCTCCACCGACACAGCTCCACCGATGCACCCACCACCCAGCTCCACCGATGCACACACCACACAGCTTCACCGACACAGCTCCACCGATGCACCCACCACACCGCTCCACCGATGCACCCACCACACAGCTCCACCGAGGCACCCACCATACAGCTTCACCGAGGCACCCACCACACAGCTCCACCAAGGCACCCATCACACAGCTCCACAGATGCACCCACCACACAGCTCCTCCGAGGCACCCACCACACAGCTCCACTGATGCACCCACCACACAGCTCCACCGACACAGCTCCACCGATGCACCCACCACCCAGCTCCACCGATGCACACACCACACAGCTTCACCGACACAGCTCCACCGATGCACCCACCACACCGCTCTACCGATGCACCCACCACACAGCTTCACCGAGGCACCCACCATACAGCTTCACCGAGGCACCCACCATACAGCTCCACCAAGGCACCCATCACACAGCTCCACAGATGCACCCACCACACAGCTCCTCCGAGGCACCCACCACACAGCTCCACTGATGCACCCACCACACAGCTCCACCCACACAGCTCCACCGAGGCACCCACCACACAGCTCCACGAGGCACCCACCACACAGCTCCACCGAGGCACCCACCACACAGCTCCACCGAGGCACCCACCACACAGCTCCACCGAGGCACCCACCACACAGCTCCACCGAGGCACCCACCACACAGCTCCACCGAGGCACCCACCACACAGCTCTACCATGCCCCCACCACACAGCTCTACCATGCCCCCACCACACAGCTCTACCATGCCCCCACCACACAGCTCCACCGATGCACCCACCACCCAGCTCCACCGATGCACCCACCACCCAGCTCCACCGATGCACCCACCACCCAGCTCCACCGATGCACCCACCACACAGCTCCACCGATGCAGCCACCACACAGCTCCACCGATGCAGCCACCACACAGCTCCACCGATGCAGCCACCACACAGCTCCACCGACACAGCTCCACCGATGCACCCAGCTCCACCGATGCACCCACCACACAGCTCCACCGATGCACCCACCACACAGCTCCACCGATGCAGTCACCACACAGCTCCACCGATGCAGCCACCACACAGCTCTACCATGCCCCCACCACACAGCTCCACCGACACAGCTCCACCGATGCACCCACCACCCAGCTCCACCGATGCACCCACCACCCAGCTCCACCGATGCACCCACCACACAGCTCCACCGATGCAGCCACCACACAGCTCCACCGATGCAGCCACCACACAGCTCCACCGATGCACCCTCCACACAGCTCCACCAATGCACCCACCACACAGCTCCACCGACACAGCTCCACCGATGCACCCACCGCCCAGCTCCACCGATGCAGCCACCACACAGCCCCACCGACACAGCTCCACCGATGCACCCACCACCCAGCTCCACCGATGCACACACCACACAGCTCCACTGACACAGCTCCACTGATGCACCCACCACACAGCTCCACCAATGCACCCACCACACAGCTCCACCGACACAGCTCCACCGATGCACCCACCGCCCAGCTCCACCGATGCAGCCACCACACAGCCCCACCGACACAGCTCCACCGATGCACCCACCACCCAGCTCCACCGATGCAGCCACCACACAGCTCCACCGATGCAGCCACCTCACAGCTCCACCGATGCACCCACCACACAGCTCCACCGACACAGCTCCACCGATGCACCCACCACCCAGCTCCACCGATGCACCCACCACCCAGCTCCACCGATGCACCCACCACACAGCTCCACCGATGCACCCACCACACAGCTCCACCGATGCAGCCACCACACAGCTCCACCGATGCAGCCACCACACAGCTCCACCGATGCAGCCACCACACAGCTCTACCATGCCCCCACCACACAGCTCCACCGATGCACCCACCACAGAGCTCCACCGACACAGCTCCACCGATGCACCCACCACCCAGCTCCACCGATGCACCCACCACACAGCTCCACCGATGCAGCCACCACACAGCTCCACCGATGCAGCCACCACACAGCTTCACTGAGGTACCCACCATACAGCTCCACCAAGGCACCCACCACACAGCTCCTCCGAGGCACCCACCACACAGCTCCACAGATGCACCCACCACACAGCTCCACAGATGCAACCACAACACAGCTCCACAGATGCAGCCACCACACAGCTCCACTGATGCACCCACCACACAGCTCCACCGAGGCACCCACCACACAGCTCTACCATGCCCCACCACACAGCTCCACCGATGCACCCACCACACAGCTCCACCGATGCACCCACCACACAGCTCCACCGATGCACCCACCACACAGCTTCACCGATGCACCCACCACACAGCTCCACCGAGGCACCCACCACACAGCTCTACCATGCCCCACCACACAGCTCCACCGATGCACCCACCACACAGCTCCACTGATGCACCCACCACACAGCTTAACCAACACAGCTCCACTGAGGCACCCACCACACAGCTCCACTGAGGCACCCACCACACAGCTCCACTGAGGCACCCACCACACAGCTCCACTGATGCACCCACCACACAGCTCCACTGATGCACCCACCACACAGCTCCACTGATGCACCCACCACACAGCTCCACCGATGCACCCACCACACAGCTCCACCAATGCACCCACCACACAGCTCCACCGACACAGCTCCACCGATGCAGCCACCACACAGCTCCACCGATGCAGCCACCACACAGCTCCACCGATGCAGCCACCACACAGCTCCACCGATGCAGCCACCACACAGCTCCACCGACACAGCTCCAGCGACACAGCTCCACCGATGCACCCACCACCCAGCTCCACCGATGCACCCACTACACAGCTCCACCGACACAGCTCCACCAATGCACCTACCACACAGCTCCACAGATGCACCCACCACACAGCTCCACCGATGCAGCCACCACACAGCTCCACCGACACAGCTCCACCGATGCACCCACCACCCAGCTCCACCGATGCACACACCACACAGCTTCACCGACACAGCTCCACCGATGCACCCACCACACCGCTCCACCGATGCACCCACCACACAGCTCCACCGAGGCACCCACCATACAGCTTCACCGAGGCACCCACCATACAGCTCCACCAAGGCACCCATCACACAGCTCCACAGATGCACCCACCACACAGCTCCTCCGAGGCACCCACCATACAGCTCCACCAAGGCACCCATCACACAGCTCCACAGATGCACCCACCACACAGCTCCTCCGAGGCACCCACCACACAGCTCCACTGATGCACCCACCACACAGCTCCACCGACACAGCTCCACCGATGCACCCACCACCCAGCTCCACCGATGCACACACCACACAGCTCCACCGATGCACCCACCACACCGCTCTACCGATGCACCCACCACACAGCTTCACCGAGGCACCCACCATACAGCTTCACCGAGGCACCCACCATACAGCTCCACCAAGGCACCCATCACACAGCTCCACAGATGCACCCACCACACAGCTCCTCCGAGGCACCCACCACACAGCTCCACTGATGCACCCACCACACAGCTCCACCGACACAGCTCCATCGATGCACCCACCACACAGCTCCACCGATGCACCCACCACACAGCTCCACCGAGGCACCCACCACACAGCTCCACCGAGGCACCCACCGCACAGCTCCACCGAGGCACCCACCACACAGCTCCACCGAGGCACCCACCACACAGCTCCACCGAGGCACCCACCACACAGCTCCACCGAGGCACCCACCACACAGCTCCACTGAGGCACCCACCACACAGCTCCACTGAGGCACCCACCACACAGCTCCACTGAGGCACCCACCACACAGCTCCACTGAGGCACCCACCACACAGCTCCACTGAGGCACCCACCACACAGCTCCACTGAGGCACCCACCACACAGCTCTACCATGCCCCCACCACACAGCTCTACCATGCCCCCACCACACAGCTCCACCGATGCACCCACCACACAGCTCCACCGACACAGCTCCACCGATGCACCCACCACCCAGCTCCACCGATGCACCCACCACACAGCTCCACCGATGCAGCCACCACACAGCTCCACCGATGCACCCACCACACAGCTCCACCGATGCACCCACCACCCAGCTCCACCGATGCACCCACCACCCAGCTCCACCGATGCACCCACCACACAGCTCCACCGATGCACCCACCACACAGCTCCACCGATGCACCCACCACACAGCTCCACCGATGCACCCACCACACAGCTCCACCGATGCAGCCACCACACAGCTCCACCGATGCACCCACCACACAGCTCCACCGATGCAGCCACCACACAGCTCCACCGATGCAGCCACCACACAGCTCTACCATGCCCCCACCACACAGCTCCACCGACACAGCTCTACCGATGCACCCACCACCCAGCTCCACCGATGCAGCCACCACACAGCTCCACCGATGCAGCCACCACACAGCTCCACCGATGCAGCCACCACACAGCTCCACCGATGCAGCCACCACACAGCTCCACCGATGCAGCCACCACACAGCTCCACCGATGCACCCACCACACAGCTCCACCAATGCACCCACCACACAGCTCCACCGACACAGCTCCACCGATGCACCCACCGCCCAGCTCCACCGATGCAGCCACCACACAGCCCCACCGACACAGCTCCACCGATGCACCCAGCTCCACCGATGCACCCACCACACAGCTCCACCGACACAGCTCCACCGATGCACCCACCACACAGCTCCACCGATGCACCCACCACACAGCTCCACCGATGCAGCCACCACACAGCTCCACCGACACAGCTCCTCCGAGGCACCCACCACACAGCTCCACCGATGCACCCACCACACAGCTCCACCGATGCACCCACCACACAGCTCCACCGATGCACCCACCACACAGCTCCACCGATGCAGCCACCACACAGCTCCACCGACACAGCTCCACCGATGCACCCACCACCCAGCTCCACCGATGCACACACCACACAGCTCCACTGACACAGCTCCACTGATGCACCCACCACACAGCTCCACCGATGCACCCACCACACAGCTTCACTGAGGTACCCACCATACAGCTCCACCAAGGCACCCACCACACAGCTCCTCCGAGGCACCCACCACACAGCTCCTCCGAGGCACCCACCACACAGCTCCACAGATGCACCCACCACACAGCTCCACAGATGCACCCACCACACAGCTCCACAGATGCACCCACCACACAGCTCCACAGATGCACCCACCACACAGCTCCACAGATGCACCCACCACACACCTCCACCGAAGCACCCACCACACAGCTCCACCGATGCACCCACCACCGCCGAGGCACCCACCACACAAATCCGCCGAGGCACCCACCACACAGCTCCACCGATGCACCCACCACACAGCTCCACTGATGCGCCAACTAAGCTCCACCAATGCACCCACCACACAGCTCCACCAATGCACCCACTAAGCTCCACCGTTGCACACACCACTCAGCGCAACCACAGCATCACTCAGCGCAACCACAGCATCACTCAGCACCACCACAGCATCACTCAGCGCAACCACAGCATCACTCAGTGCAACCACAGCATCACTGGTTCAAATATGTTCTTTCAATGTTTCAAACTGTTTTCAAGCTTTCACGCTTTATTACAAATCACAAAAAGATGTTAATATTTCACTTCTGTTCTTGGATTTTCGTCGCAATAAAAAACACTGAACATAATCTTCACAAAAGTTATTTACAAAAGTTTAAGCTATTGCCATTACAAATTAAATAAATTATTTAAGTATTATTTAAAAGCCATTGTTATTTGTAATATCAATACATCTAAGTCACGTAAATACAAAACATGTTGCATTACAAATGCTATAGGTGTCACATTTGCGAAAGTTATAACTATTGGCATTGTAAATGACAAAGCTATTATTTAGCTATTTTAAAAAATAACACAAATAAAAAAAATTCATTTGTAAGACCAATAGCTCAAACTTTCCTAATGCGAGCCCTATTGCATTTCCAATGCTTGTTGAATTAATTTTCCTTTGATACATTGCATTTAAGGAATCGCACAATGTGCGATTCCTTAAGTGCAATCGCAAAATAAGGAATGGCAAATTTTGTGATTCCTTATTTTTCTGCCAAAATGTTTCATACATACCATTTAGCAAATTGGCATTCGCAAAGGCCGAAATTCTGCGAATTTCGGCCTTTGTGAATGCTAATTTGCTTGATACATATGGCCCATTATGAATTAAACATGTTTAGGTAACCAAATTATTTAATTAACAAAGAAACATTATGAAAGTTTATGATAGCTTAGCATTGCTATTTGACTTCTCTACAAAGGGATTCTAACGATCTCGACTTTGGTGCAAATCCTAAATGACATACAGTAGATGTCTGCAATTTTCACTATAAGTGCTTAATAGTATAAAGATCAATTGCGTTCAGAAACCGTTTTATTTGAATGACTTTTCGAATTGATTCACATTCTACTATTTTCCTGATATAGTGGCAGTAGACCATATTTGAAGATGAACATTTCTGTGTAACAATTACTGACAACATTGTCAAAAGGTATATATGATATGTGCGATTTATTTTATTATGTTTAAATGTATTTATGAGTTTTTCTACACTACAAGATGAAATGTTGAATTTAAACACGTTAAGGTTTTTTTCGCTTTAGACCACATAATTTCATAGCCTTGTGCAATGGACTTGATAAGTTCTCAAATGTTGCTTTATTTGTTACTGGATTAATATGACATTATTTGGGTAATAAAATTCATGAATGTTTCTTTGTGTATGAATGGTGGGGAAGAGACATTTTCCCCTACATCCATAAACAGTTGCAAATTCAATGAGCTATGTGACAACTAGTTTACATTTGTTTCTCATGACCAGTGTGAGAAATTTAACGATGTAACAAGTTTGTACCTGAAAAGACAGAAGGAAGGTCATGTGATGATCAGATCATTGTGGACCGATCGTTGATGCAATGATGATAAATATACATTTTATAACCATAATGCACAAGAGGAGGAGTATAGCATTGCTTGACATTGCTTTGCTTTCCACGTCCTCACTTTGGAATCCTTTGCTTCTTGTGAGGAGAGCTTACATTTAAACTCTATTTGCCTTTACACTTTCTGTTGACTCTATCTCACTTAACGAACTATCTTTTATTATGATTTTTTGCTTTTTTTCCATTTTTGATGGACTTGCCTGTTGGACAATTTGGAGCAGTTTGGTGGGATACCAGACTTGAACTTTCCTGATTTATGCTCCATTTCCCTTTGCCCCTTACCAATGCACTTTGTCTCTAGCAGAATTTAAATTGATCTCTTTGTCAATGCTCAGAGAACTTTTGAGAAGCAACTTCTTACTTTGTTGGTAATAGAATTTGAATTGCTGAGTATAAAATCCATCCTCTTGTGGAATATTTTATGTAAGGATAGATTACTTTAACCAGAAGTGTGGATTTATATTTCAAACAGTTAGATTTATGACTGAACATCTTAAAATGTTACTTGTATGCATTAATTTTGGATATTTCATACAGTAACCAGATAGTCTAAAGTTGTTTGAGTCTTATTGTGTCTAATGTTCTTTCTGTAGAAACTGAGCTGATTTTAAAGGTATAAAGGAGATAGTCATAGATTATTTTCAGAACATTTGGCTATTTTGCTCTTGTTCTGTTTAGCTACGACAGAGCTCTTAGTTTGCATTCTTGTTAGACTAAACTTCTTCAGGAGGTTCGTTCTAGCAATTGCCATACTGTATTTCTATAGCTTGGTCTTCAGAGTGATTTATTTAACCCCTTCCACGCTGATGACGAGCTGGGCTCGTCATGGCGTAGCCTCCTCGCACGCTGATGACGAGCCCAGCTCGTCACGTAAAGTGCGGTTTTCGAAATCTCAGCACAGGAGCGGAATTCCGCTAGCGCGCATGCAGTTAAACTTGATTACCAAATTGTGATTTAGCTACCAATTAGTGGGCCTCATTGGGTAGATGATAGTTGGATATCCTGAATACTCATCCCTCACTACAACAGAGAAACGTCCATTGAAGGACCATCGCCTCCGAGGTGAAGTAGTCAGTCATCTTTCAACATGCAGCACCCCATTTCTGTCATGCTTCAGCTTTCATGTCCCACTGATGTCTGCCATCCTTCAGATTTCACTTCCCCCATATGGGTCATTATTCAGCCTTCATTTCCGCCTCATATTTCATCCCTGTAGCTGTCCATCCCCCTCATATCTGTCCTCTTTCAGCTATCACGTCCCCCATTTCTGTTAACTTGCAAAATTATCATTTCCCGTTTGTCCCCCATAACTTTTCCTCCTATGGCCTCTTCTCCATCTCGCTTCTCATCCCAAATCCCTCCATCCCATTATACCTGTCATATTTCAGCTTTCTCTTTTACCCTTAACCTTATCTCCTGCAGTCTTCACTTCACTTTCTCATCCCTCATCCTAAAGCTTGCTTGGTCACTCCCCCCTCAGTTTCTTCAACTCTGCTCTCCTTGTTACATATATTCGACCAGCTCCATGGTTGAATTTGTGGGTGATATAATGTTTTAATAAGGAAATTAATTCAATGTCTGTAGCTGTTAAAATGCCCAATTCAATTTCTTCAGCTGGGTTCCAGTCTTTCATATACAGCTCTAAGTGTAATAGGTATGCCCAGACATGGGGCCCATGCTCGTTGTGTCACTGGAACCAAGTTGTACCCGTATGACGAGCCCATAACTAGGGCAAAACCGGTCCTGGGTTGCTTATGTTCTGGTTCAAGGAGGAAGTGGCTTGGCAGCTTGGGCTGGACTGTTTCCATGAGGAGCAGGGTCAAGACTGATTTGCATATGCCTGGGTCAAAACTGAGGTGGCATGGTGAGCAAAAGAAGAATGAGTTGGAGTGTTACCCCGAGCAATTGCCAATGGTTAGACTTGGGGCAAACAGTCTCCCATCACCTTTTGTGTGTTTCATATAATTAACATCTCCAGAGTGCTTCTCGAAAAATATGCATCTGGGCAGTGCAGCTCAGGCATTTATGAGATACCTTCTATCCTTAACATGAAGACATCAGTAAACTTAATTTTTAAGAAAACAACTTAAGGAAAAAAACAATATTTCCCCATTAGCCTGGAAAAATATTTAGGGTGCTGCACTCGATCCTGTTTGCGCTATATGAAACTTTATAAACAAATAAATAAAAAATCCATGTATATCAACCATTCACTCTATTTGGAGCTCATCTAGAAGCTAGTGTAAAAACCTGGTGCGAATCTACCATTTGTAAATTACATTTGGTTTGGTATCACCTACAAGTTTAACTAAATGCATGCATCAGAACACAAAATGTGGACTAGCAGGCAGAAAGGGCATTAACCAGTGGCGGCTGCCAGCAGGGGAAAATGGTGGAGCAGCACGGGGGACAGTAAAAAGAAAATTTTAATGAAAACGTACCTGCTGGCTTGCTGCCTCTGTGCTCTTCTGCTCCTGATCGCAGGTTTCCAGGCTCCCCTGCGCCAATCCAGACGCTGCTCTCATACTGGTAATACTGTTACCCAGCATTAGAGCAGTGCTGGGATTGGACAGACCAGGCTGGATTTACGCTCCCAGAGGGACTTGGAACCTGTGCCTGCTGTTCTCCATGCTATATCCTGGAGATATCTAAGTGCGCATGATGGTTTGGCCATCCTATGACGGTCAGCCAAACCGTAATGCGCACTTGCAGTGTCCTGTGCCAACCACTTCTCTTGCTGGTGTCGGAGGATGGCCCCGCCCTCAAGTCTTGGCTCCAGCTGCGGCTCCATCATGTAAAATAAAATGATAATCAAACTGCTTTATCATAATTGTATCTGCTTGCTGAAGCATTGGGCGACTCTACTACGCCGTAACTGAAGAGCCGCTGCTGGCATTAACACTCGTTTGGCACACGCCATTTTCAAAACTTTATGTTGCAATTACCATCAGCAAAAAACTTGGGTCAAAGTCAGTGCAAAGCCTGAGTCCACTCAATTTGCATCCACTTCATAATCAACATAATCAGCATCCAGTTCATAATCAACAGCAGGTCTAAAAGCACCACTGATGCTCCCAGATCGGAGAGGCCTGCAAATCTCATCATTTGTTCTCTTTCACACAATCATTTCCCAAAGAAGGTGAAGTAGTGACCTTGATTGGTATTCAGGATGCGATGAGAAAGAGCTTGATGATGCTGTTATGTTTATTACTGGTAGCACTTTTCCTGACCAACGATAGGAAAACATTTTCAAAGAGAGGACAATCCAACTTTTGGGGAATTTTTGAGCAGGATGTTAAATTGGAAGACAAAGTATTTTATTCCTTTTACTAAAGTTCATATTTCACAAAATTAGCTGCAATCCAGAGTCCAATCGCCAAATGTGTTGGCGGATAACGATTTCAAGGTTCTGACTATTGATAAATCCATCGCAGAACTATATTCAGATCAAAAGAGGAAGCTGTTCAAAGTTCTGGAATCATTTTTAGGTCGAATCTGGGCAGCGCATGCGCTGATCTGCAAGGCATGATGTATTCAGCTCCGCCTACTCTCCGCCCATATTTTTTATTGGTTTGTGTCATTGTCTACTGCAAACTTTGGCTATTCATTGGTCAATGGGCTTAGTAGTCCCTCCTTAGAACCACCTTGTCTCATTTTGTAACCTCCCATGGTGACACCCCCATTACATGTGTGGTTACTCTGTGGGCTTTCATTACAGCCTCCGAGCACTATTTTCTCAAATAGCTTTGTTCTGCCTGCTGTTGGAGGCAGGACACGCTCTCTCCTAAAGATTTAAAAAAATATATAGCACAAACGCATTTGCAATACAATAGGTCTCGCTTATGCAAGAGTTTAAGCTGTTGGCATTGTAAATGACAATGCCTTTTATTTACCTGTTTTAAAAACAACACGTAATTGAAAGGCAATGTCATTTACTATGCCAATAGGTCAAACTCTCATAAATTCGGGAGCTATTGCATTGCAAATTCTTGTTTCCTATAGCTTTCATGATCATTCTATAGGGCATTAACAGAGAGTTTCCGCAACCTAAAGTACTTTCCACAGGCGAAAGGTGAGAGTGCCTAACAATGGTGTAGGGACTTGCTCAACATTAATGCACTCTTGAACATGCATTAATATAAATAGAATATACTTTCTGGGAGCTGCAGAGGTGGGAAAAACATCTGTGTGATTATTTTACTGTATGTGTTCTTTGCACTCATGAAATTACTAAGTAATATTGGTTCACAGGCATTGTTGCGTGACATCATCACAAGTATCCTGAGAAGAGGTAGGGAGCAGCAGAAAATGGTGTGAGCACTATTGTAATTACCAACCCTCTAGAGTTTTGGGGTCTCAGCTGAGGGAGAAGGTTCTTAGAAAGTGTAAGGGCTTTTATCATTATTACAGCATCTCTCTAGTGAGGTCACTCAGTTTATTAACAGGACTTTATTTGGGGCGGGTCCCTACAGGTCTGCCACCTGGCAATAATTAAAAAGTGACATTAAAACGGGTCCCTGTTGGGCCAGATATTCATGTGCTTAACTTTATAGGCAGGCAAACACATTTGATTTTTTAACCATTAGGGTAAAAAATGTGAAGGTAATCCTGTCCGCGATGTAGTGCCTGTCTACATTTCACTTTTTTAACTATATGATAATAATTCTAGATTTGTAAAGTGTGACTTGTCATCCCTAAGGGTATCCAGGCGCTGGGGGCCATCTGGGAGATTTAAAGGAGCTATTGCCCAGGGTCACATGATGCTGAGCGGAGCTGCCGCAGGCGTTCAAACCGCGATCCCTGCGGTCCCGAGTCAGCCGATCTGGCCGCTGTGCTGCACCTCTCCGACCTTGTACTTCCTAAGAGTGTTCGATTTTTTCCAGGATGTTGTGTTTCTGTATCTTTTTCTTGCTGCATATTACTTTTGTTCAGTGCTTAGTGTGAACTGAGTGGCCTCTATGTGTTTGTGTGAGTGGGTGTTTATGCAAGGCCACAATTTTAGGTTCTTGAGCAGAGGCTGAAGGCAGTGAGGGTTTTCCAATTGCAATCACTGGGTAATAAAAGTTTTCAGAATGGATGCTCTTGCAGATGGTGCAAGTGGGAACAACACCAACATGACTGGCCACTCCCGACGTCACTGAATGACAGGTGTTGCAAAGTCCATTCACACCAGCTTCCTCTGCTGTTTATACATTCTGTGGCAGAAGAGAAACAAACATGCAAACACTTGGCTGTGGGCCCCGGTCAGTGTATAGATTGAGCCGGTGGTTTCCGGTGAACAGCAACGGCGCTTAATCATCAACACCGGTGCTTTTCATGGGCAACGGATAAGAACACATTCATCTATGGGGAGATTAAGTGATTTGCCAGAATCACAGGATGTTGAGCTGTGGGCGAGAATCAAACCTGTCTTCTCAGCTCCGAAGTTGGCATCTCTGGCCATTATGCCACATCCTATCCCCACTTTCAAGGTTAGTAGTTGGTTCTGTTTTAGGCAGCGCTAATAGGAGCAATAGACTGGTGCAAGCTGCCTTCTGACGAGAGACCCAGCACTTATTTTTTAACAAATAAACCATTGGCTCAGGCCGAGCTTCAAGTCCTCACTCTAGAACCCACACTGTAAGCATTCTGACTGGAAAACCCATAAACAGCACTATGTAATACAAGGCCACTAAAAATAAAGTACAGGTAATCTTGAAATGGTTCATTCTGTTTGGACAGCATCTGGAAGCGATTTAAAGAGTCTAAAGGGTGAGATAAACACGTTGATGATTGCACAAGTCTCAAAACTGGAAGGAGTGTGTGAACACAGACAAAAACAGCCACAGCAGAGCCGGTCTGAATTACCGGTCCAACTGCCATGGCCACCAGTCCTGCGTTGACATTACCAGGAACCCTCTCATCAGCTATCCATAACACATGGGGACATGAGTGATGTAATGCAGTTGTCACAAAACTGTTACCCAAGACAAAGCAATAAAGGCCCTAACTGGAGTAGTCAACCTCGAAGCTGGGGAGCCAGGTTCGAGTCTAGGCAACGACGCTCCAAATTTTGTGATTCTGGGCAAATCTCTTAATTTCCTCGTGCCTAACAAAAATGTATGTGTCCATCTGTAACTTAACTGGTGGTCATGTAAAGCACTCTGATACCTGGTATCTTCGGGTCGAGTTTGTGCTATATAAAACTCGAAAAAAAAGAAACTGGGCGGGTTCTTGTTCTTTCTCAAGCTGCATGCTTCCACGCAGTAAAGAAATAAACCTTTTTTAACAGACTTTATCATATTTTTTCTTGCCCCTGTCTAATGAATGTCAATTATACAGTAGTCATCTGAGTAATTGTGGTAATTCCACATTACTCTGTGACAAAGAATTACCAATAATTATGTGATTACTCCTGCTTGAGTAATTGAGAGTAATTTTGGGGGAAATAATCCTATGGCAAGAGCACATTTAGCTAGCGTCCATTTGTGCTCGCTATCCATGTTCTACAGCATTTAGTGCTATTTCTTAGAGCAAAATGCATTCTAGTGCCCATTTAGGAGAACAAGGGGCATTTGGCGCTAAATGCCAGGAAAACATTTGGGGAAAATCCTAACTCAAGAGCATATTTAGCGAACGGCTGCTCACAATTATTATTTGTGTTCTGTTGCATTTAGCGCTACTTCTTAGCGCTAAATGCATTCTCACATACATTTTGGACGCAAAGAGACATTTTTGCTTTAAGAAACAGCGCTAAATGCTGAAATACTCTTCTCGCATATGCAGAATTCTCAGGTAATTCAATGTGATTACGCTGCACTGAAATACACAAGTCTCGCCCACCCCTAATTTTTTCATTGTGTGTTTTTGTGTGATTTACACACCAAACATTTTCATGGCTTGGCTCGTGCATCAGTATTTAGAGTCAAGCCAGACTCTTCACTCAGCCCACACTCCCCCTGTTATTTTGGGGGAAACAACCTTTACAACGCAACTTTTAAAACGCACTACCATTACAACAAAACTTTTACAACGCAACATCCATTACATCGCATGCCATTACAACGCAACCATTACAACGCATGACACTACAACGCATACCACTACAACGTATGTCATTACAACTCAGTCATTACAACGCATACCATTACAAAGCATCGTACCCTTACACTATCCAACACTTACCCTACTGTTGCACCCCCTGGAGTTAGAATAGTAATTTTTACCCCTACACTATCCAACACTTACCCTACTATTGCACCCCCTGGAGTTAGAATAGTAATTTTTACCCCTACACTATCCAACACTTACCCTACTGTTGCACCCCCCTGGAGTTAGAATAGTAATTTTTACCCCTACACTATCCAACACTTACCCTACTGTTGCACCCCCCTGGAGTTCGAATAGTAATTTTTACCCCTACACTATCCAATACTTACCATACATGCCATGTAATGTTATGCGTTGTAATGGTATGCATTGTAAAGAAAGTATGCGTTGTAATGGAATGCGTTGTAAAGGTAGTTTTTAAAAATTCGTTGTAATGGCATGCGTTGTAATGGAATGCGTTGAAATGGATGTTGCGTTGTAAAAAATGCGTTGTAAAGGTATGCGTTGTAAAAGTATGCTTTGTAAAGTCATACATCCTATTTTGGTACTGCTGCAATAACAGAGCCAAATGTGTAAAACCGATAACTCAAATAAAAAAAAATACAAGAATCTATGTTCTGTAGTTACATATGTTTGCCATGCAGTTAATTGTTTTTATTTATTAGGAGTACCAATCTCACAAGTGTGGATTTGCAGGTTTGTGAAAAAAAAGGTTTAAGATTAGTGTTTGTGCGCAAGAAACGTTTAATCTGCTTTTGTTTGTGGGTTTGCCAAGGATTGCCTGCAGATTTCTTTAAGTATCCATTTGTTATCGTTCCTCGTGCGAGCAATGTGCTAGCGAAAAAGAATTTTAGTAAACAGTTGGGGAGTCATAAAAAGCTGATAGAGTGGCGGTACTGTGTTATGTTTGGGTGCCGAGAGTCAAACAAAAGTTAAGAATATAGAACGTGTTTCTGGAGAAGGCCAAGGACTGTTAATCAACCGTTTAACTCAATAAAATGCAGATCTAGGTCAGAAGTGGGATTCAGAGCCCTCGGCAGTGGCAAAGTCATCGTAACCTAATCTCAGAATAGCACGCGAGGAGCTGGAAAGCCTCTAGGCGCCTCGGCTTCCTCTGTGCCACTGCGGTGTTACTGACTGACCCCCGTTCTCTACCTGTGAATTTTCTACCGTAAAATGTACCGCGGGGGATCTTTTTCACCGAACAGTGGACGCAGAAACCATTCTTGAAATACGACCTTAAATACAATTCTGAGAACCCAAAGGTCCTTAATATTTTTCTGCGCCAAATAGTAGCAAATTCTTCCGACAAGTGCATTATTTTGCATTATGTTAGCTATTATTTTTAACTTCAACCCTAATATACATACCTATATTCTTGAGATCACCTATACACAGGTCCTCTGGAATTATGCCTCAGCGGAGCACCAAATTATGCGACAGGGTTGACTAAATTATGCGGCAAGAAAAGGCAAATTATGTTGCACTTTTTTCATACGATTGCTTTATCATTTTGCCTTTTTTTTTTAAAGAGGGTTGCTATGGAGGCTTCTTTTGTTCTCAAGCCTTTCAATGTTGCTATTGCAGAAGGTGCTGGTACTACCTATGACCTTGAAGTTGCAGACCTTGCCTGTGATATTGGCAACTGGGGGCATCAACAGAGTTCTCAGAAGTTGGTTTGATTCTCTGGACTTTACACAATCTTTTGATAATGTAGGCTGAAAAATGGAAGCTGCCTTTCAATGAGGTGAGGTGTGAAACAGGTACACCATATACAGGTATAGGATTGATCTCTAAATACATATGAGGAAGCACTAGAGTAGTCTTGTATATGATCTGCATCGCCTCTTTGCTCACTTTGCTATGTTACATATTTCATATTGCAGACCTGCCAACCATGAGCAGGTTTCCACCGTGTGAGAGAGGGTGGGACCTTGGAGGGCTGGGCCTGGATAGGGCTGAAGGGTCGTCAATGCATGAGTCACCATAAATGCATATAGTAGAGGGTGTGGCCAAGGAAGAGGGGATGGGACCTGGTACCTTTCCCTGGCAGTCAACCACTTCTACTTGCCCCAAAAATGCCACCATGCGTGCCCTGGAGAGTGTTTTAATCCAGGAATCGAATTTAACTCAGAGAGCTCCACCAAAGAGTTGGCAATCCTCCTTAGGAGGTTTTTTTAGATCATCTCACTCTCACTGTGTAATATCAGCCCTTCATAGGGTGACGCGTGTAGAGAGCTGATATCATGTGACATGTTAATTCCAGGTCTGAACATGGGGAGACTGAGGGACTACCAGAAGGAAACTGGACTAAGACTGCGATTGCAAGTGTGCCAAATGGAATGAGGCCTTTAGCGCACCCGGTAAGTACACTTACCCAAAGGTAAGACATTTACAGGTTGTGGCAACCAGTTTCTGCTCAAAGTTTTTCAGTTAGAAGTGTATCATAACAGGCAGAATCTGTAATGTATCCAATTGCACGCTTTGCCTTTTTTCATGTCCTATCAACTGATACACTGTGACATGTGTGGTCTAGTGAAATCTGTCAGGGTAAATAGAGGGAAGTGATGTATCACATAGCTTTGACCTCTGACCCCTGCACCACCTTCTCTTTGGAACCATAGTTCAGCGCACCCGTGCTCTCCAGTTGGGTCAGCGCTCGCTAAGCATCTCCTCATAAACACATTATGAGGGCTTTGGGGGCTGGACTTGGCTGCTATATTTTAGATGGCGTTGAAAGAGGTGAGGAAGGTTTCCAAAGCTTTACACTACAGTAATGATAGTTTAAGAACGTGTCACAGCCTGACACAGCCCAGATCAGAGTCTAGCATCGAGGATAGCCCTCCCTTGGAAAATGTGGGCTATCCTTTGCCATTCGAGGCTGTGGGATCCCCTGCTTGTAAGGGTGCCCCCAGGTCTGGAAAGGGAGCTGAATCAAGCTCTGGAATGTTTTTAATACTGAACCAATAAATCACTTGATAAATGAGAGAAGAGAACAAGCCCGTCCCTTCCAGAATGGTAGTGATGTTTCTCCTCCCCAGTGAATGCTTTCTTCTTAAACTGACCCAAAATATTAATTTTATAGAATACTTGGAGAAACATGTTGGCTAAAATGCCAGCGGTTTTAGAGGCAAACGCAAGAGAAGCCTGTGAATTTTTTCAGTACTTCATTGTATAGCACAGTAACTTGAATCATTATTTGGAGAGTCAGCAAATCATGTGTGCATAGAAGACTGCCCACCCCTATGTGTGAATTGTAGACTGCCCACCCCTATGTGTGAATTGTAGACTGCCCACCCCTATGTGTGCATAGAAGACTGCACACCCATATGTGTGCATAGAAGACTGCCCACCCCCATGTGTGCATAGAACACTGCCCACCCCTCTGTGTGCATAGAAGACTACCCGCCCCTGTGTGTGCATAGAAGACTGCACACTCCTATGTGTGCATAGAAGACTGCCCACCCATATGTGTGCATAGAAGACTGCCCACTCCTATGTGTGCACAGAAGACTGCCCACCCATATGTGTGCACAGAAGACTGCCCACTCCTATGTGTGCACAGAAGACTGCCCACCCATATGTGTGCACAGAAGACTGCCCACCCATATGTGTGCAGAGAAGACTGCCCACCCATATGTGTGCACTGAAGACTGCCCACCCATATGTGTGCACAGGAGACTGCCCACCCATATGTGTGCACAGAAGACTGTCCACCCATATGTGTGCACAGGAGACGGCCCACCCATATGTATGCATAGAAGCCTGCCCACCCATATGTGTGCACAGGAGACTGCCCACCCATATGTGTGCATAGAAGACTGCCCACTCCTATGTGTGCACAGAAGACTGCCCACCCATATGTGTGCACAGAAGACTGCCCACTGCTATGTGTGCACAGAAGACTGCCCACCCATATGTGTGCACAGAAGACTGCCCACTCCTATGTGTGCACAGAAGACTGCCCACCCATATGTGTGCAGAGAAGACTGCCCACCCATATGTGTGCACTGAAGACTGCCCACCCATATGTGTGCACAGGAGACTGCCCACTCCTATGTGTGCATAGAAGACTACCCACCCCTGTGTGTGCATAGAAGACTGCCCACTCCTATGTCTGCATAGAAGACTGCCCACCCATATGTGTGCATAGAAGACTGCCCACTCCTATGTGTGCACAGAAGACTGCCCACCCATATGTGTGCACAGAAGACTGCACACTCCTATGTGTGCACAGAAGACTGCCCACCCATATGTGTGCACAGAAGACTGCCCACTCCTATGTGTGCACAGAAGACTGCCCACCCATATGTGTGCACAGAAGACTGCCCACCCATATGTGTGCACAGAAGACTGCCCACCCATATGTTTGCACAGGAGACAGCCCACCCATATGTGTGCACAGGAGACAGCCCACCCATATGTGTGCACAGGAGACTGGCCACCCATATGTGTGCACAGGAGACTGGCCACCCATGTGTATGCACAGAAGACGGCCCACTCATATGTGTGCATAGAAGACTGCCCATTAGTTACAATGATTGGCAGCATGGCAGGGGCAATGTGTGGTGCAAGCTGCAGTGGCCTCGGATTGAGAGCCCTGCGCTTTTTTTTTAACAAATTAAGCACTGCATGACCTACGTACGTCACTTTTAAAGCTTTTTTTTTTACAAATTAAGCACTGCATGACCTACGTACGTCACTTTTAAAGAGAACCTCTAATTAATCCAGAAATGTGATGCCTCTGGATAAATCACAGTTCTGGACCGTACTACGCCCTTCTACACACTTTCACCATATAAAGAATGGACCCAACATATATTTCACGCTCATGTTCTTATGAAGCTGCCATGGCAGCATGCAGTACTTCCTTCGTAAGAGCTCCACTTACTACTGCACTAGGATAAAACATACCATGTACTTGTAAAGCGCACATTTACCCAGAAGGGTATCTTGGTGCGGAATAACAGATGTTTATTGTTACCCAGCACAGTGGTACTCATTTTATCGACCTCAGAAGGATGAAAGGCTGAGTGGGCTCGCTGGGATTTAAACCTGTGACCATAAAGTCAAACACAGGTCCTTATAGTGGACAGATTAGTCCACTAAGCCACCAGACAAGGTACTCACTCAGTAAGGTTCACCTTTTCCCCTGACATACATGCTCATGTGCTCAGTTTCATTGTATGTAATTCAAGACTATATGCTTTTGACTGCCCTTTTAGCACACTTGAACAAAGTAGAGACCTTGTATTATTCTGGAGAGGATGAATGACTCTCCTCTTGCGCACAGCACGCGATTAGGAGATGCATAGAACTATTATGCCATCCGCCTTCATTAGACTGCCATCACAAGTTGGAGTGCATTGTTTATTTTTGTCTTCTGACTTGCTACTTATCTTTCTCACTCGCCTGTGTGCCATCTTAGAGCAGCATCAACTTGCCCTATGTAGTAGGCATCAATGCAGTGGGCTTTTGTCATTGTATGTGTTGGTGAACCAGCTGATGAGGCAGTAATGCATAGAACAAGAGAGTCCGAAGTGATTCGCTATCATATGCCAAAGGGAGCAGTAAAGGATTTAAAGTCATGTGATTCAGGGTACCCCAAAAGAGATCCATAAGTTGGTGGGATGTGTCTTAGGTTGAAGCCAATAGGCCAGGCCCAATAACTCCATAAGGTGGAAATGGTAGCATCCTTAGGCTGTTGCCACTAAGTGATGCCAAATACAGTGCTTAACTTGTAAATGAATGAGTGGCAGTGCCCAAAGCACTATAAAGAAGTCAGTGGCCTGTGCAATTAAATGTCACTGCGCCTAATACCAAAGTTGTGCATTCTTGAATTTCTCTCAGGATTCATTAATCCACTACCAGACACTCCCTCACACTTTATCTCAAGCTTGCAGGATCCTACTTCCTGCCTTTGTGATCATTTTCTGTCTTTCTCTTTCTCCGTCTTTCTGCTTTGTGTATTTTTTCCTCGTTTACTATTGGTAAATGTATGACACGGACAAATAAATGCCGGTCCTCAAACATAAGTGCCATGGGCCCAACCCCGCAACCAAGCACAACAAAATCTTGCAAAAGGCTTAACACCTGCCTTTTTAAACTAATGGGCTGTGAGTAAATCAAGGACTAAATGCAATTTTGCCAGAACTACAAAAAAATCCTTGTAGCGTTTCCGCATGGGACTGGAAGACCTGTGTCTTTAATGATGTTGGATAGGATACTTTTCCAGTATGCTTCAGAAGTGTTTGAACAAAGGACCAAGACAAATATGTGGTGAAGTAAGGTTTCAGGTCCTAAGTGCATATCTTGTATGACACCTTTTATGCACTTCTTGAACCCAAACCTGATGTAATTCTAGCTTCTTGTGTAATAGTGTAGTGAGCTGCTTAGACAGTAGGCTTCTCTTCCAGGTCTTAAGATACATTGGACTTTACAGCATCTGCTGGCAAACACATCAGAATCAAACTGTAGAAATGTTGATGCTGTACCTCTGAAAACTTTGTAGTGTACAGGAACAATTGAGGACACCTGGAATAACCCTGCACCTTCCCCATTAAAGAAGTGTATGGAGGCCTCATAAATATACCATTAATAAATTATATTAGACCATTGGAAGTTTGGGAGCTGCATTGAAAACAATGGAGGGCTCCAGACTTCTAATGGCCGGTAGAAGCCTGGTGCTCCGACATGCCAATGGATTTCAAACCCTTCGGGATCCGTAAGGTCTTTGTTTCACAAATTAGAACATTCTGCCCTCTAGGGGTGGAATGTTCTAATAGCCTTAGAGCCCTTCTTAGCTGGCTCTACCGGCCATTAAAGGTCCGCTCCCTTGTTAAAGGCCCTGGCCTTCAGCTCAGTACTTTAACTCTTGAGCGGGCCTTTAAAAGCCGGTAGAGCCAGCTATGTCGGGCTTTAAAGCTATATTAGAACATTGACCATCTACCTGCCTTCGCTGCCAAAAACTGTTTGCGGCCTAATGTCAGCACAGCTCTTTTGTAGTTGCAAGATACACTATTTCATTTCTTAAAGCCTAGGCAAGTAGACATAGTCTCACAAGACTAACCATCTCCCTAGAGCAAATCAGCACAGGATGTAAATACTTGAATAATTACGCCATGTGTTGTCCTTATTAAGAACTGGAAAAAAAACTCGACAGTTGTGATTAGTTCCCATGTGAATCTATGGAAATATTACAGTGAAGTGTGATGACCCTATTAGCCGCTTGCTTGCAATTGTAAGTAACACTGTGCTTCTTAATGAGTCATTAACAAGAGCATTCTAGCAGTGGGAAGTGTAGACACATGAGAGGTGGAAACATCTCTCCGTCTGTTCATGTGGTGTACTGCTCGGGATACGGAACGTAAAGATGAAGGCCTGAATCCCATCTTCCAGAGAGTCCCTTCTCACTGCCAGCGATGCTATTTGGAAGGGCTTGCTGGGGGCATAGTTACAAGGGAATTTTGCCACAGGAAACTCACTTTACCGACGTTTCTGTGGCACAATGCCCTGCTCCATATTTACAAATTTGTGTTAAGCCACTTTTTATGGCTTACCGCTGCTTTGTAAATATGGTACCCTTTCAAGCAGTTTTATGCGCGAAAGGGGAGTGCAATGGTTGTTGCTGTGGGTGTTCCACCGCAACACCACTGCTTTTTGACGCTGCCCCGGATTTACAAGGATCCGTACATCTGAAGCAGCGCCAAAAACTAACGCCATGCCTTAGCAGGCTTTAGAATGGTGCAACGATGAGAAATACTTTTATTTTTCCTTGTTTCTGCTTTTTCTATGCATTCTGCAGAACACATAGAAAGAGCAAAATGCCATTAACGCGCATAAACAATCATTAAATAATGGCTATGTGCTACTTCTATGTGTGCTTCAGAATGCAGCACACATAGAAGTAAGAAATCACCATTAATCATTGTTCATGTGCAGGAAGGGAAGCCTGTGTTTTGGAAATGGCAGAGCGTGGTGCTGCAACTCCTGCTGCAGCTCGGGCCCGGCCATATCTTTGTAACTATGCCCCCTGGTGTTTTTAGCCATTGGCAAATGCAGTCTACATATGAAGTGGCAATCCTTGAACTTGTAAAGCTTTCCCTGATTACTAGATTTCAGAAGATAGAGGTTTACAGTGGTTGGTGACCAAGGGGGGGGACCATGCCCCTATTTCGGTAAAAGAAGGGCTTGTGTTGTACTTGCATTAAAATGTACAGCCCTATTGGCTTTATGTTATCTTTTGACTACAGTGAAACTTACATCAAGTCAAGTATAAACTTTATTCGGTTATTAGTTAAAAACAACCATAAAAGTACAAGTAAATCATCATATTTCTGAAAGTTTACCTTAAAAAGCATAATTCAAAATACAGAGTTAAAAGAAAGTATGAAAGTCTTGATTTCATTCATTTAGACAATCGTTTTACGAGATCTTAAAACAAATTTAAAATATACAGATAAAGATGCGACAGTTAAAATATTATCTAATCTTTGCAATTCTAAAAAGGCAGGGTGACATTTATTACATTCCATAATCTTCAGTAAGGGCACAATCCATCTCCTCCTGGGGTTTGGGTAAAATCTACAGAAAAAAAGTATGTGAATGTCTGACTGCTCGGACAAATCATCGCATGGGCACTTAGTAAGTTGTTTCGACCAAGTATTCATAACAGGGAAGCTAAGGGATCTAAACAACAAATTTAATCTGCAACGCGTCAGTAAGAACCTCTCAAAGTCACTCATTTTCAGGCTAATATAAGGTTGCATATAATCTGAGGTCATTATTAGTTGGTGTACGATCACAGTTTTTTTCGATATTTCTGTGTTGGTTCTTAGATCGCCCAGATACCTCATACATATGCCCTTAAAGATTTTCCTCGTGAAACTTACATATAAAGGGAACCTCCCTAAACTAAACCCAGAAGAAATTCATTTAGAAAGCGAATTCACTAGTTAGTTTAATATAGGCTGTTGAACACATTTTTATTTATGAATTATTGCTTTTCGAAAATGAAGGATTTGGTTAAATATAATATTTGCGCTTGCGAATGTGACTCAGTGTGTGTGACTTCTTTGTGGTTGTAATGAATATTGTAAACTAACGTTTGATGTGCCTCTTACGTTGGAACTTGAATTAAATAAAAGATCAAGAGGTTCTGATTCCTTCAAGGACAAGTTAGTCTTTTGAAGACAACTGCCTTTCAGTGGTTCACTATACCTTCACCTCAAAGACTGTTCCCGTGCTGCAATCCGGCAGAAAAGAAGATTCACCTAATGTTGTGTGAATATGGTACACCTATATAAAATATTTAAAGAATTCCTGAAAAATGCAATCTTTACAACCAAGGCACACAGGGTCTGGAACAACAGCCCTGTATCCATTAGGAGCGCCCCAACGCTGCACCAATTTAGGAAAGAGTTGAAGACTAATCTAATTAAAGAACACCACATCACAGTGCAACAACCATACACAAACCAGGTTCTGTTGCTCAATGTATATATTCTTGTCTTTGAAAATGTCCAGTGCTCTGCGGTCCTTTGGCTACAATTGTGCTACAGAAATACCATGTACATACATACACACAGACATACATACATATATACATACACACATACAAACATACATAAGGAGAAGATGTGGCCTTATGGCTAGAGCGGTCAACCTCGATACTGGTGAACTGTGTTCGAGTCTCGGCAGGGACGCTCAACATCCTGTGATTCTGGGCAAATGACAATCTCCCCGTGCCTAACAAAAACTAAATCAATATGTCCGGCTGTAATGCAACTGGTGCTCGTGTTAGATGTTTTGATACCTTCGGGTTAAGTTTGCGCTATATAAAACTCAAGGAAAAAAAATACACACTATCAAATGTATAGATCTGAAAAAGAAAGACAGTCGCAGAATAGACTTTGCTGGCGGACAGTAACATGAAACCTTAAAAATGCCAAAGAAGCTACTGTGCATGATGCACATGAAAGAGCCAATTCTAGGTAAAATGTTTTGACCTGAATACTTAGCCCTCAGTATTTTTGCCCCACAATATTTTTATGTCGATATCCTGGTGGAATATCATTGGGTGTCACATGCCCCCTTTACTAAATAATTCTAGTCTGCTTTTGTCCTTAGCTTCACGCAGAGGTTTGTGACATTAATTATTGTATCATTTGGTGAGTCACTGTAGATGCACTTCATCATGATATTTTCATCACTATGTTTTAGTTGAGTTTTTTGTCACCCATTTCAAGACGAGCCAGCTTCAAAATATCACCATGGTCTGGGACTGCCGGCCAACCCCGCCTTAGCATGCAGACTAAAGTTACACATTCTATAGACCAACAATAGAATTCTTTGGAAGGCAGGGGGTCTCGAGCCCGAGACCCCCCGGCCGTATTTATTAAAATATGAAACAAAATTAAATTTTTTAATAAAATTAACATTTAGCGAATGATTAAATGCAAACATCAGAACATTAGATTTACATCCATTTTGACAGGGTATGATGGGCTAACCTTAACAAGTATCTAATACAGCGTGGTTCCTAACCGAATCTAACATCCTGATATTAAATTTGCATTTCTAATAATTTCTGGTCGTACGGCAAGGTCGCTAACCGGTGTCAGATCCTTTTAACAGCTACGCTCTCACGTCCGAGATGCGCATGCGCAACCAGGGTCCGTTTACCTGCGTGCGCTCCCTGAACTCCATTTAACCATAACAGGAGGGCCCTTACACTCGTGCACCTTGATGACGTCATAGTGTATGTGAGGGGTGGCTACCAGCCTGAGGAAAGTGTAGACTCCCTCCCCCGCAACCTTGTAAGCGAGCCAGCTTCAAAATATCACTTAGCCTAGTTTGAAAAACACATCTTGCATGCTGCATTTGAGATTAGATGAGGATGCTTTTTCACCTGAAATATTCCATCTCCTCTGATCTACGGGCTTCCCTGTGGTTAAGCTGACCGCTGTGTGTTTATTGGTTTACCATCATCCATTTTCAGCAACTTCAGTGTTGGATTTTTCTTAATTGCATCCCTATAACTAGGGAGATTCGAGGAATTTTGCACTTTGCATAGAAACATGAAGGTCCCCACGTTTGCCCAATGGAGAGTCATATCTCCCAACTTGAAGAACAATCTCACTGTGTGATGAGCGGCGGGGCCTTGAAGGGGGTGGAGCCTCCTACGGAAATATACCTAGGAGGCACTTTTGAACCCCACCCCACCCCCAAGCCCCCTCCTCCCCAATAAAATGCTTGCTGAGCCTGGTGCTGATGTCCTGGGATGTTTTCCCACCCCTTAAATTACGTCGGCAGTTCAAATCCTCGGAAAACCAGCTGGAAAGCCACTGTGTGATATCAGCTACTCTCCGGGAGACCGTGTGATGGGAGACAATACACGATGATACTGTGTGAGTTGGCAGATATGCAGAGTAGTTTGACATTTCCAAATACCTAATGAGCGAGCTATCACGGATAGGACTTCGGACAGCAAGGAATTTGCTGCGACTGAGCTGCCCTCTTTCTCTCCTCAATGATCCGAACGGACTGCCTCAAACCTAGAGGTTCCCTCATCTGAATTCCACAACCCCACAGGGGACATCTGGGATGGAGGAGTGCTGCCCGGCAAGGCAAGCAAAGCGGCTTTTCTTACAGCCATGCATGGCAGCAGGAGGGTTCCCCCTGCAGTGAATGGACTCATTTTATACATTTCTTTTTATATAAAACTTTACCAGATTTTCATTTAGCAAATCAGATGAACTTTTTTTTTAAACTATCACATTTGCTTGCGGATTAATTTGTTAGTCGTTGCAACTTTGACCAGTTGATTTAGTTCATTTCTACATCATTATTATCTATCTTTTTCATCCACTGATACCAATCTGCTCTCTCCTTCTGTTTTTCTTCTGCCCCAAAACCTTTTTTTTCAGTTTTATATTATAGCACAAACTAAACCCGAAGGTATCAGCGCGCTTTACATGCGCACCAGTTGCATTACAGACGGACACATTCATTTTTTTTTGTTAGGCACGGGGAGATTAAATGATTTGCCCAGAATCAGAGGGTGCTGAGAGTCCCTGCCGAGAGTCAACCCGGTTCCCCAGCTCCGATGTCGACTGCTCTAGCCGTTAGGCCACATCCTCTCCCCTGATGATGTGCTGCAAAGGCAGATATGACAACTGACACAAGGACACATAATTCTGCCCCTGACTGTTGTCATTTCAAAGGACAATCTTTTCCCATTGCTCTATTGTAGCTCAGCAGTGCTGTCAGTACAGGGGAGAAAAATGCAAGAGCAAAGGAGATGAATCGGAGTCCTCCATTCCCTGGACAGCCCCTGTGGCTGGCCAGTGTGCTAACACCTGTCACCGTGTCACCTCTTGTCATCTGCTCCTGCTGTGAGTGCCCTGATGCATAGCAATGCTCTTATTACTTATATCCCTGAAGGCCTGGCTTGCCTTGGCCGCGCCATCTCTCCTCCGAAGAGAGCAGCACTGGTGAGACTGTCAGAGCCATGCTGGAGGGTCGGTTCTCAGAATATCAATTTAACAGCTCAACGTGGAGGGAGGAACAACATGATAGCCAATTAAAATGGCAAGTGGTTTAGGAAGGTAGAGAAGCAAAGTGTGTATACTTATTGGGAATGAGCAAGCCTGAAAGGGGTCTCTTGGTGTGCAAAGCTTGAGACATTCTACTACAAGCTAAATCTCTCTCCTTTGCTCATACAACCCACTCTTGTTGCCTTTCTGTGGTTGGTCGCTTTTTAACCCCTTGCATGCTCGTGACGGAACCATTCCGTCACGAGCCACGGTGGTGCTGTGCTGGTGACGGAATGGTTCTGTCACGGCCCGGCCGCCGCGCCTGCGCGACGCTGATTTCGCACCTGTGCTGAACACCACCGCGGCTCATGGCGAAGTGGTTCCGTCACGAGCATGCCGGCGCCGCGCAGCCTCCCTTCCCCTTGCGCCGCTGCGGAATTACCACCACGGCCAAGGGGTTAAGAGCTTCCTGTTTACAAATTAGTCATTATAAAAATATGGAAGTGGTTCTTCCCTCCCTGTTCTCTCTTACCCAGACCTATATGGCTGAGATACCCGCCACCCCCTCTCAACACAATCATCCCCAAGAATTGGGAAACCGGAAACAGTTCTTGAACTTTTGGAAGGCGGGAAGGGAGTCACCCTTCCCGGCCGTATTTATTAAAATATGAAACAAGATTAAAAATTAAAATAACAGTTTCATATTATGTACAATTTCATTTCCACATTACGATGTTTGGCTAACCTTAACAGATCTCTAATACAAAGGATCTCCTAGCCGAACTAACATTCTACAAAACATTTTGACTTGAAATTGTACATCCTAACGTTAAGGGCCAACGGCAAGGTCGTAACCGGTGTCAGATCCCTAAACCAGAAATACCCCCTCACTTGTGAGAGGAGCAACCGCACAGAGGCGTACCTCAAGTGCATCTACCAATTTCCCTTTGTACTTGACGGGGGCCCCAATAAACTCGACGCCATTTAACGGTCGTTCGAGGACTCGTGTGAGGTGTCTAAAAGGTAGCGTAAACCCCCTCCCGCACCCCACACAACTTACCCATCTGCCGTCGCAGATGTCCTGGCCCCGGGAAATTCCCCAGGAGGGGCCGTAGCCCCTCCTATCCAGGAAGGGGCCTTGACCACCTTTCCTTTCCTTCCGGCGGCCTCTCCTTAGACAGGACCGCCTCCCCGTTGAGGGGCCAATTGGCCACCTCCCCCGAGCGCTCCCATCCGTAATGGGTGACGCCCCCTCATAGGGATCTTCGAATTACTGCTCACCGATCATGACCTTACCGCCCGACCAAAATAAATACGACAGTTCTACCTAAGTTACTAAGATTACAACGCAAACATCACTTGTTACCAAGCGTAAATACTGATCAATCCTTGTTCCAAGTTACTTTATTTGCAACACATACTGAAAATCACCAATCTTTATTGCATCTTAAGAATTTCACGACAATCATCACAACCTGTAAGAAAACAGAGAAAACAAAAAGATACTATGTCAACTGTATTCACAACGAATCGCTGTCCTCAGGGGCTGGTGGGTGGGTCAAAATTGGCTCTTCGTTCCGTCTCGAGCTCACGTGCAGCGGGGAGGTGCAGCTTCAGAGCACAGGAACAAGAGGATGCTTTCTTGGCTTCCGCTTCTTTTATCCGTCTTCAGGGCGGGAGTAAACCCGCCCCCGCCTGCCTCCGAGGGCGTGGCCGGCCGCGTTGGTGTCTAGGCCAGCCCACTCTAGGGCGGGGAAAAGGCGCGCCCCGGCTACGCCGCTTCGGGCATACCAGCCGAGACTCGCCTCCCGCCCAAGATGGCTTCCCGGGGGGATCGTGGTACTCAACCATACGTTCGGGGGGACCGAATGGTCGCCCCTTTCCATATGGCTGAGATACCCGCCACCCCCTCTCAACACAATCATCCCCAAGAATTGGGAAACCGGAAACAGTTCTTGAACTTTTGGAAGGCGGGAAGGGAGTCACCCTTCCCGGCCGTATTTATTAAAATATGAAACAAGATTAAAAATTAAAATAACAGTTTCATATTATGTACAATTTCATTTCCACATTACGATGTTTGGCTAACCTTAACAGATCTCTAATACAAAGGATCTCCTAGCCGAACTAACATTCTACAAAACATTTTGACTTGAAATTGTACATCCTAACGTTAAGGGCCAACGGCAAGGTCGTAACCGGTGTCAGATCCCTAAACCAGAAATACCCCCTCACTTGTGAGAGGAGCAACCGCACAGAGGCGTACCTCAAGTGCATCTACCAATTTCCCTTTGTACTTGACGGGGGCCCCAATAAACTCGACGCCATTTAACGGTCGTTCGAGGACTTGTGTGAGGTGTCTAAAAGGTAGCGTAAACCCCCTCCCGCACCCCACACAACTTACCCATCTGCCGTCGCAGATGTCCTGGCCCCGGGAAATTCCCCAGGAGGGGCCGTAGCCCCTCCTATCCAGGAAGGGGCCTTGACCACCTTTCCTTTCCTTCCGGCGGCCTCTCCTTAGACAGGACCGCCTCCCCGTTGAGGGGCCAATTGGCCACCTCCCCCGAGCGCTCCCATCCGTAATGGGTGACGCCCCCTCATAGGGATCTTCGAATTACTGCTCACCGATCATGACCTTACCGCCACAGGCCGGATAGTTGACCGGCTATCCGGACCCCCCACAAAAAACTCCTACCTAAAGGTCATGCTGTAAACTCCTTAACCATGCTATGAAGTCTCCTATGAGTAACTCGTTCCCCACCCGGGACAAATGAACACCGTCCCCCAAATACATACTGTCCCCTTTGATACAAGCATGCGAAACAGAATGCAGTGCGTCTGAACGAAACAATCTACTCACTTTGTTATTTATCTTCCTTACTGAATGATTTAATGCAGTAACCGAAATAGCCCCCCGCCACACTTTCCGTGGGATCATATGGGACCATGCAATTGTGCACCCTGGAACTCTCCTTGCCAACCAACTTACTGTGGAAAGCATTGCCTCAAGAAGAAGTCGTCTACCAGTGGCCACAAGATCGTTACCCCCAAGATGGACTATGATTATAGACGGCGGTGACCTTGTCCGCTCTAACAAACCCTCAAAAAAGAATTGAAACTGGTCAATACAGAGCCCGCCCTTTCCGTAGAAGGACACCCTGTACCCGTATTCCCCAGCCACGTGAATCATGTCACCTGCTTTGAATACGTCCGCGGCACGCCTCACATATGAGTGGCCCACGACCCACACCTCCTTATTCGCAGACGGTGATTTCTGACCGCTGATCCCCAGGAGTCGGGTCGACCGTACAGTCCGCCCCGCTTCGTAAGCTTGCGTAACTGAAAATCAAACAGAAACAAGAAGCGTGAGTATATCATTACAGCTTCACAACATATGCAACCGCACATACCTTTTATAACAGTTCGAGGACCAACGCCCCACACGTTTTACTTGTTCCACACTCAGACCCCTGGCTGTAGCCTCAGTAGCAGCCCCTATCCGAAAGGAATGGGTCCCGAACTCGCCGGGGTTCAAGCCCGCGGCCGAAATCGACATCGCAAGCACCCTCTGGAACTGAAACCTCGTCAGTGGGGTGGCGTCAGCGTGTCTCAAGAAGGTCCCCCCCCATGCTGCCACCCTCTGCGCCAAATATTCCTCTATGCATACCACAGGGCACATGGAAGACCCGGGGATCCTCTGAATGATTACACAGTCCCCGATTGCACCTTGATCGGATTTGGACCTAACAAATGAGACCGTCATCGTCTCCCCCCTGACCTGAATGTGCTCCCGGCACAATCCCCCCATCGTATCCCTTTTGTTCTTTGCCACTAGTTCGCTTACCCGCATAGCCCCATGGAATGCTAGCGCAAATGCGGCTCGGAATAACACAGTTTCATACTGGGATGAACATGTTGCATGGAGTACGGAGGATAACACGGCCAACCTATCCAGACCTATTGGGTGCCTTTCATCAACTCTGCGACCCTCAAGGCGTTGCCACCCACGTAACGCTTTCTGCACAACGAAAGACGCTGTCGGGTCCTGGATCCCATGAGCCTTTGCCATAAAGGAAATGGCGGCCCGATGCCTCTGGGCCGTAGCTACTGATTTGCCTGCCTAATGTAAAGAGAGCAGAAATTGTACTACCAACTCTTCCTGACCCCAAAACTCTCCCCTAGCAGTACCCAAAAAGGCCCAATAGGAACGGAACGCCCCTTCATATGCCTTCCTCGTCCTGGGTGCTAAACTCTCTCCCACGAGGTTTTGTAGTTCGGGGCACCGAGAGACCAGAGAGCTTCGGGAAAGGGTGCCGCAACCGGGTCCGCTGTGGGCAGAAAACCCCAGAAGGCCTGCATATGGAAACGAGAAAGCGCATCAGCCGCTTGGTTCATCACCCCCGGCACATGTCTTGCCCTAAACAGTACATTCACTTGCATGCATAACAACACAATCTCCTTGAGCAGTCTCAGAATCAATCTGCAACGTGCTGCCTGATTATTGATACACTCAACCACGGTCATGTTATCAGACCAGAACACCACAGAGTGATCACGGAAACCCCCGGGCCACGTTTTCAGGGCCACCAAAATAGGAAAAAGTTCGAGAAAACCAATGTTACTCGTCAACCCGTACTCATGCCACCATGACTGCCATTTTTGAGCCGACCATTGTGTACCAAATATGGCACCAAAACCTATACTCCCCGCCGAATCTGTCCAAAGGCCCAGCTCCTTGGAGGACACCGCTGGTTTGTTCCAGACAATTCGACCATTGAAATCCGCCAGAAATGCCAACCAAATGCGCATGTCCTGGCGAACCTCTGCCGAGAGTCTCGTGCGGTGATGTTCTTCCTTCAGGCCGACCATGGCTTGTGCAATCGAACGGGAAAAGGGGCGCGCCATTGGTATTACTCTTAGGGCAAAGTTCAACTGACCCACCATCTGTTGTAATTGATGCAGGTTTACTTTTGTCGCACGAATACATGTCTCAAGTGATAACCTAAATTTCAACACTTTTTCCTTGGGTAATCGAAAACAACCTTCTACTGAGTCGAGCTCGATCCCCAGAAACTCGATCAAGGTCGAGGGCCCGACAGTCTTACCTGGCGCCAATGGCACACCAAATCGATTCATTAAGACACAAAATTCCTGTAAAGCCTGTCCACACTCAGGATCCCCGGCTGCCCCCAAAAACAGAAAGTCATCGAGATAGTGCATAACATGTTGAAAACCTGTCGTCTTTGTGAATACCCACTGTAGAAAACAACTGAACTTCTCGAAATAGGCACATGAAATCGAGCACCCCATTGGCATACCTCTATCCATGTAATAGCGACCCTGAAACCTGAAACCAAGAAGACGCTGATCGTCTGGGTGTACCGGGAGCAACCGGAACGCTGACTCGATATCTGATTTCGCCATCAGCACCCCGGGCCCCAGGCGATTCAACATGGCTACGGCCTCATCGAAAGATGCATACCGCACTGAACACACTTCCGGGTCTATCGCGTCATTCACGGAAAGACCACGTGGGGCTGACAAGTTATGTATCAGCCGAAACTCACCCGGGTCCTTCTTGGGGACCACCCCTAGAGGAGAACAAACAAAGTTAACAACCGGTGGCAAATCGAATGGGCCGGCGACGCGACCTCGAGCCACCTCCTTCCCAATCTTTACCTGTACCACCGCCGTGTGTCGCAAGACCGACAGTTGATTCTTACAATTTGCTACACCCTGAAAATCCCCCACTGGGATGCGGAAACCATATGAAAACCCGTTTCGTAACACCCCAGCGGAAGCATGATCCGAGTATTCGTTGAGCCAAGGAATCATTGCCATGGTATCAATCGGGGTAGGTAAAGGCGCCCCTCGGACTACATCAGACCTGTTTGGCGCCTCCCTTACCACCGTTATCACCCGTTTTGGCTCTGCACATGGACTCAGGATGGGATGACTGCCCACACCCCCCACACTCATGTCTGAATTTGCATGACCCCTGGGGCCTCGTACATTTCCCTCTGTTAAAATTCCAACAGATCCCCCTTTTCCCTGTGTTGCCACTCGGTTTCGAGTGGTACTCATTACCTGCACCCGTCCGAAAGGGCGTCCCTGAGTTTTGGCGGGAAGATTCTCCTCCGTTACTCCCCACCAATGGCACCTTCAACATTCCTGTACTCTCCATTTTTTGCCATGACACGGAGTCGTAACAGTCCCAGGTCAACAATGGGTTGTGTTCCTTAGCTTTCCTAAACAGATTGTCATAGCAGAACCACTGATTGCCCCCATATGCTACGGAATACTCCATAATACGTGACTGATAAATGGGTAACTCGGTCAGCAACTCGGGCATGCGCTCGCCCATGATGGAGGTAAATATGCCCCACGCTCTGCCCCAAGTACCAATATTCTCGTCGACCTTAAAGGCGGCCATTTTTGCGCGCCAAACACTCGGATGCATGAGCTCTTTTTGGCTCTTCACATGCTCTATCTCGTAATGGTCAGTAAGCAACGAAAACATATTTACATACTTATCTGCCCAAATCAATTCCTTAATTTCTAGTGGGACATGCTGGGCAATCTTCTCCCTTCGAGAAGGTACAGACCCCTCCCCCGCAATCGGCAATGGCCGCTTACCTGAAGTAAACCCCGTGCTTGTCGCCGAACTTGGGCCTGCTGTACTTCCGGCCGCCGGACCCAGTGGGGGAACAGGAGATGTTGCCTTCGCAGCCTCCCTAGATTCCCGCAGTTGTCTCATTACTGCCCGGGCGTCGTCAGCCGTGGTGCCCTCGCTATCTTTTCCCAACCACGCTGCCAATTGTGCCGCCAACTCGGAGGGCATATCCTCCCTGTTCACGGGGGTGACCACCACAGGAATTGGATTCCCCTCTTTCGGCACCGGGATTGGCTCCTCTCGTGGGTTATCGGGAACCGGGGTGTCTCCCCCAAGTGCTCCCCTTCTGGGCCTCTTGCTTTTCCCACCGGGGACTGCTTCCTGCAAAGGCCGTTTCGGTCCTCCCGCCCCGTCCTTAGCCTCTACCTTCTTCTTCAGATCGGCTATCTCCTTCATGAGCATGCGGAGCATCTGCTCGGTACCGACCCGCTTTCCGACTTTCTTAGGCATTCTCAGACGGGATATCTGTAAGACAAAAGAAAGATTACAACGCTCAAAATTGGCTCTTCGTTCCGTCTCGAGCTCACGTGCAGCGGGGAGGTGCAGCTTCAGAGCACAGGAACAAGAGGATGCTTTCTTGGCTTCCGCTTCTTTTATCCGTCTTCAGGGCGGGAGTAAACCCGCCCCCGCCTGCCTCCGAGGGCGTGGCCGGCCGCGTTGGTGTCTAGGCCAGCCCACTCTAGGGCGGGGAAAAGGCGCGCCCCGGCTACGCCGCTTCGGGCATACCAGCCGAGACTCGCCTCCCGCCCAAGATGGCTTCCCGGGGGGATCGTGGTACTCAACCATAAGTTCGGGGGGACCGAATGGTCGCCCCTTTCCATATCTATCCTTCTACCTTGTATCATACCCTGTAAGACTGACAGCCAACTTCATCCTCAGTCATTCATCACCCTTTCAAAAACAAATGTCAGCCTCATGTCTTGCCAGTTTCAGCATCGAAAATACCACAAAATCATGACACCTTCCAACCTCCCTAAAATTCTTGGTTAAGCCCTAATCTTCCCATCATGGTTATGCATTTGGAATGCACTCTAACTCTCTGCATTACTATCCTGATAACAATATTTGGGCTCTTAACATGCACCCACTCCCTGGCACTCATTACCAGTAGCCTCTTACTCAGATGGGTATGCTAACAGGAGGTAGTGGCCCCAAGAAATTACAAGATCTGTTGTGGCTCAGCAGTTCTGGTGTCCTCAAAGCAAAGAGTCGAACCACTAGAAGCGGGTGGAGTCTGCGGGTGCAATACAGTGGGTTAGCAACAAATAACCATTGGAAAAGAGACCAGAAATAGCATTCCTCTAGTAATGCCTTGTTTGTTGGTGGATCCTCAGGTGGTACATGTAATACCCGGTAACTCTGCCCTCAAGAGTTACAGATTCTTCTGGCATCTATAGCTCAGATGGCAAATCTTGAAACCTTGGAATGAGACCCTCAGTGTCCTCTGTATTCTCTCTTCTCTCTATTACTCCACACAGATATGGTCTTTGATTACCCCTTGCATGCTCATGACGAGCTCAGCTCGTCATGAGTCACAGTGGAGCTGTGCTCATGACGAGCTGAGCTTGTCATAATGGCCGAGGCCCACCCACACGCGGCGAATTCCCCGCCTGTGCGGGAGAATTAATGAGTGGGCGGGTCTGTGTCGAGCTGAGCTCGTCATGAGCACAGGTTCAATATGAGTCATGACGAGCTGAGCTCGTCATGAGCATAGCTGGGCCGCGGACAACCTCCACCCGCCCCCCCGCACCGTGGGGGAATTACCCCAGCTGCCAAGGGGTTAAGACTTTGGTATATCCCATGGGGTGGTAATTAAAGGGCAGTAATGCCAAATGCATAATTCGCCTGGCTTGAGTATTGAATGTCAAAAGGGGTGGTGGGGGGGGGGGGGGACTGGTTAGAGTAAAATGGCCAGTTATGTAAGGAAGACCTGTATCTGTAGGAGTAATGGATGACCCATAAATCCTCAGCACCCCCCATGTTATACATAATACATTTTTCCAATGAGAGTGGCAGCAACATGGGACTAATGTAGAATTTCTTCAAGGTAGCTATTGTTCATTGAAAATAAGATGTAGTGAGTGACCCTGAGGGGCTTGCTTGCTGTGCTGTGTGTGTATATCTGCATGCTTATTGTTGTGGTGTAATTGCACAGTATTGTATATTTAATGCGCTGCCTGGCTGATGCCCTTTTATCCAGGCCCTGTGATGTCTCTATGCCTCATTATGCTTTAAATCTTAGGTTTGGTACATGTCTAAGAATACAGGCAGGTACATAACTTTAGTAGCAAGTGTGTGAACTATCTGAAATGATGCAACATTTACAGGACTTCTAACAGCAGTGGAAAGCACTGATGCTGAATGACTGTGTACTTCAATAACAATTTGCCTGGAGAGAGGATGTGCTAAAGGTAAATTATCCTATTCCCTTTAATGGTCACAAAACCTGTGATACAGGTAAATCTCACACATGTAAGCAAATATAACACATTTCGGCGAATTTCCTAGTTATGTTGGTGGAACTGATATAATTTGGTTGATCATTTCTACATGAAACAATATTCTTCAGAAACCATGTTGCTTTAAATCATTAGGATTAAAACATCCTTATAGGATTCAATGAGGAAGACTCACAGTTTCTCATATAGTTGGTACTGTTTGTGGAGACAACACTATTGAGTCTATCTCATAAGACCGCGATCTGCTGTCAAGTTTAGTAACCATAGCGTGTTGTGGATATAATTTCAATAGAGAATATCTGTTTGATGATCATGGGCAAAATTGACTAGTGAAGAAGAGAATTGGTTATTTCTTGATGTGAATGGAGTGGAAGGAAAGTTAATAGGTTAGAAAGAATTGTTTCTACTAAAAGTCCATTATGTTATGCATAGACATTGCTTCATGTGTCCACCAGATTGGTAGGAAAATATTTTAAAAGGACTGGTAATCTTGGCCGTCCAATGCAAATTTTGAAATTTGCAAACCTCATCTTGAGTGCCCATTTACATGCTAAAAACCATTAAAGGCAAGACAGTTGTCTTCAGGGACATATACCTAAAATAGACCGGGGAATCAAATAATCCCTCTAATTGGTGGATTTCATTTTAGTAGGAAAGATGGGAGTAGAGAAAACTGTGTAATTTGTAGGAGCAAAGGGGTAGAGTTGGGTGATGAGATACAGAAGAGCTAAAATAGGGCTGAAATGTCTAGGGAACGTTATAGTTGTGGACAATGGTTTTATGTAGCTTCATGTGGTGAATGCCCCATATTTGGCTATTTGTATAATTGGTGAGTCATTTTGCATTGATCCATAAACCCGAAATAGAACACATAAATAAATCTGAATATACAGATGGAGTAGATTTGGTGAAGGATGAAGCAATATGTTTGAGGATGGGTTACAGAAAAAAGGTATTTATTGGCCACATGGTTATACTTATAAACACCTATCAATTTGCAAGAATACTATGAAAATATTTTGGTGAAAGTACTGATGGATTTCTAGATTCATTTTACTATTATACCTGAACATCAACATCTCTCCAGCTGAGCTCCTTTACATACATTTGACAATGTCTCCAAGAACTTGTAGAGGAAAGACATTGATTTGTCTGATTATAGCGTTGTTTAACTTTACAAAACACTCAAATAAGTAAATGGTAATGCAAGGGACATTTCATTGATGGTTCAGAAGAATCTAGGAACCTGACCCTAAACGCTGCTGTTTATATGAAGCCTGTCATTGGTGTCCTTTAACCCCTTAGGCACGGCCGCGATTCTGCGCCTGTGCGGCGTTTTTCGAAGTGGGCGGGTTCATGACGGCCCCCTGCCGTCATCAGCACACGCCCACCGCGTTGCATGACGGCCGGGGGCCGTCATCAGCATAGAAGGGGTTAAATAAGATAATTTTAGATTCCTCTTTTGAGTTTTAGAGCCGATTACACGCATAGTGACTGAGGCCATTCAGTGGCTAAGATGGTCATCCATATGTCTGGTCCAGGCACAGGAATAATTCCAACTGTGACTATTTTCCCCACACCTATATACCTCTATCTCTGTCTGCCCTGGGTTGGCCTGAGTGAATACATTTCGATATGAAGGGAACAATTGTCCACCCTCTGTTCCACACAGTTTGCACTGGTTCTGGTACAATTTTCCAACAACAGACCCAGGTGACATAGACTGCACTGCTGCAAGCACAAAATCTCAAAATCTCACCTACATTTCTGGATGACATAGAGGTTATTCGCAGTCGCGGCTGATGCAGGTAAGAGCGGTATACGGGACTACGTCGTAAACGTCAAAAACAGGGAAAATATATCTATATTCTTTTAAGAAAACCACATGCCTTGTGCTCACCACACGGTAAGTGGTTTTCTTATTTTTCTTATTTCGTTTCCCCTATTCTGTCGACTCCCCCCTGTGCCGTCCCTGCGACTCACCGCTCCTCCCTACACCAGCCGCGCCAGGATATAAAACAAAACTACCCGACTCAGCACCTTCCATCTACTCACACGCAAGCATACGTCTCTACCTTTGGATGTTTTAAAGTACTGTTTGAAAAAGACTTGGCAGTGATGTTCCTTAATGGAGGTCCTAATCCCCAGGCTCTTTGCTGGGCTTTACAGAGGGTGAGGAAGCGGAGTGCCTCTTTGAAGGGCAACCTTTGAATATCCAAGCCCTGCGTCGGAGTGCAGAGGGTTGACAAACTCCCCGCGAATCTCAAAGCGATCTCTTGTAAAGGCACCTTCTGACCTCCTCACATTTGAAACTCTAGCAGGTGCCTTCATCCTTCTAGCCACTTTATTCCGGCTGTTGAACACCCACTCGGTAACGAATGAATTCGCACTCCTGATGTCTAGCCGGCATACACTGTTATTACTTCCTAATGATTTCCCTCCATCATGCTTGCACTTATCACCTCATTACGTCTTGGTGACAGATATGCTTTTAGAGAATAATGAGGGAGCTGAAATAGACCTTTGCAACACCCAACGCAGGTCTGCCCTAATGTCCCGCAAGGCAACAGGAGACTGACAGGGGACGTCAATGGCGCGGAAAGCAATACACCAGTGACGTCAGAAGGAGTTTTCAAAACCTTTAAAGGCAAAGCAGTGGCATGGCACAAAGTGGGGACAGGCTATCTGCCTCCCAACTAAAGCAGGACTATTGAATCCTGCTGCAACCCCCCTCCCCCCTACACACACACACACACACTATCTCCCTCTCTCTTTTCTCTCTCTCCCTCTATCTCTCTGCAAGATTTTTGCCTGAGCTTTCCAGTCTCAGCAATGCTTAATTTGTAGAAGATATGAGGGGAGGGGCCCAAATTGTTTCTTAGGAGCTAACACTAGTGCTGACAAATTCTGGGGTTGCTCAATACGAATGCTGCCTAGTGTTGACTCCCTCTCCTGCCTCTTACTCACACCACCCTGTCTCTTTAACCGTATGTTGCAGAATATTTTTCATCCCTGCTTTCTCTCTTAGTCACTTTATCCAGTCCTTCACTCCCTTATTTACTTTTCTGGTCCCCAAACAACGAGTGCTGGGCACCGACTTGTGCACTGAGTCTACCTTCAGAGGCTCTGGGCTTCAGGAAGCATCTACGGGATCAAGGGCCAGATGTACAACAGTCGCAAATGGAAAATTGAGCCGTTTGCGACCACTAAAAACGGTTGAGGTATGTACAAACTCTTATTTTGCAAGTCAGTAACCTATTAATGACTTGCAAAATAGGGTTTGCAAGTCACTATTAGGAAAGAGCATTCCAAGGGTGTCCCTACCTAATAGAGAGTCGCACTGGTATGTACTGTTGTTTTGCGACCCCAAATGCAGTTGCAAAACAGTCACAGTTAGCACCTCCTTCAAGTAGGTAGTAAGCCAGTCGCAAACGGGTAGGAGTCCCTAGGGGAGCCCTTCCTAGGGGAGTCCTTCCCCTTTTTTGAATGTATGCAAAAATATTTTTAAGAGTTTTTTTAAGGACAGCCTGCCCTTAAAAAATTAAAAGAAAACTTTTCATTTTTTTTCTTTTAAACACATCCCGTTTTTTCTTTAAGGAAAACGGGCTGCATTTGAAAAAAAAGTTGCGTTATTTAAAAAGCAAACACAGACATGGTGGTCTGCTGGCCCCAGCAGGACACCATCCCTGTGATTGTAGCCCATTCCCAATGGGTCGTAAATTGCGACCTGACACATGAATAATTAAAGAGGCAGGTCATTTGCGACCTGACTGGGAATCGCTAAAAGTGTCCGAGACACATTAGTACATTTCGTTTTGCGAGTCACAAATTGCGAGATGCAAAAAATCGCAAATTGCGACCCGCAAAACAGAATTATTGAATGTCTGAGTTCCTGAGTTTTCGGCCAGCCACTTAATCTACTATGAACTAAATATTACTGGAGGGGGAAAATTGTAAGTGAAGGTGATGGTCACTCAGGAGATGCGTGGCAGATAGGAAAGATACATTCCAGGTAAGTGATTTTATTTTTTTTATTTATTATTCCATTCTTCGCCCCCCGCACCCCCCCTCCCAACTCCGACCATCTCCCCCACCCCACCACCCGGGATCGGTAGCAGCCGCTACTGAGTGGTACTGTCCCCCTCCTCCTCCGCTCTCACGCGCATTCACAGGAGCGCACCAATGATGAAAACCCCAGGGCACTACATAAGGTACAATCAGTGAATCCCATGTTAGCTCCTGTGAGGTGTCTCCTGTTTTTGCTCGTTTGTGAGAAACACCAGACACTTAAGTTCACAGATCATATCAGCAACAGCTGACATTGCTTACACTACAAAGGGGGTCACTTGCTAGTAATTCAAAAGGATTATTCCCTACATTTAGGCCAAGTGAGGATTAGCGACTGCCACTATAGGCTGTAAGTAGTAACCATAAATGGCCATAAATTGGGCTGGATATGAATATATATACATTATCCAATGACTGGAGAAAATCTCCATACAGGATAAGCAGGAGAACGTATCCCCTCATCCCCCCAAGATGTTTTGATTTCCTGGAAGTGTCTGAGAAGAGCTTTCTCCACAGGGAAAAATGTTTTCTCCATAGAGAATTTTCTTTTTTAAACTGTATTTACAGAGAAGCTCCATTCCCCCAGAGGGGAACTCCATGGTATGCACAATTTCTGTCTGTGAGGCTAGGAGCAGGAGGGAATTGTCACATTACATTTCAGTGGTGTGCTGTTCTTCCAAACCTGCGCCTTACTCCAGGGGCCCCTGTCGCCCCCTGCGGTGCAGAGGTGCCCCCTTGGGGAGCCCCAAACCTTCAGGGGGCCCCATTCAGGCCAAGGTAAAAAAATATATGTGAGATATGAGATTTTCAGGGACACCTCGCTACATTCTGCAAGGGAGAAGGCGTAAGGCTGTGGCGTCACGTACAATGACGTGCAATTGAGCGTGACGCCACGTACAAAGACGTGTCACTGAGCGTGACGCCACAGCCTAGCGCGCAGGCGCACTACTGGTAATGTTACTGAGTTAACGCTCTCTGACATGAATCTACTTTCCGAGCCGTACGTTTATATTTTTGTCGGTAATCATGGCCATATTGGTACAAATGAATAGGGATCATATAATGTATGTAATAATGTTCACGGAGATGACCTTACAGAAATAAACCGTGACCTTTTACATGTCCCAGCGCCTTGGTATTTTTAGAAGGCGGACATTGCGGTCAGTGTTGGGAACTGAGACAGGTTCAGAAACAGGCCTTGAACTCACAGCTTCTGCTCATGTTACAAGCAAACACACATCTGCCCGAGACCAGAGAATTTCCTTGACCTTTCACTGTCTGCCTCGTGTGCCAGAAATTCTCGAAGAACTATTTTTTTTCTTTTTTATGTTCTCACGTCACAAGACTTTAAACTTTCCATTTTCTCATGGTTACTCAACCGCTTCTCTGAAATGTCTCTTGGTAAAAATAAAGCCTGAGCTTTCAGAAAAATATTCTTCAAAATATTATTTTCTTTTGTACATAACACATATTGGGTTTTGGGCAGCAGACAAATACTTCGGGATGAGTTATAGTATATACAGACCGGGAGATAAATAAACACCCTGGTAAACAGCTGTGGAGCTGCAGGAACCTTGTACTAAACATGGTGTGGACAACTGCCTACAAAAGTAACAGTTTTAGACGGAAACAAATGTGGCAGCTTTTCACGGATGCTTGTAAAAAAAAAAGCATTGGCAAAGCCAATAGTTCCTACCAGCACTATTGGCTTTGACAATGTTTCCGTCCATGTTGCACAGCAGCACGGCTGAGTTAGGGGAAAAGTGCTATATCGATCGTCCAGCGCTGGCTGCGTCACTGATTTTATTTGGGCAAGAGGAGAGGGACTGGGCCAGGGGACAGGACAATAACAACGGTCAAGCAACAGAAGGCGGAGGTTAGGGCCATTGGGCAAGCAACATCAATGGGCATGCAACGATGGGGAAGAGGGACGTGGGAAGTGACCAAAAACCAAAGAAAGTACAACAACCGGGAATAAGCTGCGGAAATACACCGTCAGTACTTGGTCCATGCTCCACTGCTCAGCCGAAAAGAGGAATACAAAGTGAAACCAAGAGGAGCTGCCCGATAGGAGCAAGGAAATGACAGTGACATGGAAGACAACCAATGATAAGTAATGGGTGGGTTTTAAGCATGACAGCACATGCACTGTCTCAGGTTAGACCTAATGACACAAGCTCTCTGATCTTGGGTAGAATGGCCCAAATATTCGTCTCAATGCTGGCACATGTATGTGTGTGTATGCGACTGGGTACGCATGTGCACACAAGTTCATGCACATGTGTTTGTTCACATGTCAGTTTTCACTTAATAGTGATTTTGATCTACTAAGAACTTTGGTGATGATTTTCAAATCTGCACAACTTTTGTCATGCTTGTAGCTCATGTAGATAAGTTTAAACAATTGAAGTGCCATGCCGCTCTATTAAAGGGAAAAAGTTGAGAGGGAAAAAGGGAAGAGTTTTGCAATTTAGCTCTCATAAGAATATTTGTTCTCCGCAATAGCAAAAACTGCTGAATGGAATTACACCTTTGCTGTCAGTCATGACATTAGAATTTTACTACAAAATGCATGCTTTTTTTGGTTTAGTAGAAATCTGATCAGGAGTTTTTGAGAAATATGTGTATTGATACAAAAAGTGGAATGTGCTTTGAGGATCAAGTTTTATGTGAACCTTAGTTGACGTCCAAGTATAAAACATCTAAATTCTGTCAATCAAGTCTGAAAATTTAGAGAATATGTATGTATGAATGTGGTTGTTTTTTGAATAGCATGAATCGCGCTGCACAGGATCATGAGAGACTTGATTGGTTGGTAAACTGGTTGATTTATTTTTTCTGCCATCTTGGATATGAGAGTTTGGCAAGACATGCAAATTCATCATGATGCAAAATCTTTCTGTGGGGTAATGGGGAGGCACGCTAAGCACTTGTGGAGTACAAAATGCATTCCACAGAGGTGTGAAAAACACCTTTTGTTTTATGTAGGAAACAATTTTCAGTGTGCTGAATTTGTGAGTTCCTGTGAATTTGGTTCACTATTATAAATATGAAAGTGTTATGATTGAGAAGCAGTATCCTTTAAGATGATACCTTTTTGATATGCTTATAATTTTTGCACCATTTGAAGAGTCAATTGTTTGATTTTGCTCCCTAAAAGATGAAATACCAGAACTGGGCTTAACTTGCTCACATGGCCCACAGGGTTTATCACAGGGGGGATGGGTGCATGCCCCGGGTATAGACCAGACTCTGCAGCCATCCCCCGCTGTGCACGGCCAAAGGTCATGAGCAATGGGTGTTCGGCAGCATGCACTGTTGGGTTCAGGGCCTGGGTGCTGGGCAGGCCCTGCACACAACCTCTGCTGCAAAATGCAGAAGGCTGTTGGATGAGAGTTAGTGCACACGACATAGCCACAGGCAGTGAGGCAAACTCCATCTGTGCCCTTATGAAGACCATGCATAGCAGGCATTGCCCACACAGGTGGCCAACCTCCTCTACACGTGGCCAAAGATGATGAACAGTGGGGACTGATTTTTGCCGCTGCTGTTTTAGACCATCTAAAAGAGTGGGCCTTCTCTACCGGTTCCATTCCACTTAACCAAGCTGGGTTTAGATCCAAACATTCGGTGACAGATAACATCGCAGTACTCCAAACACTACTAGAAAAATACGTGATCAGAAAGTCGCAGGTAGTGTATGCAGTCTTCGTAGATTTTACGACTGCATTTGATAGGGTTGACCGAGACAAACTTTGGAAAAAACTGCAGCAAATGGGAATCCCTCAAAATCTGGTGCCAAGTCCAATTGTGGAGAGAAGAGGGCCTCACAAGTCCAATACCAACTTTAAATGGTCTGCGTCAAGGATGCCTATTAGCTCCCTTGTTGTTTTCCCTATATCTGAGCGACCTACCGGAAAACCTTAATCAGGTAAACAATTTTCCACCTAAGATTGCACATTTTAAAATCCACTGTTTGATGTACGCAGACGACGTAGTGATTCTAGACCTGACCCCATTTGGGCTCCAAAGAAATCTGCTGGCACTTACTAAGTATACTGGAGAAAATCATTTAATTCCAAATGTTACCAAAACAAAAATAGTACAGTTCACAGGAAAGAAGAATCATGTCAAATATAACTGGACATTAGGGGGAAAACCATTGGAAATCGTAAAAGAATATATATATCTCGGGAGAATTTTTACCCAGTCCCTGCACAACCTACCTCACCTACAAAAAATGGCTCGAAAAGCAGATGTCCACCTAGGAGCCCTCCAAAGATTATATACCTCTACTGGCCAAAGACACTTCTCTGCTACAGGTTTATAGCTCTAAAATTCCAGCCGTTCTATCATATGCAATAGAGCATATTCCAATCAACGAATGGAAACAAATTGATATCAAAGAAGGGAAAATCCTGCGGAAACTAACTAGGATGCCGCAAGCTGTGCCGGTTCAAGCGCTCCGGCTCAAACTATCATTAGTTAGCTCTTTTTCCAGAGGGATCACAAACATAATCAGATGGGCATATAACCTGGTCCATGCTGATAAAGGAACTTTACGAGCTCTGTTAAAAACTGAAACACTTGACCCAGACTCTCCGAAGTATGTGTTTTTTAAAAACGTATGCAGAGCTTTCAAATTATCATCTGTCACTTTGGATATGCTAAAATCTTGGTCACCAGCCCAATTGAAACTATTCCTGAAGCATCTTACCCCCAGGTTAAGTATGACCCTCGACAAGCAATATTGCTCTGCCCTCTCAATGTACAAACAGTACGCGGATACAATCGTCTTCAAAAAAACACAACAATATATTTTTTTTAATCTAAATCATGGAGTTCGGCGAAGTATTATTCTACTATGATTTGGAATACTACCCCTGAAATCATACACAGTCAAATGGTTGCCAAAAGGCGGAGGGTCTAACCTCTGTGACTTATGCAAAGGTGGGGTGCAAGATCTGGAACATGTTCTCTTTGCCTGTCCAAATCCGATTATTGTGGCTGCCAGGAACAGATACATAACACCGATCAAAATCAAATGTAATATAAATTCTGTTCAGAATTTGATTATCCTCTGCAATGCTCCACCCAATGAATTTGTGTGTATCAAAGTGTATAATTTTTTTAAATCATTTTTAAAATTGTTTTAGATAGATAACTTTAAAACCAAAATTGTAATTTTATCGCTAAAAATTTGTTGTTCTCGCAAGAGAACTGAATCAAATAAACTAAACTTAACTGGCTGCACGGGAGGCTAGGTGTCAAAGATGATCTCTTCAGTGATGTCATCAATAAAATAATCAGAGATGTCATCAGTGACATCATTTATGTTGTAATTTGAGATGACATCAGTCATTTCATGTGTGAGGTCATGAGCAGTGCATGGTGGGGTGTGTGGTATGGATGCGTAGCACGCCATATGTAGCAAATTTCAGGAGGTCTTAGGTTTTTGCTTCTGAATCATAATAGCTCTTTGACTGTAATTTTTCAGTCGTTTTCTGAGGTTTAACAAACTAATGTTAAAAGGCTATGAGCTAAATTAACCATATCAATATATATATATATTTTTTTGTGCTATCACATAATCAGAGCATGGCAACTGTTGACGTGCTACAAATTAGAACTGAGCCTTGATCTCCAAAAAGAAGAAACAGCGCAATTCAGAGTTTGGCGGACAGGGTACTTTGTAAGAAAAGTGTTGGAGTAAACTGCCCACCACACATCGATCTGACTGCTCTATTATGATTCGGATGGACCGCCAAGTTTCCTGAGTGACATTGTCCCTGACGGTTTTACCAATGGAAACTTACACTGAGACCTGATGAAGTAGGGTCGATCAGTGTAAGAACATTAGAGCGTCTGCCTTATTTAGAATGGATCATTTGATATCTTTGTTTAGGCCAGGACCATCATAGAAAGCCTGGTGGTCACAAACAGAACTGAGGGCTAAAACTAAGAGTGTCAGGGTATTATTATTTTGAAAAACTTGGATTTGGTGAGTAGCCACCTGAAACATGGCAGCAACTCACCAGACTTTCAGTGCCTTCACCGGTCCCACCATAGGACAGTTATAACCACTGGGGAGAAACTAAACTGCATATTTACAAGGGCTTAACGCCACAGGAACGTCACTATTTTTGTCGTTCCTGTGGTGATAAGTCCTGTGCCTTATTTACAAGGCACCGTTAAGCCACTTAACGTGGTTTAATGCCACCTTGTAAAGAAGGCCCCCTTTCACGCTACACTTAGCGGGAAATGGGTGGGCAATGGGCGTTCCACCACAATACCCATTGATTTTGACGCTGCCCCCTATTCACAAGGGTGGCTTAAATAGGAGACAGCGCCAAATTTACGATCAGGGAAAACCTGGTCTTAACATGGCATAATGAGGACAAATGCTTAACTCCTTAACCGCGGCTGTTATTTCGCCACAGTGCGACGGTTCCGCAGAGTGGCTGGGGCCGCGTCGGCCGTTGGCCGTTCACAGCACCAGCGAGGTAGTGCTGGCGACGGCCAACGAACGACGGGAGCACAGAAGTGGTTAATTTCTCCTCGTCTTTGCTGTGCCTATGTGTGCCATTAACTATAATGGGGCAACCCTGTGCCCCTCAGAACCTGGGTATTGTAGATAAATGCTACAGTGTATTCTGTCGGGTAAATCAGTTTCTTAGTTTCAATTGCAACAAGTCAGTGACAATCCCACATTTGTTATGAAAGTAAAAGGTAAATGCTCCGGAATGTGGTATTCTGTATATGGTTATGAAAGTAAAAGGGTAAGTCACAAACACACCAAACAAAGGACATACTTAATATGTATTATTTATATATCATTTAAATGCATCATGATACATATGGCTGTACCACAGTTAATTCACTGGACAAAACCAAAAACAATGTAACGTGGAGTTACAATGACGTGAAGTGACACTATTCAGTGCATAGTCACAAAGACTGACACATTCACATAAAAATATCAAACCAAACCATAAATTATTTTGAGAAATCTGTCCTATAACAGTATATATAGTTCAAGTAGCACCCTTCAGGACGTTTATGAATTACTTGTTGATGTTTCGACCCAGAGAAAGTTGTTTTTGTGTAAACATCACAATGGGTCTTCTTCAGGACTGGTATGCCACCTGCAGAGAGCCAAGGTGAATGTATTCCCAGAGATGTACTCCTCCTAGTCAGATCGAGGTAAAGGAGCAAGAATGAATCACCGGCGAATGGATGTAGATAATGAAGACAATGAATCCCCAGGGTTTAATTCTGAGTGACTGGAAACGCAAAAAGTACTCCTCCAGGTCTGAATGAGTACACTAGCAGGAACATTCTCTCCGTTATTTCCTTGGATTCAATTTTAGGGGAATAACGTAGTATTCTAAGTCCGTATCCAAACTGTGAATTCAATTGGAAACAGATGGCGGCTAAATGAATCAGCCTCAATGTAACCTTGGTGAAGACTTGTCGTGAATGCGAAACTCAAACCTGCTGGTGCAGCACACATAGAAACAGCAAATCGCCATGAATGATTGTTTATGTGCAGGAAGGTATACATAAACAATCATTAAAAAACAAAACTGATGATTTGTAACTTCTTTGTGTGCTGCACAATGCAGTACACATAGGAGTTTCAAATTGGCAGGGGTGTAAGCATGGGCGGAAAATCCGTTTCGCTCGCGGATTTTGCGGATTTTCGGTAAATTCGCAATCCGCGAGATTTGCGAATCTCCCGCAAAATCCGCAAATCCGCGAGCAGCGGATTTTGCTCGCACTGTTCGCGTGAGTTCGCGGCTTCCCAGTACAACTTCGCGCCCCGCGAATAAGTGCAAAATTGCAGAAATACGTTCTTAGCAAAACTGAAACTACTTACCAGGTTCAAAAGTTCAGGCTCATCATTAGTAGCCATTTCCTGTAGTGCTTCCTGAGGGGCCCCTCCAGAGTTCAGTTGCCAGTTGCAACTATTATGTGACCCTGCTCTGAACCTCAGAATAGTTACACATATGCCACAAAGGTCCTGAATTACAGCTAAGGGAGACAAGCAGGAGCCAGGCTGGAAGTTCAAATCCATTAATCAGCCCCTAATTCATTATTGTCAGTTGGGGCAGGGCAGGTGTTGTAACTAATTTTGCAACAATGAAAGCACTTAGCAAGTGCAAAAGATCACTAATCAGGAAGCACTAAGGAAGCAGGTGCCAGCTAAAAAAATATTCTGTGACACATTAATCAGCCCCAAATTAATTCAGGTCACTTGAGGCAGGGAAGGTGTGCTTGCGTTGCCACAATAATGTACACTGACTGGACAACCAGAGGGTGCTGTGATGAAACAGAGGGTGGCATGGGTGGGCCAGAGGGTGGCATGAGTAGTCAGAGAGTGGCAGTGGTGACAGAGAGTGGCAGTGATGAAGAAGAGTGTCCCAAACAGGCTGGACACGTAGAAACAACAAGTTCGCGAAACTTGCGACCCGACAGGTAAGTTCGCAATTTGCGAAAGTGTACAAAACCCTCGCGAACTGGCAGAAACCAGCGCAAACACAAAAAAAATCCGCAAATTCGCGAGAATTCGCGGATTTTGCGGATTGCGAGTTCGCAAATCCGCAAAATTCGCGAACGCGAGATTCGCAAAATTCGCCCATGCTTACAGGGGTGCCTTGTATCTTGGTAAATACAGTGCATCTTTTCGTTTTCAGAATGGCGAAGCGTGGCATTAGCAATGTTTGCTTAAGGCCACGCATCACCATTCTGTTGTAAATATGCTCCTAAGTTTTAGATTTGGCTGGCACTCTGTCAGGGTGGTGGGCGTCAAGTCCTCTGCTACCCTGAAGTACGGCAACCACCCTGCAGGCTTTACATCAGGCTGAAAGATCTGAGACATTCAAAATAATGTATGAGATACTGCACTAGTTAAAACATGTGCGTGTGGAAGGCGGCAGCAACAGACTTAATTTTTGGAAGAAAAATTCATTTGGTAATACAGGTCCCAAAAGCAGAATCAAATGTAATTCGCCTTATTAATTCAGTCTTCAGAATACAGAAAATGGAAAGAAGCCTCTAGTCTGTAAATCTAATTAAAACATGCAAATGTACTCCCATAGGCAACAACTACCTTGACAAGCCGGCGAGACATGTACAAGGTTTGAAATGATATGCAGAAACTCCCTTTTTTAATCAGCTTTGATTCTGCTGCTTTAGGACATTCCAGCCCAAAGTGCCAGACCGGGACCACCCTAGACGGGAACACACGCAAACCAGGGCATGAATGACATGCGTCTCTTTATTTGTATGGCACAATGCGCACAGACGGCATGTCTGTGAGTACAGTTAGGACATCTCACAAAGTGATGAATGGGATGCTTGAATCAATATCCACATCTGGTAATAACTCTGGATGCAATCCATCCCATTGTTTCAGATGGATTGCTTCTACTGGAACAAGACCAAGTGTAATATGCAAATAGCAGGTCTCTGTCAGGATTACTAAACTGGGCAAAAAACATAATAGACTGGAATTTGGCCCGAGATATTGTCATTAACTTGTTCCGTGCTCCCGTCGGCCGTTGGCCGATGAGAGCACTCCCTCCCTGGTGCTGCGAACGACCGTTGGCCGACGCAGCCCCGCCCACCCTTTAGAACACCTGCACCACGGCAGAAGTGCCGCCGTGGTAAACGGGTTAAGCCCCATGCTCACTATGCCCTAGAATTCCAGCAGCAATTCATCAGGAGGCCAAAAAAGACCAACACCGGGCAGTTGTTGATTGTTTTCCTGTCTAGAGGTGACCTGGCTTAACAGATCAGGCTAGGCTGTTCCCATTGGAGCAGGAATAAGTCTGATTTCAATCAATTCAATCTTTATTTCGATCAATTCGATCATAAAAGATATACAGACAGTAAAAAAAGACATTATAATTTATACAGGTCAATAAAACTTGGATTAAAAATTGGACTAGAGCATATGGGTCAATTCGTCCTCAGGGAAGGTTAAGATCATTGCTAGACTGGTATTATTAAGAGTCCACTTCCGCCTTCAATTACCGGGTGCAAATAAACCACATTGCTGTTAAAAACTTTGCCACTGCGAACACAGTTGGGGGAGACACGTCAGTCTTTAAGATTCTGTACGCCGGGATGAACCGTCTGAAGCCCAAATTTTTTAGGAGGGGGACAAGCCAATATTTCCTAATTCTTTGGTAAGCTTTACAAAAGAAGACCACATGTAAGTCATTTTCTTGGATATGCCCACATGCCGGGCAGTGCTCTGTGGTCGGAGGCAAAGACCAAGAACTAGTAAATGACCTGAGGGGTAATGTGCCATATCTCCACTGCAGAAATAACTTCCTGGTTAGGACAGGGGTCATGCCATCCAGAACACATTCCAGGACGTAGGAGTCTTTGCTTTGAACAAATAGGTTCGTCAGGGATCCCTCGCGTGTGCTATCCAAAGCAATGGTAAGCTTTTGGTCGTAATAAGCTTTTGACAGTACTTTGCGTGGGATCCTGGTACTTGCATTTGCTGGATCAGTCCAAAGTTCTGAGAGACCCAGACTCTCACATGACCTTTTTATGTAGCTTAGCCATGGGATGTGGGTGGCATTTGATAGGGTTAAAAACTCCTGAAGCTCGGACCGGTAGTCGATGAGTTCTTGGCTACTCCATAATCTTCGCCAGAAAGTTAGTGGTTTGAGTCCCAGTTCTTCTGCAATTGGTCTAATTCCCAGGTCTAATCTCAGGGGAAGTAACGGCGTGCTTGGTGGAAGAGCTGTCAGCTGCCTGATGAATTTATTTTCCGTAATCATCTGGTTTTGGGCAGAAGTGTGTCCCCACAGTTCAGCCCCATATGTGACTGCCCCCTGTGCTTGAGACTTGTAAATTTGGATAACAGGGCCAAGTGGATGATATGTTGATTTGTTCACCATCCTGGTGATGCCACCCACTAACTGCACCAGTTTCATATTTGCCTTAATCTGGTGTGTCCCCCATGTCAAATTCTCATTTAAGGTTACTCATAGGTACTCAAATGTGGCGACCCGCTCTAATCGCACTGTGCCAAGCAAGGGATTTGGGCGTGTTGAAGGAATGGGGTTTAGGATCATATATTTCGTTTTAGAAGCGTTGATCTCAAGGCCCTTCTCCATACAAAATTTAAGAAACCCATCGAGTACCCATTGTATTCCCATGGGGGATTTTGATAGCAGCAGGGTGTCGTCCGCAAACATATAGCGGGCACCCTGCTGCCATTCAATTTGGGAGCATAAGTCTGATTTGCATATGGCAGGACTCTGGGCATGATTTAGATCTCGGCGGACGGGTTACTCTTTCACAACGGTAATGGTTATCCCGTTCGCTAAAATATAAATCCCATAGGATATAATGGGATTTATATTTCTAGAAGACAAGGCTATCCGTTGCCGTTCTGATGGAGTAACCCATCCGCCGAGATCTAAATCAGATCCTCTGTCTAAAATAACACACCGGGCAAAAAATTATCGGTTGCAACTGAATGATTAGAAGGAACTGGAACTCATTTCTTTTTTTCTATTTTTTTTTTCTAAATTCATAAAAATTGAGTCACACATCCATGTGACTTCATAATTTTATTAAGTCTGACTACTTTTATTAAATGCAAACAATAACAGTCAAATTTCAGCAAATCATAGGTTTTGTGGTGCACTGTATTTAGGCTTGGCACGTTTCGCACACCATTTTAATATGTGGCAATAAAGGGTTGGAAGTCTCTTTTCATGCCAAGTGCAAGCATTTCCACGTGGCATCATCTGTAAGGAGGCCTCAGCTTATCTCCACAGACACACTTCAGAGCATGAAACCAATGGAACTAGTTGTATTAATTGCTTCTGTCATCAAGGACAACAAGAGAGGCTGGCTCGAGGCAATGTATCTATTAAAAACAAAGCACATGTGTGCGCATGCTGACAAGGAGCAATGTCAATACCACATGAATAATACAAGCCCTTCCCACGTGACTCCTCTTCGCCATCTTCGGATGGGCCTTTTGTTCTTGGGATCCCTCACAAGCGAACTACACATCTCAAGCTGCAGTTTGGCACCATGCCTGGAGCATTTTCTCTAATCCTTAGCTCTGACACAACTTTTCCTTGTTCTAACATTTGATGGAAGACTTATTTACAAAGTTGCATCAGTGGTTCCTGTGGAATGCTCGAGGGACTATTTTACATTTGAAGAGTATACTCACTCATCACATGCTTTAACCCGTTCCGTGCTTGTGTCGGCCGTTACCTTTCGGGTGCTGCGCACGACCGTTGGCCGATGCAGCCCCGCCCACCCTTTAGAACGCTTGTTAACGGGTTAATGTAATAAACCAAATTTGTGAATACCTGTGTCAAAAAAGTGCTGCATATTAAAGACAAGCTTATTGGCTTTGCCACTGCTTGTTTTTTCTTTTCAGCTCCCATGTTTTGCATTCCACTGCTATCACTTCTCATCTTTGTTCTCTCCACCCACCTGCATTCTCCTCCCCCACCCTACCTCACTTTCTCAGCCAGTTAGCCTACTTTTTCTCACTTTTTTGCTATTGTTAAAGAACACCTCTACACTGCCTCTACATGTGCCTGCCTACTCATTCTTTTTTGTCCCCTCCGATTCTCTTTTACGACTGAGACTCATTTTTAAACTAAAGGGACCACCTTCCCAAGCACATCTAGTGGTTGTCTTCACATCCTCGATCTCATGCCACGGTATTACTTTGCCCTCTTTTAATTTTTAATTCATGTTTCCGGTTGTAACTCACATTACTGGATCTATTTGTTTTAGGCTGTCCAGGGTGACTTTGTTCTCCCAAGGAGCTAAGCCTTTTCTCTCCAACTCCGAAAGTATCCTTCCAGGTGTGCTCCGTTCTGTAAAAAGGCCTGTAAATCTTGTCCTTATCTTGTCGCATTTTCTGTGCATTCAAATTCCAAGAACACATGTCAGGGTCTGTCTTCTGAGGGACCTTGGTGTTTACTTGTCTTTCTCTGACTGCGGGAAACTTGGGGTAGAAAGAGGTTTTTGTCCAGCACACAACATATAAATGAAAAGTCGAAATATTTCAGAATATATCAGCATTAAGAACACAAATGAAGCATGTTTTTGGTTAATTCGGAAGTGTGATGGAAACAAATACTTCAATGTAATGAAAACGAAGCATTACATTATGTGATGTCATTTCCACACGTTATCGTTTGTGCGCTGTAGAGAAATCACCTCTGGAGAATGTACAACAGAGGGACGCTTTCGGAACCGCCTGACCTAATAGAGTGGACATAATATGGTCCCCTTTCCTAGGGACGGGCCTTGGATTACAGAACCTTAATACATGAGCGTGATTTCTCTACCCCAATAGACTACGCTAAATCCATGATTAACTGGACGTAAAGGGAAGAATCTAGAGGCAAACTATACCTTCATGAAAACGATTGATTTTGAACATCTAACACACACATTAAGTTGTGATAAGCCTTGAGGAAGCCCAGTAGGCCAAAACGCGTGTTGGCTGCCATTTTTGTATGGAATAATAAAGAAAGTGATAACGGAATACTATCCTCAGATGAGGATTATTCTATGTGGACTGTGTGTTTATATAGCACATATTTATTTGTTTATTTATAGGTTCGTACCGCGCTAGAATCGACTCCCGAAGGAGTATCTCTGCGCCAATCGCAACGTGAGAGGTAAGAATGGTAGAGCTAAGAATCTAGAGAAGGTGCTGAGCCTGGAACAAAATGGTTTTTAGCCGTTTCCTAAAGGTCAGATGGTCCGTACAAGGATTGGATTGAATTATTTGGACTCTTTGCAGACAGTGTTGAACTGATTCAGGAATACAATAATTACAATTTGGTGTGCTTGGGTGCTTTTTCAAGAGTTAATTGTATTTAGTCTACACATGTAGGTCTAAATAGTGTAATACTCAAGGTGGGTGAGTATTCTGCACATTGTGAGCACCCTATACATAATAGAATGAAATGGATGTGATGTGGCTTTTACTACGATTGTACTTATGATGATGTGCAGGTCGAAATAGCATATCCACCAATGTTATATGATATAAACTGTTTAATAGCTATTTGTGTACCTACATCTTTTTTGTAATGTATAACACATGACCCTCATTATTCTGCTTATTGACAATGGCTTTTATAAAATGTGGCTAGATCAGCTATATCATAGTAGGTAGAGGTGGATATAAACGTGATGTATGCGGAGTGCCCCATTTCACTGCATCTACAGCCGTCATAGTAATAGTGAAAGATTTTCTGACAGTGGGTAATTTGTGAAAAAATAAGTGCTGAGGCTCTCGTCGGGAGGGAGCATGCAGCAGTCCATTGCTCCTATTAGCGCCGCCTCTAAGAGAAATAACTACTAACCATGAAACCCTACAAGTGGGGAGAGGATGTGGCATAACGGCCAGAGCCACTAGCCAAGGAGCTGGAGAACCATGTTCGAGCCTCGGCGTAGGCTCAACATCTTGCGATTCTGGATCACCAAATCTCCCTGTGCCTACAAAAAATGAATGTGTCCCTAACTGGTGCTCATGAAAAGCACTCCAATACCTTTTGGTCGAGTTTGCGCTATAAGCGCCAGTGTTGATAATTAAGTGCAGGTGCGGAGCAGCGGAAACCACAAGCTCAAATTAAGAACTGCCTTCTGAATTCGAGTTTCAAATACTATCACCTATGGAATTTATTGTGTTAGGTTAGTGCTGCATGTTATTCCTAATTCTCAGATGGATTCTGCTCCTGCATTGCAGGGTGATGTGAACCCATAAGCAGGCATGATAAATACCAACCCGATGCAAAACTGTATGGTATAATGCAAGTATTATTGGGGTGCGGTGGGCTCGATTCACCCCTGGTCCAAGTCAAAATGTTACTTTCCATTCTTTATCACATGCACAAATAAGCTTGACTTTCTAAATATATTTGTGTTTTAAACTCTGCAGATTTACCAGCTGGCTAGTAAAGATTTCATTTAGGGCTGCCCTTTAATTTGGGAGATATTACTGTACTGAGTACCACTGTGTGCGATATTTATAAAGTAAGGTACTACCTTCTCATTCTGAGTTCCACACGAAAGAATGGGGAATAACAAGGTTTACCCCATGTTTCCTCTCGTTCCCAGCTGCAAAACTCAGAGGGGCATTTTACAAGAAAGTGACGCATCTATAGAGATGCGTCACTTTCCTTGCGTCACCCTAAAAAATGCTTGTGCCACCATGGATGCACTGTATTTACAATACCGCACACCATGGCAGAAGGATTGACAGACAGATGCGTCAGAAATTCTGATGCATCTGTTGGGGCAAAAGTCGCGCACTGCTTGAGTCGTGTCACAAGCACGATGCAACTCCAGCAAAGCATTTTGAGGCCTATTCCCACTACACTGCATCACACCTTACGCCTGCTTCAAGCAGGCGTAAGGTTTTGACGCAGTGGCGTCCTAAAAGTGATGCAGTGAAATCTTGTAGATTTCACTGAGTCACTTTTACCAGGCTTTCCTCAGTGGGAATGCCCCCTGCATACATTATACCTGACGCAGGTATAATGTGACGCAGGGCTTTACAACGTAATGCATCTCCATAGATGTTGTAAAGATTTCCCTTATAGTAAGCCATCGAGTCGGCTAGGAAGGCCCAGAGCACCGTCTGAACAATTAATATTTTTAGGAATGTGAACTAATGGTTTACTTAGATGCTGGCAAAAAAAAAAATGGCTGCCAAGAAATCCGATGCAAACGAGGATTACCCTGATATTCAATCAAAGTCACAGGCAATAGGCAGGGTGTCCCCTCCTCCTATGCCTCTGGCACCTTGCTACTCACGACCATGCTGCTGCAGCTACTTTATCTCAAAGAGCCCGGCGGGCTCCCTGGAGACCGCCAGGGATGGAAATTTCCTCCCATACGGCTGCAGATGGCAGAGTTTCAACAAGCCGGGCTGTACAGTCGGATGCAATGGAAACCATTATAACCCAGGGATTACTTCTTCCTTCAGGGGATATAGGCTCTGAAATGTGCATGAAGTGACTGCTGATTTGCTTTGAGGGCCCAGCTTTGAAACACAGGCAACATCCAAGACATAGTCTATGCTTGTAAAATCAAACATGAGGTAGAAAATCAATAGACAGTGCCGGACTGGCCATTTATTCCTCCGGGCATTTCCCTGGGAGGCTGAAGCCGCGGGAGACTGTGTTTGAAGGCAGAGGGCCGCGGCTGACTCCTCTGCAAGATTCTCCAGCTCCCCCGGGTTCATTGCAGCAGGCACAGAGGGTGCTGAAGGAGAGAGAGCAGAGACAGAGATCCGGGTGGGGTTTGCTGGTTTTATCATTTTTGCCAATACTGCTTTTGTTTTTTCAGTCCAGTCGTGTCTATAGAGTTGGATTTTTTTTTTAATAGGAAAATTTTTTAGCCAACGTTATTAATACATATATATGAGGCATTTAGTGGGCAGCAGCACAGAACTGTTTTCTAACATAAATAACAGGTGCGGATCAGAGGACAGCAGCAGTGCAAGCTTCCATTTCTCAACAAGAACACCACAAATGGTTTCAGCAGCAGCAACAGCAGTGCAAGCTTCTATATCTCAAACGAGAACTTCCGAAGTGGTTGAAGAAGAAGCAGCGCAGTGCAATCTTAACACAAAACAAGTACCGGTCAGGTGCAGCAGTGCAAGCTTCCCCAGCACAAGAAATGCAGGAGAGGCAGCAGGTGTAGAAGTTGGCTTAATACAAACAAGTACTACCGAGGTGGCAACAGTATAGGCTTCACTCACAGGGGAAAGGGTGCATGAGACGGGCCAGCCGCAGCAGTGCAAGCTTCCCTTAGACAGTCTTACACAAGAGGGGGTAGAAGTGGAAGCTGACTTAACACAAGTACACATACAGTTGAGGTGGCAACAGTGCAGGTTTCACTCAGAGAAAGAAAGAGAACACAAGAAGTGCCTGCAGCAGCAGCGCAAGCTTCTCTTGCACAATCTTACACAAGAGGTGGCAGAAGTGGAAGCTGACTTAACACAAGTACACATACAGTTGAGGTAGCAACAGTGCAAGTTTCACTCACAGGAAGAAAAGGTGCATGAGAAGGTCCAACAGCAGCAGTGCAAGCTTCCCTTACACAAGAGGTGGTAGAAGTGGAAGCTGACTTAGAACAAGTACAGGTGCAGGCAAGGTGGCAACAGTACAGGCTTCACTCAGAGGAAGAAAGAGAACACAAGAAGTGTCTGCAGCAGCAGTGCAAGCTTCTCTTGCACAATCTAACACAAGAGGTGGCAGAAGTGGAAGCTGACTTAACACAAGTACACATGCAGTCAAGGTGGCAACAGTGCAGGCTTCACTCAGAGAAAGAAAGAGAACACAGGATGTGCCTGCAGCTGCAGTGCAAGCTTCCCTTACACAATCTTACACAAGAGGTGGCAGAAGTGGAAGCTGACTTAACACAAGTACACATGCAGTCAAGGTGGCAACAGTGCAGGCTTCACTCAGAGGAAGAAAGAGAACACAAGAAGTGTCTGCAGCAGCAGTGCAAGCTTCTCTTGCACAATCTAACACAAGAGGTGGCAGAAGTGGAAGCTGACTTAACACAAGTACACATGCAGTCAAGGTGGCAACAGTGCAGGCTTCACTCAGAGGAAGAAAGAGAACACAAGAAGTGCCTGCAGCAGCAGCGCAAGCTTCTCTTGCACAATCTAACACAAGAGGTGGCAGAAGTGGAAGCTGACTTAACACAAGTACACATGCAGTCAAGGTGGCAACAGTGCAGGCTTCACTCAGAGAAAGAAAGAGAACACAGGATGTGCCTGCAGCTGCAGTGCAAGCTTCCCTTACACAATCTTACACAAGAGGTGGCAGAAGTGGAAGCTGACTTAACACAAGTACACATGCAGTCAAGGTGGCAACAGTGCAGGCTTCACTCAGAGGAAGAAAGAGAACACAAGAAGTGCCTGCAGCAGGAGTGCAAGCTTCTCTTGCACAATCTTACACAAGAGGTGGCAGAAGTGGAAGCTGACTTAACACAAGTACACATGCAGTCAAGGTGGCAACAGTGCAGGCTTCACTCAGAGGAAGAAAGAGAACACAAGAAGTGCCTGCAGCAGGAGTGCAAGCTTCTCTTGCACAATCTTACACAAGAGGTGGCAGAAGTGGAAGCTGACTTAACACAAGTACACATGCAGTCAAGGTGGCAACAGTGCAGGCTTCACTCAGAGAAAGAAAGAGAACACAAGAAGTGCCTGCAGCAGGAGTGCAAGCTTCTCTTGCACAATCTTACACAAGAGGTGGCAGAAGTGGAAGCTGACTTAACACAAGTACACATGCAGTCAAGGTGGCAACAGTGCAGGCTTCACTCAGAGGAAGAAAGAGAACACAAGAAGTGCCTGCAGCAGCAGTGCAAGCTTCTCTTGCACAATCTTACACAAGAGGTGGCAGAAGTGGAAGCTGACTTAACACAAGTACACATGCAGTCAAGGTGGCAACAGTGATGGCTTCACTCAGAGAAAGAAAGAGAACACAAGAAGTGCCTGCAGCAGCAGTGCAAGCTTCTCTTACACAATCTTACACAAGAGGTGGCAGAAGTGGAAGCTGACTTAACACAAGTACACATGCAGTCAAGGTGGCAACAGTGCAGGCTTCACTCAGAGGAAGAAAGAGAACACAAGAAGTGCCTGCAGCAGTGTAAGCTTCTCTTGCACAATCTTACACAAGAGGTGGCAGAAGTGGAAGCTGACTTAACACAAGTACACATGCAGTCAAGGTGGCAACAGTGCAGGCTTCACTCAGAGAAAGAAAGAGAACACAAGAAGTGCCTGCAGCAGGAGTGCAAGCTTCCCTAACTCAATCTTACTCAAGAGGTGGTGGAAGTGGAAGCTGACTCAACACAAGTACACATACAGTTGAGGTGGCAACAGTGCAAGTTTCACTCACAGGAAGAAAAGGTGCACGAGAAGGTCCAACAGCAGCAGTGCAAGCTTCCCTTGCACAAGAGGTGGTAGAAGTGGAAGCCAACTTAGAACAAGTACAGGTACAGGCAAGGTGGCAACAGTACAGGCTTCACTTACAGGAAGAAAATGTGCATTAGAAGTGCCACCAGCAGCAGTGCAAGCTTCTCGTACACAATCTTACACAAGAGGTGGCAGAAGTGGAAGCTTACTTAACACAAGTGCAGGTGCAAGCTTCACTCACAGGAAGAAAAGACATTAGATGAGACAACACGATTCCCTTACACACAGAACAATATCCACACTGATAGTATTGCTGCACAGTTCTTCATACACAGGCACATGAGCAGCTGCAGTGCAAGTTTCCTTTGCATACACAGAAAAGTTACAGCACAGCAGCAGGGCCTCCTTCTTGTGGACAAATGACAGGAACAGCACTTGCAATAGCAGTTTGCGATTAACTGATGCTTGAGCATGATCAAGGAAACCCCGAAAAAAGAAACATGTTTCTTCAGAATTAGTAGCAAGGCTGGATCTGATGGCATCTCAGGTGAGACCCGCAAACAAAGCAATAGTTGTCCAGCCATGTTTGATTTGTACTTTGTCTGAGGCAATCGCCACAAACTCTACAGGCAAAGCAGACTTTCATGTTTACTATAAAGAGGAGAAATACTATCTTTTACAGGGAAGAAAGAATGGGGTAGCAGAGTCTGGAAAATGATAGAGAAAGGACAAAGAAGAGGAAGAGGGAGGTAGAAGAGAGATTCTACCCTAGAGTGGGTTCCAATATGCATTGGACAAGTGTCTCAATTCCACCATGGTGACAAACTAGCTAGTGGGCCCCATCCTGTCATTCATCCACAGTTCCATCAGAAAGTCCCATCCGGACAGAGTAGTCCGACAGCTCTTACATTAGACGATTGCCTCACTCCAGTTGCAATAAGGGAGAGCATCGATTCGATGATGTAAATGAATGTGTGTATGAATGGACTCTTACTGCGCCCAATGGACCGTCCACAAAGCATGAAATGCAATGAAAGCACTACTTTCATTACAAGAATTAATGCAATGATTTGAGCTGTTTCTTGCTATGTACAATCCATTGAAACAAAAGCAAAAAATAATAAACTATCTCTTTGCAAACCCTGCTATCCCCCTGTTGTCGTCTTCCATGCTACATACACTAATCCCAAACACAAGGAGATGATGGACGGAGCGCTGAAACTTTTCAGACACTCACCCCCAGTCACAGATCTGGGTTGAATACATCACTTCGCCACCCCAGTACAGACACAGCTATATGCAAATCATTCTTGACCCTGTGCCTCGTGGGAACAATCCAGCCTGAACTGCCAAGCCATGTCTTCCCTGGACTGGAAACAAGCATCCTGGGACTGGTTTTGGGCTAGCTTGAATGCAGTGGCAAAGTGAGTAAGGGACCCACGTCTGGGCATACCCTGCCCACTTAGGGCGAACAAAACAAACACAAGGAGATGATGGAAGGAGCGCTGAAACTTTTCAAACACTCACCCCCAGTCACAGATCTGGGTTGCATCCATCATTGTTCTTTTGCTCACTTCGCTACCCTAGTTCAGACACAGCTATATGCAAATCAGTCTTGGCCCTGTGCATCATGGGAACAGTTCAGCCCGAACTGCCAAGCCATGTCTTCCCTGGACCGGAAACAAGCATCCTGGGACCAGTTTCGGGATTTTTCACCCAGAGTGGGACTGGTATGCCCAGACGTGGGACCCGTGCTCTCCATTCCACTGGAATCAAGCTATCCTGGCTGAAGAGGGGTGAAACCCTGAAACCGGTCCTAGGATACTTGTTTCCAGTTTAGGGAGGACCTGGCCTGGCAGTTTGGGCTGGTCTGTTCCCATTGGGCGAATGGTCAAGACTGATTTTCATATGGCTGGGTTCAAACTGGAATGTCATGGGGAGAAAAAGAAATGATGGATTTAGGCCCAGATCTCTGTACTGGGGTGAATGTATGAAATGGTTCTGCATTCTGTCCATCAATTGTTCTTTTTGCATGTGTCACCCCGAGTGGGACGGGTATGCCCAGAGGTGGGTCCTGTTCTCTCCATGCCACTGAAGTCAAGCTATCCTGGCTGAGGAGGGTGAAACCCCGAAACCTGTCCTAGCATGCTTGTTTCTAGTTCAGGGAGGACCTGGCCTGGCAGTTCAGGCTGGACTGTTCCCATTGGGCGCAGGGCCTAGACTGATTTGCATATGACTGGGTTCAAACTGGAATGGCATGGGGAGCAAAATAAACGACAGATTTAGGCCCAGATATCTTCACTGGGGTGAATGTATGACATTGTTCTGCACTATGTCCATCAATAGTTTTTTTGCATCTGTCACCCAGAGTGGGAGGGGTATGCCCAGACGTGGGACCGGTGCTCTCCATGCCACTGCAGTCAAGCTATCCTGGCTGAAGAGGTGTGAGACCCCGAAACCGGTCCTAGGATGCTTGTTTCCAGTCCAGGGAGGACCTGGCCTGGCAGTTCGGGCTGGATTGGGCGCAGGGTCAAGACTGATTTGCATATGGCTGGGTTCAAACTGGAAAGGCATGGGGAGCAAAAGAACTATGGATTTAGGCCCAGATCTCTGTATTGGGGTGAATGTATGACATTGTTCTGCATTCTGTCTATCAATTGTTCTTTTTACATACACTAATCGCAGCACAGTTGCACTGTGTACTTTCCAGGAATTATCACATCCTAAAAATCCCACTTGATGAAATGAAATACAGCTAGTCTGTACGACATTCTGATGTGGTATGTTTCAGGTTGCTGCTAATGCATTTCTTCTCAAGGTGAATCCCATTCAATTGTGCGAATGACTAAGGGTCGGAGTTAAAGTATAGCGGAAAGGGCACTCCATTGTATACTCAACAGAGTACCATTTCTGCAGAACTAGAAGTTCACTTGTCTCATTTAGAGTTGGGCAGACCTTCAGTGTGTCAGCGGCAGAGACTGTTCCATCTCAGCCACTAACAAACCTCTCCGATGGCCTGATGGTGTAAGGGCAATTATAGTTGTCCCATTTGTCCACTTGACTGCCCTATTTAGAGTGGGTGAACAAATATCAAGTTTTTATTTTTGCTTACTGCCATCCAAAACGTGGCAGTAAATGAAAGTAAAACCATTTCAGCGACACCTCCCATACCACAGAAGAACACTCCTATTGCAAGGGGGTCGCTGTTTTGTTTATTTCAAAATGAAAATACCGCTTTGGTATTTTGTTTTGAAAATAAACAAAGAATTTGAGAGTGTGCTGTACGGCTCCGTCATGTTGGCAAATGGAACACTCTCAATGCATTGAAAGGAGCCGTTCTTACAGCGGTCTTAGACCTGTCATCCTTAGGGTGGCCTTCAACCAAATATTTTACCTTATTCCTCCATTTTTTGCTGATCTAATTTTTGTTGACTGTAGGATTCTCTGCACTTTACCACTGCTAACCAGTGCTTGTGTTCAGCTCCTATAACATGGTAACATTGGCTTGCACTCAACTGGCACAATAATTTACTTATAAGTCCCTAGTAAGTGGTACTGCATGTACCCAGAGCCTGTAAATTAAACACTACTAGTGAGCCTGCAGCACTAATTGTGAAACCAACTAAGTAGTCTGTAAAGTATGTCTCAGGTCTGCAACTGCAGCCTGTGAGTGCAGTTTTAAACTGCCATTTTGACCTGGCAAGATAATTATCTTGCCTGGCCTAAACCTTCCTTTTTAATACATACAACTCACCCCTAGGGTAGGCCCTAAACAACCCACAGGGCAGGGCGCAGTGTATTTAAAAAGTGAGACATACTTTTAATGTTTAAAGTCCTGGTAGTGCAAAAACTCTTAAATTCATTTTTCTCATCTGCAAGGCCTACCTCTTCCATAGGATAACATTGACTTGCCTTATTTCATTTACTAAGTGCTAACTTTCAATTGGGAGGAAATAGGAATCTCGTGTTTGGTGTCTACAGCAACTGCTGGGGCTTCCTTACTTCCGGGCGAGTGCAGCCACAATCATTCACCAGGTGGGACCCAGGGTCATTCCTTTAGATCATTGTGACCATCGAGGCAAAGAAGGCCGACCTCTGTACCTGCCAGGTGTAGTACAGAGCCCCCATTGCAAAGCCCCCGTTAAAGAGGGGACAAGGCAGCGCAGCCACGTGTGCCGCTCTTCAAAGTCACAGGACTTTTTCTTGCAGAGCGGAGAACCGACACCTGCAGCAGTGCCTGCAAACTGCAGGATTGCACCAGGACCCATCGCTGAGACAAAGGAAGGCCTCTCTGTCTCTGCAGCACCATAAATCACTCCAGATCTATAACCAGACTCCACCAGATTGTGGAGAAACCCCCAGTTGAAAATGTGAGGCCTCTGATGTAGCAGGATACTTGTTTGCGGGTGAGGCACGTGGAGCTCTTTCACTGCTTGTCCATCCTGAATGCCAGCTTAGCCACATCCTGAGTTTTTTGTCTAAAGAATTGAGATTTTGACCCTCTCTGATGGTAAGGTCAGATTTTAAGTCACTAAAGATGGCATTTTTTGTCCTAACCATTTAGTGACTGCATCCTGTATCCTGGGTCACATCACTCGGAGTAGCTGGCAGTGGATCTTTGTGTATTGTTAAAAGACAGTTAGACAAAGGGGAACTAAGGGTTGGCAGGATGTGCCAACTCTGAGTTGATGAGCGGGAGCAACTGTCACTGACCACTCTTGCACATCACAAAGGCTCTGTCCCAGCAAACACACAAAGGGTTTGACACTAGGCATTTGTGCCCCCGACATGCTGGGGCCAAGGCAGGGAGGCAGGAAATTCCAAATGCCTCTTGGGGTGGAAACCTCCAGAACCTTCTCCTACTTCAAAGCTGGCACAAAGTATAAATATTGGACCCTCAGAACCAACTCTTCAGTACACCTCTTGGCCTGTGAAAGACTCAGAAAGACTGCTGTGCTACTCTGCTGCCAGGACTGTTACTCTGCTGCCCTGCTGCCTGAATGAAAAGGACTGGACCTGCATCTTGACCCCAGGACTACCAGAGTGACTAGAAAGTTTAGTTGCTTGAACAGAGCTCAGGGACAGAAAGGCTCCAATCACCTTGAACGCATCACCTATAACCTAGCAAGTGATGCTATCTCAGTCCTGAAACCTTGAAAGTGTTCCTGAAGGTGCTCCACGAGCCGAGCTGTGGTCTAAGCAGAACTGACTCAGTACGGCACATCAACTTGCAGCTCCGTATCGAAACCACCACTGCACAATGCATGCCCAATGCAGTAACCCACAGCTCTTCAGAACCACCACTGCGTTACGCCTATTTGAAACAGGACTTTGCATTGCAGTCCATTAACTCCTCGCAACCACTGCTGTGTGATGCATCCCGATACAGGACCTCGCATAACAGCTCCATAGCTCCCCAGATCCCCTGAATCGCTGCTGCCTGATGCATCCTTGATGCACGCAATGCAACCCCTACTAGTTGCTGCTGCACGACGCATCCACGGGGGTCTCGCAATGCTCTGCAACCCATTTTTAAGATATCTTGTTCAGCTGGCCTAACTCGGTCTCTGTATTGGGCCCGTGCTCCTTCGTGGTTGGCCTGAACTTGTGACTTTGTTCCAATCTGAAGTGACCAGATTATCACAGTTGACACTTATTGCTTTACCTAAACCTTTAAAATTGCATATCTCTGGTTCTACTCATTGGATTTTTGTTGTTTTGGTTTCAAATAACTTATTGAATTTTACTCTATTTTTATTTAACTGGTGTGACATTGTGTTGTGCCTTCACATTATTACTGTCTGAAATGCTGCACAAATACTTTACACATTGCCTCTAAGTTAAGACTTTTCTGCTTTTGTGCCAAGCTACCAGAAGGGTTAAGAACAGGTTACTTTAGGGTTGCTTGTGAGTTCACCCTGACCCGAATAGTGTTTTCTGCTTGAGTAACGGTTTCACCCGCTTCAACCAGTAACTCTGTTTCCTACATGCAGTTCCTGCCAGTGTAAGAGAGGCCCACTGGGGCAGTGGACATCTCTAAATTTGGGGCGTGGTTACTCCACCAGGGCAATGGAGTAAAATACTCTGTTGCCTCCATAGAGTAAGCGTGCTCTAAATCAGGCTCTAAGTGTTGTGTGCAAGAACATTAGGAGTCTGTTTTAGAGTGCAGCAGAAAGGGTACTCCATAGCAGCGGTTGTATGACGATCCGTCGCACACAATGTTATCGCGGCACTTTCAATCGCGGCAATTACATCGCAAAGGCCGTCACACCGGCCAATATCTCATGACACGTACTTGCGACGCAAATACCGCAATGTAATTGGATCGCCGGTCACATCGGCGATTTAACATCGCGCGACATGACAATGCGATATTTGAGGCCACACTGTAAAAATCTTTTCAGCCAATGGGTTTGTACTTGTAATAAACATTTTCTTGAAGCTCTTAGTGTCATTTCACCTACAATTGTTTTGGAATGTACCCTATGACAAAGGAAAAAGATGATGTTAATAGAAAGATTAAGTAATTTAAGATAGGTCATGGTTAGTTACTTGATTCAGGTTTGATGTCATGCATTCGTATAATCCCACTGCAGCAAAAAGCAGGTAGCTTAAAGAACATTTACAAAGGAGGAACAACATTTTCAAAACATATTCTGTAACACAAAAGACATGATCCACCAGTGAGACAAAAACAAAACATATAGTCCAACAAATATCCGCTTTCTAGCCTAGAATAACTGTAAAGTAATTTGACATTTGCAATCCTGTTACGTTCATTGCAAATATAATTGGTACCAAAATAAAAATAAGCACGACACGGATGCATAGACAAGTTTACCCAATGAGAGCAATCCATGCGTTCCTAGATATTTTGATTTCTGAAACTGCATCCTTCTCCTCAAATGTTGTCCTAACGCATTTGAGTACCTCTTTATTGCTTTTATACCTCTCTTCTTCTCCTTCTGACTCTCTCTTGAGCCTAACAAAGTCTCCCCGCTTCGGAATTAAATTCTGTCTTTACTAGTCACCGCTTTCCTTCCGCAGCTAACATATCTGCTTAACTCTGTCCTTGATTCCGCTTTACTCTTTTTACCTTTTTTGTGGCTCTTTTAATTGTACTCCTTTTACCTTCCAACCTTTTCAATTCACATTACTTTCCCTTCCTTGGTCTATTATTCAGTTTGAAACTGACTTTACATCTCTCTCTTGTCATTGTCGTATAGTCAATAATGTATTGTTTCCTTTCCTTTCATTACTCGTTTTCTTATTTCATGTTGCCTCTCCCTTGCCCCTTTTTCTTCCCATGAATCCTCAAACCTGTAGATCATCATACTTTCCCCTATCAGTGTTTTTTTGCCTCCTTCCTTTTTTTATTCTCAGTGTTTTTCAATCGTTTTTTGTGTCCTTCTGCCCTTTGTATCCCTCATTTTTTGTGTCCTTCTGCCCTTTGTATCCCTTGTTTTTTGTGACCTTCTGCCCTCTGTATCCCTCGTGTTTGGTGTCCTTCTGCCCTCTGTCTCCCTCGTTTTCCCCTTGTTTTACGTGCCCTTCTGCCCTTTGTATCCCTCGTTTTTTGTGTCCTTCTGTCCTTTGTGTCCCTCGTTTTTGGTGTCCTTGTCCTTCTGCCCTCTGTATCCCTCCTTTTTTTTTGTGTCCTTCTGCCCTCTGTTTCAATCTTTCTTTGTGTCCTTCTGCCCTTTGTATCCCTCGTTTTTTGTGTCCTTCTACCCTCTGTATCCCTCGTTTTTTGTGTCCTTCTGGCCTCTGTCTCCCTCGTTTTCCCCTTGTTTTTCGTGCCCTTCTGCCCTTTGCATCCCTCGTTTTTGTGTCCTTCTGCCCTCTGTTTCAATCTTTTTTTGTGTCCTTCTGCCCTTTGTATCCTCGTTTTTTGTGTCCTTCTGCCCTCTGTAACCCTTGTTTCTGTATCCCTCGTTTTTTTGTGTCCTTCTGCCCTTTGTGTCCCTCGTTTTTTGTGTCCTTGTCCTTCTGCCCTCTGTATCCCTCCTTTTTTGTGTCCTTCTGCCCTCTGCTTCAATCTTTTTTTGTGTCCTTCTGCCCTTTGTATCCCTCGTTTTTTGTGTCCTTCTGCCCTCTGTATCCCTCGTTTTTTGTGTCCTTCTGCCCTCTGTCTCCCTCGTTTTCCCCTTGTTTTTCGTGCCCTTCTGCCCTTTGTATCCCTCATTTTTGGTGTCCTTCTGCCCTCTGTTTCAATCTTTTTTTGTGTCCTTCTGCCCTTTGTATCCCTCTTTTTTTGTGTCCTTCTGCCCTTTGTATCCCTCGTTTTTTTTGTGTCCTTCTGCCCTCTGTATCACTCGTTTTTTGGGTCCTTCTGCCCTCTGTTGCAATCGTTTTTTGTGTCCTTCTGCCCTCCGTATCCCCCGTTTTTTGTGTCCTTCTGCCCTCTGTTGCAATCGTTTTTTGTGTCCTTCTGCTTTGTCTCACCCCTGAATGGTGTTGATTGGGTAGGGAATGTTGTTAGGGATTAGTAAAAAACAAATAGGAGTGCAGCAGCCGGGGGAGCAGCAGAAGGAACATCCATGCATCCATCCATCCGCCATGCATTCAAGTACCCATCCATGCATCCATCCATCCATACACCCATCCATGCATCCATCCAGCACCTATCCATGCATCCATCCATAATACAGTCCTAAAAAGGTAATGTAGCCCTGCACTTTTAAGTTTGGCATCCATCCGTAATACAGTAATAAAAATATAATATATATTAGCCCGTTTTTAGTAAAAGGACATGCAACTGTTTCCGTTTAGCCCGTAGCCCGTTTTTTGTATATAGAATCTATGTTAGCCCATTTTGTAACTGTTTCCGTTTAGCATGCTTATATTAAAATCCCAGTTTTCGTTCCTATTGTGTATATAAAATATATTTTTCTTGCGTAGTAATGGCTTTTTAACATCGCAGGCGTTGTAATTGCATGCGATGTTAATGCCATTGCGCCGTTGTAGCATGCGCTCAAAAAGGCTGCGATGCCAACGGCAATGCGATGTAAAAGTTGCGGGGGCATATTATCAAGGACAGGCGATACATTATCGCCGCTTTTATCAGCAGGAAACTGCCGATAAAGCGGCGATAATGGCTGCTTTATCTGCAGTTTCCTGCAGATAAAAGCGGCGATTATGGGCTTCAATTGGAATTCATAGAGCATATTATCAAGGCCATTATCGCCGCTTTATCGGCAGTTTCCTGCCGATAAAAGCGGCGATAATGTATCGCCTGTCCTTGATAATATGCCCCGCGGTGTGATAGCACTGCGATGTGTTTACATCGATGTCATGGGTGTTTCCCCATAGCAGCAGTCACAGAGTACGCTTCCCTTCGTGCTGAGGGTCTCCTGCCTCAGTTAGAGTCAAGCAGATCTTCAGTATGTCAGTAGCAGAGACTGCTCCGACTTCACCGCAGACATACTCCTCCGACGGCCCAATTGAGTATGGACTGTTGGAGTTTTTACCATTTGTCTCAAAAACAATCCCCTTAAACCTATTTCCCTTGCGCTCGCTGCATCGCCGAGTTGGCGATGCAGCAAGCGCAAGATAAATAGTTTTATTTATTTATTTACTTACTTTGTGAACGACTCCACTACCCCCCACCATGCCCCTCCCCCGCCCTGCCTCACCGCCCCGCAGCACTCTCTCTGCGAGCCGCTACTGTACAATTGTTTAGAATGTTTGACAAGTATAAAAAAGTAATTTTCTGAAACTGACTAGTGCAAAATAAAACTAGCTGCAATATTTGGGAATATTTGATAAGTGTGATAATGACATTTTCAGAAACCTACTAGTGCAAAATGCCACTTTTCTTTGGCGCACTTGTGCCCCAAGAATTAAAATGATTAAAATGATTCTGCATTGAGCCTAGCAGGGTGGTCGGTGGGTGGATGAAAGGAGTGTCACCGTGTTTTTACCAGAACCCCTTGCCTGCTCTTGTCGACCTTGCGGGCCAGGAGAAAATGGGCACAAAAGGGCCTTGTAGGGCTGAAACATAGGTGCTGTAAGTAATGGGGGACACTTCTTTATCACACTTGATTGGAGATTGTGTAAGCAACTCTGAGGGACTTGGTCATACAAACAAATTACTTGGATAATCAACAGTTGCAACTAGTGAGCGCAAAACGTGCACAATAATTAAAACAAATAAATCCACAAATCCAAGGGGCATAATGCGATGAAACCCAATACCCTTTGTGACATTCAGCAGGGTTCTAAGTGCAAATTTGTTTTTCGCGAGGCTGCAGACAGAGTCAAAACATAAGAAACGGATTTCATCAAAATCGAGCTCTCATAACGAGGCTAAGTCAACAAAAATCCAATTTGGCTCTAATCTGTTTATCATGGTGAATAAATCCCTCTGTGGGAGCCATCAAAACGGAAAGAGAAATGGTGGTGACAGGCCCCCTGCTGCGGCCCCGGAAGGCCTGGACTGGCAGGGCGCGTGCACAGAAAGGCCCGGCTGCCTGCTGGCCAGCAGAGGCGGATCCGTGCAGACATGTCATGATGCGAATGTCACTTTGGAAGGCCAGACTGTGAAATTGTGTTTAAGCAGACTGAAGGTTGCTGTATCCCAAAGGGGTGTTCTGAAATTTACACAAACCCGCCTTTCTACGCCTTAAAGGGTGTTAACAGAAGTGTTGATCGTCAAGTCAGAGACCACCAATCCCCTACGGCCAGAACACATCGGCTTTGGATAAGTGCACATATCAGCCATCGCACATATATGTGGAAGGCTGCGCTGGACCAGAGGAAATTAATACTGGCATTTGTAAAGCGCGAACAATTACCCCTAAGCGTGTCGAGGCGCTAGGGGTCGTCAGGAAGATTAAGCGAGCTATTGCCCAGAGTCACATGATGCTGGACTAACCTGCCGCCAGCGCTGGGGATCGAACCGTGAGCTCCGGTGTTCCAAAGTCAGCCACCTTGGCGGCTGCGCCACACCTCATTGTCACATTACCTGGTCATGCTAACTTTTTCATCCTGTGTAAGCACAGTGACAGATCATGATTCACATTACTAATGGGGCCCAAGGCCAGAGTTTGCACCATCAAGTACTTGCAGTGTTTGACAGTGGAGCAAAGGTGCGCGTGCTCCATTACCATATTAAAAAAACACATGACAAAGAAAGCGCGATGCAGAAACCCACTGCTGAGTTTTTTTGTGTGAAAGTGACCTCTATTGAGCTCCATGTCTTTGAAGACCCTTACAGGGTAGGATGCCATCACAGGCTTCACCTACGCTGGAGGGGTCTTTCCCATTGAGGGCTACAGTGCTTGGTCTCCGCACAGCCACAGTAGTATCTACCGCACTGTGTCTAAGCAGAGGCCCCATCGCTTCCTGTTGGTTTTGGGTATATGGACTCCCATCTTGTGGTCCGTGGATGTGTGGCATATGTGGATTGGGGTATATGGACCCCATCTTGTGGTCCGTGGATGTGTGGTATATGTGTATTGGGGTATATGAATCCCATCTTGTGATCCATGTATGTGCGGTATATGTGGATTGGGGTATATGGACCCCATCTTGTGGTCCGTGGATGTGTGGTATATGTGCATTGGGGTATATGGACCACATCCTGTGGTCCGTGGATGTGTGGTATATGTGTATTGGGGTATATGAACTCCATCTTGTGATCCATGCATGTGTGGTATATGGGGATTGGGGTATTTGGACCCCATCATGTGGTCCGTGGATGTGTAGTATATGTGGATTGGGGTATATGGACCCCATCTTGTGATCCGTGGATGTGTGGCATATGTGGATTGAGGACAACAAAACACACTTATATAAAGGGGGTCCTAGGGAATCAATATTTATAGACCAGATAAAAACAAATCCCCATACTACAACTAAAGAAACCATACGAAACTATCCGTATGTAAGCATCAAGACAAATACAATAGTAAAAAGCTGCATCGAAAAGGACCAAACTTTCATGCAATGAAAAAGAATCCCATCAGCCCACCCCAATGGCAGAGCATCATCATCTGAGATTTGTTGTAGATTGTATCAACAGTGCCAACAACATCAACGATGCACAGAAGGGCACTGTAGTACACAACCCAATGATCGATACAGCCACAGTATAGTTATTGTCGGTGGTGCTGAAAAAAAATTGCAGGGCATAACTAATAACATAAAGTGAAAATGGTGACCCGTGTCAGCAATGCAGCAGGGGCTAGAGAGAGCTGCACTGCGCATGAAGGTTTAGCCGACCTGAGAGGGCTGGTCAAACACCTCACTACCACTCCCCTACCAGCAGTGTCATCCCCTGGACCCGCCCCCAAGACTTATCAGAGTCTTGGGGTGGGTCCAGGGGATTAAAATAAACGGTTATAAAATGAGTTTAAAACCTACTTTATTATCGTTTTATGGGCTAGTGGTGGCGGGGGAGCCCTCCTCCATTCTTATGGAGCAGCCGCGGCTGTATTTACACTTAATATTACTATTGCCCAATTTATGAAAGTCGATTTACCGACTTCTGAAGGACCCAGGACTCAGAATGCCTCATGGATTCAACCGTGTGACTTCCAGAACACCGCACTTGTCAGCAGCGAGTTTTCAGCTCACACAATCAACCTGTTGCCTTTTGCATATGCACATTTGTACTTATGGTTCTTAGGATATCACTGCACCAATTATTTTTCTTAATTCTCGCTAATTTTCAAATGTGTATACATTTTGTAAGTACTGAGCATTTGTGCCATCATTATTACACAGGAGTGTTAGTTGCTAATATTACAGCGGCCTTTAAATAGGTTAGAAACTCTGCAATATAAGCTACTTAACAGGCAGAGCAGAATATGACACCTTAAGGGGCAGATAATGTACCTGTATTATCTCTTTAGTAAACTCTTTTTTTTATTTTATATATTTGTCGAGCTCGAGCTCGAAGCCAAGCTTATCAATATCATTTTTGATATGAAAACAAAGCCACATACTGGAGTATTAAGTATGCACACAGAGTCTGAACTCTGCACCCACAGTTTCCAAAATTTGCAAGATTGAGCATTTTGACCTTTTTGGAAAAACATAAAATATTTCCAGGATATACTTGGGAAAACTGTGGCAGTTTTACTTTTACAGGCGTTATCCTTGGAAAAGTGTAGTACATTTCATTTTAGCATAGAAGAATATATTTATATATACTTTTGAATGAAAAAAATGCATGCAATAGTCAATTCACTTGACTTTCTAAATGTTTCCATATTTTTCTTCATGGGCAAAATAGTTTCTTTGTAGAGAAATCACTTTTTCTAGCCCCCAAATAATTATTAGGGATTGTTCCCACCTGCTTTTCTAGGGTGGGGGAGGGTTGGATAATGGTTGGCGAAGAAACACAAGTGTGTACATTGGTGGTGTTCAAAACAGCCCAGGGCACTCCAGCCCTGACACTTCCACCTACAGGAGATTTACTCACAAAGAAACGTATGTATGAACAGAGCCTGTTACAAGTGAAATTTACTTCAGTAAGTTACAAAAATGTTGTGGAATCATTGAAAATATAATATGCAAGACATTTAAGCAAACCTTGTAATTCGTATCTGTAGAGAACATCATATTTGTACATGAAACCAATATGCACTTTCTTAAGAAAAGAGATACTACATAAATTATGCAACTTTTACTCAAATCAATGGGGAGGTGGTATCATAAAAAATTACAAACAAAATGTAAAACGAAAAAAGGAAATTATGAATACACTGTATACTGACGGTGGCATGGTTGGTTAATTTCTGAGGGGTGTATTCGAATTGCAAAGGTTTTTAAAAACCTATTTTCAAAATTGTTGTAGCAAATCTGCCTTTTCTGCCTGGTCACTGCAGACATATTGCCTTTTGCTGGACCCTATATTTTTGTTGACTTCTGCACTCTGCACATCACACCTAGTAACCAGCAGTAATGTGCCTGTGCTCCACCTTTAAACATGATTGAATTGTCATATTTCTAATTGGTATATTTAACGTACCTATTAGTCACTTGTGTATGGTACAAGATGCACCCAGAGCCTGGAAGTTAAATGCCACTTGTGGAGTGCAGCACCTATTGAGCCATCCACCACAGCGGCAGTGCAAACATGGCTCTGTAACCTTCAGATTACTGACTGTGTACAACGGTGTAGCATTTCTCTGGTATTAATTGGTCAAGTGGTTCTCTTGGTGCCAGTGCCTACTGCAGAAATCATAATGCTCTTTCTGTGGCACAGATTTGAATTCTACATAGATATTCATTCCAAGGTATGTAAAATGCATATCGATCAGGGGGATAATATTAGTACATGCATGAACAATCTATTGGGGTCCTAACTGTACATAGGAGGTAATTTATTATAAGGGTTGAACCTAAATCACTGGAGTGAAGACACCACCCACTGTCACCATTGCTCTTTAATTTGAATCTCTGTCACCTAAAATTAGCAATGTTCCTACATGGGTTTCCTGTGGTATGTGAGTGAACAACAGCTCCATCCTCTCTGGCTTATTGGGTATTGAGACCATAATGCCACCACTTAGCCATACTGCCGGCATGCTTTTCATTCCGAAACTAGTCAAACGAGCCCCTCTCAAAATATGGGGGTGGGGGTTTTAAAGAAATATACGCACCTTTAGCCTAAGAAGCTGTGGGGTCCTTAGAAAGTCCTAATTCCAAGCAGTTCCTCTAGTAAAGTTTGAAAGTTGTATTGTTGGCAGGAGTTTCTCGTTAGTACCCTGTCTAGTAGTGTAGTCAATGGCTGCCTCCTTATTTTGTAGGGTGTTCTCTAGAATGTTTACATTTCTAGACTTCCTTCAAGAGGTGATGTCCATGAGTGGTTCACTGTTGAAGGAGTTTGTATCTGTGCCTTCCTTTTCAGTACTTAAGAAAACGTCAGCACTTGGGAACTGCTGCCGCTCGGCTTCTGCTCAAATATGAATGAAAGTATATAGAAAGATACCAAAACCACTAAAGCCCTACTGGCTATCCGACTGCGGAAGGCAGAGAACTACATAGCATATACTTTATGTGCTAAATTGGAAGACTAGAAAGCTAAAATCACTAGCCACCTGGACACAATCCAATGATGGTCATTCAAGGGAGGGGTCATAGCCAAAGCTTAGTCAGTTTCTCCCAGCTTATTTGATAGTTTTGTTGTACCTCACCTGATTACAAAATATGCACAATCCGTTAGCATCAGTGGTTCTTCCAATACCTGACTGTTTAAGTTATTTACTTTTTGGATGTCAAGAAACACTTGATTTGTCCCAATCAATTACTTCAAATTACAACCAGTTAGGAGTTTGGCAACGCTGACTGCGCTTCAAGAGATGAGCATTGCCACAAATGTTTCCTAGTTCAAAATGAGACAAATGATGGCTACTCAAGAGCAAACAAATTGGTTCAGGGTAGAAAATTAGACAATGTATGGGTACTCAAGATCAAAACAATTGGTTCTGGTTACAAATGAGATAAGTGACGGTCATTTAAAAGCAAAAAAACTGGTTCTGGTTAAAAATAGACAATTGATAGTTACTCAAGAGCAAAGCAATTGGTTCTGGTTAAAAATGAGACTATTGATGGCTACTTAGTTAAAAGCTAAACAATTGGTTCTGGTTAAATATAAAAAGCCGAGGTTCGAGCTCATTTAATACATGTAAATTATTCTCACACATTTATCTTATAAACACTTACTTCTAAAGTATCATTTACTTTTACTCTTAGTTTTTTCCACAAATTGACACAGATGGCCCACAACATACTCAAAAGTAATCTACAGGAAATAAAGATGTCTTCAAACAGCCAATACAGTATACACCTGAAGTGGAAAATTAGAAGACTTAATCATGAGCAGGAAAAAATCATGTGTGTAATTTTTTGCAGCATATCCATAAATATATATGGGATTAGTGTAAATGAAACTGAGATTAGGATAAAGCCCCATCCAACCTCTACATAGGACATCTCCATCTTTTTTCGAACCGTACCTTGAAGGCCCGCTGCCTTTTTAGGTCAAGCCTAGAGTGAGCACGCAAGCGCTGCTCTAGAAAAGATCTGGGGTAGTTCAGTACATGAGGAAGCCCCGCCCACTGCCCGCCCATATTTTTCATTGGCTGGTATCTTTGTCCTTCGTAAATGCTGTCTTCTGATTCATTATGAGGCAAGTAAGGCCCTCTTTGTGATGGCCAAGTCGTCATTTGTCACCTCTCATGGCTACTGGCCCCTTTACTTTGAGTGTTACATGGTACATGAACTGTGAGCACTCCTTTGTGCCCCCTTCTCCCCCGCACGCACTCCCGTTGTCCATGCCTTCTCCCTCCCACCCCCGCCCCCACTCCCGTTGTCCGTGCCCCCCACCCTCCCTCCCATTGTTCATGATGCAATATGCAATAGGTCTTGCATGAATGCGAGTCCTATTGCATAGCAAATCCTTGTTTGTTTTTGACAACAGTCTGAGGAATTTCTAAAGCCAAAAGATCATCAAATATAAACAAGATGCTTATGATGAAAGTAAAAAAACGAATTCGACATCACCAATTTTCCCAGCAGTTATAAAAAGCTTTAATGTTGCCTCAAATCATAGGACAAAGCTGGCTTCAATCAAACAAAATGTTTCCCCTTCAATCATGATTTCAGCACAGTTTGTTTTGAAATGTGATGCTGGATGTGTGAAGGAAAGACAAAGCGTGCCAAGATGAGGACTGCGTCATGAATAATTCCACATACATTGAAGTCCATCACACGTCTTTAGTGGGTGTACATAACCATAAAAGACAATTCTGTCGGTTTATAAACCAGCTTTGTCAGAGTGAGAGTATATGAAAGTCTTGTTTCTAGGTCACTCCTGAGAGATGATGGCTGATGAGTTTTTTGATTAATTGATGAGAAAAGTATGGGTACCAATTATCATCAGGAAGCAGGAAAATGAAGATGATTATCTCATAAGGTAATGCTTCATGAATGAATTTCGACAGACAGGTTATATGTGCCAGTGCACAATGTAAAATTAGTTCGGACAGGGAAAAGAAGCCAGAGCAGCTACCATGCATACACGTTTGTATGTGAGATTGTATGCAATTACATTACCCTCGGTGCATAAGCTGCATACTGTATTGAGTAGATTGGTCAATGGTGAACCTTTTTCCAGACTCTATTTATTCTCTCCACATAGCATCACTATAGTGTGAGATGGGCTATTTCTGACAGTGTTGCTTGATTGGTCTATGCGAGGTTAGTGAAAAGGAATGTGTAAAAACCCCTTTGATTGAACCACATTGGTGGAAAATTGACCCTTTGTTTTACTTGTTGCTTTTGGTGGATTCTGTAACCAGCTGCTTTACTATTTTGAATCCACTACTAGAATATGTGGAGTAAAGTGCTTGTCACATATCTAAGGCAGAATATTCCTCATGATGCTACAAAATGGAATTGAACAGTATGCTATGTTGATTCATACTTGGTGATGTAAGTATATTATGAACAGATAAACTGCTAATTTAACCCTAGTCGAAGAGTATTTGGGCACAGCGCTTGTAAAGATGGAAGGCAAATTACACTTTACTGTACCATGATATATAATAAAGAATTATGTTTAAGAGTAGAGCTGGTGAGAATAGATACATTAATATCCTAACTATTCTTACGTAATTTTTTGAACCTATTCGCAAAAGTAAGTTTCTTATGTTTGTATGGTTCTTATGTGCCGGCCCTTCACCTTAACGTAACACACAATAAAACATGAAATGTAATTATTATAAAACATGATGAAGGTCACAGCAGTGGTGTAGCAGTACTGTAGCTGAAGGGATGATCATAACCGTAGGTGATAGTGTATCGCTTCCAGTCCCAGGAAGAGGTGTGGCGCAGCGGCCAGGGCGGCTGATCCGGAGCGCAGGGCTCACGGTTCGATCGCCGGCGACAGCTCAGCTCAGCACCATGTGACTCTGGGCAATAGTTCACTAAATCTCCCTGGCGGCCCCCAGTATCTTGAGACCCTTAGGGGTGAGTAGTCCCCGCTTTACAAATACCGGATTTAGATTTAGTCATGACGATTTGTGTGCTCACTGTTCTTCAAGAAACATTTATGGTACATCGCTGCATATTTTTTCAAAAATCAAGGTAAGAAGAGGTCTCTGAAAAAACCTAGAGCAAGTGTTTCAGCAGTCTAGAATGCAGAAGATGCAAGAAGGAAAAAGCTGGAGGCAGGGGCGGCCTTGGGCATGTGCAAGCTGTGCACCTGCACAGGGCCACCAAACCCCAGAGGCCACCATGCCAATATATATCCTTAATATAATAATCCTCTGAGGATGGATACATATTTAGGTGGCGGCCCCTGGCAGGGATTTGGCGGCCTCCGGCTCTGTTCCACTTCCAAACACCCTGACCCCCCCCCCTTCACTGGCCTCCGTGCTCTGCCCCGCCCAGACCCCCTCTTCCGGGGCCCCCTACCAATGCTCCCTGCCCAGGGCCGCCATGAGCCTAGAGCCGCCCCTGCTGGAGGCCAGGTACTTTTGTTCTCAGTCCCAAGTCATGGAATTTTATCCGCATACAAAATCATCATTCTTCATCCAACCTCTACTTCGCAAAAAATCTTGAGACCACATTCCCAAAGCTATACCTTATGCACATGTAATTCTGCAACTTCGTATCCACAGATCATCACGCTTCCCAAGATTTGATCTACCCTTGTTACCCTAGGTCTGTTTCAGTTTTCGGAGCGCGTAGAGAGATCCCCAGGTGCCCTGACTTCATACTTCAATTAATTCATTACTGGCGACCGCTTTGAGTCACAGCGACTGACACCCCTTCAGATCGCCCTCTCCAGGCAGTGGATGCGCTAACTTCTCCCCTTACTTTCGATGCCCAGCGAGGGATCGACAACACCCTGCGGTTCCTCTTTCAAATTTTGGTGGCTTTGCCTTCCCATTCAGGGGTAGATGCTCTCTGACTGTTCAGCTAGTTCGGTTTTGCATGCATTGCCCGCCATTTTGTTGTGAGGTATTTACCTCCATGACCTGGACCCTCCATCTTGTGGTTGCAACTGACACTAGGACTGATCTTCACTGTTGGTCAGTGGCTTCCTTCCGACACCAGCTGAACAACGGGGTGAACGAGGGCAAGAATTTCCTGCTCTGTAAATATGTATTATACAATTGTCCAAGCCTAATCGCTGTTAAAATGTAATCCTGGGTGAATTTGTAATTTGTATATATATATATATATATATATATATATATATATATATATATATATATATATATATATATATATATATATATATATATATATATATATATATAACTCTAACCACTAGTATATGTAGTAGACCATTGTACTTACTACCACTCCTATGTGATTTTAGAGTTTATCTGTTTGTATCTCTTCCTTGATTGACTTTACAACTTTTTGACTTTTTGTACAGCGCTCTGACACCTTCGGGTAATGTTTGCGCTATATAAAATTGCATTAAATAAAATAAAATAAAAACGCATATCCCTCGTCTCACGTCAGCCTCCCCTGTCACCATCTATATGCCTTCAGCCACTTTTGTAATATTCCATCTACCTTACACAGGCCTAATACACTTGCTGTATAGCTGGGGTAGCACTACCTACATCCATATTCATGCATACACACCTCAGGCGAAACAGTAAATGTAATGTTTTAGGTGAGACGATCTGTATGCACACATGTACCTTCAATACACAGCCCCATAATACCGCAGTGCTCCTTTTATTATCTCTGTCACACTTCAGTGAATGCCATTCTCTCAGATGATGAAGCTGGTGGTTCATTCCAGGAAGAAGAAAATAAGCAACATTAATGCACCTGCACAGTGTGACTTTAATACACTTGGCTGGCTCCACAGCACACCCTGGTAATCAACAGTACTAGTCCTACAGCGGGCTGGAGATCGGGCAGCCTTGGGCGGTCTGTTGTCAGCCCAGTACAATCAATGTTTTTCTTAATATTCAATGGTATTTCTGGTCAGGGAGTAAAGGTTTAATATTCTGGCCACATGAAGGTGATTGATGGAACTTTTCTTATTTTATTTTATCTTTATTTTTATTTATACAAATAATGACAGCTCGAGGGTGGGAGTAAGAGCCTTTACTTAGAGCATCATACAACCAGTGAGTGTAACAAAAATAGATGAGCACATATATAATTATCTTGAAGTCTCCACATCTGTCCAAATCACAAAAAATTAAGGAGCTACAACATCGATACATTGTGCCACTTATGTGTATACATATAACCACTGCTAATGTATGGCATCTGATGATGCAGGGTACAGCTATAAACTGGTGGGTTTCCTGTCCCGCCAAATAAGTGTTTCCCAATCCTCTTTTGGAGCTGGGGTCTGTTACGTTTCCAACAGTTAAGCCTTAACTTTCCCTACCTTTAGAAAACCAACTGCCCATCTGCCCATCCACACATCACATTGGCATTTGCACTGCCCTACTTAGGCCAGGGTAGCACCACCGATTTTCTCTGTTTTGGGAAAGGATTGGTCGTAATTGGCCCACCTGCTTTTCCTAATGAGTACATATATTCTAGGTACTGAGATATCCCCAAACAGGTGGGGGGTCTCAAAATATAGTCTGCAGTACTCTACTGAGGGGGCAGTGGGGTGCCTGTCTGGAACTAAATGGCCTGCATAACCTTTCCCGTCACCCATGACCCCTAACTTTAAAATCCCCACACACAAATTTATTATTCATCATGCTAAAAGATCATGGTTTTTTTCTCCTTCAAAAAGCAGGCTTTTCTTCGCCACACTGCAATCTAAATACATTTTTATTTTTCTCAACTCATTAATATGAAACCCTAGCATTGGTCGCACTCCCTCCTCTTCTTGGCACACCGGTATATGCACCTTAATTCTAAAGCATGTGTTCACATATACTGAATCATTTTACATGTCGAACTACAAAATCTCCTTGATAGAATCAGTAATGGAAATAGCTAGATTCTGTCCTCTACCCCTTCAAGGAGGCCTAAAACGCTGATCTGGTTCGTGTGCACTGCATTCTTCAGCTCTTTACAAAAGTCAAAGGTAATCTTTTTCTATATTAATAGTTGTGTTTTCCTTTCCACATTAGGAAATATAGCGAACAATCTGTTTTGCTTCTTGTTGTTCCAGAGTGCTGCGTTTCCCAAAACTGACACCCTTTCATTTAATTTTTCAAAACTTCCATCCCAGGGCACTATTATTGGGCCTCTAATTAACTATACAGAGGACGCAGGGGTTTTACTTGTATCACCCCCTCACAACATTAAACGTCAACCTCAGTAGCTTCCCCCCTTTCTTTACCGTTCGTTCTTCTCTTCTTCTTCCCCACTCCCTGCTGGCATCCAATACTACTGCCTTTGGCCCACACCAGCCACAACCATAAGAGAAAGCCAATTTTTTTAACACACATTTGTTGACTTCACAATTTTCACCTTTGTTGACTTTTCTTTAGCTGCTGGAAGTTTCCTCCCTGGTAGGAACCCCCACAAGAAACAGAACCCCTATGTTCTGGCAACATTACAACAGACCTTGATCAAGACCTACTCATAGTAGCAAGAAAAGTCTGAAAAAAGTTTCAGGTGGGTGACAATCTTATTTGCATTGCACATTATGAAGAAGGGTAGGTGCTGCTTATTGACCTAGAGGTTAGGTCTCCTAGGTGTGTATTTTAATATTGGAAAGCAATCTGTAAGGGTTTTGAATATTGCAGACGAGAACTGATTCAGGATTTGAGTGGAAGGCAATGTCTAAAAGGGTGGAAAAGCAGAATAGTTTAATTTATTTAAAAAGAAATATTCATGTTTACCAAGATGCTAATCAAAATAGTATTTATTGGCTGGACACAGTAAATGGTTTTCGGTATGAAAATGACTCGCACCAGCCAAGATCGCTCATTGAGGTAAATGATACAAGCTGACATCTTGTGTGATTTGTGTGACTTTTTTTTGTGTCGTGGCATGGCATCAGAGCCTTTCATGCCTCCATGACCCACTCAGCACCATGTGGTAAGTATCCTCTTCCCCTGTGCAAAAATAGTTCTATTGTTATCAACCATAAAGTGGCTTCTCCACAGCAGTGCATAGATGCAGACCTACTTATGCATATCTATGTGTCGGTTAGCTCAGCACTGCATAATATCTTGCTTTACAAGTTAGCTTGATCCAACACCTAAAAAATACATCTGGTATTTGACAACCTATGGGGCATATTATCAAGAAACGGCGATAACATTATCGGCGCTTTAGTGGCAGAAAACTGCAGCTAAAGTGGCGATAATGGGCTTGATAATATGGCTTTGTGAATTCCCATAGAAGCCCATGTTCTGGTGTTAACATGGGTATCTATGGGAATTCTCTACGGCGTATTATCAAGCCCATTATCGCCGCTTTAGCTGCAGTTTTCTGCCGCTAAAGCGCCGATAATGTTAAAGCTGTGCTTGATAATATGCCCCTATGTTTGCAGTGGAGGATTATATCCAAACTATGAATTGTGTCCATTTGTCTAATTTGTATCCTATATATGTACTTCTTATCTGGTTGCAAATTCTCTTTTTTGTAATGACACCATATCAGAATGTCTTGAATCCTGAATGTTAATTCTCCTTTCTTTTGCGCCTATGCCATCACCCAAGGAGTTTGCAAAGCTGCTTAACCATACTTTCAGTTGAACCGTGACTCAAATAGACATTCAGCCTTTTATATTTTAATGGATACATAACGTCAAGAGATGGAAGTGGTGCACGTCTGCAATGTAGCTGACAGCCTTGAGGCACACATGGTTATTGAATCAATCAATCCAAGCGGAGATATCTACTTCAAGAAGGAAGAAGCAGAAATCCAACGAGACAGACAGATATATGAACCCCAGCAATAACCATTTACAGAAAGCTCCTGTGACAAGCGTGTTGGTCCTGCAGAACAGCCAGATAGTTATCCTACAGGGGTTTCCAATCATATTTACTTTTGGGAAAGCAAATGTACATGCTGTGGTCATTAACTGATCACTTTACATTAAATCTAGTGTATGTTTATGCGGCGTCCTAGGCACAAATGGTTTTATTTTTCTTAATTTACACTTTTTCCCAGAATATGGAAGAGAGGGAGGCTCAAATGACCTCTGCCTTTGTTATGTTGCCTCTTCTTCCTGATAACTGGCGTTTCAAATATAAGCCCAGAATGGCTTGTTCCAGGCCAGATCTTTAGAACTACATGCAGGTAATTTAAATATTATCTCTTTAGATATTTGATATTTTTGATATTTTGCATCTTGCTCTCCTAATCCCATGGCTCAGATAGGGCATGGACACATACATATGCAGTGTTTATCCACTGTAGTCCATATATATTGACATACATGGATATTGTGAGTGGAAGACTTCAACATCTAATATCCCCTTTAATAAGATGAAATAACTGGACTCATTTATGTGTCTCACCGTCACAGTTAACCCCTTGGGTGCGGCCCCGATTCTGCCATTTTTAATGAGTGGGCGGGTTCCTGACGGCCCCCAGCCGTCATCAGCACATGCCCACCGTGATGCATGACGGAAGGGGGCCGTCATCAGCATGGAAGGGGTTAAATGCTAAACGAGCTGGTGTGTACATTATGATCATGTGTAGGGAAATCGAACATTGACTCTCCCACATGCAGGAAGAAATCTCCCTAAGTGTTAGGAAGAGAAACAAACTCCTGTTGCTGGGCAAGTGCATCAAACATGACACCCGCTCAACTAAATTCAAAGGTGAAGGCGGGCTGGGTAAAGAAGGTTGGACATTCTGGAGAGGGGTATTAAGGAAGCTAAAATATGTTGATGTAAACATGAGGATAACACACAGATGTGGACCTAGAAAAGGCACAAGATACATCTTGTGTGTTTGGAACGTAGGAAGTCAGAAAAACCAAGTCTATGGGCATGAAGACGGTGAGCACAGCAAAAGTATCCTAGTCTGAGGGACGGCAATGAGGCTTCCATGCATGAAGACCAATGATCTCCCAGAAATGCCCCCAAGGGGAATACATCTTATTTTTCTGTTGTTAATGAAGATCCTAATCTCATTCTCCTCCTCTCTGCCTCTGTGAAGTAGAATCCCAGCAGCCATGTGGTGTTCACCCTCATTGAGAGCTTACAAAAAGTTGAAAGGAGAGTTATTCCTCTACTGCTGAGGATTGACTGGCCCCAGTGCCAAGTGATTCTATTTTGGATTTAGAGTGCTATACATTAAGGTGATAGTCAGACACTTTCAATATCAGAATTGGGGTATTAGCATAATTCAGCCGCAGTCCGTGCATGTAAAAGAGATGGGGCTGGAAGGGGGGGTTTTGAGGGACGATGGCAAGGGAAAATTAAATAAATAATTAATTTTCCCTCTGCATCTTCCCTCCCGGCTGGCATAATTTCTTTAAGATCCTCAAAAGAGTCTGTTATATGATTCCTGTAGAGATCGCAGCAAGGGATATCATCTTATCCAATTCTTACCATACTCCTTCCATAATTCTACACCATTGGTGAAATGTAGCTAGAGATGGAGTTATGGTTCACACATATGCGGAGTGGGTACTTCATAGCCTGCTCTACCTTTTCTCTGACCTCCACCTTCAACTCGCAATCAGTTTACTATAATGTTCAGATATCTTAGAATGACATTTGCATCACAGAGCATTATCCACCAACTCTGTGGAAAGGGTGGTTAAATGCTCTCCACGTTCTCCATGAACAGTGTGGCATTGAGAGCTGCTTTGGCACACTTGAACAATACTGATGGACCCATGTAAAATACATTTACAATAAAGCAGTTAATAAAACTTCTTTCTTATAATTTTATTTTACCCCAGAGTAGCCGCTGAGTCTTGAGGGTGGGGCCACCAGGAGCAGGAGGAGTGGTGGGCTCGGGGCACTGCCAGCGCGCATGTCGGTTTGGCCGGCCTTCCATGGCTGGCCAATCAGACTTGCGCACTTGGATATCTCCAGGCTACTGCTTGGAGATATCGGCAGGGCTCAGAAGCACAGGCCCCCAGTCCCTGCTGGAGCATGGACCCAGCCCGCTCTGCCCAATCCCTACGCTTCTCTCATGCTGGTTAATACCATCCCCACCGATTTCCCCAGCTAGCAGCCGCAACTGATTATACCTCCACCTTCCTGGCACTAGCAAAGACAAACCACACACAACACACACACACATTCACTGGATAATTTTTCACATGAACTCATCAGCAAACATATAAATTACACCCTTTTCTTGCATTTGGACCACAAACAGTACTACAGTTTGCAAGGTACATGCAGACTTTATAGCTCTCTACAGCTAAACGTATTTCTGCAGCCACCCCACGTCCTGGGAGATATCTGCCCGCACGGATGGGACACAAATTATTACAGAGATTGCTTTAAGAAGATGTGCACTCTTAATATCGTTATCATTTATATTTCAAACTCATTAGTTTGATCTATGCGATACATAAAACAGATGTGGGGCTTATTATATTTGTATTAGTGCTCTGAAGCAGCCTTCTGACTTCTTGACCCCTGCATCTTCGTGAAAACGTAATGAACTGTATTACATCTATGAATGTGGCAATAACATATAGATGTCTTTATCGCCTATTGTGGGCCACACTTATCTATTTTACACTTCAAGGAAGAAGTTAGTTTTCAATGCACTAAAAGTGAAGACATTAAAAAAAACCATTGGTATAGTCAATAGGTCAGGCATTCAAAGGGTTTTGCCCAATGCCCATTCTGTATCTATGGGAAAATGTGTTCATGCATATGGGCCTTTGTTTTTTACATAAACACGCACCAAGCAAAAAAGTTGTTTAAATATCTATACTAATATAATAAAGAGAGAGCCCAAACCTTTGAGGCGGGTAATCCTAGGAACCACAGCACCAATCACAACACCCAATACAGTGTTGGAAAGGGCAGTTGCAGCAGAAGGACATAGGCTATGCAGACGCCCACCATATACATTTAAAAGGTAAAAGAACCGTGCCAGCAAAGTAGTCCCTTGTGGGCGTGTCTGCGTTGTGCTGTGGGCGTGTGCTGGGGTGTGACAAACGCTGGGGGCATGTGGTACGTTCCGCCCTTCATGCCATGTCTCATATCGTATGCTGTGGGCGTGTGCTGGGGGCGTGGGCGTGTGCGGGGCGCGGGATTACGAAAAAAAAGCAAGCTTTGTGCCAGATATTTCATTGTTTTTTCGGGCCAGGTTCAGTACATTCCAGCTCCGGGTGTGCTTGCCCCACGCTCCCAGTGACGTGCACCTGCTTTACTGTATGGAGGTCAGGCATGGCGCTATTGACAAGGGCCGGAAGGAGAGCAAACAGGGGCCATTGTGCAGGAAATCTAATCTCGCCTTAACTTCCGGTGACGCCTGAAGCGCACACTGGAGATTTTCCACTTCTGTTGCGCACAGGCCTCGCGCCATGCACATCTGGACACAAGGCCTGCCTCCACGGAAATAGCAAGAAAGGGACTATCCCTCCCCCGGTAAGTAGATTGGTGGCACAGAGACCAACCTCTCCAGCAACATACTCATATTTTTTAACCACCCATTTTAAAAGTGCACAGGTCTCTCTCATTGATGGCCAGCACCGACATACACTTTTAGACACACCTCCCGCCACAAGAATTGCGAACTTTAGAGTTGGGGAGCTACGTTCGAATCTCGGCATCGGCTCAACATCCTGTGATTCCAGGCAAATCGCTTTGTCTCCCCGTGCCTACCACAAATGAATGTGTTCTTCTGTAATGTAAATTGTGCTCATGCCATGTTGTCGAGTTCGCGCTATATAATATTGCAAGGAAAAATAAAGTAGGGAAACTCGAGTTCACACACTACTGACTGCGCACTCTTAAGTGCATCAGCAGTGCACTGTGAATCGGAGAGTTTCACAGGCCTGTCACAGATAAGAAATGCTATTAAAACAAAATCCTACAAAACAATATACTACTGGCCGGCAGCAATTCATACACGGACAACGGGACGGGCAGCTAGTAAAAATATAAAAATAAAGGAGTGGCCAAGCAGTCCAGGCACACAAGCTCTAGTACTGTAGTGCACTCCATTTCATGCTGCTGGGAACATGTAATCTTGAAAAAGTCTGCTACTCATACCTCAATCCAGCCAAAGGATCAAGTGTGCTACCCGATTGCCATATGCTTTATGCTCTAGTGGGTAGAAGCAAAATGTGAATGACACTTAAACAGACCAATCAAGTTTTCATATGTTTTTTGAAAGCCTGATGCTGGCAGAAACAGATAAATGCCTATAGGCCAGGCTTACACAAATGTGGCTAACTTGATTACCAGATTGAACAACGGGATACCTTGGTTAGCAAATTTAAAATGAGTACTTTTTAGTGAGTAATAAAATGTGCTGTTTGTTTGCTTAAAAACATTAACACAAGTTTCGATAGTAGTCTTCTGCTTTTATGAAATCATCAAGCTGAGAGGAAACGGTTTAGTAGTATTGAAAGTATGTTGCCACCCCTTATCGCATACCACGCCAAGTGAGCTCAAAGGGCTGGGCTGGGTATGTCTTCGATAAATTACTGTTCATTCACCACCATCTCACAAACTGCTCAATTAAAAGGAAGACAAAGTTATTTCTCAATTTCCATTTTTAAGACTAGCAAATTTAGGAAACTGAATTTAGAGAGAGACGATTAGTGAGTTGTTTACAAAGTCCAATATACATCTCCAAAAACATCGACCTAACATTTTAGATTGATTTATATTTTCTCTTGTTCTTGGTTCTTCAAGGGTCCTGAGTATGTTATTGCTTGTCATTTTTGATGACATCCTAATTTACAGCTGCTTCTTCATATAATGAACTACAATCTCATGTCCTACACAAACTATCAAATGGCTATCATTTATTGACAATATTTCTTTAATGGTATCTATGTTTCGTGATGGTTTGAAAAGCCTGGGCAAAAACAGCCACATAATAATGGGGCCAAATTATTCTTTGGAGGACGAAGTTTACGCCGTCAAGGCAACAGAGTAAATTACTCCATTGCTATGGCAGAGTAACCGCCTGTCAAGCAGCCGGTCATTCCTAAAGCATTGTCAGGAACCGCCGTCAACATGATGGAGCCGTCATCAAATGTATTTTTTTATTTAAAAAAAAAATCCAGAAGAATCAATCAATCAATCAAGAAATTTATATAGCGCGCTACTCACCCGGAGGGTCTCAAGGCGCTTAGGGGAGGGGGGTAAGCTACTGCTCGAACAGCCAGGTCTTGAGTTGCTTCCTGAAGGAGAGGTGGTCTTGGGTCTGATGGAGGTGGATGGGGAGAGAGTTTCACGTCTTGGCTGCCAGGTATGAGAAGGATCTTCCTCCCATGGTCATCCTCCGGATGCGTGGAACGGCTGCGAGGGCATGGCTGGTCGAACGAAGCTGGCGGGTGGGAGTGTAGAAGGTCAGGCGGTTGTTGAGGTACCTGGGGCCCAGGTCGTGGAGGGCCTTGTGTGCGTGGGTGAGGAGTCGGAACGTGATTCTCTTGTTGACGGGGAGCCAATGCAGGTCTCTCAGGTGTCCGGAGATGTGGCTGTGACGGGGGATGTCCAGGATGAGTCGGGCGGATGCGTTCTGGATGCGTTGGAGTCTCTTCTGTAGTTTGGCTGTGGTTCCGGTGTAGAGGGTGTTTCCGTAGTCCAGTCGGCTGGTGACGAGTGCCTGGGTGACCGTCTTCCTGGTTTCGGTGGGGATCCATCGGAAGATCTTCCGGAGCATGTGAAGGATGTTGAAGCATGAGGACGAGATGGCGTTGACTTGTCTGGTCATCGAGAGGGAGGAGTACAGGATGAAGCCCGGGTTGCATGCGTGGTCCGTTGGTTTGGGTGCGCTGCCCAGGGCAGGGGGCCACCAGGAGTCGTCCCAGGCGGAGGAAGATGTTCCCAGGATGTGGACTTCCGTCTTGTCTGAGTTGAGTTTCAAGCGGCTGTTCTTCATCCACTCGGCTACTTCTTTCATCCCTTCGTGTAGGTTGGTTCTGGCGGTGGCTGGGTCGTTGGTGAGGGAGAGGATCAGCTGGGTGTCGTCGGTGTAGGAGATGATGTTGAGGTTGTGTTTGCGTGCGATGGCCGCGAGGGGGCTCATGTAGATGTTGAAGAGGGTGGGGCTGAGTGATGATCCTTGTGGTACGCCCCAGATGACTTCGGTGGCCTCGGATCTGAACGGGGGGAGGCGGACTCTCTGGGTTCTTCCTGCGAGGAATGAGATGATCCATTCTAGAGCCTTCTCTTGGATTCCGATGTTGCTGAGGCGCTGCACTAGGGTGCGGTGACAGACAGTGTTGAACGCTGCGGAGAGGTCCAGGAGGATGAGGGCCGCTGTTTCCCCGTTGTCGAGCAAGGCTCGGATGTTGTCAGTGGTTGCGATGAGGGCGGTCTCGGTACTGTGGTTGGCTCGGAAGCCGGACTGCGAGGGGTCGAGGGATCCGTTCGTCTCGAGGAAAGCGGCAAGCTGTCGGTTGACGGTCTTCTCGATGACTTTGGCAGGAAACGGGAGGAGCAAGATGGGGCGGTAGTTCTTGAGGTCGGTGGGGTCGGCTGATGGTTTCTTCAGGAGAAGCTGTAAAAAAGGCGATATGTCCGCCCATCTAAACTAGGTGATAGGACATTTACCCAATCCTCCAACAGCCCGTACTCCGTCGGGCTTTTGGAGAAGTTTGATCATGGCAGACACATAGTAGATTCCACCATTGTTAAATCATGGTCCTACCACATATAAATTTGAAGGCGGGCATTTATATTGGCGATAAGCATACCCTGTCTCCGTTGTGGCAGAGTATGCTTGCCACCAATATATAAATCAGGCCCACTGTTATTGGAACATGCCCAAAAATGAATCTATTGATTAATATTTTCCTAATTAGTTGGTCTCAGAGTCATACTTTTCTTGTTAATGGTGCAAAAACAGTGTAATGTATTTCCCAAGAAAATTGGCTAACTTTTTCCATGGGATATTTTGGAAGTTTTCAAATTCACAGTTTCCAACTAGAATGCCCTTTGCATTCATGAAACTGCATTTTATAATTTTCCTGAGATTCTTGTGAATGTTGATGATCTTTAATTCTGCTGTCTATTGAAACAGAGATGGCATTGTGATATATGTTTATGTATGAATTTACCTTATACAGATTCTTTGCATTGTTATTGGCATTGGCTGTTATGTTGTTTTTACGTACCTATTTTATTAAGTTGATAGTATTTTTGTAACATGTTGTTGTTTTACATGATTGTATGATATGTCATTCCTGCCATATTTTGTTACGCCTGTTTTCAACAACTAAAATCAAATAGTATTTTTCCAATAAGATATGCAAAATAAACAGAAACACTGGAAAAAATAGACATTACCATGCCAACATGTAATACTACGGTTCCTTTCTTGAAGAAACTGACTTCGCTGATTAAAAAGACCTAATAAATAGACCACATATTGCGTCACGATAGCCTTAAGGTGAAGATTTACGTTGCAGAGCATATGTACTTCTTTCTGATTCTCCCTGATCACAGTTCAGAAGAATTATGTTCATTTTGTTCACACTTTTATCTCATAATGGTCTGGGAACCAGTGTATATTTTTGTACTCATTAAAATAATGTATGCTAATTAGAGACATGAGTTGCTTTCTAATCATGCTGTTATGGATGATATGAGCCCTCCAAATTCTTTGAGTTAATATTTGCCATTTGCTAGTTTCTGTGGGCTAGAACTACTATATACAATTGCGTGCAAAAAAACAAGCAGAATATCTTTACGCAAACGTTATATTAGTTGATACAATGTGCAACAGGGGGACAGCAGTGGCATGTCCTTTAGGGCGGGCCCCACCCCCTCAACTGTTTGCAAAAATGAAGAGTGTGTCTGGATGAGCAAAGTTCTGACTGACAGACACTCTTTATGTTCAGGTCAAACAGCCAGGCATTATACATGGGCTAAATGCGCAGGTACCTGGCTACCCCAGCTGAACTTTGCCAGGCTAAGTATTTCACAGCCTTGTCGGCGTGAGCTCCTTAGCCTAGCAAAGTGATGTGAGGTCCTGCCCCTCGTGACGAGGGGTAGCGTCACTGACGGACTTGGACCTGGACTCTACAGTTTTAAGCCCTGAAGTGCTGAGTGTTAATCAGTGACACCTCGTCACAGAGTGGGGTGGGGTGGGGTCAGCAGCTGTCACTGACCCCATGCCACTCTGTGATGAGTAAAGAACTTCGGTCAGCCAATGAGAGGAGGTGACAGTCCCAAAGCTCCAGGAACCTTTAAGAGCTCTGAAAAGGATGTGACCTACCACCAAAGCATACCTTACAACTGCCCCGTTGCATAGTAAACCAACCTTTAGCATTAGAAGTGGGTTGGCTAAAAGATGCAGCAGCGTAAGTAAAAAGAAACTTTTGTTGTCACCAGTTTCAAAACATATTTTTAATGAAAACTGCGAGGTATATTTATCAACCAGTAATGCCAGAATAATGTTCTGTTAAGAGCTGACTGCCATGATCGAATGTAAACAGATAAGATCAGGGCTTATTTGAAACAAAAAATAAAATTTCCTGTGCCTTGTTTTACTGAGGAGACCAGCTACCTGCTAGTGCTGTCAAATGCTGGGATAACTGGTTGCCGAAACTGCCTAGGCTTGATCCCACCAAGTGCCTCTTTTTTTTCTGCATCCAACACTTTTTTGTCTCTATATCTCACTCTTCTTTGTCATCTTTGCCTTGTCCCTTTGAAACAGTTTTCATATCTTTCTCTTCCTCCTTCTTTTGCCCTTTTCGGCCTTTCTCCCTTGAGGTCAAAGACTGATGGTTAAAAATAGGCATAGGCAGTGGCGGCTCCTCTGATAAGGCGGAGGAGCTTTGCCCCACAACAAAAATAAAATGATAATAACAATGCTATTGGCATTTTATTTTTCACTATAGTCAAGCGCTTTAAACGTGCAGGTGAGGAAGGGCTGCTTCAGCCGCAGAGCAGGGGGAGGAGTGAAGAGCACACTCTAAAGTATGCATGACTGTTTGGCCAGCCGTTTTGCGACGGCCAAACAGTCATGCGCACTTTGCAAGTTCTTCACCAGGCTGCATTACACAGCCTGGTGAGGAACATGCTCAGGCTCCCATTCCCTGTCTGAGCGTCGAACAACGGCGCTCAGACCAACCACAACGCTGCATTGCAGCATTGTGATTGGCTTAGGAAAGGGAGCCTGGGTGCTTCCTGTTCCTACATGCCTTGTGTCGTGGACGAAGAGGATGCAGAAGAGCTGGCCGCCGGAAAGGTGTTTTTTTTCTTTATTTTTTTCACCCTTTTGTTTTCTTTAACACTCCCCCATCGCCGCCCTCCTCACCTCTACTCCCAGGTAGCAGCCGCTACTGGGCATAGGACCTAAAACATTTGTGTCTTTCTCAGTGCCTGACATGGAAATATAAAAGTTCTGGTACTGAATTTCGCAGAGTACCCGCTTCCTTCTGAGATGTGCAGGTACTTTCCAACCAAAAGTATAGCACAAGTGCTGCGAAGTGCCAGTACTTTCCCTTTCTAAAAAGTGCAGGTACTCAGTACCTGACAGTACCTGGCCATTTAATGCCCTGGCTTTGCCCACATCCTGCAACTACCGTCACAAATAAACACTGGAGAGGGTTTAGCAGTCACCACATTTCCAACAACTTCTTAAATATTCTGTGCCTCTGTGGTCGTCTGTGGACCAAGAGATGGAAAAAAAATACAATTTTTGGTGTAAATAATGAGCCCATCCCTCTTGCCAAAAGCTTCATTAGGTAATTGAATACTCAACACGTGCCGCTGCATTGTTTACATGTCCTCCGCATCACTATAGTATCACATATCACAGGAGGCGTGACCAGGCTCACTTGTAATTAGTGGAAGAGATTAGATTGCAAGACGAAGTTATCATGTTATCTGCCTGAAACATGGTAACTGGAACGGAAACTAATAGCTTGGAGAAATTACACCGCCAGACAGAAGGAGGAAACCGCGACTGGAGCCATTAGAGAGCACTTTTATTTAATAGCATGGATATTATGGACAGGTTTGGTACAACGATGTAAGAAAAAAGTGAAACAACATTCGTTGAAGCAAAAACACCTTAATTGTTAACAAGGCGATGTTTTGCTCTATAAATAGGACCGCCATTTTGCATTTAGTCATTTACCAGCTCACCACCACAGTTTTAGATGCAGTGCGAACTTATGAAAGTAATTCCTCAAATTTATAACTGGGAACACGAACAACCTCACAGAGGGGACAATACAGCTGGTGTCCATGTCAGAAAATGGCAAAGACAAGAAGTCAATTTCAGGTAAATCCATCATTTGCACATTAATGAATGCTAAAAGTGGACCAGACCTTGGGGGGAGGGGGGGGGGGAATGGGCGTAGTACCACAGCTGTTGTTTTACCTAGTGATGCCGTGGGATCCGCAGTCAGTGAGCCACCTACAGCCATGTATTTACTGGAGTCTGGAAATAACATGCTGTCATTTGTGCTTCCGCCTCAAATTCTGCATGAGAATTCTTAATTTCCATTTTTTTTTTACTAACAACAGAGTACTTGTAAGACATTGGGTTACTGTTTGGTGTGGGGGGGTAAAATTCTTCTCAAGGAGGAACCACAATTCTTGTCAGGGTGAAGGCACAAGCAAACCTCAAATTCACCTGTGCTCAACCATCCAGTAGGTTGGCACAGAGCAGTCAGCCTTAGCTTAGAGGCAATGTGTGAAGTATTTATGCAGCATTTCAAACAGTAATGGAGTGAAAACATGACAAAAGAAAAATCACACTCTAATTTAGAAATATTGAGCACATTTTAATAAGGCAGGATAAAAATCCAATCAGTAGAACTGGAGATATTCAAGTTTACAGGTTTGAGAGAGTATAGCACCAAAAAGCACAAAGTGCCAACTGCGGATATCTGGTCATGCTAGACTGGGAAAAAGTCACAAGTTCAGGTGGACTATGATAGAAAGCATCCGCCTACAGGGACCCAGTTAGGCCCACTCAACAAGAGTACCTTAAATCCGGGTTGTGAAGAGTGGCAGAGCCCTGTGTCGGGGATGCATTGCACAGCTAAGGCGATGTATGGTACGGGTCGGAGATGCATCACTCAGAGTTGGTTATCAGGAGTTATGAGGCTGTGATGTGAGGTCCTGCGCCGTTGTCGAGGATGCCGTCAACAAGGAGGGCTTGCAATCCAAAGTCCTGCATCTAGGATTTGCCATACACCGGCTAGTTCCTGAAAAGCTGCGGGGTTTGCAATGTAAAATTCTACGTGGTTGGCGAGGCTGGGGTCGATCAGAGGCTTGCGATGCGAGCGCATGGGTCAAGGATGCACTGTGTAGCTGCAGCTCCTATCAGGTTGCCAGATGTGATACAAAGTTCTTGCGCAGGGAAAGTCCACGCAACATAGGTGACATGAAGGCTCTGCTCAAGGTTGCACCAAGCAGCAGAGGGGATGTGTCATTTGTGCAGGGTCCTCAAATGGGCTGGCAGAGCACCTTCAGGTCCATTTCCAAGTGTCCAGAATTGGGGGTGACACCATTTGGCGGGGTAGGACTCACAGATGGCACAGTCCAGGTGCCGGGATATTTGTGGTTGGATCCTTCTGCACCCGAGGCTCTAGTCCGGCGGCCAGCCAACTAGTCTTAGGAGTCTTGTATTCAACAAATTCAGGCCCAGTCATCCTCACGCAGACAGGAGGGCAGCAGGTCAGCACAGCTGGGTAGCAGTCCTTCAGAGCAGTGATCTAGGAGAGTAGCAGTCCTTTCAGCAGCACAGCAGACCTTCTTCCTGGTAGAATCCACAGGTCCAGAAGTGTACTGAAGAGTTGGGTCTTGGGGTCCAAGATGTATTCCTGGGGCTCACTGTGAAGTGGAGGACACTTCTAAAGGTTTCTACCCCATGCGGTGTCATGCACCCCCATCCTCTCTGTTCTGGCTCCAGCTTGTCTGAGTTCAGAAAGGACTAGTAACAATCCCTTTGTGAACGTGCTCAGGCATTGCCTTGGTGATGTGCAAGTGTGGTAGGTGACAGCTCCGCCCTCTTCTTCAATCGGAGTGGCCCATCCTGCCAATACCTATCTTCCCTTGGTCTCACTGTCTGGGAGCAATACACAATGACCAACTGCAAGCCCATAGACATGTGACCCAAGCACCAATCTGTTAGGACAAGAAAATCACAGCTTACCATAGTATCCTAATACAGACTTTGCTATGAATTCAGAGACCTTAACTATCTCTGTTACGTTTGCTCCTCTGGAAACTGGCCAGTCAATGAAGTGAAGTGATTTGTATGACATTCAATGCAATTTATTGGAGGCATACCAGTTTTTTAACCCTTTCGATGCTGATGACGAGCTGGGCTCGTCATGGTGCACAGTGGTCGTGTGCTGATGACGAGCCCAGCTCGTCATAAAACAATGAAAATAGCAATTTCCAGCACAGGAGGGGAATTGCCTTAGCAGCGAAGGTGTTAAAAGAGGGCCAACATGTGGTTAGCCTAGTGTTTATTCTTCTATAGCACTGTAGAGTCACACAGTCAAATGCTATTGGCCTATGGCATAGATTCTTCAATTTGCCATATTGTTACAGCACAAGCAACTAGTTATCATCTCCGTTGTATGTCAGAATATCAACTACAGAAATGCTATGGTAAAAGAATATGTTAGGAAAACTATAAACTAATAAAATATCGTGGCAGTAGGGTGTATATTGTTAATTGATAATTATTGATTTACTTTTCATCTCTCTCTCTCTCTCGATATATATATATATATACATATTCACTCGAACCTCCTGCACAGCAACGTGAAGGAATCACAAGCCACTCCAGCCGGGTAGATTAACAGGTATTCTTTATTGGGCACAAAGAAGACGCGTTTCGAGCACACAGGCTCTTGGTCACACATATATATATATAATGTCAGCAGCGGGTGCAAGCTTTGGCCCCGAATCCAAGCCCTAAATTCAAATTTCAAACAAGGGAACGCTGCACTCTTAATCCATTCTTCAAGATTTATTAATCAAACAAGTAACGGTTCACCTAAGTGAAGTGCTACTTGTTTTATTAAGGAAGCCCATCCTTGGGATGAAATGTGTGTGCTTTCACTTGGACGGAGCATATTCAAACCTCCTGCTAGGAGGGACAAACACCAAGTTGCTCCTAGGCGCGAGAGCTATGAAAATGCTCCTGCCCACTGGGAGAGGAGGTTTGATCCATTTCCCTGCCCGCACTGAAGGGAAACAGATTGCTCATGCCCAAAGGGGGAAGCAGTAGGAGCTGCTCCCTGCCGGCGTGAGCAATATTGGCTCCATCTGTACACAAGGGGGCGGGGGCAGCAGGGGCTGCTGGACTCACCCCCTGGCCCCCCAGAGTATGGTGGGTGACCTGGGTGCGTGCCCCCGTCTCTTTCAAAAGCACACTGGGCCCCGAGGAATGGGGTCCCTGGTGCTGAAATAAGCCTGTGGAGAGGGGCTGCATGACCCCCCACCCCCTAAAAATCATGCGTGCCACCTAACCTGTGGGGTGGAGTGCCCTGGGCCTTACATGGCTGTGGGAGCCATGTGCAGCCACGGCCTGTGGAGGAAGTTGCGGTGGGGCAGGGAGGCGGGGCGGGTGAGGGGCAGGGTGGGGGGGGGTGATAAAAACCGGCATATGGATATTTGGAGGTAAGTAAACAATTTAATTAACAAAACAAATTTCGTAGCATGCCCTGCATCGCCCCTCCCGCGCCCCTACTCCCTGCCCCACCGCAACTCCCTCCACGGGCTGTGGCTGGCCATTTGACCCTTTCCCTAAAAAAGGCCCCTGTGGTGTGGGGTCCCCAGGGCCTAGTAAGGCTCGGGGCTATGCAGCCCCTTTTCCCTTCAAATAAATAAGACCCTGGGGTATAGAGTCCACAGGGCCCAATAAGTCTTGGGAGGAGGGGGTCATACGGCCCACTCCCCTTTAAAAATAAAAGGCCCTGGGAGATGGGGTCCCCAGGCCCCGTGGCCATCCACCCCTGCGCATGGCCGAAGGACGGATGTGTCCAGAAAGCCAGCTCTATCAGCACAGAGAAAACGCACGGCTCTGTGCGGCAAGGTTCCTCCTCATCCGGGTGAGGAGGAACCTTGCTGCACAGAGCCGTGCGTTTTCTCCGTGCTGATAGAGCTGGCTTTCTGGACACATCCGTCCTGCCACGAAGCAATATCAGCAACAGCTTTACCCTTACCTACATGCCATGATCTCCTACAAGAGACTTGGTTAACCGATGCACGCTTTTCTAGCGTTTCAGCCCTGAAGAGTCACAGCCGTTACATGGTGTGACGAAACACGTGTCGGCAATTTACTTTATGATGATAAACTTTTTCTTGGATGTACGGATCTAACATCACGTTATTAAAAACATCCACACCTCTATACACAGGACTCCTGTTTCTCATTTATACAGACTCTGTAGATATCAGGTTTTCACTTGAAAACGACTACGTTTATCGTGTGCACTGGATACAATTTCCAGGTAATATCTATCTATCTACCTATCTATCTACCTATCTATCTACCTATCTACCTATCTATCTATCTATCTATCTATCTATCTATCTATCTATCTATCTATCTATCTATCTATCTATCTATCTATCTATCTATCTGTCTGTGTGTCTGTCTGTCTATCTGTCTATCTATGTGTGTATCTTTCTCTATGCGTGTATATATATATATATATATATATATATATATATATATATATATATATATATATATATATATATATATATATATATATATATATATATATATATATATATATATATATATATATATATATATATATATGAATTCACAATCCTGAAGTGCCAGCAACCAAAACAGCTTGAACACAGACCAGGTACAGACCACAACGAGGGTTCCAAGTGAAATAAAGTGCTTTTATTCCATCGATGGGAACGGCAACATGACGCGTTTCGTCAGGGGAACCCGGACTTGATCACATCTGTCTGTCTGTCTGTCTGTGTGTCTGTATGTCTATCTATGTGTGTATCTTTCTTAACGCGTATATATATATATATATATATATATATATATATATATATTCACAATACATTTATGTGGAATTAATTATATTAATCCTATACTTACCTATTTATTCTTATTTGTCCAAATTTGCTACGATATTCTGAAACTAAAACTCGTCGCTCATTGCACCTCATTTTTCCATCATCCGGCTGCCAAAAGAATTGAATGCTAGCGCTTCCGTAATATGTGGATGTGAGATGACAAATCCATTGTACTGGCGTGGAGAACTACTTTGCCTTCTGATGGATGACTGCACACTTTATCATAATGAGAAACTCATTATTATTTCTGTCTTGAATGTCTCCTAGTTCCCTAAACTATCATTAGTTTACTATATTTCTTTAATCCCGTATCGTTATATAATCCCAAGGGAGGGAAAAGACTGGCATGTACTATACCGTCTACAACGATAGAGGGGTGGATTTATACACTAGCTAGTTCTGATGTGTAATTAAAGGTTGAATTCAGTAAAGTATGTGCTTTATGTAATGTAATGTAATGTAATGTAGGTATACTTGTAAAGCGCGGTCCTGTCACCCAGAGGGCATCCTGGCGCTTGATGCCTATATATATACACATATAGAATATCTGAGTTATGCAGAGTGTAATATACCATGTATTACTACTGTTGGAGGACAAAGCCTCCAGTGAGTCATCATGCCCCCTCTCCTTCACCAACAATGGCAATAAATAGCATATTACACCCAGCGGGTCTGCATGCATAGTTTATGTTATCCTGTTTTTCCCTGTGGAGTATTTATACACAATGATATTTAACTGTAAGGAAGGAGAGCTCAAAGGTTTTACTCTGTGCATTGAGACAGAATCACAATAATTAGGCCCTGTAAAATTGGACCCAGTTGTTTTCTTTTGTACAGTGTTTCTACAGCAGAATCTCTGAGGCATTCAGCAGGGTTTTGCTCAAGTCAAATACACTCTGCTGTGGTAATTTAATGCAATGTGACTTTTAAACTGTAGTAATTAATGTGTCAACCTGTGTTTATCGGTGCACTTGTTCCAAATTTGTTATTGGGCCACATTTATTTTCGCTGCCACATTATATGTTTAGGGGGGGGGGGTCAAAAATCCTAAAAATTAAAGAAATGTAAAAGAAATCAAGCACACTACAGACAATTTGAAATGTATGGAGTGGGAATAAGCAGATGAGTTCTAATTTACTTTGGTAACAAACATCAAGAAGATTTTTCTCTGACCAATTAAAATGTAGAAATACTCATATTCTCTTCCTCTCACACTTAATCTGTTTAGGGACCTGTCTCCTGAGAGGGCTGTCAGGGCATCCATCTATTGATCCGGAGACGCTAACGAACCGACATCCATTGTGCGGTATGTTCATGCGAAATTGAGACCATCTCACGAGAGTAGAGCGGATTACATTCCATAGTGCAACCGGGTGACAATTCTATGGCAGGACTGGATGCTCCGCTTATGCTTCTCAATCTTTACTACTCATAAAAATAACAGCCAATAAAAAAACAATAAATATAAAACATACTACATTTCCCATGAGGCTTTGAACCACGCCTCTAAAAAAGCCACCAATCGTCTATGAAAATCCAATACAAAATACAGAGGCACCATCTTCCTCCCTCTTTCTTTGCTGCTCCTCAGTCAAAATAGGGTGCCTCTGTATTTTGCCGTTTTTCAAGCTTCACATTAATGCTGTGCTATTTATACTATTTATTCATGTTTGCCTGCTACTTTGCTTGTTGTTAAAGGATTGTGTAACCCCCTGTGTTTCAGGTTTTGGTCGGGCCTCCGCACCCGATTGTCTTGCAAGACCCGACCGCGGTCACTTATTTTTCACTTTATTGGTGGGTGTTTGTCTGTGAAACTGTTTATTTTCTTTGTTTACTACCTTCGTTTTTTTCCCCCTTCTGCGCTTTTGTTCGGCGCTTTCTCTCGTTTTCTTTCACCTTCTAGCGCTTTCCACGCAGCCGCACTGCAGGCGGCAGCCCCTCCCGGAAGCGAGTTTGCATGTTTTTCCCCAATTGGACTAATGTCAAAATAAAGGACCCCCTGCTACTAATAGTGGTTCCTAGGGCAGAGAAAAAACAATTCTGAAAAATAACATCCCTAAGCAACAAATGGTCATGTAACTAACAAGACCTATTCCAACATACTCATGATATTACAGACTCAGTGTACATAAAATTCATACTAAAAACTTCATTTTATTGATGCAATTTCATATAGTAATGTCACAAGAAAGTTATTTCACAAAGAGGGAAAGCTGGACAACAACAATGCATCTTACTTTCCACAATAAATCAACACAAGTGTATACAATAGACAAACATATATAAAGTGCAAAAATAGACAATAATTATGAATACATTTATAACTAGACACTAAACAAAAACATTTAAATACATCAAGGTTTAGAGAAGTGGCTAAATAGTAAATTTCCCCAATTGGGCTACACACCCATGCACCTCTACGTAGGCCTGCCTGAGCATCTCTGTCCACCCTCGGCAGCTTCCAAAGCTAGAGCTGCATCTCCCCAGGCTGCAGCAACAGGGGATTTCTGCAGGATTCTACTTACCGGGGACATTTTAAAAATGAAGAAGTCTCCTTTCAGGCTACTGGGGATTTTTCTAGTTCGCTGTATAAGTCCTGCTATCCACACTTTGGTAGCTTCTTTTTAGAGTTTTGCAGTCAGCTTATTGCTCCCATTGACATCCTGTGTCTGGGCTGAGCAGGGCTGTAACAATTTTACATTTTGGCCTTCCATTCTTTCCTTGATATATATTTATACTTTGGTTGACATTTGCTTCCCTCTGGAGATTTTGAGTGAGGTGTTCCCTCCCCTTTTGTGAAGATGTCTAATTATGAGACCTTTGACCAGGGTCTGGCAGCCCATGGCCCTGACCAAGAAGAAAACTATTGTTATAATGATGGAATGGAGGCCATTATTGGTAAGTCAGCCCAAAACTCTCTATGTAAGGCCCTTAGCTCAGCACTTCTACCCATTTAACAATGCTTAGATGAGCATGCGGGCGCTCGTACATCCCACCCCCCTCTAGGGGTCGCCCCCCTCTTCTTCTCCATCTGCCCCATCATGGCCACATGTGAAGGTGATTGGTAAAGTGACTGAAGGGACTTTGCCTGATCATGCTTACAGTGTTGGCTCCCTTCCACCCACCCTCCCTCTTTTCACTCTGCCCCTGACCTAGCCACTTACACCGACACTGATACCTCTTCTCAGGGGACCCAAACTCGCAAATGCTCTAAAAAGCGCAAACACTTCATATCTTCTTTCTTTGTTTCCTCCTTCACCTTTGACCCCTCTGACATTGTGCAGCCCAGGTCCTCTGACTGGTCCCGTGCTCCTGAAGTGGCTGAATATGTGCAATTAAATACTTGTAAACATTTTGTGGAGAAGTGAGGTCACGGTTACGTTCAGAATGCCCTCGGACAGATTTACCCCACAAAACTGCACTCGCCCCTGATATTGATACAGACCTTCCTTAAGAAGTACCACAAAGACCCTAAAAAGGGCATCGATGAAGTACTTTGTGCATAACAAGACAACCTCCTTAATATTTCTGACCCCCTGGCCAAGATCTTAGAATTGGCCCTCCAAGCTCAAGAGACAGGGGCTCCTGTTCATCTCGAGGTGCTTGCTGGTTGGACTCAGAGGGCAATATGCATCTTGGGCAATGGTAATTGCATGCTAGCCTCATAACGCTGCAAGTCTGTACTTCTTATAATTGACCCACAGTTGGTGGAACTGGCTAATGCAGAATCGGGTCCCCTGGCAGAAGGCTTTTGTTTGGTGCCATGGGCTGCCAGACCCTGGTCAAAAGTCTCATAATTAGACATCTTCACAAAAGGGAAAAGAAGAGGGTTAGGGGTTAAATGCAGTCAAATCTGTGTAAAAGTTTTGATAAGGAAGTGAGGTCCCGGCGTCTGGAAGGTATCAGGATACATGAACAGATTACAGCTGCCGAATTTATACATCAAGCTTGGGCTCCTTCCACTGCTAACAATATTCTGCATGGAACGGATGGGTGGGTTGGTGCCTTCAATGGGAGGTGGATCCCGTGGGATTCGAGTTGAAAGATGTCCTGAATTTCCTTTCTGACTGTGCTGAATCTGGATTATGTTACAGGTCATTAAATCATTTGCAGTCAGCACTGTCGGCTGGACATAACCCTATTGATGGCGAGACCGTGGGTGGGTGTCCATCCCATGGTATGTAAACTACTGAAAGGTATCAGGGTGGCTCGTCCTCCGAAACCCAAGTACACTCAGTTATGGGATGTTACGAATATTATGTCTTTATTGGAGTCATGGCCTGATAATAATGATTTGACCTTGAAACAAATTTCTGCCAATTGGACTATGCTTTTATGCTTGTTTCTGTGCCGGCGAGTGTTGGATGTACGTGCTCTGGACCTTGCAGGTAGGTTGTTTTCTTCTGATGGTGTTTCTTTTCTTTTTTCCAAAAAAACAAAGACCCTGTAACGGTCTATAAATTATCCTGATTTTCCACATAATGCTAAATTATATGTTTAAAGGTTTACGAAGAACATACTTTGGCTCATAGAACTGATCCTCTTGGCACCTGGTTGATGGCTATCCAAAAGCCTTTCCTCCTAGTGACAGCAGAGACATTGGCCAAATGGGTTCGTTGGGTCATGTGGGAAGCGGGAATTGATCTTTTAATGTATGCTGCTCACTCAGCTAGAGGTGCGATGACTTCTAAGCTTTAGCTTTGGGTTCTAGATTAGAAGATATTCCTCATGCTGCTGATTGGTCATCTGATTCCATGTTTAATTTTTTTTATTATAAACCTATTGTGCATGTATCTTCTACTGTTGTTGGTGAGCTTTGAACCAGCATAATCAGAGCCTCTGGCCCTGCCATAGAATAGAAAATTTTCTAGCATATGCAACAAGAATTTTAGATTACATTAAGGACTTGGAGGTGAGGATTATCCCACCCATTGGGACAGGTAAGATTTATGATCTCATGTTATATGTATAGGTATTATGCTATTTGTCCTTCTTTCTACTTACACGTAAGTTAGGAATTGATTCAAGTTATTTTTCTCTTTTCATGATCAGATTCGAAACCAAATTAACGCCCATGGCTTGGCTGATTCCGCTGGTTGGTCTTTCAACTCCATTGGCTCAGTTTTGATTTCCTACTTCTGCTTGGACTTCCATTTTGTATTATGGTAACTCTCCATTGAGAGTTTTTGGAACTGTGCGCTTGGTCTCTTTTGGAAAATTTTCTTACTAATGGACTGCTTGTTCACAAAGAAAGAGGTAGGAAGATGGTGCCTCTCTTTTTTGTGTTGGATGCTCATAGACGATTGGTGGCTCAAAGCCTCATGGGAAATGAAGTATGTTTTATGTTTACTGTTTTTTGATTGGCAGCTATGTTTATGAGTAGTAAAGATTGAGAAGCATAATCCTCGCCTCCGTGTCTTTAATAGAATCTAATTTTTTTGTTGCATACGCTAAAAAAAATTCTACTCCTGAGCAGTATCATACTTAAAGCAAGTAAAATACTGCTACCAGGACCCAGCCTTTGATCCAATCCGGGATTTGTTGCGGGCACTGACGCGCCGGCCTGATCCTTTAATTAAGAGCTGAGTCTTGAACTCAGAGCGCCCCCAGAGACTGCTAAGATTAGCGCCCCTTAACAACGACTTCCACTGACCTTATCAACCACGCTGGTATTGAGTTGGAGAAAATATTCAGAGTTAAACTTTGCCCGAACTGCAAAGATGTATTGATTGCGTTGTCAGATTGCGTTTTCTTGGCCACTAGATCTATGCTGACTAGCGAAACCTGCACTGCTAAACGCCTGTCTGTGTACGTTTAGGGGTGGTCGAAGAGATGCAGAGGTGGGTGGGAATGATCCACAAGGAAGGGGGGTGTTGTGGTGTAAGGAGTAAATACTAAACTGGAATGTTTTCTTTTAATAATGGCTGCAGCACATGCTTGCCACATGAATAATAATATGTTCTACTGCTGAAAGAGCACAGGACATGGAAACATTTACAGCATAGGTCTGCAGGGGGTAGCTTCAGGGGGGGAATATTTGGGGTGTTACACCCCCCCACCAACAGATGTATTTTCTGATAAATAGTTGGGTACAGGTGCTTTCAGTCGGGTATTTTGAGATGTCAGTCAGATTTCAACAGGAGTTTTTGCATACACACACAAAAACGCACACACACTGTCTGTTTTGAAAGTCCTCAAAAATATTGGTTATTTTACAAAATATTGTATTTTCTCTCTTAGTAAACTTACCAATCTGCATTTCTCTCCCTTTTCACCTCTCCCTAGGCCCCTCTCATGCACCCTGCTTGTCCTATGATTTATTTAAACATTAAGTGCCAGCATGATTATCGAAGATTCTGAAGCTCCCACTCCCTCCAATCTTACTGACCAAGCTACGCCCCAATGGAGGTCCGACACACAAATGGATATAAAATGACACTTTCAAGGAATGTATTATTGGACGTTACATGGCAGACACTGTGTTTGCAAAAGCACCAGGGAGGCGAACTGGACAACTCTTTGTGCTTAGCCAGAGGTGCCAAGAGACCCCAGACCTCCATCTCTGCGTCTGCCCAGTGCCATTAACGCAAGACCTCCCTTTTTCAGAGAAGTGGTTGCAATTCCAAACAAGCATTGGCAAAATCACTGTATCTGGTTTGGCTATAGACATTGGGACTTTGCCAATGCTTGTTTCATTTGAAATGTTTTAGCATCCCTGCCTCCCCTGCAAGAATAAATAGACGTACAAAAGCACATGCATCAAAGGCCATCTTGGAATGACTTTGGCAATAAAGCTTTTAGAAAAAATTCAAAGACAGCAGCCCGCGTGTCCGCACACATGTGCCTGCACAGATAGCCAGTATGGAATGCTTTTTGTAATAGGTTTTACAAAATCCATTTCAAGAAAGTGCCTTTTGCAATCACATGCAGGTGTATGCATATGTACTTGCCTCTGGAAATCCTAGGAAATCTGAAAACAAAAGCCATCCCATGATGCGAGCGTGGACTCGTGTGAGCAGTATGCACGCAGGTGGAAGGGCACCACAGGCAGTAGTGATGGCCCAAGAGCAATGTCTGGGGAGCAGTCAGTCCCTTGCACATGAGAAAAAAATCAAGTTACAAAAGGGAAAACGTTATTCAAAAGAAAGACATGCCTGCCAACTCACACGGTACCATCATGTGACACAAAATATCAGCTCCCACCACACAATCTCCAGGTGAGGAGATGAAATCACACTGTGGCAGGGAAAATGAGATGAAAAACCATTTTAACCCCTTAAGCGCTGCCGTCAGCCGACGGCAACGCTACCTCCCCAGTGCTGCCGTCGACCATTGGCCGACGGCATTCCACCCGCGCACGGAAACGCCCGCACTGCGGCGGAATTACCGCGGCGGTTAACAGGTTAAATAGTGGTTTTCCAGCTCGTTTTCCGAAGCTTTGAACTGCCAATGTCCGTTAAGGTGTGTGAAAACATCCCATGACATCCGCACCAGCCTCAGAAAGGTTCTTTTTTTTGGGGGGGGGGGAGGCTTGGGGGCGGGTGGGTTTCAAAAGTGCCTCATAGGTACGTCTAGGCCAGGGGTCTCCAACCTTTTCTGTAGTGAGAGCTACTTCTGGTCATTGGAAATCGTCGTGAGCTACCTAACCCCAAGCAACTCTCGCATTTTTCCGCGAGACCTCCCACGCCCAGTTTCATTGATGTTAAGGTTAAAAAACCTATTTTCTTCAGAGCCTACCATACTGTGGTTTGAACACAAGCCTTAAAGTTCCCTAGATTGAAACACTGAAAAAATTGACTTTGGATTTGTGTTGTGTTGTCTTGTCAAACCACTTTAAGACCTTTCACAATAATAGCTTCAAAATCATACCACCGATCACGTGGTACGACGTAGAACAGAGTTACTTGCAAAGGAAAGACAAGCTGAGCAGAAGCAAAAGTCCTCACAACCTCACACACTTTTCTCATATGTGTGAGTGCATGAATCGGAATTTACAGGGCTGACTACTTAGTCTTACCACAGTCATAACATCATAGCGCTGCATAGCATGCTGCTTCACTGCAATTTTAATTTGTATTTATTACAATCTCATTCAGTCTCCACATTGCCCCAAGTCAGCTGTGAGTGCAAACTGACACGCAGGGAGGTCATCCAAGAAGGAAATGGTTGAAAGACTGATACAGCCTTAAATCTGATGAACGTGTTAATTGTAGTGGGGCGCACAGAAGTCAAATAAACATTTTATATGTGTGTGCTGTGAATGAAATAACATATAACATAAGATAATATATAGCAGCGCGTGGGGTTTATACAGGGCAGAAACTATTTATTTTACCACTGCACCTTCGCACTCGTGACTGAACAGCGCCTTGCATGCGAGGAGTAGGCAGGGGCGCTTAGAGAGGCCTGGTCACGAGACTCTGATCATGTCGCAGTGGGAAGCAGAGGAACGTCATCCTCTTCACCCCACCCTGCCCCAGCTAAGCTAAGCCCAATCTTAGCAGCTGGTTTAAGTGTGCAGTAGGTCTGATCGCGGGGTAAGCCATTAGAAACAACAAGCATGCACACTAATCGTCCAGACCTGCTTAATATACGTACATAACTCCAGGGTGGCAGGGTATGCAAGCGCGATCTCCAGGAGGGTACAAGTGGCGTGGAGATGACTGACACCAATTAACAGACGCCTACTACTAACAGAGAGAAGACATCGCCGAACTCAAGTGTGAGTGCGGGCTGACAGAGTTAAACAAACCACACAGGGAAAACACCATGGGTTAGCCGAGGTCAAACGGAACTGCAAAGGAGACTACAAACGAATGGCGGGATACGCTGTGTGATAGCAGCATAATGTGATTAAGGTTAAAAAGGGGGAGGTGGGTGAATCCACCATTGATTCCATTCTACACGTGTGTGCTGTGAATAAAATAACGGCGATAAAATTGTTATAGCAGCGCATGGGGTTTATACAGGGCCTGGCTAACGCAGACAGAACCCATGATTAAGACCTGGCCTATCGCTGGCTACTATCATGCAGGCATCGATTTGGGGGGCACGCTTCAGCACACAACGAGCTGGCTGGAAGAAGGGTTCGTGGAGCGGTACACCCTGCGACACTAGACCGCCTTGAGTGTGACAAGGTATCAAAAGTTTCGAAATCCGTGTGAACACCTCCGAGAGGCAACTCTAACACGGCTTCCCTTGCTTACCTGCTGCTCGGTGGATAGAAGGCGGCAGGCTCTGCAATAGAGGGCAGATGGCGCGGGGCCCAGCAGTACTATACCGCTTGCACGACCTGCTGCTCTGCCCTACCACGCCCGCTGCACCTTCGCACTCGTCACTGAACAGCATGGTGCATGCGAGGAGAAGGCAGGGGCGCTTAGAGAGGCCTGGTCACGACACAGGAAGCAGAGGAACGTCATCCTCTTCACCCCGCCCCAGCTAAGCCGGGCCAATGTTAGCAGCTGTTTTGGGTGACGGTGGGCTCTGAGGATGTGCAGGACTGATCGCGGAGGTGGGCGGGTCCATAGAAACAACATGTATGCACAATAATCGCGAGTCAGATCTGTGTACTGTAATAAATATAACGAGTAGGAATGCCTGCTTCAGACCCGTGCATGCACAATACATTAAGGGTATTTAAAATTGCATAATTTTGAAGATGCCACCAAGGCAAGGCAAATTGAGCACAATGCAGCGCGAGCTACTGGCAGGCACTCGGCGAGCTACCGGTAGCTCGCGATCGACTGGTTGGAGACACCTGGTCTAGGCACAAGGCCCTACCCTTTTCAAGGCCCTTCCCCTTCCTCACACTGTGAGATTGTTCTTTAAGTTGGCAGGCATGGGAAATGGACACTTTGGGCCACAAGTCCCTGGCACTGAAGGAGGCTATTTTCAGTGTGCTGGGTGCTCAGTGGTGGTGGTTGGTGTTGACTTTTTGCAGGGGCAGAATACTGTCACTCACACCAAAGGGAACCAATGGCTGAATTTGGCTTGTTACACCAAACCAACAGATTAAGAGCTATGACTGAAAGCACCTGTATGTATGTATGTATGTATGTATGTATATATGTGTATTTTAAAGTAAAATATTGATAAAAACAAAAGCTCTTGGCTTATCCTAGACATTCAAAAAGGAATCACTTTGTGAAAGGAACATCAGGTGAAGCATGAAGAGTCAAAAGAACTCTTCTCCTCTCCTCAGATCCTTCAGATGACTATCCCACAGCAGACCTGCCAACTCACATGGTGCCACCGCGTGTCACACGATATTGGCTCCCTTCATGCGGTCACCCGTGAGGAGCCGATATCACATGGTGGCAGGGAAGACAAGCTGGAAACCACTGCAAAGGGTGGATTTCCAACTTGTCTTTTGAAGCTGTGAGCAGCCGATGTCCGGGGCATTGGATACAGCCTAGGCGACACTTTTTTCTTGGTTGGAGGTAGGCAGAAAAAGTGGTGGGAGTGCCTCTTTTAGGTTGTTCCATGCACGTGGGCCTCCGAAGGACCTGCCCCCTCCTCAAAAGGTAAAAATTATATCCTCAGGTTGGCAGGTCAGGCACAGTGTTGCTTGCCCATCATTAATGGCTGCCACTGTGCAAATGGTTACTGACAGACAAGAGAGTCATTACCTCTCAATGATTTGTGACCTCATGAGAGCTCACAAAGTATTGATCCATTTCCTTACATTTCCCTTGTAAACCTCAGTCCCTGTCAGATATCTGAGTCAGTTCCAAGCAGCAAAGTCTGAGCATGAAGCATAAAAGCACAGCATTTCAGCACGGTGTGTGTGGTGAAGGTGTGTTGAGCAGGCTTCATTCCACAGCATAGGCCACAGACCCAGAGATCCAAGGAGCCACAAACAGGAGAAAGCATATTGTGGATAAAGGATTTCCTGTATTCAGCCTGGTGCAAAACTCTTTAAGCTATATGTACTGGAGCAAATCCTAGTTTTGTTGAAAGAAAAGGAGTGTCCCAGGTCCTCAGTATGCGTGGGATGATAAATTACAATCTGTGTGGTAGCCCTCTGTTACCGCATATACTGGAATTATGAGTTTTGGGTTAGATAAGGCCAATTTATTGGGGGAAATATGCCGGAAAATAGCGAACATGGAGATTTAGATGTGTAAAATGCCAAAATGCACATTATTTCCCAAAAAGCACATTATAAGTAGAGCACACAACAAATACCAGATACCCGTATGTCGGTTTTCATCAGGTGTGATAATCACTGCATGCGATAGTGGCCAACTCGTAACGAGGACCTAAATGAGCATTAGTCAACCACTGCTACAGGTTCATTCAAACTTCTGCTCTGATACCTTTTGTGTTACAGCAAACCATACAAAGCACAACCTATGTTGCAAATGTTTAAGTCAGTGGCGTAGCTAGGTCTTTTGACGCCCGGGGTGGTCCCTTTGCTACTGGTGCAGGTAAGAGCGGGGAAGTGGGGTGGTGAGCAGTACAACCCTGCCATCATAGTCAGGGGGTGGACTGCAACCCAGGACCATAGGGCTGGGACAGGCGTCGACAGACAGGGGAAATAAAATAAAAAAAAGAAAACGACTTGCCGCCGCCCCCAAAAAAGTGATGCTCGGGGCAGACCGCCCTCCTACCTACCCTGCTGGTTTAAGTGATGTTCCTACCTTTTGAAAACAAAATTATGTACTAAGTATGGAGCATTACGTAGTTTGCCTCAACATTCATAGGATGTCAGCAATAAGGCTTTGTGCCCTAGTTTCAATTCAATATTTCATCAATTTTCCACTCAACATATCTGCTAGGACGTGGTCAGATCAATATTCCTTGTTGCTGAGTGAAAATCAAACCCAGGGACTGCATGGAGCCTGATTGTCTTGGCTGCCACAATTCATTGCATGCACTTGAGTTTACATTTAAGGGGGGTTGTATGATTAGTAGCAGCCTGGTGGTTGAAAACAATTGTACGTTAGCACTCGTGAAAACACAGCGGGAGGCTCTCTGTGATTGGTTGAAGGTTAGCAAAAAATTGTACTGATACAATCATTCAATCATGATACTTTATTCAGGTTACCAAGAACTATCAATACTGATACAATCATTCTTTAATACCGCCAAGCAAGACTACCACAATCCAAACATATTTGACTGCTTGCATCATTAGAAAAGGAGAGTAAATATGACAGTTCTCAGAGAGATGATTTGTAGAAATGTGACTGACAAAGTCGAAAAACAAACATGAAAAAAAACTTTGATAAAATTATACTGAGACTCTCATTCCGCCAATGCCGCGAATGATGATTAGCTGGTTGAGCAGGAGTCCACTCCTCCTCAGCAGGGAGGACTTATGAAAATCAACCTTTCTCCACAGCTTAATTTGTAATATGTAAGACAAAAAGTGCCGGGTCCTGCGATGTGTTCCCAAGGCTAATTCACCACCAGACACTCCCTGTCACTTAATCTCACTCTTGTCTTTCTCTTCCTCCTTATTTACCCCTCTAGTGTTTTTCTCTCTTTTGCTCAAGAACAGAGGGGCATATTAGCAAGGGGAAGTATTGCCACTTTTTCAGCGAATTGTGCCGAGAAAGCGGCGATACTTCTACAGCCCTATCCACAAGGGCATTTAAACGCCTGGCTCAAGCCCACTTTGCATGTCGGCGACAAACATTGCTAATGACATGCAAAGTGGGCGCCTGCACTCGTGGCGGGGTACCGCAGTCATGGCGGGGGGCCTGCACTCGTGGCGGGGGGCCTGCTCTCGTGGAGGGGTGCCGCAGTCATGGCTGGGGGCTTGCACTCGTAGCGGGGGGCCTGCACTTGTGGCGGGGTCCCGCAGTCATGGCGGGGGGCCTGCACTCGTGGCGGGGTGCCGCAGTCATAGAGGGGGCGGGCCCGCACTCGTGGTGGAGGCCCCGCAGTCATGGTGGGAAGGGCCTGCACTTGTGGCGGAAGGGCCTGGAGTCATGGAGGGGCCTGCACTTGTGGCGGAGGTCCTACAAGGGTAATTCCAGTTCATGCAGAGGTCCTTTGTGAATCGGGCACTAAGCTCTTTGCCTGTTAGCATTAGTAATTTCAGAGGAGTGCATGACCGTGGCAAGGACTCTCTTCTGCCTGATCACTGTGCATTTTTCGGTGAGTGACTGTAGTTTACACAGGAAAAAGCAGGAGGAATCCACGCCTACTTATAAGGTGATTTACAGTTATTCACAGAAACAATTCTGTTTAATAGGGTCCTGGGAAAGCCTAGCTAAGAAGAGGATGTGAAGTGGAGAGTTTGTGGCAAGATGCAGGCAAGAAACTGTTGTGTAATGTTGGTATGTATACGCCTCTTGTTTTTGTTTTTGTTTTCATGTTTTTACACTTTTTATATCTTAGACTGGCTGTGCGCACTGTATCAGTGCAGTCAAAGTACAAACAGAAAATAACTGTGTGGGGATTACTCTGACTGGCATTTTATTTGTAAATAAATTTACTGTGCATGTATATCCCAGTTTAATGTCATTCTTATTTTATCTTTGCTAATGAAAGTTACTACGTTTCCATATACTTCCTTTGTGCAATTAGTTCCATGTCTCTTTAAAGGAATTTGATTTAAAAATGAAATGCACTTTTTTTGAGTGCAGAAATTATTGCAGTATAATGCACAGGAGACTCCCTGTATAAAAGTCCATCTGCAAATTTCTTTTTACACTTGAGTTGTGAAATGACATACTACTCAACTATAATAATTTATTACAGTTGAGGGCCTCATTACAATGTTGTTCGGAAAGTATTCCAACCGACTCCTTGTTGGAATCATTCCCGACTGATTTGCATTCGGGGAGTCTGACCAACCGATTGCGATGTTTCTGAACACCGTTCGGGCAGACTCCCATTGACTTTAAAAGAAGCCTGTGTTCCGACCAACAACACAGGCTCACATTGAAAAAAGGGGTGGTTTGCGGAAAACCTTGCACCCTGTGGCGGGCACTCCATGGTGCCTGCCACACTGTGCATGGTTGTAAAGAGGGGTCCCATGGGTACCTCCAAGGGCAGCAACCGGAGGCTTCCGGGTGAAGGGGGCCTGCTACGGGCCCCCGAAGTCAGTTTCCGACAGCCGTTTCATGTCGGACAGCCCAATTCGGAAAGGCTGTCCGAATCTGACATCATAATACGTTGATTGGAAACGCAGTGCATACACCTGTATGATTCGGCTCCGACTGACTCGGAGTCTCCGAATGCCGTTTGGATCAGAGTTGGAAAGACCGAATGGTTACCTTTCTATCGTAAAGCGGTCGTTCAGAAATGTTTGCGGTCGGTTGGTCGGAAACATAGGTTCCGACACGGGTTAGGAAAATCCAAATCCCGTTTGGAGCCTTTCCAACCGACATCGTAATCACCCCCTGTGTTGACATCATAATGCCTGCTACCGGAGCCAGCACCCAACATGAAATTTAGGTCACAAAGTATAATTACAGCTGCAGCTTTTAAAGAAAATATGAATGTCCGTTTCCTTAAAATTAACGGTGATTAGCTCAAATGAGATACCTATGGCAACATGTTTATTTTTTGCTTCTAAGGAGCCCTACAGGAACTGTAGAATCTCTGTATATTTCTAATTATCGAGTCGCAGCATTCTTTAAATCTAATTCACAAAAAACCTATTCTAATATTTTTATGCAACAAATTACTAACTGTTTTGATGTGTTTCATTTTGCACTACAGATTCCATTTTTATTTTTCATGTCTGTGACCATACAATATAAAAATTCAACTCATCACGGATTGCTTATGAGAATGGTGATAGTGTGACCATGTACTATAAGGGATAAAATACCATCTAACATATGTTAAAAGGATATTGCAAGTCACCTCACAGTTCCAAGAGTTTATAAAGGAACCTGGCCTTGCACCTCTATATGGTGACGGAACTCCTCATTGGAGTATAATGTACGGCAAGGGGTACCTTATCTTACATAAAATGTAAAGGAGTGTATATTAGGTGTTTTGAATCCTCTTCTATATTCCATTTCTACAAGTGTGTTCTGACATCAAAACACGGTCATAGCAATAAAAAAAATCCACTACTTACTTGCAAATTATTAACTGCTTTTTAGTGTATTTAATTTTGTATTGAAGATTCTCCTTTTATTTTTCATTCATTTGACCATACAAAATAAAAATTCAACTCACCAAGAATTATTTCTGAGAAGAGTGATGGTGGACCATTTATTATAAGAAATAAATTACACCCTTACATACGTTAAAAAGATATTGCAAATCACCTCAGAGTTCTATGAGTTTATAGAGGAAGTTGGCCTTGCTCTTCTATATGATCATAGAACTCCTCAGTGAATTATAATGTACGACGATGAGTATCTTATCCCACATTTAATGCAGAAGAGTGACCTTTTAGGTGTCCTAAATCCTGTTCTCTATTCTGTTACTATGGGTTTGTTCTGACATAAAAACAAGTTCCTAGTAATACAATGATGCCACTACTTGCTTGCACTAACTTATCACTAGTAAATAGTGATATATTAGTGCCCTGTCGGAGAATCCGGAGAAGGCGGCGACTCTTTCCCTCATAACTTGCAAGTGACACTGTGTGCAGCCACAGAACACAGTCCCTCTCAGAAGCAGAGAAATGAAAACAAACTCCCACCTGCTCCACAGCACAGAGCCTGGCAGGGGGGTGTGCACCAGCTGTCTTACAGACCCTAAAAGAAGTCTGGTGACCTGTTGCTTGCTGCAGCTCAGCCTGGCCACCAATGAGCGCTAAGCTCCTGCATCCAATCAAAACACGGAGGCAGCAGCAATGAAAGCAAGGGCCGAAGCAAGTAATGGCACCATCCTTTTATTTTAAATGAAGCCAGTGACCCAGAACTCTACATTCTAAAAAAAATATAAAGACTAGAGTAGATACCAAGGAATGCATTATCCTTTTTTAGTACCCAGCTACCTGTATTTAGAAGCAGATTTTTTTTTTTACTTACACGAATAAGTATAATTCTCTGGCAATGTTTTTTTTTTGCCATAATCCAAATTGGTCCACGCTATATGTACCGCTACTAAAAAGACGAAGACAGGCCCCCAGCACCTTGAGACCCTCACGGGTATGTAGCGCGCTCTACAAAATGATTGATTGATTGATTTAAACTGTGTACTACATTTATAGAACGTGGATAAATTAAAGCGTGTTTAGACAAGGCTGAAGCAAGAGTTGATGAAAGGAGAATAATGTGGTTCCTGCAGAAGACTAACATTCAGAATAAAAGATCAGTCATTGTATCTAAATTCACAGAGTAAAACAAAATTAAGTGCGTTGTTATTAAATACTGGCATTTAGCATTGGCAAAGCCCCAAAAAAAAGAGAAAAAAATTGCAAAATAAAAAAAACTGGCATGAAGAAGGGGGAGACAGAGATAGGCAGGGATTTGGAAGTGACACAAAGAGTACGAGTGCACTGTTTAAACAGGCAACGAGGAGAAACACACATCCCCTTGGATAGAAAAAATAGCTGCACAAGAGTGACCACCACACACAGTTTTACTTCTATGCATATATAACATACACATTTTTACAACATATGTTGCACAAAATGTATCCACAAATTCCTTGTTTCGTTAGAAAACTTCTTTATTCAAATTTTCATAGAATTAAAATTATTTACAGTAGGCAATGCGTTTCGTCTCTTCACAAGAGACTTCTTCAGGGCTTTGTCACCCTGTGGTTCTAATTATTGGCCGTAATAGTGAGTTCTTTAGCAGATTTGACTTGATTCATCCTTCTTTTTGGACAGTATATTATTCCTGCTGTTGCCTTCACAAATATTTTGTAAGGATTTCAGCTCTCTAGATATTTCTTTAGCTCCATCTGGCATGTTCCAACCAATGTCAGCAGTGTAAGAATGGGATGCTAACCTGTCACTAAAATAGGAGTGTAAGCAAGCTATGGTCCAAGGTGGAACAAACACTGGAAAACGGTGGAAAGCCAGAAAAGGCACCCAGTCACGAGCAGGGAACTGAGACAGACAAGAAATATATCCAATTATGAGGAAGGAAAAGACCCAAAGCCTAATCTACGTAGTATTGCAGGCAAAGATGTCTGTAGCAGAGCATAAAATGTGTTATTTAGGACCTCTGTCCTAAAAGCAAGAGCTGCTCACTTTGGAGCTAGAGAACAATGATTACGTCGCCGTTATGGATCAACATCCTGTGATTCTGGCCAAATCACTTAATCTCCCTGTGCCTACCTTCGGGTCGAGTTTGCACTATATAAAACTGCAAAAACAAAAAAAAGAGACAACCTTGAAAGAGTCAAACCCTTGTCCCCAAAAACCAGAGTCCTCAGGTTTTACATTTTCACTGGAAAATTATTTATAATGTCCTCTTCTTTGTATGAAGTACCATTTACAGCTAGTTAAGTCGGCGGTATGCTTAGAAGGGATAGGCGAGATCTACGCCTTAAAATACTCTAACCCAGATTCCAGTCTGTGCACAGCCAGAATTAAACATTGTTTAACAAGCACAGACAGGAGCCCTCCCCTTGGCATGTACCCCCGTGCTCTCTTATCTGAGTTCATTATTTGAAGCAGTCTCTCTACAGCCTATCCAATGCATATCAATGATGCATTCTGCTGCTGGAATTCCCCCGGCAGCTTAGAGAAATATCTCTACAAGCCATTTCCATAGGTTCCAAACAATTGCTGTTTGAACTATGCATTTTTTTCCAGACCCTATCAGCTGCCTATTTAATTAAAAAAGTAATAACTTGTTTTTTATATTGCATTTTATATCAAAGATTTTTTTTGGTAAATAATTTTTATTGAAGAGAAAGAACACAGAAGTACAAATATAATTGTGCATTTAGATGAATAAAAAATGTAACAAAAAGTTTACAATAATACAATCTATACCAAAACAGATGAAGGCTATGGAGTTAGAAGATTACATAAATATATAGCAAAACTCTTAAACTTCCTACAAGAAAAAACAGAACAGTTATAAAATTTAACTTTTTAATTAAAAGATGTGTCCTAGTATGAATGGGTGAGAGTATAATATATTAGTGATATTTAATATAAAAAAGAAGTAAGAGGGGAAGAATTATGAAAGAAAGAAAAAGAGATAATACAAAAAAAGAGGTAAAGAGAAGAAAGAAGAGAAAGAAAAAAACTAAAAGTAAGAAACATCACAGTATTTTTTAACCTCTTCGATGCGTCGGACGGCCCCCGGCCATCCGTTGTCACGGTGGTTGTGTGCGTAGGACGGCCGGGGGCCGTCCGAACAGCGCACACGTCAAAGAGGCTACTTTCTAAGGGCTTTGAAAAGTAGGTGCAGGCATCTTCGAGTGTAAAGATGATCAGCGTATCGACCGCAGAAGATCGAAAGCCTAATTTGGAAATGCAAGATGTATGCTAATGACCTGCAGGTAACCTCTCATGTCATCTGCGAACTCCTTACTCGCTGATTAGTCTTGGCTGTTTTACATTTACAGCAAGAGAGACAATTTTACAATGGCACGAGCCAATCAGGAGGGGAGTGGGTGTGGCCAGGGCCAGCTTTCGGTTTGAAATCACAGGGTTTGCCTGTTGCTCCACCCCCTTGTCCCTCAAAGTCTCCTATTTATAGTAGTGAAGGGTAGAGTTGCACCTGGAGTAGAAACTGTAGAAAGTTTACAGGACTCTTAGGGTCCGATCATAATTGGATGCAAAATGTGAAGTTGCTATTTTGTGATTGGACCAGTTGCACAAAATAGTGGATGTAGAATGTGTACCCACTTACCAGTTTGATACCTTGAAATGGGGAATAACGTGCCAGGATCTATATTGGATGCAAAATGTGAATTTGCTAATTTGTGATTACACCAGTGGCACAAAATAGTGGATGCAGAATTTGTACCCTCTTACCAGTTTGGCCCGCTGGAATGGGGAATAACGTGCCAGTAGCACGTTATTTCCCATTCCAAGGTGCGCACACAGAGCATGTGAACTATTTGCTCCTGCAATTTGCACCAGGCTTCATCTACTGCAAGTCACTGGAGCAAATCCCCTCGATTTGCACCCGGGTATAATTTCTTTTTATGCTCCAACTGGAATTAAGGGTAGCAAGGGGTGTCAAAAGCAATGGAAGGATAGCAGCTGCCTACACCGCACTGACGACTATTCTGGAGTAAAACATGTTTGAATTGGTGCAATATCCGGCAATAAATGATATTGGGAAAGTTTAAAGACAGCTGGCAGAACTAGGGAAGGAAATCTCTGCCGCACTTTGCATTTCCCGCTGTTGTGATTGCTGTGAGCAGAATATAATATGAGCATGGCCCATCACGCGCCAGAGTATTGTTCTGCAGAGCCTCAGCAACCATGCTGCAGAGCTTCATATAAATCATTTCTTTTTGCAAGTTTCAGCGCGTAATTGCAGGCAGAGCAGTGACAGAAAAGGCTGATTTAGGAGGAGGGTGTGATTATCTCACTGGGTTTTCCTCTAGATGGAATTTTCAGGGTTCATAGCTATTTTGGAAGGTGTTTTTGTCCCCTCTGACAGGCCATGAATCCCTTTCTTCCATCAGCTGCTATCAGCCTGCCCCAGTGCTGCCTTCCATTTTTGGCAGCCAAGGCCAGAAATATGCAGGAGACATAAATAATTCCTTTTTAGAACTTGGTCAAAAGGACGGAGCACCGAGAGCTGCCAGGGAAACGCTATAACTCAAGGCTCAGCAGAGCAGGGAGCGATAGCTCAGGGCGGCCTTAGATCCTGTGGAGCAGTCAAAGATAACTATTTCTCTTGTGGTGACAAGGCATCCTTTCCCTGCATGTGTCAGCAGCACAACTGCTCAGCAAACACCCTAGATATATTTAAAGGCGAAAGGAAAGCGTGTCAAAGTTGGGAGGAGATGTGACCAGCGGCGGCTGGCTCAGGTAAGCGCGGTAGGGCGCGGCAGAGGGGGGAGTCGACTGACGACCGAATAGGTCTTATTTATTTATTTAATTACACCTATTCCGTCGTCTGTCGGCTTCTCCCTCTAACAACCCACCCAGCCTCACTGCACTTACCTGTGCCGGCCGCCACTGGATGTGACCTACTGCTAGAGTTACCAATCTAACAACAGTTGAACCAGGTTCGCATCCAGCTTCCTCTCAGCACCTTGTAACTCTGGGCAAATTCTTTTTTTCTCACTGTGCATATAAAGAAAACAAGGATTGGCATTGCTAATAGGTCTGGCTTATGAAAGCACTGTGTAGTCACACATAAATATCCATATACTTTAACGACTACCTGCTCCCATCTGTGCTGCTGCCAGATAAAAAGCTATACATTATCTAGTTGTCTAAGGCATTTTAATAGCATTACAATGTCATGTGTGCCCCTAGAAAGTCCACGCCCAGGCAGCTGGGTAAATAATATGATCACAGCTGTGTGGAGGGAAAGCACTTTTTCTGGAAGCATGCACCTTAAGATTATTATGACAATTTGTGTGGCGGATTAATCACTCCTGAGGATATCCAGGGACCTGAGCAGGTGTGTAAGCGACTAGTCCCTGATGAGTTATTCAAAGAGCCAAGCATTCGGCTTCTTGCAGAACTCAAGAAGTGAAGAAAAGGCTCTGATATGTTGAGAGAGTTTGTTCCATGTTTTGGGTGCCATGCAGGAGAATAAGCAAACTCTTGCTCTACTTTTGTGAATACTGGGGGGGTGCGAGTGAGGGTGAGGCAGAGAGTAGGTGTCTGGCAGATTGGTGAGAGTTTATGCAGCTGTTCAGGTATGCTGGTCCAGTGTTATATAAGGCTTTGTATGTGTGCTTGAGAAGTTTGAATTGGCTGCGCTTGTGAATGGGGAGTGTTAGAAATGGGATTTCTGGTTGGCTAAGGCTTGCGCCAAAGCCAGGCAGAAACCACCACTCTAGTCAGGGCAAGGGAGTTACACGCCAACGATAACCCCTGCTCACCCCCTTGGTAGCTCGGCATGAGCAGACAGGCTTATCCCGGAGGCAATGTGTAAAGCATTTGCGCACGCACACAGCAACAACATCCCAGGCACACTACAAACGGAACTCCACACAAGGCTATATAAAAATAGCCTTTGTATTCTCATAACACATTAGAATAGTAAACACATAACATACACTGTGCCAATTGGTACAGGCAATATTCACAAGGGATTATTTACACATGACAGGGCTACGTGGGCCACTGTCAGGATCAGCACTTAGCAGACATTGGTAAAAGTAACATAGATCATAAACATACAACCAGTAACCACTGGTAATCACTGTACTCCACCTCCACCTGTAACATAACCTACATTATGCACAGTCACATCAGGCGCGAATTACATTCTGCGCCAACCTCACCAGCATGAACACATTATGCAATCTCCTGACTAGTCAAAACACATTAGACCCTAAGTATAACTCACATTAGGGGCGTAACTCACACAGTGAAACATAACCTCACTATCATAACCACATGAAATGCAAAATAACCTCATAATCATAAACCACAGTTTAGAGGTATCAAACACAGGGTGCTCAAAACATACTAAATGCATTACATTTCCTATCACCACATTACTTTAGCGCATAATCACATTAGGGCCTTGCGCCCTATACATCTACTAGTCCCCCTGGACAACGGGCCATATCCAAAAAGGGACTCAAATGCCCTGTGTCCAGAATGTCAGGGCGCGCTGCCAAGGCAGCGCCAGTCAAGGGTGCGCCATCTGCGCAAACCTAAATGTTGCAGCTGCCCACTACTTGCTGGGCAGCTGAGCACAATAACGGGACCTAAACGTGCAGCTGGCACTAAGTGCTGCACAGCTGTGGAGGCCAAGGTAGGGCGAAGGAGTGCGTCTCACTCCAAGATTCACAAAAGTACATGTCCCCTGAAAGGAAACACCTAAACGTTGCAGCTGCCCACTACTTACTGGGCAGCTGGGAACTATAAACTGTGGCATGGGCCGTCACTGGCCCTTAGACCGAAGTGCGCCAACGGTTGGAGCCTTCGAGGCTCTAGAGCACATACTACAGAGCTTGGGAGCCACACAGGGCTCTTAAAATACACATGACCACTAGAACTGGGGCCCTCAGAGGCAAAAACACGGGCCCCTCTGGCCCTCTGGACCCCCACTGGGGCCCTTTAAATAAATGAGGCCATTGTCGGAGCCCTCGGGCTCGGGAAATAACTGGGGGCCTGACACTGCCCCTGGCCCAATCTGGCCATCTCAGTAAAAGAAATGCCCAATCATTGGAGCGGCCCATTGAGCACACTGGGCCGCTCTGACTCTGTGCCTTGCACTGGCACAGCCAACAGGATCTGCTCCTTCGGGGAGCGGGATTCCACCATATCCCCTGCCCAACCCTTACTCACCGGGCTCTGGCGCAGGGGACTCCTCCTCCCTCGTTGCGCAGGGGGGGGCAGGCACCGGACAATGTGCCTCGCGCTCCCCTCCTCAGGACACCGGCGGCAGCGCTTGCGGGGCTCTCTGACCTCTTGAGGGCCCCGCCTTCACAACGCTCCCGGCTTCACCCGGTCCCCCATCTCGGGACCGGGACTTGGGAGGTAGAGCCATCACGGCTCAGGGCGCACTCCTCTTCCGGGGCTCCCTCCAGAGCATGGGAGCCCTGCAACACTTGTGCTGCTTTCTGCTGGTGGTCCGAGGGCTCTCCACAGCTCACGAGAGCCCCGGGCCGCGGGAGGCTATCACTCGGCCTTCCTCTCTCTCGCGGCGGCGGGCGCGGGACTTCCCTTCCAAACCGGAAGTCGCGCCCGCCCTCAGGCACTACGGTGCCTGACTTCCTGCTTTGCTGCGGGCTGTGGCGGCGATCTCTTTTGGGGCACAAAGAGGGGTAGGCTCCCTCAGGATTTAAAACCACAACACAGGGTGGGCTCCTGCGGAATCACTGGCACCACAAACTGGGTGGGCACCCGTAACTAAATCCAAATAAGCGGGGTGGCACCCGCAAACATGGCATGACGGGGGAATCCCCCAAAGGGAGAGGGGCTCCATCCCGAAGGGCGGACAGCATCGCGCTGCGTAGCCTGCGTAGCCCACGCTCTCCCTCAGCTGGGCAAGTTTCACAAGCAGAATAAAGCACTCCTCAGGCGCTGGGGGGCAAAGAAACCACCAAGCCCCAAAGGAATGACCCCTAAAGCAAAAAGGGTCCCAAAGAAGTCCTCCAGCATCCAGGGGCAGGGCATTCAGGGGCTGGTCAGGGCCCAGGGAGGCAAGCCTTCCCCTGGGCCCCAGCAGTAGCACGCCCCTGGCAGATTCAAGTCAGGAACAAGAACATTTTCATGGCGTCACAGCCCCACTTTTTTACACATATTTCCTTTGTCTCCAAAGGTGCAGGCAAGGGGCAAACCAGATGCAACTGTTTCTGGAGCACTTTGTTTTGCTCAGCACCTCTCCCTATTCACAGGACAGGCCAGGGACATCAGACACACCACAGGGGGTAGAGCCAGCATTGTGGAGGGAAGGCACAGCCCTATTCAGGTCCCAGGTGCAACTCCTCCCTGCCATCAACATGCAGATCTCCCTATTCACCACTGGACAGACCCGTCCTGACTCCTGGAGCCAGGCACACCAGCCAGCTCCAGCAAATCAATAGCCAGACAGTCAATTCATATTCACTGCACAGACATGCCAACTTCTAAAAGTGGCACTTGTCCACTAGACACAATAAATCTGCGCACATCATCGCTCAGCATTTAATCTCACAAGTTCGTACATACCAAACTTGCCCCTGCACTCCCCACACATCAGGAACTACCATGGACACACATATCCCCATGCATTTCTATGGGAGGGCAGGCCACTCCCACCACACATACACAGAGAGCGCACACACTTTACAATGGACCACAGTGAAAAAGTTCCAAAAATCACCAACACCAGGTTACAGAAACAGGCTAGGAAAATGCAAAAAGTTTTGGGGTGAACCTGCCAAAAGGGCAAAGTCCAACAGGGAGTTAGTGAGGCTCCTTGAGTAGTGGTGTGATATGGGTGCGGCATGGAATGTCGAGTATGAGTCTTGCAATTTGTGCTTGATGGTCTGAAGTCTGTTTAGGAGTTGCTTGGAGATTCCGGTGTAGATTGTGTAGCCATACTCAAGCCATCTTGAAATGAGTGGTTGTGTGACAGGCTGTCCTATGTTCTGTGGAAGCCACTTGAAGATCGTTTGTCACATGCGTTGGATGTGAAAGCATGAGGTGTCAAATTAAAATGTACATTTGAATACCAACACATGGGCAGCGTCAAAGCCCCTCTCTCCCGACAAAGCAGAGTGGGAGAGTGAGAGTTTGAAATTCGTAATGTAGCAGGGGAGTAGACAGACATATAGAACATAAGGGAGATAGCAACACAGGTGGTGGGTGGGAGAACCACATAGAGAATTAACAAGCGCGGGAAGGGGGAGTTTTGATGGAAGGAATGCACACGAAGAAGACAACAAATCCAAGCACTGCAGAATTTAGTAATGTGAGAAGGGCACAAAGGACAGCGCTAAAAACAGGTCTCTCATTTAGTACTTCAGTAAAAAAAAAGTAATTCCCTAAAGGCTGAGCACTGGAAGAATACAAGTCATGCCGGCAAAGGAATGGTAAACAGGTTATACTCCAGGGGAGGGATGAACACAAGATGGATGAGCAAAGCCAACAAAAATGAAGCAGGCTAATGGGAGTGACAATAAAGTCAACCAATGGTAGGCAATGGGCAGTCCAAAAACTCATAGGTTTTTGGTAAAATGGGTCTTCTCCAACCTAACCATGAATGATGAAATCTTTGAAGCGTTAAAAAATGCACACCGGTTGGCCGAATATTTGAGCACTGCAGGCCCGTGACATAGCAATGGTGCCATGATAATGGGCAACCTGGTGGGTACTGCAAACATCAATAACTGGGGTGCAGAGCGCCACTCACTGTTGAGGGATCTGCTACTATCACATCTGCTGTACCATTGATAGATACATAACATATGTATTTGTAAAGCACACCTTCACCCAAGGGTTTCTTGATGCTGAATAACAGATGTTTATTGTTACCCGACTCAATGGTACTCATTTTATCAACCTCAGAAGGATGAAAGGATAAGTGAACCTGCCGTGGTTTTGAACCTGTGGCCATGAGGTCGAACACAGGCCCCTACAATGGATGCATTTGTCCAGTACGTCCACTAAGCCACCAGACACCTCCTGCAGGCCAGCATCTGACATGGGAGTACAAATCTAGTGGGGATTTGCCATAGAAAAGTACACCACTGAGAAGAGACATCACTGCAGGGTGGGACTAGCCTATAGGGCAATCAGGCAGTGCTGGGTGGATCGCCTGACATGAAAATGTGTGGGCCATTTTCTTGTTTGATTGTGGGCCTGGTTTACAGTATGCTTGGTTGGCTTTTACTGTAAATATAACTGATATTAAAACAAACACTAGTGTGTAGCAAGCTCAAACCCAGGCAGTTTTAGTCTTCCATACCTTGCAAAACACCTATACAGCGTGTCTTTACAAGTTCAAAACTGCCCCAATTTGACAACTTGGGCCACTTTTTTAGCTATCTAATTCATTAATGGGGGCCAATTTTATTTTGAGGACCGGTCCTATTTTCTTTACCAGTCCGACCCTGCACTGCTGTAAGGGAAGTGGGGAAAGACAGTGTAAATTAAAGCACAAGGGGGGGGCAGGTTCAAATTCTGAACTGTACAGTCCGCACATATATGGTTAAGGGGGTGGGGAGCCGCGAGCAGATACAACAGTGAGGGAAGACTCCATGGAGTAGGAGGTAGGGCCAGCAAAGCAGGCATATGGAAGCGCAGTAAAGTATGCAAAGTGCAGGGAAGCATATCACCAGAGGCTGAGAACAAATGAAAAAACACAGGGAAAGAAAGTTATAACGGAAGAGCTAAGAGGCAGTGATGGAGCAAGAATTCCATCGACCCTAGTGCAGGCCAAGATATTGGGCCGACATACCCTCAGTTTGATAGTGTAAGACAGACATAATCAGGGTCTAGAGGTTGTCACACACCCGTGGGCCCCGGTGCCACTACACCTACTGGCAGGCACACCCTACTAAGAGGCAGTGCTTAATTTGTAAAAAAAACATAAGTGCCAGTGGTCTTGTCAGGAGGCCGCTGCATCTTGCATCACCCAAAGCACCTTCCATCGCTGCCACTGACGGGACCTACACAACTTCTAACCATCACACTGCTACAACTGAGGCAATTCAGACTGTTAGAGGCCCCTAAAGCTCAAAGAATGGTATAGGCGACATGCATTAGTTATTTTCAATTATTAAACAACTGTTGCCCTACTCAGCTCCAAATTACACAAACAGCTGGCCGCTGTCGCAAGTGCCGGTGTTGACAATTAAGTGCCGGGCAACGGAAACCACAGTCTCAAATTAAGCACTGCTGAGAGGACATTGCCATAGGAATACTTAACTTGTTGGCCAAGCAGCAAGCAAATAGGTTGTGTCCTAGCAGCTGACTCTAAATATGCCGGTCCTGTTTTTGTCTCTGCTTCCGGCGGAAGCGTCAACAAAAAGAGAATAGGCTAAAATTAGCATCAATGCCTGCAATAAAAGGATGACTTCCTACCCTGTTCAGGAGACATCTGCATTGGTTTTGGTGCCTAAGCAGCTAGGTACTGAGAACAGAAATGTTATACTGCTTGTCATAACTGCAATGGTCAGACCAAGCCCTACTGTGCAGAACTTGACACCCTATGCATTACATCCTAGAGGGTTGCTTTGAAACCTGCTTATACTTGAATAGGGTAGGGTTATGGTTACTGAGAAAAGGAGGCAGGTGAGAGGCTTGGAGGATGGGGTAATAATTGTTAGATATTTTAAGTGGAGCAGAACAGAGGACTGGGCTCACAAAAGGTGCTTTCAGAGCTCATCTCTGAATTGTGTGAGCTTATCTATGTTGAGGACCTCTACTGGGGTTAATGAAGAATAATTGTGTTTTTATTAATTGTAAATGGAAATTTTCTTTTATTCATTTTGGTTTTCCCCAGTGATAACCGACATACCAGCATTAACCTAACCGACAAGGTGTGATACGATGCTCATCTCATTAAGTTTCAGTGCCTAATTTGTATTAAAAAAATAAGTGCCAAGGCTCAAAGAATTTCTCTGGAGTTCACTGTAGCGGGCACCTCCCACAGCTCCTTCCACTGCTGCCAAATGCCAGTAACAGCAGAACCTACATGCTAGTTTTGCCAGTTTTGCAAAAGCATATTAAATTGTTACACACTCCACTGATGTATTCTGGCGAAAAATAAACAAAATAAATACTCACACAGCACCCACAATGGGTTGTATGACATTACAACGCATGCTGCCTTTACATCGCAAGTTTTACAACGCATGCTGTTACAACGCATAGTGTTGAGGGGTGCTGGATAGTGAATAGTTTAATTTACTATTCCAACTCCAGTCCCCGTGGATAGTAGGGAAGGTGTTGGATAGTAAATTAAATCTATTCCCTACCCTAGAGCGCCCCCCAGCGCAATGCGTTGTAATGACATGCGTTTTAAAACTTGCGATGTAAAGGCATGCGTCGTAAAAGTTGCGTTGAAAAGGATGTTCCCCTCCACAATGTGGTGGATAAATACGTGTCAGTGTTTAGAAATGAGTGCCGGTGCCGAGCTCAAGCAAACACCGGCATAAATTAAGCTGTGACTTTATCAAAGTAAAAACAGGTTGTAGTCGTAGTTCATCAAGTTTATTGAGCAAAATGGCAATATTCATAACGTAATCAATGACAGTATATTGCTTATTCATAAATATTTTAATGTACATTTTCATTCTTCTTTGCGCTCCCCAGTGCCCCCGTGTTCTCAGGGTGCCCGAGTGTGATCATGCGCCTTCTCAGGCTTAGATCATGCGCATGCGTGTCACCTGCCCCTTGCAATGTCCTGTATGTGCATAAAGCTTCAGGGAGTTACCAAGGTTACCACACAAAAAATAGTCAAATATAAAAAATGTGTGAAGACTCAAGCACAAACTATGAACTCCACACATAACAAAGTAAATATTAGCATAGCATAACTCTTGTGTGTAGCAATGGCCACAACCAGCGTAGCCATTATAGAGTGGTGCTCTTAAGGAACACTTGTCCCTTTTAGGGCAAGCCACATACACCGAAAATATTAGACTTTGATCTTGACTACGATATCTCTTGTAATTCAGATGGGGCCGGTAAATGCAGTTATTGGCAAAAGCAGGCTTACAAGGTCTGTAGTAACCCCGCTGACCAGGTACATTTCTTCCCGGACTAAATTACTGATTCCTCTGGTAATTCCTCATTTCTTAGTATTACCTCAGGGTGCCACTTGAAATCCAGGTAGTTCTACAACCCTACCTTTCTGGGTATATATTCAGGGCCCGATCCACAAAGAGACTTACGACTCGTAAAGTTGCGCGTGCGGAGTCTCCGTACTTGTAGTGGAATCTCGGCACTCGTGGAGTAATCTGCCCACTGCAGTGCTCAGTGCGGAATTCCACCCTGAGTGCAGAGATTCTGCCCCAAGTGTGGAGAGTCGGCACTCGTAACTTTATGAGTCGTAAACCTCTTTGTAAATCCAGCCCTCAGTAATAAGGTCCTTGGCAGTAATTAAACTCTTTTGTACAGCTGCGGCCCATGCAGGTAAGAGCAGTTGGACCGGGTGAGGGGGACTTTGGTGGACGATGTTGAGGGGAAATTAAATAAATAAATAATTGCCCCTCATCATCGTCCGTCGAAACCCCCTCGCTCGGCCCCACCGCTCTTACCTGCACGGGCCGCGGCTGCTTTTGTAGGTTCAGGCATATCACCAAAAGTAGACTTTGTGATGACTAAAAGATAGAGGGGCATAATATCAAGCCCAATATCGCCGCTTTAGCAGCCGTTTTGGCTGAAAAGTGTCGGTATATTTATCTCCATATCATCAATGCGCCGCTAACATGCATTAGAGCATGTTAGCAGCAGTTTTACTTACACCTCGCCTCGCATCGCTAATTAGATGCATAGTAGGAGTTCCTTCATAAAACAACAGCAAAATAGTCGCAAAAGACAACATTGCGCTATTAACAAGCCAGACCTGGACACGCGATGCGATAAAAATAGCAGCACTAACCGTGGTTATCGCAGGAATCTAACGTCAGGTAAAATCCTGACTTAGCTATCTTTTTAATGGGAAGTGGACACTCATATTTACAAGCTTTTCATTAGCGCTGTGAAATCATCGCTTGATTTCACACATTAATAATGTTTATCACCGTCTATCGCTGGTTTGAACATCGCCTGTTAGCAAAGCGTTTGCTAATACTCCGCTAACACGCAGCTAAAACGGCGATGTAAATCAGCAATTGACGCGCTAAGCACGCTTTGCGATCATTATCGCAATTACTTGATAATATGGCCCAGAAACTCTTATACTGGATGGCGTGATTGCCAAGCTTGGACTTCACATAATATTGTCAATGGTTTTTGGAAGATGGATCCGGGCACCTTTCCTATGCTCTAATCACTAAAAGCGTTCTGGCGGAGATTAAGCAGGTCTTTGAGCTAGGCTCGGTCTCTTATAGTGACTCGGCTCTTACTCGTCTCTTTCCCCACAAGCTATGGAAGCTTTCACGAAGTCATCACGAGCTCACTTTGCCACTTAATTTATTGAAGAACTGTCAATGAAGTGGGATCCTGAAGTGGCACTTAGGCAGACCCATTAAAAGCATTCTTCCAACTTAGTACTCAATTTCAAACTTCCTACACTTAAGTGGTGCTTATTACAGCAATAACATGAATTCTTTATAAATAAGATTGCAGTGGACCTGCTCTTGGCTTCAGAAATGCTTTACACAGGCCAGGTTCCAAATCAATGCCCATTCTACGGAGTCTGAGAGCAGCCAGGAGGTGTCTATTCCCTACATATACCATAGCAGAATTTGTCTGTCGATTTCAAGATGAAAGAGGAGAGGAATGACCAGTCCCGTTCCTTGGACCCACGCCTTACACATATATGACCACCATGGATGTCCATTCCAAAATAATGCCATTGTGATATTGTGCAGTCTCATGACACCAAAAAGTTTCCCATTTGTATATGCTGTGATGCTTTATCGACTGAACACGGATGGCACGAAATGTAGGTCTACTTCTTTGAAGGACCTCTGTGGTGCCTACTCACTATATGAGCCCTGGTGACAAGCCAACCCTAGCAGGAGTTAGATATGCTGTGGGGCAGAGATATGCCATAAGGTACGACAGGGAAAGACTGACAGTCGAGTCAAGTAGTTTACGGGGGCCCCTATTGACTGCCAACATGAAGGTCCTGGTTCTGGTTAGACGGATCCTTCTCTGTTTCGCCATTACTCGAGGATACAAACAAATTTTCTGCAGAGCTTCTTCTTGGCTTGGGTTGGATGTTTCGACTAGTTCAGAATACCGATGGCGGCGTGTCACAGCATGTCAGTCGCTTGGGGCACATACCTCCTATTCAATATGATCACCCCTGGCTTCCTAAGATATTCTGGATGCATCTCATGATACCCTATAAAGCACTTCATATAATGACCAATGACTGAGGATATGGCCTAACGGCTAGGGCGCTAGACCTCAAATCTGGGGAACTGGGTTCTAGTCTCGACAATGCTACTCAACATCCTGTGAATCTGGGCAAATCACTTAATCTCCCCCTGCCTTACAAAAATGTATGTATCTTTGTGTTACGCAACTGATGCTCATGTAAAGCGCTCTGATACCTTCGGGTCAAATTCGCACTATATACATAGCCTGCAATTTTTTCCGGCAAAACGTTTGCCAGGTAAAAATGTGTGTGTGAGGAGAAAAGGGCCTGGTTTAGAGGTTTGCAGCTTCAGAAATAGGAAAACAAATAGATTTACCATGAAGAACAACCAAAACACTTTGGAATACCTTATTTCTACCTGAGGAACACTGAATTTGAAGGCTACTTCGCCTCAGGGAAAAACTACAAGGTACTGTAATGGGGTAATGTTTTTTATTTGGGCAGGTTTAGTTCCTGATAATGTTGTGATACTCAGGAGAGGATGAGGACCTTAGTCCTTTCTGCTAGTTCATGTAATCCTGTGTTTTAACCTTCTATATTATTATTATTCACATATGTATTATTGCAACAAAAGAGCAGATAAGTTTACTTATGTCCTATGAGCTTGGACCTTTTTTTAATAGATGGTGGTAAACTTATATTTTGATGCCATCATATCAGCACCTTTTACAAAAACTAAAGCCAGTATAAATGAGAATTATGTACGAGAGATAACAGAACATTAACAGTTTAAATTAGTCAGTGGTTCTTAACCTTTCGAGTTCTGTGGACCCCCGCTTAGTGATTACAGGAATCCAGGAACCCCCACTGAATCATTATTGGAATTCGGGGATCTCCACTGAGTCAGTAATGAAACCCAGTGGCCCCAGCCTAAGCAATTTCGATAATTTGAACTGCAAAAAAATACAGAAAAAAGCATTCATCAAACAAATATACGAATGGTGAAATATTTCAATTAATGCACAAACAAATTAAAAATAAATGTTTACATTTAAAAGAAATGTTGGAGCTTTTTTCTATTCAACTGAGGCCACCAATTGTCCATAGTGTATTATGTTTGATGTACTTTCAATGCTCCCACAAATCAGACTGAAGAAACCAACTTAATCGCAGCCTCCAACTTGAGATTTCTCCACATCTAGAGAACGTTTAAATATTTTCCATTTTAATTTTGCTTCTTTATTTATATACACTTTATTAATCTGTTAATATTAATTCATTTTATAACCAGCCATGCATCCCCCCTGATGAGGCAGGGAGCGTTTGTGTTTTATTGATGGCAGCCATTTTGAGACATATTTTCAATTACTCTGAAGTCATTTCAAATGATAAAGACCATAATAAAATAAACTCTATTTGAGTGCTTCAGAATATGACCTAAAGGAATATATTTAGAATTAACTACAGCCTTAAACTCCAATCACAGTAGAAGCTCGGGAGGATGCAGTTTTGCAAAATGATTACTGTCATGCGAACACAATGCTCTTTGGAAGCAGAGAGGGAGAGCACCAAAAATAGACTGCTTTATGCTGAGTCATAGATGGAACAATTCAAAAAACATAATTTGGGCCAATATTCAAACCAGCAAATGTACAACTCACAGTATAGGAGAAAAAGACACAGGTCTCTAGATCTATTTTAGTCAATGATTTGAAGGTAATTTGCTATTAACTCAATTAGGACCTGATTTACACTTTAGCGGCCATGTACTCTGCCACATAAGTGACGGATAGCCGTATAGCCGTATTACAAGTGCATGAACTCCTATGGCACCTGTAAAACACTGGACAGGATTCTCGTCAAATTTCTGACAAAAGATCCATCTGTCAAACTCAAAACAAACCCTTAGTCTTTTGCTCTTTTAAATGCAGCTTATGGGCTGAGGTTAAGACTAGGAGGCATATTATCAAGAAAGCTCCATACATTATCGCCGCTTTTATCGGCAGGAAACTGCCGATAAAGCGGCGATAATGGGCTTGATAATATGCTCTATGGAATTCCAATCGAAGCCCATGTTAGATGTTTCCTGCCGATAAAAGCGGCGATAATGTATCGAGCTTTCTTGATAATATGCCCCTAGATTGGGAGCTGAAATCAACTCTGGGGTTACCTGCTCCATGTTGGACAATGCATAGGAAGTGAACCAGGCCCTATGTGCCCATGCTTCCATAAAGCGAGGTAAGTTTGCAGTGTACAGCCACAGGAGAAATGCCCCCACCTCCAAAGTAAAATCACCCTTTCTTTCTGCAAGAGGGAACGCTCTCATGGCAAAATAACATTTTGCTTAAAATGCAGAATGTCCTTCCCCTGCTCTGCCAGACTCATTCCATAAGGGTTTGAACAGGTAGCATGACAGTGGTGGTTCTCCATGCACCCCCAAAAATGTAAATATAAATATTTTTGATTTGATTGCACTACACTGCAAATGAATTGGCTAAAAACTGATAGATCGCAGAGGCAGCACAGAAGAGAACATTATTAAGAACGCCAGTACTTGAATGCCTGGCTTGGTACTCAAGACTAGTATATCTCCACAGATGCAAATCCTGTTTTCATGGAGCATCGCATATTGTGCGCCTGTTATTACTTTCCACTATTAAGAGGTTTTATATTATTCGACAATTCACTGATGCTTAAATTACCAACCTTAGAAGAATGAAAGGTTGTGTTACCCATGCCAGGCTTTAATGCCATGTGAAACCCAGATGAATGTGTGCCTTAAAGTGCCCTATAACTCATGATCTGCAAATCACAGCATCTGTCAGTTGCAAGCATTTCATCGCCTAGCTGTTATGCAAGTTGATGGTGCACTGCCTCCTCAGAGGTGCTTTTTTGGGCCAATGGGCTGATGATCCTTCAAAACACACAGCATGAAGGCAGTCTCTGACCTTCAGCCTACTGGAGGTTTCCTCTGCTACACCTATGGCCAGTCTGGCCCTGGCTGATATCATAAATGATGCTACTGTTTATGATAGATAGATGTTCACTAGTAGAACTCCAATTGATGCTGAAAACATAGTATCAGGGAGGGCTGGGTCATTCAGCAGTCTAGTGGAAAGGTGTGGTGCAGCAGCCAGGGCAGCGGACTTTGAAGCACAGGGTTCATGGTTCAATCCCCGACTCCAGTGGCAGCTCAACACCTTCAGACTCTGGGCAATAGCTCACTTAATTTCCACGACAGCCCCCAGCTCCTTGAGACCTGTAAGGGTGAGTAGTTCACACTTTACAAACATGGATTTATATTTTATTTTATTATTCTTGGCATATACATCAGAAGCATCTGTTAACCAATAGTTTTTCTGCAGACACTCAGGCCTGTTTTAGAATTCGGTAGGTGGAGCACAGTCTGTCAGGGCGGTGAAGGACAGTACCTCGGCTTAATGAAGGTCTACCACCTGGCAAATGTAGAGATGACCCCGACCCAGCGATCAACACTGTTACAGCTTTTAATTTCAATGTACAAAATGTTTGGGGGATGGCTGCTGTTGGTTTTGACGGCTGGCCACCAAACTTGTAACTTTTTTTTTTCAAAAACAAATTCCCAAAGAGACGAGGGGAGTGGCACCGGCGTAACGAAACTTGATGGGCCCCCCTGCAAGGTACGTGGAGGGGCCCTCTCGCTCTCCAGACTACATCGGGAGCTCTCTGGCCAGAGTACTTTGCTGAGGGGGTCCCCCAGAGCTTGAGGACCTCCCCCGCACCATGGGGGCCTGTGTTACACCACTGAGGAGTGGTCTGGTTTGGGCATTTTTGCCAGGCCTGCTTTTGGTTCCCCAGATCGGCCCTATCAATGTGTACAGGAATTTATATAGCGCAAATCACCAAGCAGTTTCTAAGCGCTTGCTTAGGGAACCCGTCCAGGTATTCCCCTGTGAGATAACCCCGGCAGGGTATACGCAAGGTGAAAGCCAGGCATGCCGCCACAAGGGGCCATTGTGGAGATTAAGCAAGCTATTGCCCAGAGTCGCAGAGTGTGAACCCATGAATCGAGTAGGCACCAGGGCGAGAATTGTCAAGTCCATGGACATTTTAGGACTCAAGACCCCACCAAGCCGGGAATTGAACCCTGGTCCCAGGCTGACCTCTGCTTCCAGGTCTGCCTCCTCTAGCCAGTGAGCCACACTTCTCCACCGTGTAACCTTCATTACCTATCTCTCCCCGGTTGCTGCTGCCTTCCATCTCCCTCAGATCACTCTTACCCGTCTGGCTCTCTCACATGCACACCTGTCTGTCTTCACTGTCTTTCGAAGCTGTCTCTTTCTCATCTCTTTTTCACTTTTTTCCTTTTCTGTTTCTCGCAACTGACATCACCAGTGTCTGTCTCTGGTTCTTAACTGCCACTCTCTCAACTTTCATACATATTTCAACCTCCATACCCTCTAAATCTTTATAGTTTGCAAAATTTCTCTTTTTGTTGTTCCTGTGGGGCAAATTCTGCTTCACTGTCACAGATATAATGTTGGATTTATGATTTTAGCCGAAGTTTGAGATACAGGTTCGTTCTAGAGTACTAAGCGGAGATTAAAGTTTGCGCCAAGTTTGGTTGTAGCGAGGCAGCGCCTGCTTTGATTTGTCCTGCATGCCTTTGTACATAGGCTGCGGAAGTGGATGAGGGCCTCCCCCCAAGGTGCTGGCACGTGGGGGGCCTCAAACACTGCAGGGGTTGAGGGCCCTGGGTTAGGCATTTGGCAGTTATTGGAACCTGGGGCACTTGCCAAGGGCTTTGTCACCCTATGCATGTCATTCCATGTTGCTAATGTATATTTTTTCCCTAGATTTCATTTCTATAGGTTGGGATTTCTCATGGCAGAGTTGCAGTAAACTGAGTTGAGCTTATCAGTGGGTCAAGGTATGTTTATAGTATGCACTCTATTCCAATTTGCAGAGTTTAAACTGGAAATGTTCCTAGAACCTCCATCGCTCTATAGAGGCCGTCTGTCTCTAGTGTCTCTAGCAGAGCCGGACTGGGGACAGAAACCGGCCCTGGCAAACTGCTCAGCAGCCCCTCCACAGGGGTGAGCGGGAGTGCAGCCGAGCAGTTTGCGAGGGTCGGTTTCGGCCGATTTTGTTACCGGGGCTGATATTGCCGACCCCCCGGTAGCAAATACGGCCTCCCAGGGTCCCAAAACTGCCCCCCCTAGCAGCCTATCGGGGAAACGCCCGGTGCCCGCTATGACCAGTCAGGCCCTGGTCTCTAGTAGAAGACTGTACAGGAAAGCTTGAAGTTTTTTTTATACAAGCTCCGTTTAATTCATAACAGTCAATACTGTTTCAGTGCCGTTCACATTCTTTTATTCCCCTTTTGGCAGTGGCTGCTAGTATCAGGGCAGAGTGGTGAGGCGGGACGACGACAGACGACGACAAGAGAAACAAGCACTGGCGTTGCCAATAGGTCTCGCAGTAGGAAAGTTGGAGCTATTGGTTTTGTAAATGACAAAGCCCTTTATGTTTTTAAAATGAAAAAAAAATAAAAGGCATTGTTATTTGCAATTGTAATGGCTCCAACTTTCCTACTGCGAGACCTATTGGCAACGTGAGTGGTGTTGCGTGTGTGATTGACGTTGCGTGTGTGAGTGGCGTTGCGTGTGTGATTGGCGTTGCGTGTGTGAGTGGCGTTGCGTGTGTGAGTGGTGTTGCGTGTGTGAGTGGCATTGCGTGTGTGAGTGGCGTTGCATGTGTGAGTGGCGTTGCGTGGATGAGTGGGGTTGCGTGGATGAGTGGCGTTGCGTGGATGAGTGGCGTTGCGTGGATGAGTGGTGTTGCGTGGATGAGTGGTGCTGCGTGGATGAGTGGTGCTGCGTGGATGAGTGGCGTTGCATGGATGAGTGGCGTTGCGTGTGAGTGGGGTTGCATGGGTGAGTTGTGTTGCGTGTGTGAGTGGTGTTGCTTGGGTGAGTGGCGTTGCGTGGGTGATAGTGGGCTTGCGTGGGTGTGAGTGGCGTTGCGTGTCTGAAAGACTATTACTGGGTCACTTGCTTCGCCACTCGTCATGATCCCCGCATGTCCGCTTCCCACACTTGCTTAATTTTTATTAATATTGCTGCAAAGGCCCAGGGATAGCACACTGCTACCGGAGTGCTTGCTTCTGTTGCTTTGCATAACATCATGCATACTTGTTTTTAAATGTACTATTCTAGTGAAAGCTGATTGCGGTCTACTTTTAGGGTCTTGTGGCATGTCACTGTAAAGAAAAGTTGCATTTTACTAGCTGATACCTCATGTGATTGCATCTTCACTTGTAAATCCAGTGTATTTCACCAGCGCATTCATACCCTGGATAAAGTGGGATTTGATACTGTACATATTACGGCTGAATCAGGAACGTGGTGCATCGGCCGGGCCTCATTAGAGGAGACTGCCTGCAAAGTGCCGATAGCTCTCTGCGGCAGACAACATGAGGCCCGGGTGAGGCCTGCAATACGGCTGAATCAGGAGCGTGGTGCATCGGCCGGGCCTGATTAGAGGAGACTGCCTGCAACAGCCACAAGCTGGTGAGAGCGGCTGCTGTATCCTCGGTGTGGTGTGGCTTGGGAGGCGGCGGCTGGGGTCACACACAAACCTGGGAGTGCCGACCCGGCTCTTGGTCTTCACTCTGAGTGCCTGGCTGAGAGGGCGCCCCCTGGTGCGGCACCCCGGAAACTCCACCGGTTTGCTGGCGACTGGGGATGAGATGACTGGCTCGCCCTGGTGATCTGGATCTGCTGCCGCCCTGCATTGGGTGGAACATGCGGAGTGCCGATAGCTCTCTGCGACAGACAACATGAGGCCCGGGTGAGGCCTGCAATATGGCTGAATCAGAAGCGTGGGGCATCGGCCGGGCCTGATTAGAGGAGACTGCCTGCAAAGTGCCGATAGCTCTCTGCGGCAGACAACATGAGGCCCGGGTGAGGCCTGCAATACGGCTGAATCAGGAGCGTGGTGCATCGGCCGGGCCTGATTAGAGGAGACTGCCTGCAAGAGCCACAAGCTGGTGAGAGCGGCTGATGAATCCTCCGTGTGGTGTGGGAGGAGTGCTGTTGTGGGGAGAGAGAGGGGAGGTGCTGGTGTGGGAGGGGGGAGGTGTTGGTGTGGGAGGAGTGCTGCTAGGGCAAGGCTGTGTTGTGGGAGGAGTGCTGTTGCGGGGAGAGAGAGGGGAGGTGCTGGTGTGGGAGGGGGGAGGTGCTGGTGTGGGAGGAGTGCTGCTAGGGCAAGGCTGTGTTTGCTGGGAGAGAGAGGGGAGGTGCTGGTGTGGGAGGGGGGAGGTGCTGGTGTGGGAGGAGTGCTGCTACGGCAAGGCTGTGGGAGTTGCTGGTGTGGGAGGAGTGCTGCTAGGGGAGGAGAAGCCTGATGCCGGATGGGGGCGGGAGAGCCTGGGAATGCGAGAGGCTGGGCTTGCATGCGATGCGCGTGCATGTACACGGGAACTGCATGAAAACCGCGGGGCTGAAAGCCCTTTGGTTTCACAATGTTTTCGCCACATGAATTCTCGCTCCGCTCGATGCGCTTGCGCACATCGATAGGTCGCGAGACCTAAAAAGAAAACTATTTAACATGTGCTCGTCGCATCACCGACTCGGTGCTGTTCTGCTGCACTGCACAGGCTCCCATGTGGCCAATCAGAACGCTGCTCTCATGCATGAGAGCAGTGCCAGGATTGGCCTGAGCGCCCTCGATTTGTGCTCCCAGAGAGACTGGAAGCCTGTGCCTGCATGACTCCAACCTGGCAATGCAGACATGCAGTGCGGATGTCAGTCTGGCAGTCCTGAGATGGCCGGCCAAACCGACATACATACTGACAGCAGTGTTGAAACACTTCCCCTCCAGCCTTTCCTCCCCTGGCCCCACCCAATGACTCGTTTTAAAAATAAAACGATGATATACCCGTGTTATTATTGTTTTATTTTTCGAGTTTTGAGGATGCTAGCAGGGGCGTGGGGCGATGCTCAGGCCCGGACTGGCCGTTGCGGGCACCGGGCAATCCCCCGGTGCACCGCAAGGGTGGGGGCCGTTTTTGTTACAGGGCCGTTTTTGCAGCATAGCTGCAAAATCGGCCCTGTAACAAAAACGGCCGAAAACCGGCCCCGCCAAAGAGCTCGGTCGCACCCCCAGGGGTCCGGCCAAGCTCTTTGCCAGGGCCGGTTTTGGTTTTCAGTCCGGCCCTGGCGATGCTCCTCTGCCGTAGCAGACGAGCCACTGCTGCCTTTTGGGGGATCCAAAAAAAGGACAGTGATGCAATCATCAGTTGGAGGCAAAGCTGACTTAACCATCATTTTCTGGCACAGAGATACATATTTGCACTTTGGGCTCACATGACCAGAATCGCATATCCATGAACATCGACATAAGATAGGATCTCATCTCTTCCATCCGTTCCTCAATCTTTTATTTTTATCCTTAAAGTTCTCACTAAGGGGTTTATTTAGAGCTTGGCAACTATAGGATAGCTGCGAAAAAATTGGCCGATGTTTTGTCTGCACTATTTAGAGTGTGGACATGGCTCTGCACACCCAGAGCCTTTCCCAGTGACACTGCCACATATTGGCACACTTTACCGCTGAATATGTGCCTTGCTCTCTCCCTTTTTAAATCTAGAAAGTCTTTGAAAACATGGCTGCTCTCACATTAATTTCTTCCTGAGAACTAAAGTAAGGAGGCAAAGGGGTCTGAGAGTCATCTCTAGCGCCAAGAAGGTTTTGTGTACTTGCGCTCTACAAATAACTAACGTAGCATACTATATCTCACCATAGTAAATTTATGGACCAAAATTAGCTGACTACATGGTCTTTGAAAGGGGAAATACCTTTTTACTGAAATGTCAATAGTTATTGTGGGGCCTTAAATTTCAGACCTGGATTCTATTGTTATTTCCTATGAAACTATTTTTGGATCTTTATAAATCACAATTTGTGGACATACCAGCAAGGTCTTTAGGGAAAAGTCCAGTTGTGCATGGTTTAATTCAAGTTGCAGGAATTTTGGGGGGCGCTCTAATGAAGAGTTTAAAAGGCGGAGCTAGGTATGATATTGTTAATATAAAGGTGGAGTACAAAGAGGCACTCCGCCAGGCCAAAATTGATTGAAAGCATGAGATGTGGGAAGATCTGGTAGCAGCTACCAAGGCAGGGATCTCAAGGCTTTCTGGGGAGTAGTGGCCCACGCCAAGTGGAATGCCACTACTAGTGTTGAATATAATTTACAACAGCAGACCAGGGTGGACCATTTTCAAAAATCTGTGCAGTCAAGCCTGACCTTGAGAATATCCACCTCAGCAAAGTTCCATGTCTCCCTTCGGCTGACGGGCCTCCTCTATCCTTTCAGCATAAAGATATCTTGGCAGCCATTATGGAACTCCCGGCACACAAAGCGAATGGCCCTGATTCAATCTCGGGGGATCTTTTGGGTCACACATTTTCAATTTTTGTTGCAATCTATTTTAGCGGGTGGCATGATTCCTGTCTCATTACAGACTGCAGAGATTGCCCCTATTTACAAAAAAGGGCCTAAAGAGGACAAGGGGAATTATCGGCCCATCACCCTTATTGATACGTCCCAGGAACTTTTCTGTCGGCTGATTCTGGGGCCTTTGCTTGACTGGGCTAAGGACAACTCCATCTTTTCTGATCGGCAGGCAGGGTTCAGGAATAGGGTCAGCACGGTAGATCAAATCCTCAGTTTCCACGCCCTATACTGGAAAAGAGTGACGATTGACAAGGGACACTAGTATAATGTCTTTGTCGATCTAAAGACAACCTTTGACTCTAGCCCTAGGTCAAAACTATGGGAAGTTCTGGACAAAAAGGTGTTCCCAGTAATATCCTGTATGTTCTTATTAGATTGCAAGCGTACAATTTGGCCAGAGTCAGGTATGACAACACTGGTGAGCTTACTGAGTCGTTTAACTTTGAAACAGGTGGCGTCCGAAAGGGTTGTGTGCTGGCACCGACATTGTTTACTCTTTAAATTAACCCTTTGAGTGCTGCCATCAACCGTTGGCCGTCGCGAGCACTCCCTCCCCAGTGCTGCGCACGATCAACAGCCGACGCAGCCCCGTCCACCCTTTAGAACGCCCACACCGCGGCGGAAAAACGCCTGCGGTTAAGGCATTAATGGTTCATGCACTTGATTTTCCCAGGAACGACACATCTAAACTTGGCCCTGACAAAATTGTAATTTTGCTTTTTGAAGATGATATGCTTTAAATTTCCAAAACCCTGTTTGGTGTGCAGGCTCTTCTTGACAATTTTTTAACTTTTTGTAGGCACCACGGCATTTGTATACTTGGGGATTGTTTGAATCAAAAAATTAGCTGGTCCACGCAGATTAGGGGATGCTGTTTAAAACTCCAACAAGAAGCTGGTGCTTTAGCTAAGATGCGCAAGTAGGTCCACATTTGTTCTGTGGAACTTGCATTGGGGATACATAACATCAAAGCCAAGAGCACTGCTATGTATGGCGTAGAATTGTGGGGCCATGCCAAGTGTGATGATCTCAGTAAAACTTAGCATAGGTTTGTAAGGCGTATTCTCAATCTGTTGCAGGGTTCCCCGCACCTTCCTCAATCAGTTCTTGGATTTTGGGAGTGTCCCCATAAACCACTTAATTATGTATTGTCCTGTTTCATATTGGCATAGACTGTGGTATACGGGAAACATCCTTTACGACGCAACTTTTAGTACGCAGTACCTTTACAACGCAGGTTTTTCAACGCAAGTCATTACAACGACTTGTGCTGGGGGGGGCGCTCTAGGATAGGTAATAGTTTAATTTACTATCCAACACCTTCCCTACTATCCACGGGGACTGGAGTTGGAATAGTAAAATAAACTATTCACTATCCAGCACCCCCCAACGCAAGTCGTTGTAATGACTTGCGTTGAAAAACCTGCGTTGTAAAGGCATGCGTGGTAAAAGCATGCGTTGTAACAACGTACGTCCATGGTATACTGATGAATTAGAATCATATAGAATTGGGATTATAGCGCTTTTAAAATCCCTGGCTTGTGAAAAGATCACCTGGTTTGCCCATCTTAAGGCAACATTGTATGAGATAGGCCTCCCTTCACTCTGGGATACACTTGGTACAGCCATAAGAGTACCCCACTCTCTTGTTTAGATATGGTTGTGGGAACTGCAATCTGTCAAAGCAGGTAGTTTTTCCGACCATTTTTTTAGATGTCAAGCTTGTTCCTGCTTATGAAGTGTTTATGAATACTCTTCAAGCTCCCATCCCTGTGCAATTTTTTTTTAAATGGCGGTAAGGGTTTTGCCGTTGAATAGTTACTTTATGAGGTGGGGTACCCAGTACTGTAGTTCCAAAGTATGTCCTTCTTGTAGTCTAGCAGTGGAAAGCCCACACCAATTTGTCTTCTTTTGTCCTGCTTGTATAAGACCAAGTAGAGCATGGATCAGACCATGTAAAAGTTTCGTTTGTCGGCATTATTAGTATGCACTATGCACCCTACGCTTGGATATCAGTGAAGAAATAGTGTATTGCGATGACGAAATATCTTCATGCTGCTTGGTTCATCCATATGCGCAATGTGAAACCATGTAAGCGATAACTTGTATTAGTGCGCTTCTTTTTCCTGTCCATGCTACTTGCTGTTATATTTCTGTTGGGGTCTCCCTCTTCCAATTTTATTGCACGTTTTTTTTGACTGTGTCATTGTTCTGCTTATGCATTTCTGGTATTTATTATTTTAACTCATTGGCTTATATTATTATTGTGGTGTTGTGTTGTATGGATCTGTGTATCCAAATTAAAAAATGTTGACAATGATGATGAAATGTCATAGAATGACAAAAAAAACTATGAATATGAGTTCACAATCATTAAGTTGACAATAGCAGTAAATGTGCTTTTTTTGCAAGACACTTCAGATACAACATGTGTCTGATCAGATGGCATTAATCAGGCTTACCTCAGTATTTAGGCTGTGGCCTCCAAAAAGGCTGCTGTCTGTAGTTCATTGCTATGCAGACCCTACACCTTAACGCAATTTTGCAATCACTAAAAAATGTGCACATTATGCAGTTTTAATTAGTCTCCCAAAAAGAAGCCCTTCTGAGAGCAAAAAGAACTAAAAATAGCATACTTGTTGGCAGCCAGCTGCTGCTCAGAGGCTGGATTTTATTTCCAAAGAGGCATGGAGCACAGATATCCAGGGGCTAGGAAGCAAAATGTGCATAGCTTCCAAGTGGATTCCTGTCACACAAAAGCAGTTGCATTCTGGGACATATGGTCCCACTGGAGCATGTCTCTGAACAGGTACTAAACATGTAATAGTGACCCAGCTCCAAACTTCACACACAGATCTCTCATTTGCCATGTATGTACCATGAGTAGGATAAGCAGGCTTGCTTTTCTACTTTACCTTCTGGTAACTGTAGTTCAGGATTTAAAAACTAAAACTAAAACTACAAGTACCAGAATTTTAAGTAAGAGCCAGGATGGGATGGGCAACTCTCTCCTGAGAAGGGGTACAATTAGGGCTTTGCAAAAGTACTTTCTCAAGCTTTGCTGCAAAGCATAATTTCACCCTACCCAATCAGGGCCCATCTGTCCGCCCAGCTGCATATATTGGTACTCTGAAGGGGCAGTAGTGGGGCACCAGGGGCCTCATTTATGAAAAGTGACGCATTGCTGCATGAAAACAGCTATGCGTCACCTTTCACTGCGCACTCTTTGCGACACCAATGATGCGTCATATTTAATGTATGGCGCATCATGGCGCAAGGAGTTACAGATACGTCAGTATTCTGACGTATCTGTAAGCGCAAAAGTGACGCATTGCTGGAGTGTGTCACAAAAGTGACGCAACTCCAGCAATGCGTCCCTTCACATAGGGAAAGCCTCATGTGAAAGGGCCTGCGTCAGTCTTACGCCTGCTGTGAGGCAGGCGCAAGATTTTGACGCAACGGTGTCCTAAAACTGACGCAGTGAAATCTCATAGATTTCACTGCGTCACTATTACAAGGCTTTTTGCGGGGGAACGCCCCCTCTGCATACTTTATACCTGACGCAGGTATAATGTGGCGCACGGGTTTAAAAAGTGACGCATCTACCTAGATGCGTCACTTTTTAAATATGGCGCAACAAGGCGCATTTTTTATGCCGCTGGTGCGTCACAAAAAGTGAAGCACGGCGGCGCAAAACTGATGCAAGGCCTCATAAATAAGGGCCCAGGTATATGGGTATACACTCAGGGGCGTAGCTTGGTCAGTAAAATTTGGGTGTGGGTGGGCGTGCTTCAGAATTTCTGACAATCAGGCCAGCACAAAATGTTTAAATACATTTTACGACAAGCAGGATGCATGAAAGTAGCCTAAGGGGCAGTGGAAAGGGCGTGGAATGGGGATTGTTAGGAGAACTGAGAGAGAAAACACAATATTTTGCAAAATAACCAATATTTTTAAGAACTTTGAAAAAAGAGAGCGAGAGTGTGTTTGCTCGTTTTTGTCTGTGTATATGTAAAAACTCCTGCTGAAATCCAACTGATTTCTCACAGTATCTGACTGAAAGCACCTGTACCCAACTACTTATCAGAAACCAAATATATTAGGTAGGGTGTAACACCCCAAACAAACCCCCTGTATATACTGAGGGGAACTGGGAGCCTGAGCACCCTACATGTGTATATTCAGAGATCAGTGGGCGGGGCTGTTGAAACACCATGCGTGGCAGGATCAGTGTTTAATTTGATCTGGTGCTCAGCATTGACACTTAATCATCATCACCAGCGGTTTTCACGAGCACCAGTTAAGGATACATTCATTTATGGTAGGTACGGGGAGATTAAGTGATTTGCCAGAATCACAGGACGTTGAGCAGATGCCGAGAATCGTACCAGGTTCCCAAGCTCCAAAGTCAGTCGCTCTGGCCATTACACCACAACCTATCCCCCTTTGATGTTTTGTAGTCGGTTCTGTTTTAGGTGTCGCTAACAGCCGAAATGGGCTGGTGCAAGCTTCCTCCTGACGAGAGCACCAGCACTTTTTTTAACCACTGCCCGGGATGGGTGTATCGGGATGTGATGCATGTGATAGAATTCCAGGTTTTTGGGAAGTGGTGTCCTTCAATCAAACCTATTAGAGCCGAAGCATGATGATTTTTGCTGAGATTTAAAGCTATGAATGCAAAATAGCCCGATCTCCGCGGTAGCCCCTTAACCCACTGAGCTATATTACCAAAAATCATGGGGGCAGATTTACAAGCCCCTTGCGCTTCTTTTACACTGCTGTTGCGTCACTTTTGTAACGCAGCGGTGGCGCAAAAGATGCGCCGTGGTGCAGGGTATTTACAATGTGACGCATCTGGGAGATGCGTCAAGTCGTAAAGCCCTGCGCCATAAGGAGGCATTCCAGCGCAGGGGGGCGTTCCTGCGCAGGAACGCCTCCTAAAAGTGGCTGAGTGAAATCTACAAGATTTCACTCACTCCCTTTTAGGCCAATGCTGCGTCAAAACCCTGCACCTTCTTGAAGCAGGCGTAAGGCTTGACGCAGCATTGGACAGATAGGGCCCCCCAGAGCATTGCTGGAGCTGCGTCATGCTTGCGAAGTAACTCCAGCAATGCGCTGCCTTTACGGCACAGATGCGTCACGCATCTGTGCCATTTTTGCCCCATGGTGCGCCGCATTGTAAATGCGGCGCACCATGGGTGGCGGAGCTGCGGCGCACAATAACTGGCGCATCCCTGGCCAAAGCTGTGAAGCACAGGATGCCAGTTGTGGGACTTTCTAAAGTGGTAACAGCAGGGTACCACACTTAAGGGGTCTCTGGGGGAGCTGGAGGAGAGAAGCAGTAATACCCAGTAATGCATATTTTATTGGCCACTGACGGATAAAGCAGCATAGACGTGTGAAGAGTTGACGTTTTAATGTATGCTGTATGTAGATCTCTGCAGCTTAAACCACTGAGCTGTGTAAGTTGGTATGGTGAAATCTACTACATTTAACTTCCTGAAGTTCACTCAAAATGCTAAAGTTAATGCAACTATCTGCTAAAAATCGTCAGTTTTTTCTAACCAAATTTAGAAGCTTTGCCACAATTTCGCGGTGGATGAAATAATGCGACCACATGTGTCCCTTTCAAATTCTGCTTTAAACCAAACCTGATTAAAAGCATTGAATGTGCAAATCGAAGTTTATGTAAGTGACCTTTAGGGGTGGGAAAACACGAGAAGTAGGATGGCACACATAGTTGTTGTATTACCTCTTCCACACAATGAGAATATGGATACACTAGAAGATGATGAAAAAGTGGCCCTATTTTTCAACACGATCTCGATGGAATCTCTGCGGGAGAATGGGAACAACACATGTCTCGCGATTCCACACTCCAAGACGTATGCAAATTCGTCAACACCTCTTGGCCAGAGAAACGCCGTCTTCACGATAATGCCAAAGTTTATTGGGAAATAAGAAATGAACTCAGTTGGGAAAATGGTGTGTTGTACAGGATTGGCAAAGCCATAGCCCCCATCACACTCAGAAACAAAATTCTTAAACTTTGCCACATTGGTCACCTTGGCATTTCAAAAACTAAGCAAAGAGTCAGAACCAGTTACTGGTGGCCTGGCATTGACAAGCAAATTGAAATCCAGATAAGAAACTGTGTAGAATGCTGTGTTTCAGATATCTGTCCTTGTGCCAGCACCCGTCATGCACCATTTGTTCTCATGAGAAGCAGACAGCCCCTGAGTATAGACCTAGGTTGGATGCCTACTTCCAAACAACTAGAATGGTCACCAGATGTCATCAGAAATAACATAATCAAGGCGCAAAAATACTACAAAGAATGGTATGATTCCAAACATGGTGCTAAAGAACACTCATTTAAGGTGGGCGATCTTGAAAAAGTTTGCTTAGAAAAGAAAGTGAGAAAAGGAGAAAGCAAATTCACTGCTCCTTTTCAAATCGATGAACTTTATAACAATGCAGCCAGACTCAGTTATGGGAAAGTGTGGCACATGAGTAGATTGGCCAGATATCATCATGGAGCCAATGTACCCAATAAACTTCAACATAATACTTATTGCAAAGATCTGTGGGTTGATTTTGATAGGACCAGTTTAGAACATGGTTGCATGCCCAGAAATGAGATTTCACACAATCTCCCACCTATCACTGACTCCGCTGATTGTCACTCATCAGACCAGTCAGTTGATGTCAGTCCTCGCGCTCCGATACCCAATCGGAGTTGTTACGGTGACTCACACTCTGACTCTGAAGTCATGTCTGACGGTCATCGCTTCAGTGGTAGGTTCGGTAGAACCAGTAATGATCCTCACTCTGACACTGAAAGTGTTCCTGATACCCACTTGGTCATGGGAAGGTTTGGGAACCATCCGCAAACCCAAACTGACTTTGTTTGTGACTAAAGGCGCATAGTTAAACATACATTAATGTTTATGTAATATCACATTATGTGATTTATTTGTTAAACATTCAAGAGAGGAAGATGTGTTGTATTCCAGTTCTGCAACCCTCTCGTGCTCCTTGCGCGTGACGGTGACAATCCATCTCTCCTGCACGAGAGTACCCATTGACCCCTCTCCTTTCCCATTGGCCCCTCAAGATTCCACCCTCCCACATGTCCCTCTCCAACTACCAACTGTCAATCTTGAGATTCCTTTCCTTACTTAAACACCGCACTAGGTGTGGGGCTGTTAATAATAAACTTACTATTAATATTTACTATTCAGTCTCCTTCATCTACTTTCTACAATAGTGATGGCGACAATATTCGATGGCGTTATCTAGACAACATAAAAGGGTACTAAAATACAGAGATTCCAAAGCATAATGAAATCAAATGTGCCTTAGCCCGGTATGCTAGATATCTACAGGTAGAGATGAGTGCTAAGGTAGATTAAATTGTTGACCTTAACCTAAAGCCCTGGATGCAGAAATCTAGGATAGATTTTAATAGGATAAATAATCTGCATCTGCATCTCACATTAATGGGCAGGTGCAATGTGATCAAAATGCTATTTCTCCTTAGAATTTTATATTTTTTAAGAGCTATCCCACTGGAAATGAGCAAAGCTAAAAGACATACAGCCAGATAAATTGGAAAAACGAATTAATACATGCACCCATACGGCGAGATTAGAGCCCTAAAACACTTATTTTGCTGGATACATATCAACAAGCATTGGCACAATCCAACAGGATTTTCACTGGCCTCATTTGCTGGTTAAGCTTTCTCGGCACATGCTATAGGTGTACAGCCATTTCTATAAATCCTACCCACAGGGGTGCAATAAAGGTCCCCCAGGCCCTAAGGGGTGCAATAAAGGTCCCCCCGGCCCTAATGCTGCCAAAACAAATAGGCCGCTCTACCAGCAGCTAGTAAGTAAAATATGATTGGGTGCCCTGACCTTCTCATACCTATGGGGCCTGGTGCTACTGAATCTCCTGCGTTAAAAATAGCGGCCCACCTGCCCCTGCCGAGATGTAGTAAATAAATAAATAAATGTAGGTGCAACCTGAGTTCAAGCAAGTCTCTGTCAGGAGCACTTGTTTCTGCCTTCCGTTTGATCTGTCGTTGAGTCATGTTAACTGTGCACGTCTCCTTCTGCCAACCCACCCTCATTTAGTGCAACTGAAAAGAACAGTAATTACTTTATGCTTAGTCACTTTCCGGAGCCCTTGGCAACAACAATGAGTCAGCACCGATACACAGTGACAACCTTCGGCAATAGTAGACCTTTCTCTGTAAACACAGGGAATAGTACAAATGAAAACATTTTTTGATCTATTTTGGCACCGTTTTTTGGAATAAAAATCTTGATCAGGGGGGCGTGGCCAAGATGGCGGCGAGATAGGACGTGGGTCCCTATCCCTCCGGCGCCACCGCTACATAGCATTGGATTATCGCCCTACCCGGCGCCCATCCAATCCTGCAGGCCGGTGAGCTGAATCGAGGCGCTGTCCTGGACTTGATGGCGGGCTCCGTTTTGGGATTTGAATGACCTGCTCCGCTGTGCCACCCTTCCCGGCCCAGGCATTGCTGCGGCCTGGCGGGAGATGTGCGGCCGGGTAAAAGGCTGAATGTCATCGTAGCTTGCTGGTCTTTAGGGCGGCCCATCAGGGAGTGTATAGTGGTGGTGCACCTACCCCCACCTGTATCGGACCCCCCAATGGCCCGGTCATTGGCGCGATCGCGAAGGATGCAATTTGGAGGCGGCGCCATTTGGGGACTTCAATGGGGCCTTCCCGGGCCGTGTTGGAAATGGCGGCCGGGAATGAGTGACAGTTTGGGCCTATCCTGCAGCTGCGGGACAGCAGCCAGCCTGAGTCCACGAAAGTAGAAGGGACCTGACCTGGTGCAGTAGCTGGAAGTTGCAATTCATACGGAGGCGGCACTTCACTGCAGGGCCTGCAGATGAGGAATAGCGGGCCAGGGAGAGTGGCGTAACTGAGGCAGTGAGGCCCAGTCTGCAGTTTGGCAGACGGCGTTGCCTCCTGTTGGTCCCTAGAGACAGGGAGCAGTGAATGCGAGGACGTGCTGCACTGTCTAATGCCAGGTGTTGGTGCGGCTGAGCATACGTGGCTTAGAGAGACTGGGGCAATCCTGTGCCTGCCTCCATGAGGGGGACAGTGACTTTCATCCTCGTAGCACTGGCACTGCTGCATATATTACCCGCGCAGTCTCTCCCGCTGCCACTGGCCGTGCAAGCTGCTTGGGGGGCCTCTGGAGCTGTGGCTGCCCTGGCGATCTCTGCTGTCTGGTTTGGACTTGGGGAGTGAGTCTCCTGGAAACCGGGAGAGTGTTGGTGGTTTTTTCAACCTGTGTGAGTGCCACGTGGCTAGCTGCAGGACATTGGCTTGGTGACTATAGAGGTTTCCATCTTGCCGGTGCGGCTCTCTGATTTGCACTGGTGGGGGAGTTGGACACCCACGCGGCCTGTGCTCCTTGTGGACACTTTCTCCCCTATTGACATACGGGGTTGAATGTACAACGGAATCCTCCTATTTCCTACACTAACCCTAAGTTGCCAGGCAAGGGCAAATCCCTGAGGAGGGTACTGGCAGGAGCACAGAGGGTGTGAAAGTGGTGCACGCCTGTGTTAGGAAACAGTAGGTGACTCTGCTGGCTCACCAAAGGTAGACTACTGCAGATTGCTGGTATGGCTGGAGAAGGGCCGGTAGTATTGGGTGTTCTTGCCCGTTACTCCTACGCAGTAGGAAAAGATAAAGGATCGTCCTGTGACAGGCATTCGACCCCAAGATGTCCTCCACGCGGGGGAGAAGAGACAAATCCCTAAAAGACCTTTTGCAGAAGACAACGGGGCACTGCGCAATGCAGTCGGCAGCAGGAACGGCGCTGATGAACGGGGAGGACGCTCCAGCAACGAAGGCCTTCATGGTTGAGCTTTTCTCCGCCATTAAAGAAGACATTCAAGACCTCTGCTCACAGCTGTCTGCGGATCTCCATAAGGTCCGGCGGATGTGGATGGAATTGGAGAAAGGGTGGTGACATTAGAGGAACTTGACTTAAGCAGAGAAGACGATCTGCACCAACTGCAGCAGGAGATGATGCGCTTCGAGACCAAAACATAGACCTGCAGGCGCACGCGGTGGACTTGGAGAACTGCTCCAGATGTAACAATATAGGGATCCCAGCAGTCCTGTGGAAGAGTGAAGGCGACGACCTCCGTGACTATGTCAGTGCCTTGTTCCTGCAGATCCTTGGTGATGAGGAGGGGCGGGAGATACAAATGGACTGTGTCCACCAAGTGGGGCTGCCGCGTGGTGCTAAGGCTCCCCCCTGACATCCTCATCGGCGTGCATGATTTTCAGCTAAAGGAACGCATCCTACGTAGAGCTAGAGACCTTAATCCAATACAATTTTGCGGTCATCAACCGGTACTTTATCAGGACTTAGCAGCTGCCACATTGATTAAACTCAGAGACTTGAAGCCTATCACCAACCATCTACGAGAACAGAAGATTCCTTAATCTTGGGGCCATCGTTTCCACCTCATCTTCAAATTCCAGGGCAAATTGCTGCAGTTACGGTCCTTGGAGGAAGCATGTGACTGGGCATTGACAGACCTCCCATTGGGTCATATGAAGATCAATCACTTCCTCACAGACGTCGGTGCTCCTCCGAATGGCAATCAGCAGGGAGACCGTTTCCAAGCCCTGTGCCAGACACAGCTGCTAACAAGCTAGAACAGGAGGCAGCCCTCTCATCAGTTACTCAAGTGACCGACAACCCAGTGACACCTTGATGTTCTTAGAATAGTGACCGAGTGGGCACTTCATTTGGGGCCAGAGGGAGGAGGCCCATCGATGAAGCGCAGTGCTTCTACACCCTAGACATTGGTGTGCTGGACACGTTGAAGTTCGTGGGCTGTGGGCCTCGGCCACGTCTTCCTCTGTACGGTATGGTCCAAGTTGGGGGTGTGCCATGTCCCCTTGAACATTTGACCTATGAGACAGACTTTTGTCACTCCACTGGATTTTCTGTTTTTTCTATTTGGTTTTGTTGTTATGTTTCACTCGCGACTTAGGGTTTTTGGGACTGATTTTGGGGCGACACATCAGTTTGTAGGCAGGGTTGGCAGTTATTTGTTCCAAGTGTCTTGGGGGCTCCGCATCAGTTCTCAGGCAGGTTTGGCAGGTGCCTGGATCAAGAAAGGTGAATTAGACTGGTCCAGGCTCAGGTGGGATTGGGCAGCTAGATGTCTCTCTTTTCCCCTTTAGATTCGATGGGTAGGGACTTGAAAATTGTAAGCCTGAATGTACGAGGGTTGAACAACCCAGTTAAGAGCTCTGCAATACTTTCTCTCTTAGAAAATGCTAAGGGGGATGTCAAAGATACTAAGCGGATGAGAGATAAACGTTTCCCACTGCAGCTGTGGTCCTCAGGGTTGGCTAAGAAAAATGGGTTTGTAATCCTCTTTAGTGCGCATTCACAATGCAAAGTCATCTCCACTGTGTCAGATATCAAAGGCAGGTTTTTAGCACTCCACGTACAATGGGAAGACACACAAATGACAATAGGGTCTTTATATGCCCCGAATGACCAACAAGAACCCTTCTTACGGCTAGCCCTCTCTGAAGTTCTTGCCTCTCCAGATGAGGCACTTTTAGTGGGAGGTGACCTGAATGTGGTGATGGACCCAGCGGTGGATAGATCAGAGCAAAGATCGCATCAAACGGGGGCACTGTCGCAGGGAGGGAAGCAATGGTTAATTGACTGTGGGCTGAGTGATGTGTGGTGTACCCAACACCCGAATGAGCCTGATTACATTTACTACTCTGCAGCTCACAAAACCTATGCATGATTAGATCACTTTTTTGCTTCCCCCCCTCTCCTTTCTGGCTTGCACTCAGCAGATATCCCTCCCTGTTCCCTTTCAGACCATGCCCTCATATCGGTACTACTCACATCTCATGGCAAGCGTTCATCACCGCTGGGCTGGCGTCTTTTGGACTCCCTTTTGCACTCGGAGGAGGTCCCTACTCGCATTCAGAATACTATAGAACACTACCTTGCAGAAAATGACCAAGCGGGTACTCTTCTCGCGGGGGTATGGGAAGCTTTGAAACTAGGAGTTCGGGCAAATTTATTGCAATCGCAGCATCTTTTGCGCGGTTACGCAAAGAAAAGCATGCAGAACTGGAAAGAGAGGTGGGAGAACTGCAAGCAGTTCACAAACGGACTGGAGCTCCCAGAGTCTGGAGGGAATTGGAAACACAGCGATGAATGCTGAAACACCTAGACTTGGACAGGGCAGAGCATGCCCTCCTAAGACTTCGTTATAAATTCTATCTCAGCGGGACAAGGGAGGGAAGATGTTGGCACACAGATTGCGGTCGCGAACACAGATGACTGCTATCCAGTCTATTGGAGATATGAATGCGGTGGAGAATAACACAAACACCCTTATTGTCGACACCTTTCGCCAGTTCGATCAACGCCTTTACACAAGGGGGAATGCTTGCTCACATAACATAAAGGAATACTTAAACTCTTGCGATATCACTCCTTTGTTTAAATCATTGGCTGACACCTTATGCTCAGCCATTCGAATAGAGGAAGTCATTTGTACGATTGAAGGTGGCCAAATCCCCGGGTCCGGATGGCTTCCCAGCACTGTTTTACAAAGCATTCTGCGTGGAGCTGGCTCCCCTTTTAACAAGACTTTTTACCTCTTTAGTCGATTCTGGGGAGGTGACACCCGCAATGTCCGAGGCGGCCATTTCTGTCATTCTTAAACCTGGAAAGGATCCTAAGGAGTGCAGGTCGTACCGGCCAATTTCACTCTTTAACATCGCCGCAAAGCTATTCGTCAGTATATTGGTAGCTCGACTTAGTCCCTTGATGGATGACCTTATTGACCCGGACCAATCCGGCTTTATCCCGATGCGGCAAGGAGGGGACAACACCAAACAGCTCCTCCACCTCATAGACTTACTTCACCAGTCCCGTACTCAGACCTTCTTGCTTTCAATCGATGCAGAGAAGGCCTTTGACCGCGTCGACTGGGGCTATTTATTTGCAGTCTTGCGGGCTTTCAAATTCGGCAATAACTTTGTCCAATAGGTCCAGTGCCTATATGCCTCCCCCAAGGCTGCGGTGTGGGTGAACGGGTGTAAATCGACCCTTCTTCCCATTGCCAGGGGAACGCGGCAGGGTTGCCCCTTGTCCCCGCTGCTATTTGCGCTCTATATGGAGCCTTTTGCCCTACGCATACGATCCAATCCTGACATTGTAGGTATCAAATTTGGCGCTGACACACACAAAATCAATACTTATGTGGACAATGTCATCCTCTCACTCACACAACCCCATTCAACACTGCGGCATCTATCGAGAGAGCTCCTTGCTTTTGGAGATGTCGCGGGATTCAAAGTTAATTTTTCGAAATCGCAGATTCTTAACATCTCTATTCATGAAGCTGGGGTCCAGGACCTGCAAAAGGATTTCGCTTTCCAATGGGCTCACACAGACATCACGTATTTGGGTGTTCAGCTGACCTCGTCTATCACTAAAACCACTGCCCTTAATTATAAATTATTGTTGGAGCAAACGACCAAGGCATTGTCCGACTGGTCCCGTCTCAATCTGGCATGGTACGGGAGGTTACCAGCAGTGAAAATAACTGTGCTCCCACGCATCCTACACATCTTTCAAATGATTGCTGTGAGTCCCCCCTCCAGGCACCAGTCGTAAATTGCAGGGGCTCCTTAACAAGTTCCTGTGGGATAATAAGAACCCGCGGCTTGCGCTATCCCTAGTAACCTCTCCGAAAGCTAGCGGTGGGCTTGGCTTCCCGCTAGTGAGTGCTTATTACTAAGCATCTTGCCTTCGCAACATTACGGAATAGAACAGGCCCTTGTCCAGTAACCACTGGAACTTTATGGACCAAACAGTGGCCGGCTGTTATATCTGGCGCGAGCTGTGGCTCCTGCGCAGACACAGGGCTTGGGGCCTATACTCCTCTCCGGTTATATCGCCGACCCTTAAGGTGTGGGACCAGCTAGCATGCCAGAAGGGATGGACCACGTTCCCCTCCCCCATGACCCCTATTGTGGACAACCACGATTTCCCGCCAGGTTGCGCATCACCAGTCTTCCACCGCTAGAGGGAGGAGGGTTGTAAAAGGGTGGGTTCTCTCTTTGACCTAGACGGCTTGATTCCCTTTCCCCAACTGCGCAAGGATTATTATGATCTACCAGAGTCGTACGCTTTCCATTACTTACAGCTTGCACACTAGGTGACACAGCCCTCACACTTCGCTCTCATATCCTGCCCCTTGACGACTTTTGAAAAGTGGCTGGTCTGTAAAAAGGATAACCGTAAACTCACATCTGAACTGTACGCTATGATTATTGCATGCCCTAAGAAACAACGCACAAAAGCACAGGTTCGTGGGAGACTGAATTAGGGCGGCCCTTAACGCAAAAAGAAAGGGAACACATCTTCGATCGGGCGCATCACACTGCTTCAAACTCAGCGGGTGCGGAATCTGCCTATAAAGTCGTGGGATAGAACTAAGTCACACCTCTTCTGGCAGGGGTGTGGTCTTACTGGCACTTTGGTACATTTACTGTGGCATTGCCCAAACTGGTGGAGTATCGGACAACAATCCTCGACAACCTTGATGCTGCATTTCAGATTACATTTCCACGAGCACCTGAGCACACATTACTGGGACTTCCCCATTCTGGGTCCTTCCCTTTGCGATCACTGAGGGGTAAGCAGATGGCCCTGGCATTGCTTGCTGCAAGGCAGGTACTGCTGGCGCCGTGGGGGTCCTAGTCGGCTCCAGACCCTCAAGATTGGATTAAGAGGTTATCGCATCTCTTAGAAATGGAGCACCTTTCGCTCAGTGCAGAAGGGAAGGGCACGGAATATTCAAAAATATGGGCCCCATTCTTACAACTCCTTACCAAAGACATCAGGGAAGTTACATGCTCGAAATACTTGCAAATCTTACAGCTCATACCACTGGAACCACCAGATGCCTCCGATAAGTAATCTGAAAGAAGCGAGCCAGGGACTGGCTGCTAGGGAGAGGTAAAAGTGAACATCCTGAACTGATGCGGAGGGAGGTTTGGGGGCTAGGGTGGAGGGATGTGGGGTTGTTTGTCTATTTCTCTGTTTCATATTGTTCTATGAAAGTGGTATGTTACCCAAGTGCCCTATCATTGTGCTAGGGACTGAATCTTATCGCTGGTCACCCTCTGGGATGTAGATCTAAACGCTGTGAAATGTCTCTAAGATTACGCTCTGCTGGCGCCCTGCTGTAGGCAGCTAAGCTGTGTATTACTGTTCTTCTACCACGCAATAAAAAACGATTGATTCTAAAAACCTTGATCACTGTCTTTAGATTTTAAAAAAACGTACGACGGGCGAAGAGTCAGCCGTCACTGGAATCTCGTGCTGGCAGCCAACACGGGCTGTCGCTGTTGGTGTGAAGAGCAGGTCTGGCCCAAGCAAGTTGTCATGGGAGGTTATTTCTTGGCATGAAAAGATCACTTAATGGGGGCAGGAGACCAAAACTTCTGTTTCTTCACCTGGAGTTTAGGAAGAGTACACTCAAATGCCAGCCAAGTGTTCAGGATGCGGGTTGGGGATCAAGGCTCACCCCAGGAGAGGCCAGCAGCAGAGTATTGGTAGGTCCTGTTCGTGCTGATCTAAAGGAGAGTTGCAAGGAGACCTCCTGAAGCTTGCTGGGTTTCTGTAGCTCAAACAGGAGGTCAGCCTACAGACCCTTGGAATACCTTTGGGGAGCCTGGGTTCACGGCAAGCAAGTCCAGTCTTTCTTCTTCAGACAGGAGTGTAGTCCTTCTTCCAAATCTTCCACAGGTCCAGGAGGCCGCAACCAGCATTGTCTCTATACTGTTTGAACAAGAAACTAGCTTGTCTCCCATCAAGGATATTATTTACCGCCAAGTAATCTGTCAATTATTCATTGCACAGTATCTCCAGTACCTTAGTAGCCAAAGTGAAAAGGGAGATGGTATATGGTTAGTTAATGTCAGGAGATCAAGTCCCTTCCTCAAAAAGGATTACTCCTCACCTCTTTCTACTCCTGTGGAAATTCTATGGTTCTGAGGAAAAGTATAAATATTTCCACCAGCTTAAATCTGATAGTCCATATGGATAGTTTGTCAGTCAGCTAATTACAAAGCACTTACAAAGAAGATGTAATGCCAGATTTGCAGATTGTTCATGAAAATCCTTTAACTATGGTAAAATTGTCCCAGGTAGGGAAGGGCCCAGAGGTTATTCTGCGGGTGTGGCTCTTCTTCTAAAGGGCTATGTGTTTGCATTCATAACATTTATGCCTTTCGTCTTTTTGGTTCCATTCTTCATCAGAGTTTCCAGTGGTCCAATCACTTTTTTTCAGCAGTATATCATTTCTGATTTGTAGCTGACTTGTGTCCAATCCTTAAAAAAATCCATCTTTCTCCACTTTCCTTTTAATATGATGTGGAGCGTGTTCTGCTATAGAAGAAATCAATATCTTGTGGCACCAGAAATCTCCCAGATTAAATACAGTAAAAAAATCAAGATATTGTAATATATCTACTAAGAGAAGCAGGCACTTCTAATGCTATCTAGCGATTTTATGACAGAATCATGCATGCGTTTTACACGCATACCTTTTCAACGCTAGCCTTGGAACGAACACGTTGTTACGACACATACCTTTTGCACGCAAGTCATTAAAATGACTTGCCTTAGGGGGACACTGGACTTTGGATTAGTATCATTTACAATTCCAACTCCAGTCTGTGCAACAGTAGGGAAGGTGTTGGACTTTGAATCCAACACAACTCCACTAATGCACCCCCTTAAAGCAAGTCATTATAATGACTTGCGTGCTAAACGAATCCGTGGTAACGACACGTTCATTCTATTGCCGGCGCTGCAAAGGCACAGCGTGAGTCCGGCTTCGTACTAAAGTATATTTCCCTTTCCAGCTCCATTGTTTACCTACCAGTGCAGCACAATCTCCTTCAAATTCATTGTCGTACGTTCTTATGTCGGTCCGGCTGATGTTACGCAGAGTAGAGTAGTGAGAAAGTCTAGAAACCTGTTGATATAAGCTTAGTGACAGCAGAATGATGGAGTATCCCATTTCTGGTGTTGGGCCCAGATGAACTGCTCCCACCACACCCTGGGTATTGTTTACTACCCCTTTCTTCTCCTTAGACCTGGCAAATGCTCCCAGTAGGAGGTGTTAATGGGTGTGCTTATGTGCTCTCCAGCAGAGGAAAGGTCATTCCTGTATTAATCAAGCTGAAAATTACTATATAGCTTGTACCACATCTCAGACGGTAATATAGGGAATTAATAACAGCATTCAGGTTTCCTCATCTTCTTTCTATCACCAGACAAAGGCCATTAGGGTCAAAATTGTAAATGTCCTGGCAAAGGCAGTTGCTGTATACCACTGTGCTATGGTAAGGTATATATTAAAGGTTTAGTTAGGACTGTAGTGTAAAGAAAACTACTCCACAGCTCGCACAACTAACATATGCAGAAATGTACAGGGTGGTTCGTATTCTACAGTTTGTTTAAAATATGTCACTTTTTAATAATACGTGAGTGTGAGTAGAACAACACATTATTCCACTGGAAAGCTTGTGATTGAAGCCCTTGCAGCCCAAATCAGCTGGGTCTTCCTTCAAAAATATAAATAATGTTGCTGATGCACTGGTAGTTTTCTCTCAGAGCATAGGGAACATATGGACATATTTTCTATATGGGACCACCATGGTTTAGGTTATCTATCTATCTATCTATCTATCTATCTATCTATCTATCTATCTATCTATCTATCTATCTATCTATCTATCTATCTATCTATCTATCTATCTATCTATCTATCTATCTATCTATCTATCTATCTATCTATCTGCCTGCCTGCCTGCCTGCCCGTCTGCCTGCCTGTCTGTCTGTATGTCTATCTATCTGTCTATCTATCTGCCTGCCTGCCTGCCTGCCTGCCTGTCTGTCTGTCTGTCTGTCTGTCTGTCTGTCTGTCTGTCTGTCTGTCTGTCTGTCTGTCTGTCTGTCTGTCTGTCTGTCTGTCTGTCTGTCTGTCTGTCTGTCTGTCTGTCTGTCTGTCTGTCTGTCTGTCTGTCTGTCTGTCTGTCTGTCTGTCTGTCTGTCTGTCTGTCTGTCTGTCTGTCTATCTATCTATCTATAGGTGGATTTGTTGGTCGGTCAGTCCGTCAGCCCACACATCCATCCATCCCTCCACCCAACCATCTATCCCTCCGTCCGTCCATCCATCCCTCCATCCGCATGCCTGCCTGTCAGTTCTTTGCTAGCACATATAAATCTTAATCGCTGCAGCCAAACATCAGACATTCGTCTTATCCCAATGCCTCATGAGTATCTTGGAATAACATGTCATCTAGTTGACATTTCATTGCCCCATACTTTTCCGAATATCTGCACTTTTATAATAATGTCACAAAAGCTGACAAATTGCTTGAAATCTTCTTAGGCAAACTGCACATGAATGCAGAGCACGCTTCTCATCTCTGAAACTAGTTAATAATTTAGCTCCACTTATTCAACATCGCTAAGTACACTACTGTAGGACTCTAGAGAGCGGAAGCGTGATTCCCTCTTAACACCATCCCTCCGCTAATCCTGGATGCAGTGTCTTTCCAGTAAATTATGATAATTTGAAAGGCATTTAAGGGAAAATTGGATCTGCTTTAAAAAGAAGGTTGTAAAAGATGTGAAACAAACATACTTGAATAAAAAAAAAGCCTCCATTATTTTCAAGTCATGGAGGATGAGTCATGGGCATCAATTCACCAAAATGCCAGGGGTAGCAGAAGTGACATCATATTCCAATTTGCCCCAATGAGATCACAGGAAGCGAAGTCAGATCACCTATGACATAGTTGTCTGTTTCTCATATGATGTCATTTATACTCTCTTCGATTGTTGCTTTCTCTCCCCTCCTGTCTTCTTCTTTGTCTCAACTGTTTTTTCAATGCTCTCCTTATAGTATATCAGGTCTTCCCCTCTCTCACCTGACTTTCTCACCTGTTCTGTCTATTCTTCAGCTCTCTTTTATCTCTCTCCGCCCCTTTTACTCTCTTGTCTATCTCCTTTTCACTGTCTCAATATTACCTCCATATCTCCTTGCATTGCGTTGTTTCGATTCTAACCTCTTTGTCTTATCACCACTTTCTCTCTGCCTTTCTCTGCTTCCCTCTGCCTCTCGGTCACCACCTGTCTCTCCCTCTCACTCTATCTTCACAACCTTTTTATCTATTATTATCATAGCTCTCATACAGTCATACCCTCTCACAGGTCCTCTCCTTTCTCTGCATCTCGGCTGTCTCTTTGTCACCTGTCAATGTGTCTGTCGCTCTTACATGCTTCACTCTCTTTTTATATCTCCCACACCTTTCACTTCTCTCTCTCTCTCTCTCTCTCTCTCACACACACACACACACACACAAACAGGAAACAGCCTTTACAATGCAGGTTGAAAAAAGAGATGCCTTTACAATGAAGGCAGAACAACAATAACGTCTTTAATAAACGGTTTTTACAACCATTTTTTTTTACTATGCCTTTACCACGAATGCCTTAACAACGAATTTCGTTCTAAATGCATTAAAGGTAAAGGCATACTCGTAGTAAAAAAGAAATCCATTTAAATGTAAGTATTTTGGTAAGTATTAAGTGCAATATATATAAAAATACAAAAAAATACTCACCCTAAACCCTTAAAAATGTGCATATATTTGTAGTCCGAAACGCGTAAGTGGGAAAAACCTACAGGAGAATAAATACAACTAAGCAGAATTGAAGTGGTGTGCGGCGACTTCTTTTATGAAGAAAACTTGTTGTAATGATATGTAGCGAGGTTGTCCTGATCCTCGCCGCCAGCGCCAGCTAAAGGACGCTCCCCCCGCTTGGGCCATTTGCTCGTGAGATATATATATATATATATATATATATATATATATATATATATATATATATATATATATAAGTATTAAGTGCAATATATATAAAAATACAAAAAAATACTAACCCTAAACTCTTAAAAATGTGCATATAAATTGATGGCAGTTTTCCACTGCATTATGAGTTAAAATAAAAGCATTGGATACCTGACTTTTGCCTGGGCGTGCTGATTCCTGGTCTGTGTGCCTTTCTGTGCGGCTAAGCACTTGTGTAGACGGGATGGATACATATATATATATATATATATATATATATATATATATATATATATATATATATATATATATATATATATATATATATATATATATATATATATATATATATATATATATATATATATAGTGGCATGGGCATTTTTAAGGGTTTAGGGTGAGTATGTTTTTTTTGGGTGGCAAGGGTAATTTTAGGGTTTGGTGTGGGTATGGGTTTTTGGGTAGCAAGGGTATTTTTTAAGTTTTGGGTGGGTATGGTTTTTTGGGTGGCAAGGGTAATTTTAGGGTGGGTATGGGTTTTTGGGATTGCAAGGATATATTTAGGGTTTAGGGTGGGTATGGGTTTTAGGGTGGCATGGGTAATTTTAGGGTTTTGGGTAGGTATGGGTTTTTGGGTGGCAAGAGTAATTTTAGGGTGGGCATGGGTTATTGGGTGGCAAGGGCAATTTTAAGGCTTAGCATGGGTATGGTTTTTGGGTGGCAAGGGTAATTTTTAGATTTAGGGTGGGTATGGGTTTTTATTTATTTATGAGATTTGTAAAGCGCTCAAATACCCGTGGGTGTCTCAGCGCTAAGGACAGCAGGCTTATACCAAATAGCAGGGGGACTTATTGATTAAACTACCAGGTTTTTGTCATTTTCCTGAAAGTTATAGAGACTGGCAGGATCTGATCTTAAATGTAAGAGAGTTCCAGAGTTTTGCCGTGGTGACAATGAAGCGCTTGTCGCCCCATGAGACAGTTTTAGTCTGTGGAACCCTAATCAGAAGTGCAGTAGATGAGCGAAGGGCCCGAGTTGGAATATAAGTAGCCAGCTCCTTGATTAGGACCAGAGGTCCAAAATTACAGGAAGCCTTGTAAGCAATACACAAGGCCTTAAACTTTATGCGGTTTTTCACAGGGAGCCAATGATACTTCTGAATGACATGAGACCTAGGCTAGTATTTGGGGGTTCCTGGTAGCATTCTGGCTGCTGCGTTCTGGACTTATTGTAATTTATGAATGACCTTGTTTTGGGCATTCCCAAGAAGCCCGTTACAATAGCCAATGGTGAACATGACTAGTGTACTGACCAAAGTTTTTCCCGCAGTCAAAAGAAGAAATGGTAAAATATTTGTTACCATTCGCAATTTATGAAATGAAGCTGAGACCACAGAGTTGGCATGAGGAACAAAGGTCAGCCTGTCATCATATATGACGCCCAGATTCCTAATCTTAGTCACTGGAAGGGGGGGGGGACCCAGTGAGGAAGGCCACCAAGAGGAAGACCAGATGGGGGATAGCTTGCCGGTTTTTGGGTTTGCAAGGTATTTTTAGAGTTTAGGGTGGGTATTGGTTTTTGGGTGGTAAGGGTAATTTTAGGGTTTTGGATGCGTATGGGTTTTTGGGTGGCAAGGGCAATTTTAGGGTGGGTATGGGTTTTTGGATGGCAGGTGTATTTTTAGGTTTAAGGGTGGGTATTGGTTTTTGGGTGACAAGGGTCATTTTAAGGTGTAGGGTGAGTTTTTTTTGGGGGGATTGCAGCTGCGACCCCTGGGGACCCCTAAATGATATCCAGAGGATTAGTGTGGTAACCTCAAACACCAGTAGAAATAGGAGAGAATGCTGTCAGTGAGGTGTATTGTTAAGTTTGTGGAATTGTCCGAAAAAGGCATTTGTATGTTTTGCTCGTATTAAATTACTTCCAGTCGCTACGTGGCCCATGAGAATGGGGATCAGCTGCCATGGAAACAGAGAAAATGCCCAGTCACTCAGCTATTTCAGAAACAGACTTAAAAGATGATCGCTGGCCACTCCAGGAAGTGTTGTGACCACGATCAATGCAAAGCCAATACTCAAGTAGACGAGACAAGTAGGTTCAGAATCTGCCCTTGCATCTTTTTTATTCAGGCTAAAGTGCAAGTAGGTTCTCAATGAATTAGACAACTGCTTTAAAGCCACAGCAAAGCCTGCATTTGTGATGACCAGGGTGAAGCAGAGGAGTAATTCATTGGGTACAGATATGTGACTTTTTGTAGAAGACAATTGTGAATTGAAGGGATTTAAAGTGTTGGACCTGCTGTGTCTGTTTATAACAAATGATGTATTTGCTGAAAGTTTAGGGATCAGTCAATAACAACGTCTGTAAGTGTGTGTGTGTGTGTGTGTGTGTGTGTGTGTGGGTTCTTTAACCAAAAGAAAGGAATTCATATCTTCCCTACTGTATTTCTCTAACTCTGAGGGTTAGGCAGGTAGAACATTTAAGGATGAGTCTATAAATGAATCCAAAGGGTCCCCAGCCCTTAAAGAACGACATACCTCATGTCATCAGGGTGATGACGTCTTTTGCAGACTCCCACTTCAAAAGACATTTTACTAAGGACTGCTCCAGAGCTACCTATGAGGCTCAAATAGGACATAGGAAAATGAGCCCTTCCCTTAAATGTATGCACAACTGTCAGAATTGTGAATAGTGGCCACAGACTAAACCTATCCACTTTATAGCAGCAGATGCATGAATTTCCATCAGAGTGGTAGCCCGCGGATATTTGCCAAAGCTATTTGAAGTCATATGTTAAAATACTTAGGGTTGGACCCATCTCTTTTTTTAATTGTTCAATTTTAACTCCCCTATATGTTTATCGATACCACCGTGCTATGTATTTATTGTTGCTTTTATTTTTCCCTGTATTAGTAAGATAAGAGGTAAATTGTACTTTTATGGTTGTAACAAACCAAATAAAGTTTGTTTTGACTGACTAACTTCCCTATTAATCAAATGTGAATTAAAGTTATTTATTTCTCAAATGTAATTTTTCTGACCGGACAATCATTTTTATTAGCTATGGTTATATTTGTCCTAAATTCTGGCTGTCATCGATTTTAAGTTCAGGCAACTTACCATGATGTATGTCTTAACTGCTTAATAGCAGCCGCCACTACATATTAAAATAAGTTAGAGAGTTCTACCTATCCTGCCTAACCATGAGCTAGAGAGTTCTATCTATCCTGCCTAATCATAAGCTAGAGAGTACTGTAAATCCTGCATAATCATAAAATGGAAACTTCTACCTATCCTGTCTGATTATATGCTAGAAAGTGCTATCTATCCTGCCTAATCATAAGCTTGGGACTTTTATCTATCCTGCCGAATCATAAACTAGAGAGTTCTACCTATCCTGCGTAATCATAAGCTAGAGAGTTCCACCTATCCTGCCTAATAACAAGCTAGAGTGTTCTATCTATCCTGTCTAGACTTACAGATTGAATGTCTCATTAAAAGTGACCTGGATTTGGTCCCATTATATATGCCAGCTCGAGTTACTAATAATGGGAGTATCATTAACCCCAGGAGTGGAGTTAACAGGATTAAAAGTTGAACAGAACACTGAGGTTCTCCTGAAAAATATGGAATTACTGGTGGAATCGGTGGTTCTGGGTCAGATTCACTCAATAAGTTCTAATTACCCCCTGGAGGTTCCCCAGAGACTTTGATCACTTTAGCAGCTGTGGTCCCCTGGTGAAACGTACCAGAACCGTGGAATTACTGCGGAACTTTTAAATGCGATGTGGCTCGCAACAGGGTCGGACTCGCCTATAGGGCAATCAGGCAGCACCCAATGGGCTGGTCTGAGAGGTCACTGTATGGGTTGTTTTTAGGTCTCGGCCTGATCCAGCGCATGCGCTGGTCTGGCCAAGACATTTAGTGGGCTCTAAGAAATGCTACTTTGCCGGCGATCAGCTTGCTAGAATGCGCACAAGAGCGCGCGTGTCGTGCACAGCTGTCGCGGCTTCTTTCATTAAGTGCGTGTGAATGCTTTCCCCTACCCCCAGCTGGCATGCGACTTCTTTGATCTTCGTTTTGCAAGGGACTCCAAAGCTCTTACATAACCTTGCTTTCTCCATGCCTCCACTTTTCAATGCCTCCCTCTTTCTCCCGCCTCTATGTTTCCTTATCAAATGGCCATTGTGAGTCAATTTTGTCAAATACGTTTATAAAGTGCGCTATAAAGGAAAACGTATTCCGTTACAAAGGGCCGGTACAATTCTTCCGACATCCCCTGATTGCTCCAGCATCGGCCTGTGTAAACACAAACCTTATTCCTCCCAAATTAATTTACGAAAATGTGAGCAAGGTCTTATCAAGTGGAAAACCTGCTGTTTGAGCATTTCATTGACAAATACTACATTATAGCGAAAAAAGGCTGCTTTTACATCAAAACACATACTTAACTAACTTCATTAGGTCTGGCCAATCTTTTTCTTTGACTTTGTGACGCGCGAAAAAAGTAAGCACCGTATGTCTGTAAGATTCCAGACACCTTTAACAAAACCATGGTCCTTGCCTTATACAACCCCCTTTCAGCTCCCACAATCCTTAGTTTTAATGGTAGTGTCATTATATATAGGCGCCCTTGCGTGACATAGGCTTTCTAGTCTGAATTATGCCTTTTATGTGAGACCTCAGACAGCAGCAGTCAGGATCGGACTGGTAAAGAAAATAAACCCGGGCACCAAGGTAAAAGTGGGCCCCATCAATGAATTAGAAAGCTAAGCAAATGTGTGCCCCATGTTTCTAAATTAGAACAGTTTCTAGTGTGTGAAAACAAGCAGTATATGTGTCTTGCACATTTGGAAGACTGCATGAATTTGAGCTTGCCGCAGGCAATGTTTGTTCTGTTACTGGGAAAATCAGCAGTGAACTCTGGCTCAGCAGACGATCGGCCCCCGCGCTGACCTGTCGGACCAGCCGGTCGGTCGCTGTTTGCAGCATCGGCCATTTCGGCACTGATAGTATCAGCAACTGAAGGTTTCTAAGTGTTCCACAAGTCCTGGCACACACTTGTGAGATTACAAGCGTGTCTGCAACATACATCAGAAGCAGCTAAACAACATTCCAAGTGGCAAACATTGGTCGCCAAGGGGAGGGACAGTTAAGCTGCATGTCTCACACACAGCTTCGACTGAACACAGCACACAAGTACTGGTGTCAGAGGTCAGCAATGCTCAAAGATGGGTTTACAGGTCCAGGTATAATCCCCAAGATCCGTGGCTACAAAGTGACACCAGAACCCACCGGGCACCAAGAGGTGCAGGAGCACATGTTTAATATAATTGCCCACCTTGTTTTCTTTTTAGGCATGGGGAGATTAAGTTTTTGCCCAGAATCACAGGATGTTTGAGCCTAGCGCCGGACTCAAACCTGGTTCCTGAGCTTTAAAGTGAGCCGCTAGCTGTTAAGCCACATCCTTTGAACCAGCTCTGTCCAAACAATAAAAGTGACAGCCCATAACCATTTAAGTATTAACAAATCGACCTCCAAGAACTTCAGTAGTGCTAATCTCATCAGCCTCACTAATGTTCTCCTAAACGGAGCAACAATAGACCCGGAATATCCTTACTCGTAAACAACTCTGTCAACAATGGCGCTTGGGGAACTTTTACCATGGGGTAAACACTGACACTTGCCACCGGTTTCCACCCCCTCCCTCCCCCCCGCCCCCACCCCGCGGTGATTGACCTTTTTGCCCCCTCATTAACCCTGCTCCTCGCCCCACCAACGGGCATTACGCCACCTTCTACTGCGGTGCTGTTTAATTAGGCATTGCAGATCAGGCGGTGCAGTGTCCATTGGCAAAAACACAAGTGGCACAAAGTCCGCAAACGAACAACGGCAACAGCTGGCACCACTCCCGGCTGCCCTTGCCAAACCAGTCCACAAAATTGTTACTGACATAAAAATATGGCTGCTTTCTAGACGGCCTTGTCTTTGCTTGCTTTGCTGCCCACCAAAACAAATGATGGATTTATCAGCTAATGGCCCTCAAACACAACCTACAAACAAACACCCAACCTATTTGCCTGTGCGGCTGCCGCCATCCTAAAGGAATGTGAGCTAAACTGCTCAGCCAGCAAGCACAAGTTTGCCAATGTCTTCCTTAAAACCTAAGGAAACTGTAGGGCCAACATCTCACTCTGCACTTCTCATGTCGAAATACTGCACCCTGAAATGAACCTCTTGTCTGCAAAAAATGTAGCCATGCTGCTAGTGGACACAAATGGTACCTAACCACAGCAATAAGGGAAAACCACCTTCCAGTTCCTTGCTGGTCAGTCTATTACATCACCAATCACAGTGCCAGACATTCCTCACTCATACATTTTTTGGTGTAAGAGCACTGCTTTATTCTTGGATTCTAGTTACGTGGACATCCTTAATATTAACTAACCCAAACAAAGGCTACACAACCAAATTTCAACACAAAAATAACAGAACAAGCATTGGCATAGCCAATAGGTCCCGTGTTTGGGACCTTATAAGTGTTTAGCCATGCAACACTTGATGTTGTTGCACCAAGGATACTGTGCTGGATAACTAAATACTTGTAAGGTCCCAATGGCGAGACCTATTGGCTATGCCGATGCTTGTCTGCTGTTTGTGGTTTGGTCTACTGGGCTGGTTTTTACTGTTTATTTCCCTAATATTAAAACAAACATTGTCCGCACCAAGCGCAAATTCATACAATCTTCCATACCTTGCAAAACATTTATACAGCGTGTCTTCAAAAATTTAAAAACTCCCCTATTTTAGAAACATGGGCCACTTTTTAGCTTTCTAATTCACTGGTGGGACCACTTTTTTGTTTCTGCCCGGGCCTATTATCTGCCCCAGTCTGACCCCAGCTGGTAAGTGCTGTTACCTGTTCCATTGGAATTAAAAAGGACATCATAATCAATACCTTCATATTCACAATCAGAGACTAGGTGGGTGAAGATAAAATATGGCCTTTGATTTTGCTAGGAATCTCTATACTACCAATTGGATTTGAATAAAAACCTTGGCACCCGATTTTACAAATTGTTACTGATAGGCCCATTTGTAGATAGCTAACCTAATACACAAAAAACACACATACACCGCATAGTCAAACACACACAGGGCAATGTGCAATTACTTATCTGACAGTGCCTGTTTTGAAGGGAAATCTAGCTTGTTCTGTCAGGTTTTCAATAAAGTCCAAAATATGATAAGCACAAAAAAGGGGTAAAAACTAGTTTTGCACTGAAGAATTTCAAGAAGCGATATGCCGGACAATGTTAAGGAAGAATTGGTATAGGTGTAAATGCATAAAAATATCCCAAACAAACTACCACAGGGGAAACAAAAATACTGGGCCCGATTTACAAAGGGCCTCTGCACTAGTGGCGAAGGCTCCCCAGTCATGGCGGGACCTCTGTACTGCAGCTCCATTGCGGGGCACCTGCCACAGTGCAAGCCCCGCGCCACCACTGCGGGGACTCCGCCACGAGTGAGGAGGCTCTTTGTGAATCGTCCCCATTGAGTAGTGCGGATTTGTTCCTCCCCGCTCCATGTTGAATGCCTTTGTGGAGTCAAATATTTCCTATTAGAATCTTTAATGGGGGCCTTAGATGTTCACCTGTTTGATGAGGATGCCTGACAATTTTTTTTTTTTTTTTTTTTTTTTACAAATATGCTTCTTTGTGTTAGACCTTGATGTTATTACCCTCTTTACGTTCAGTCTCTTTAAGTGGAGTGGCCAACACCTTTTAAAACTCATTTTGATTTCAAGTCCTTGTGATAGATCATAAAACATGAATGTGAAATGAACAGTATTTTACTGTTCTGGAACAGGGAGAGGGCTCTCTGAAGATATGTGCCATGGGGCATGTATTTATAATGCAGATCATCTTATATTAAGGGGTCAAATGGAAATAAATACCCCTCTGAGTGTCTAGATGCTTGGCTGTCCAAACGTTCTTGGTAAATGACATGGAGGAACATGCTTCGTTTTACCAATATTTGAGGCTAAATAAATGAAGGGAAAAGTGATTCTTTCAAAACTAGGAAGTTCACAATATTGCATTTAGGTCTTCTTTAACCCCTCCCCTGCTGGTGACGGAACCACTCCATCATCAGCCGCGGTTGCGCTGTGCTGATGACGGAGCGGTTACGTCACGGCCCGCTCAGAACGCCTGCGCGGCGCGGATTCTGCGCCTGCGCTGAACGTTCTATTGAGCGGGCGGGCCGTGACGGAACCGCTCCATCATGAGCAGAGCACAACCGCGGCTGGTGACGGAGCGGTTCCGTCACCAGCATGCGCCCGCCGCGCGCCCGCCCCGCCCCTTCGCACTGAGGCGAAATAGCCGCCGCAGTGAAGGGGTTAAGAGAATATATAGGGACCAATTTCAGTCCAGTTAGAAATGAAAGGGAGTGTAGAAATTTCCATCTACTTCTGTAAAATCTTCAGTTTTTGGCCATTTAAGAAATCCTTGGGTTTAACCCTGCAGTGACCTAAAGATGCTTACCACACCTCAGACACTATGGTGTTTTTAAAATGGCATGCCTTTCACCTTCCCTGCAGACTATGCTGTTGCATCTCTTCTCTTGCAAGTCATTGGAGTACTAAGCACACACAGAAGGATGTGTGATATTTTAAACAATGACACTGGAAATTAACTGGAGATATAGACACGGCCTGTGCCGTTGCATGAAAAGATAATTACTGTTATTGTTACATGCACTTGGCCTAGCGCACGACTCACTCCCGAAGGAGTATCTTGGTCTTAGTAGATGTCTCTTTGTCGTAAATTTGGCGCGTAAGGACCAAGGCTTGAAATTTTATTGTGTAGATTAGATATGATTTATTTTATCTGACACGTTTTATCATTTTATTCGTTTTATGTAATCCTGTTTTATTGAGTTTACGACAAGCTACAAATGTGCAGGATCAATATGGGAAATTGTGTTGTTTTTTATAGCATGAAATGTTTTAGATATGCTTTTTATGGGTTTTAACCGAAATAAAAGCGAATTGACGTCAACTGGAGATATACACATGGTCTGTGCCGTTGCATGAATAAATAGTTACTTTTATTGTTACATGCACTTTGCATAGCGCACAACTCACTCCCCAAGGCGTATCTTGGCACTTTGCACTTCATGGCAGGAGTGCACTTATTTATTTATTTATTTATTTATTTAAACTTCTAAAGCGCGCAGCTACCCGCAGTGGGTTTCCCGGCGCTCAGGGACAGACTAAAGAAGAAAGACTAGCAGCTTCTTAAACGTCATGACTTCGGAAGAGGTACGGATGTGGAGAGGCAGTATGTTCCAGTGGAATGGACCAAGTAAGAAAAGGGACTAGCGTCATATCTGGAGGTGCGATATTGTGGAATCTCAAGAAGGGCTTTATTTGTGGACCTAAGCAGACTTGCGGGGTGATAGTGGCAAAGTCTGGAGTGCAGATAGGCAGGAAGGGGCTAATTTAGTGTCTTGTGGGTCAGGCAACATAGCTTAAAGATTGCCCTCTTTCTGGTGAGAAGCCCATGCAAGGTGTTTAGTCTAGGGGCAACAGAGGAGCGGGGGCAGGTCACAAATTAGCCGAGCAGCTGTATTCTGCATAACTTGCAGTGTGGACAGCAAGGTGTCATTTGTTGCCACTAACAGTGCATTCCCGTACTCTAGGCGAATAGTGATTAATGACTAAGGTCTTTCTAGAGTTAAATGGGAACCATGGAAAAACTTTCCTTCAAAGCCTTATTGTGGCAAAGCAGATGCCATGGGTAGTACTGACTTGGGCTTTCTTGGATAGAGTCTAATCTATCTTTATACCAACATTTTTTATCACCTGTTCAGAGGAGGGGGCTAGGTGAAATTCTGTTGGCCACCAGTCGGCCGACCAAAGCTCCGGTGCTTTACCAAATAGCACAATCTCACTTTTCTTGCCGTTTAGTTGGAGACAGCTGTTGTTCATCCAGTCAGTGGTTTCCCTCATGCAGCTTGCACACTGAGATTTCACTTTCACTGGATCTGGCCCAAAGGAGATGAGGAGTTCAGTATCATCGGCATAAGATACAATCTCAAAACCACGCAATATCACTATGGGCCAGATGTATTAAAGGGTTTTACTAATTTTGTGTCTATGGGAAAATGCTTTAGTACCTTTTGGGCCTACATGTGCTAGAGGTGCTAGGTAGACGTTAGATAGTGTTGGGCTTAGGCAGGAACCCTGTGGGGGTCCTTTATTTATTGATGTTTTTGATTTGAAGGCGTCAAGCAGATGGTTTTCAATTCGGTTCTTGAGGAAATCCATGAGCCATATACTCCTGTCTATTATAGTCTGTGGGTGAAACTAAGCATGGGCGGAAAATCCGCTCCACTCGCGGATTTTGCAGATTTTTGGTAAATTTGCAATCCGCGAGATACGCGAATTTCCCGCAACATCCGCGAGCGGAAGGGATTGGGTCAAAAGTTCAAGCTGACTTTTGTAAATCTTTTAGAATGGCGCAGGCAAGCTGCCAGAGCCATTCTAAAATAGTTACAAAAGTCAGCTTCAACAGGAAGCTCTAATGGATAAAGTAAAGCAGGTGCTGCTCAAATTCAGTTACACAATCATTAATCACCCCAAACTTGGGGTGATTAATGATTGTGTAACTTAATTTGACCTTCAACTCGAGCACCTGCTTTACTTTATCTATTAGTACTTCCTGTTGTAGCTATTTGTAGCTATTTTAGAATGGCGCTGGCAGCTTGCCGGCCCCATTCTAAGTGGGGCTGAGGGCAGAAGGACACAAAAGTGGGACAGAGGCAGAAGGGGACAAAAAATGAGTGGGGCAGAGGGCAGAAGGGCACAGAAACGAGTGGTACAGAGGGCAGATGGGCATAAAAAAGGAGAGGGTGGCAGTGATTAACCAGGCAAACCCCCCCCCCGTGAAAACGCAGAGCGCCTCGCAAACACCCGCGAACACGCAAAGTGCCCCGCGAACACCCGCGAACTCGCAAAAATAAAAAAATCCGCAAATTCGCACAAATTCACGAATTTTGCGGATTGCGAATTCGCAAATCCGCAAATTTGCGGATTGCGAATTTGCAAAATTCGCCCATGCTTAGGTGAAACTAAGTGTGAAACCATATCAAACGTCACCGATATTTCCAGTAGTAACAATATGACCAAGGTACCTGCATCTAGTGATAGTCTGATGGTATCAGTGACTGCCACTAGTGCGGTCTCTGCAATGTGTAACGCTCTTAAACCAGATTATGACGGGTTTAAGATCTTGTATTCTTCTAGGAAGGTTGCCAGCTGTTTGTTAATAAAGCTTTCTAGAATTTTGCCTAGGATAGGGAGAAAATTGATCAGTCAATAGTCGGAGAGGCTCTTCGGGTTGGCAAAGGGCTTCTTATCTTAAGAAAAGGAGATACTTGGGCGCACTTCCTCTCAGTCTGGAGTTTGGTTGGGGTTATGGAAAGATTGTAAAATGCCATTACTGATGGTGCAATTAAATTAGCTACACAGGAGGTTTTACTGGGTGGACAGGACCAACATCTTCTGCACCTTCTCCAGAGAGCATGATTCCAAATTACCCAGGACATTGATGGTGTTCCGAGGAGGCTGACTAAGATCGGGTTTATTCACTGGCAGTTCCCAGTTGAATGTAAAGTTCTTATGGATGATGTTTCTTTTGTCATCAAAAAAGTCAGTCGAAGAATCTTATCATTTTTGAGAGGCCGGGATAGTGCGGGTACAGACTCGAGGCTATACAAAGTTGCTCAAGGTTTATAAAGTTCCTTTCTGGAATTCCCAGCTTGGTCAATAGTTGTTTTTATGTAGGATGTATGAGCTACTTTGAGCTGTTTGTAGTAACTATTCAGCAGAGACCTATAGGCTCCTTTATCAGAATGGATTTTGTTGAGGGCCATCTTCTTTCAAGCCTTTTACACTTTGACTTTTCCAAGTGCAATTTATCTGTATACCAGGGGGCTTGGTTTCTAGAGGAAGTAGATGGGGATTTTTTGAACTGGCGTTTTGATCAAATGTCAGCTCGAAAGAGTCGATATAAGCAACAAAAGCAGTATTGATATTGGTTTGTGACGTGATAGTGATAGGCCTATTGATCTCAAAGAAAGGAGCGGGAAAGACCATCTTCCAATAGCCTTCATGGATGCTTGCCTCTTTGCTGGGCTTGGCAGGTGCTTTATTACAGGGGATCTGAAAACTTTATCACATAATGGTCTGACTATATTATAGGAAGCGGAGGTTCACTTGTTACTTCCAAAAGAATGGTAAAAATAAGATCTAGGATATGTCCTGCCTTTTGAGTGGGTCCCTTCACTACTTATTTGAGCCCCAACATTTCCATATCTGCTAAGCATTTGGTCACTCCTAAATCCTCAGTTTTTTCTCCATGGAAATGTAATTCACAAAGGAGTAAGAATTATTTGACAGCTAGCATATATGAGGTGCTATATAGTTGGTTAATGTCTAGCTAAAAAAAAACATGTGTGCACCATGTGGGCAGTAAACCAGTACTCCCCTCCAACAATCAGTGGCAGAGATTGAAATTTGAAAATGCACATTTTAACCCAATCGGAGAGTTAAGTGTCCACCATCACTACTTGAAGAGAGTAGTGAAAGGCAATGGCCACACCTCCTCCAGGCCTCCCATTTCTATCAAGTTACTAAAGAATATTGTTCTGGTATAGCTTATGGAATTCAAAAGTGTGCTGTGGCATTCAGCCAGGTCTCAGTGAAGAAACATATCTTGGGCGAAAGGGTTGTAATGAGATCCCATATTTCTATGGAATGTTTGACCATGGACATTGAAGTATAGTGCGTTTATCTTCTGGGTGAAACAGTTAGTGGAGTAGGGAGAAGTGGTAGTATCCTGATTGAGAACCTCTGAATGTAGTTTCTTAGCTAAATTGGCAGAGATGGGAGGGAAAGCCAATGTCATTTTAGCACCATGTGTTGATGGAGTGACAGAGCAGGAGAATCTTGCAGAAGACTGACCCTCTAAAGTGGAGAAGTTGACTACAGCACCAAAAAGGGCTAGTAGTGTTAATAAGGTTCTTGTCTATTTCATATAACTCTGAAGAGGAATAAATCAGTGCAGTATGGCTTACTATGATGCTGAGGCACCTGACTGGAAAAGAGCAAGGGTCCTGGTGTCGTCCAGGAGCAGATTGGCTTGCCTTTGGCACACTGGTGGCGCGTCCTGACCCTGCTTCAGATTAAGTATGTTTTTTGGGGAGGCACTCGGTGTCTAGACCGCTGACCTGCCCAAGATGGCGGCGGTCTAGTGGCCCCACAAGAAGTACCCCCAATTACTCCCGACTCTCTCTGCAGCAAATTGCCAAAAGCTGCTGCGGACTCGAAAGGGGTAAGTGAATTAATTCCCCTGGCTTGAAGTACAGCACATATTTTAGGAAGAAGGGGGTGCCCAGTGAAGTGTTATTTAATATTAATAAATCAGAAATGTTTGTGTCTCAGAGTGTTGTAAGGCAAGCTGTCAGCTGGCAGCAGTGTGCTTCCATATGTCGAAAAATTAAGTAAGTCCCACTCCCATTTCTCAAGATGATACATTTTAATTTGATTTTGAGCCCATAAAATTAGCTTTTTTCAGAAACACACAATTCTTCATATGGATTTCAAAAATGTTTTCACGTTTTTCTTTTGAAAACATAAATAGTCCTTGAATGTTTCATTCATTGTGAAAACATGGATAATTTTATCTCATGGGCTGATGGTAACAGAAAGTGGGTGAAAAACGATGAATTGGAATGCTACCCAGAGTGATTGGCAGTGGGTCAGACTCATTGCAAGCAGTCCTCCCTTCGCCTTGTGTGTAAAGAAGTACAATTGAAGCAGCTTCTGTTGCACATGTGAAAGAAATACTGTAAGGCTGGATTACAACTTTCACAAGAATTCTCCTGATGGACAGGTTTTGCTTAGTGGTTGTAAGTGGTAAGTCTCCTGAATTGGGCCTCCAGACAAATTCTTCTGCTTGAAGAGTATATTTGCCTTGCATGGACTTTTGCTTTTTGCTTCTAGAGGCTGTAGTTTGGCTGTGCATTGTGGTTCCAGCGACAGATGCAGGTCTGTGTAGGCTTTCCAGTTAGCCAGGAGTGGTGGAATTCTGAGTGGGCTAGACCATATTATCTGGCATGAACAGTGTAGAGCCCCTTCATATTATAGAACACCTCTGCACACGTTTGCCCAACTGGACAAGGGTACTGAAATCTGCACTGAAGATTTCAAGACCTGTTGAAGGCAAAAGTGCCTTTATAATTCTTATCATTAAAATGTTACCCACAAACTGTATTTCTGACTTGGAGAAACCTATATCTTCAAGTCGGACATTTGTGGGTAAGCCCTATAGGGATTTACACTGTATTGAGCTCTCTATACCAATCCACAATTGGCCAACCTCTCAGGAACCACAAAGCCAACCTGAGCCTTCAGGTTAGCCCTACTGAAGACGTTTGAACTCCAGAATATTTTATATTTCCCATTTCCGAAATTCGAATGGGGAAAACGCCCTCAATGTGTCCCTTTTATTGAAATCTCATGTTGACCTAATTGTAACTGTGTCTCACTTTAAGTCTGTCGGCCTCGATTTTACTCCTCAACTTACCCCTACATATACTACGCTTCCTGAAATACATATTGAATACAGACCCCAGGTGGGCCTCATTGCATATCATTTTGCTCAATTATTTTGGAATATGTAATGGTAGACCTGGGCCTTGCATCTCAAATCGTTCACTCACCTACTGCACACATGGGGGTGTCTATGTCCTTATTCAGCTCTGCATAGTACACTTAGGAACATTGTCACAATTATCTATTTGTTCTGGTTTTATTCCAATAGAGCTGACACCTAATCCCCGGTAATATTTGTCTTTATCCCATAGCTTCATCAATTTCTTTATTTTTGATTTATTTTTCTCTTTACAGTTTCACTTATTTGGTGTGGCCTTTGGACCTACTCGTGTCTTGCTGTATTATTGAAATGTTTGGTTTGCTAAGCTCTACACACACAGGGACATTTTAAGGATTTTGGAGGCCGTGGCCCAAACGTATTTTGTGTGTGCGTAGGGGATGGGAGGGGGGTGGCTTTCGGAACAGCTGTGAATTTATGCACTCTTTGGACAGGTCACAGGTTATTCAGGGATAGTGACTTGAGTTTTCAGTATTGTAACACAGCAACAGCTCATAAATACTACTGCAAATAATCTCTGTGACACCCTCCCATTTCTCACAATGCGAGGTCCTGTTTTGATTGAGAAGAAACTTTTTTTATGGATTTTGCTGGAACATAAACACAACATTTGCCTATAAAATGTACGCAATAGACTCTCACACATCAGCCACATTCAAAATAAGTTATAAAGAACAAAGGGCCAGATGTAGGTAAATGGCATTTACCGATTCGTAAATACCGAATGTTATCGATTCGGTATTTACAAATCGGTAAATGCTATGTAGGTATTTTTACCGATTAGTTTACCGAATCTGTAGAATTCGGTAATTACCGAATCGGTATTTACCGATTCGGTAATTGCCATAGATTCCTATGGGCCTTGAGGCCCATAGGAACCAATGGCAATTACCGATTCAGGCTTGTGTGCCATGTGACACACATACATGCCCTTAGGGCATGTCTGTGTGCCACATGGCACAGGTGTACATGCACAGATGTGCATGTATACAGGAATTCGTTATTTACCATGCAATAGTATTACATGGTAAATAACGAATTCTTAGGGGCCTGTGGCACGGTTTGCAATGCCACCTACAAATAGATGTACCGATTCGGTAAATTTACCGAATCAGTATTTTACAGAATCTGTAAATTTACCGAATCGGTAAATTTAACGATTCTGTAAAATTCTGGCCCCCTACATCTCAATCATCAAATACCGGTCGGTAACGGCCGAAATCGGCCGTTACCGACCGGTATTTGGTGACCTACATCTGGCCCAAAGAATGGTGTATTTGCTATAATGACCGCACATCAATATAAGTTCTCTTAGTCACAGTGGCTTTAGTCTCAATTTCACGATCAAAATTCAATATAGAGTGCAGCTTTGGCGTTTGATGCACATCCACCTAGGGCAATCGACATTGATGGACAAAAAAGTGCTAAATTGCACAAGGGATAAAAGTGACTATTTTGGATGTGCACTGGTGTAGTATTCTTCAAATTAATTTTAATGGAAAACGTCATTAAAAACAATCGGTTTAAGAATTATTCAAGGTCATCAGGGCATCGATGGATGAAGCAAATACTCAACCTGACACTGACCAAGCAAAAAAAAAGATTTGTACGGACCTAATTATCATTCTGAAGTGATCCAAATACAGAAGACATTTTTCTTTTCTTTTATAATCAACATTTTCCATAAAAAAAAATTTTTCCACTGAAATCTGAAATTGCAGCCCTGCCACGGTAAGCTATTGATACACTGTGTAAGCAAATTCATCCGTGCGCTGTATTTATAGCCCGCTGCCGGGCTCAGCGGTGTAAACCTTCAAAGAGTGAAAGTTATGGTCTACTTTGTAAGATTAGAAAATGTTGGCAAACCCTTGGGCTGCAAAATACTGACGGCTTTGCTGTCAGGATTATAACAAATAAAATCGGTGGAAAAACGTATGCATTAAAGAAATGAATCTGAAATGTTGCTATATGAAAGGCCTGGCAGATTACACATTGCAGTCTAAATCCGGGCTAAAAGTGACTGTGACCAAAAATAATCATTTGGTACAGATGCTGGAAGTGCTGGAGAGAAAGGGGAGGGTAAGGGGTTCAATGAAGACCCATAGTTCATTGTTCTGTAATTTATCTCTTATTCAAAAGCAGTTCATAGCGCCAAGAGACCCTTTTCGGGGGTGATTGTGCACTCTACCAAAACTCCTGGGTCCTCATTTATGAAAAGTGATGCATCGCTGCGCGAAAACAGCGATGCGCACTTTTCACTGCGCCCTCCTTGCGACACCAATGATGCATCATATTTACAGTATGACGCATCATGGCGCAAGGAGTTACAGATACGCCAGTATTTCTGACGTATCTGTAAGCGCAAAAGTGACGCATTGCAGGAGTGTGTCACAAAAGTGACGCAACTCCAGCAATGTGTCCTATGTGAAAGGGCCTGCGTCAATTGACGCATTTGTGTCCTAGAAGTGGCGCTGTGAAATCTTATAGATTTCACTGCGTCTCTTTCATGACCCTTTCTTGCGTGTAAACACCCCCCTTGCATACATTATACCTGGAGCAGGTATGATGTGGTGCAGGGGTTTACAAAGTCACGCATCTACCTAGATGCATCACTTTGTAAATATGGCGCAACAAGGCGCATTTTTTACGCCACTGGTGCGTCACAAAAAGTGACGCACCGGTGGCATAAAATTGACGCATAGCCTCATAAATGAGGCCCCTGTTGTGTTAGGTTGTCACACATTTTTTGTAGGGCAGCAGTCGTCGAATCTTTTGCACACTGGCTTAGCTCTGTCTTTTTTCCTTTACCCGACCGCGGCCGGCAGCTTTCATACACCAGAACCCCGCTTAGAGTTACGATGGTCAGAACCTAAAGAGGTCCGTCATCGTCAGCAGTACTCTAATATTTGTGGACGGCATAAGATCGGCATAGCACAGGGATAACGAGGGATCCTATATCTTTTGGATACAGTGGGTCCACCATCTATCGGATCGCCGTTGTGTCCCGTCAGAACTCTAAAGAAACACATACTGTTTTAAAATAGCCGTCACTCATTAAGGCTTTAACCATCCCCTCCAAGCCACCATAAAGGAATACGCCGACGACGTAAATAGTTTACTCTAGAAACTGACATCGCTCAACGTCATACATCGACAACTAGATAACTGCTTGTTTTCATATAAAAAAGGTCTCTAGTGCACTGTTCTCTCGATGGAAAATTCTTGAATTAATTTGTGAAATAATCATATACAGCTTGTGAGCAAATCACTATTGTTGTTTTTTTTGTCCTGTTGCAAATGACGGACTCCTGAAGAAGGCAGTAGCCGAAACGCGCGTAGAGTTCCCATCCACTGCTTTGCTAACTCCACTAGCCCATTTCAACAACTAAGTCATTTGTGGTTTCCTTTTCTTTCTCCTTGTTTTTGACTTGTCTTCACACCTTTTGTATTATAAAATGTATGTTATCGATCATTTTATTGAACATATGTATTTTTATAAAAGAAATTACCATAAAAAATGAAGAAAATAATATAAATAAATTATTAACATTAATCTGTTTACAAATAACATGTTTGGTCTCTATCAATAATGGTTACATGTCACAATAATTAATTGAACTTATTGTATGCTTCCCCTAGGTTTTGGCTTAAAAATTGTTGTTCACTACTGCTCTGGTTTTCAAAACGTTAGCTCTGTCAGAACCCATTTATTTCCAATGGAAAGGGCATGCAGTGTATCTCACACCTGAGTACAGCTTTCACAGCTGAGTTCCTTAACCACGTTGAGATGACGTTCCATCCTTGTAATTGGTCTGTATGCTTGGAGAGTGAACCAGGACCTCTGAGTAAACCACAGTGGGGATACCAATGTCAGTGAGGTTTACTAAACGTTCACATCATTCCAGCAAGTCATTTAAGCCCCCGTAAGAACCACATTAGCATTTTATACATAAAGCGATCATTGCTTTTCATTTTTTTACCTCCCACACATATTTCTAGTCCTGGGTGTGAAATCCCACTCCACTCGCCGAGATTGCAGAGTTATTCCCATTCGGCTCTCCGTGTATCGCGCGGAGTTCCGAAAAACTCCGCTACTCATAGTGGAGCAGAGTTTTTTCCTCGCTCACACTCACCAAGGTTAAGTTGACGAGCATGAGAGAGGAAAATCTGACTCCAGACCACCTCCCGGTGAGATGTCTCAAAGTGGACGGTCGCAGATGGTCGCTACTGCTCGCGTTGAGAAACCTTCAATTCGCGTTGAGGAAGCCCCTGCTCGAGTAGAACATCTACTCGAATGGCAGAAAGAAGCAGTGCCCTCTTGCAAGTTCAGGCCAACCATGATGGAGTGCAGGCCGGCTACAGGGACCCAGTTAGGCCAGCTGAACAAAGTTCCTTAAATCTTGGTTTGTGTAGCGTTGCGAGGCTCAGTGTCAAAGATTTATCTCACAACTGAAGTGATATTTTGCTTCTGAGATGTGATGAGGCTACAATGCAAGGGCCTGGGTCATCATCAAGGAACCTGTCAACTCAGCTTGCGATGCAAAGTCCGGCATTTAAGGTTGAGATGTGCAGTCTGGGCGGTTCATCAGTTCCAAAGAGCTGCAAGTCTGTGATGCAAAGTCAAGATTCATCCTCCAGGCTGCCAGCGATGAGACGCAAGCGCCTGCACCAGGGAAGTGACACACAATAGTCACGATGTGTCGGTTCTGAAGAGCTGCGATGTAGGTCTTTGTGACAGGTCCAATCCACACAGCAGCAGCAATACTTTGGTTCTGATAGGGTTTGCATCGAACAGCAGAGGAAATGAGTCAATTTTGCCTGATCCGCAGAGACTGGCATAGCACTTTAAGCCCACTTCCAAGGGTCCAGGAAAGGGGTGGCACCACTTGGCAGGGCAGGCTAACAGAAGGCAGGGTCCAGGTGCAGGTGCATGGTTGTTGGAAGACTGTTGTGTCCCTGAGGCTATCGATCAGGAGGCAAGCCAACTAGCCCTTGGAGCCACTCTGGGTTCATGAGATGCAGGTCCAGTCCTCCTCACACAGGCAAGAGGGCAGCAGGTCAGCACAGCACAGCAGCAGTCCAACAGTGTTCCCAAATGTGCCATTTTCGAAAATGTACTTTAAAATCCAACTTCATCATAAGTTAGGCTTTGGAATTACAATTCCAGAGACACCAAACAGGAACTGGTTATCTGTTTCCATTTTGGAAATTACACATATAAAATGTAATAAGGTAACTCCATTGTTATCATATGGGAGAGGTATACCTTGCAGTAGCGAACAACGAATTTAAGAGTTTTTCACTATCAGGAGATGTACAACTTAAAAGTACATGTCCTACCTTTTAAATACATTGCACTCTGCTCTCTGGCTGTCCATGGCCTAAACTAGGGGTGACTTATATGTATTAAAAAGGTAGGTTTTGGCCTGGCTGGCAAAAGGTTTTCTTTGCTATGTAAAAATGGCAATTGCCATGTCGAAAGGGCAATTTAGACTGCAATGACAGACATAAGACATGTTTAAAGTGCTACTTAAGTGGGTGGCAGAATCACTGCTGCAGGCACACTATTAGAGTTTATATGTCAAAGGGAGGGGAGGTGGATCACATCAATTAGAGTTAACTTTACAGGCCCTTGGCACAGGTAGTGTCACTTTACTAGGAACTTACAAGTAAATACATATACCAATTGGATATTATCCAATCTAACATGTTTTGAGGAAAGAGTGCAAGCACTTTAGCACTGGTTAGCAGTGGTAAAGTGCACAGGACCCTAAAGACAGCAAAAACAGGAGATCTGAAGGCAAAAAGTTAGGGGGTAAACCGCACCAAGGATGCCAGGACTAGCAGTATTATGGAAAATATTATATATTATAATACATACAAAAATATGTACTATTTTTATATATTTTTCAATTAAAAAATATATTATAATTAATTAATCAATGTGTACTATTATTTTCTATTTTTAATTAACTTATATTTATTTATGTTTGTAACTATTTAAAATCTTGTAATTTTATTTAACATTTTTTCCTATGGAGTTTTATTTTAAGTCCTTACCTCTATTATTTTCTAAGAGAGGGTGTTGCAATACCAGTGGCTGGCCATATGTAGTGCTAGGCTTAGTACAAAAGTGTAAGTTACTGCAAAAGAAAACCCTGTGAATACCAAAAAATAGTAAACTTACTCAAAACTATAAACTTACTTAAAAGTGTAAGTTACCTTTGTAAATAATACCCTAGATTTTTGGCTGCTTTGAGTTGAGTAGGGTATGGACCCATTTTTGACGGCCAAAGAAAAAGGGACCAGAGTTCAGGGTCCTGTCCAACATGAATATGGCTTCATGTTTTATCAACTTTTAGTTTGAGCCTATAGGAGACTGTCCCCTTGTGCACCTCCTTCATGTCTTACCAAAAAAACGAGCCTCAACTCACCAAGCCATCACGGAGAAAGAGAAACTGGGTGTCATTGGTGTGTTTAACCCCTTTGCTGCGGGGGTTATTCCCCCGCTGTGCTGGGGGGAGGGGGGCATGCACAGCGCCCCCATGCTCATGACGAGCTTAGCTCGTCATGAGCTACGGCGCTACGGTGCTCATGACGAGCTGAACTCGTCACAGGTGTATTGACTCCTGTGGAACGCTCAGCAGAGCAGGGGAATTCTCCCCACACCTGAGCGTTCCACGGGCCATGACGAGCTGAGCTCGTCATGAGCACCAGAGCGCCGTGGCTCATGACGAGCCCAGCTCGTCATGAGCGTCCAAGGTGTTAAAAAAAATTAGGATGTGCAAGTGGATGAGTTTGGCAGAGGCACAAAATAAAAATATATGGTGGAGCCCTTTGCAACACAGAAAGAGACTATGTGGGCTTTGGACTTTTAAGGAAGCAAGTGTATTGTTTAGATGCATTTGAGCAAGAATGAAGTAAACCACTAAAACACTTTGCCACTAATGCCAATTCTTTTGAATCTGTGAAGTTGATGGGATGGTCAACGGTGTCAAATACTACCTATAGGTAAGCAAGAATCAGAGCCCTGACACTGTCGCCGTCTGCCATAGACCACAATTCATCATGAACACCAAGGAAGACAGACTCATAGCTATAATGAAGGTTGGCAAATGCGAAAGATGGCCTTGCCTTTCATTTAGACCCTCATTACACTCCATACACATGTGATATCACAAATAGTCTGCACTGAGAAATTAATAACTGAGCTGAATATCTGTACATTTTCCTACAAGTTACCATATTTTAATGGCTTTAGCCCTTTACAAATTCAAGTGAAATATAGTGCCCACTTGGCTGACCCATATGACATGGTATTAAAGTATCTTCTAGGCGGGTGTGGAAGAGATTAGGGCACCAGGTATGTTTTGAAACCTGCTAATATATATCCATTGCATGAAAAACAAAGGCCTACTCAAGTTTGCTTAAATAAACCTAAACCTTGACAAACATCTCTCGAAGCCTACACAAACCTTCATCTATTCTCAAGACAATGTAGGGAGTAATGTGATACTGCCTTGGAATTATGAAGTAAAATCTACTTAACACACCATTGCTTCTTTGCCATTGGAATGAAGTCCAAGCAGAAGGGTAGAATGGCTTTATAGAATTCTCATACATATTTGTCTATCCATCAGTTTTACAGAGTAGAAAGTATTTTTTTTGCAACACACCACACCTTTTATTATTAGAATAGCTTCTTTCTCCCTCAAATTTCATTGGCTGATAAAATGTAGCTCTTTATACTGACCACATATTTATCATAATAAGGTACTTTGAGGCTTTCTGCTTCCAGTGCTTCACTTGCAAAAAATATAACTGCCCGGGCCAAAGGTTTTGTTAAAAAGCCTGTAGCAGGCAGGTCGGAGTGTTGAATACCAAGGCTTCGTATTCTTGATTTCACCTCATGCCTTTTTATTCCAACACCAGCCTGCCCCTTTATCTCACTCTTGAAGGTTCTTTTTCATCCATGATTTCTCCCTTCGCCAGTGTTTTTCCGTCTTTCTCTTTCTTTGTGCCGTTTTGCATTTCTCTCTCTTGTGCTCTGAGTCAAAGGTATAGATGCATCAACAATGCCATTTGCGATTCCTTATTAGCGAAAAATAAGGATTCGCTAATAAGGAATAGCAAAAGGCTATGCATGTAGAAATCGCCAAAATACTAGCGATTTCTAAACGTTCCTTAATTGCGACTCGCAAATCGCGAGTCGCAATTAAGGAATAACTCCGCTAGAGGCCCATAGGAATGAATGGGAAGACATTCTCAATTTGCGATTCTCAATTACAGAATCGCAAATTGAGAATGCAATTTCAAGGGTGCCAGGGTGTCAAAAGGACACCCTGTTGCACCCCTGAAATCTGCATATGAGAACATCTTGCACACACACATGCCCCAAGGGCATGTGTGTGTGTAAAATGGAACTTTTTGCAAATTACCATGAAGTTCAACTTCATGGTAATTTGCTCCCCCTAATAGCGAAATCGATAATTTTTTTACTTTGATGCATTGCATTTAAGGAATCTCAATTTGAGATTCCTTAAATGCAATCGCAATTTAAGTAATCGTATTTTGCGATTACTTGAATTGCGATTTTTGCGTTTGGGATGATGCATCCCAAACGCAAAAATACTGGTCGCAAAGGGGCAGATTCTGAGAATCTGCCCGTTTGCGACCGGTTTTTCATTTGATGCATCTATACCAAAGTCTTTAAAGGGAAAAAAAAGTACCCAAACATGAGAGCCAGTGAGTTCTACCTTCAACGACTGTCAACATGACGGAGAAGCACAGTAAAACTTGGAGTTTTCTCCCATGACAAGGTGTGAATTTGCAGTTTTCACTGCCCCCTACCACTAGATTTTACCTGGTGGTGACTGTCAGTAAAAACTGCCAATGTGTTTGCCCACTCTAAGGGCCATATTATCAAGAACGGAGTTCAGATTATCGCCACTTTAGCGGCAGTCTTACTTCATCCGGCTATCGGAGGTTTATGTCTGCAGCAGCGATGGCGTAGTATGTGCCATTGACATAATGTAGGTACACCCGTCTTTAAATGAGATGAGCAGATCTTCAGTTTTGCGGAGAGGGCACACCACTGCCCTTGCGACTGAGCACCCTCTCCAGCAAACTCTAAATTGCACACTACGTTGCAAAGACTGTTGACTTGCAAATTGACATGGTTTGTTTAAAGCTCTAGGGGGCTTAATTACAAGCCCCTACCGCCGCTGTACGTCACTTTATCCCATGTTAAAAATGACGCATCGGTGGTGCAAGGGGCTTACAAATAAGCCGCTAGGTGGTTTGCAGAAGTCAAAGCTCCCAACGTTTTTTTTTAATGCCTTGATTGTGAAGTTGTTAGCCGCAGGGCTTAAGGCAACTTGAGGATTGGAGCAGTTCCACTATATTTCAGTGTGCTACATTTAACTTTTAATGTCCTCTGAAATCGTCCTGCCTTTATGATGGTCTTTGCCTGCACGAGGCAGGATATTTCAGATAACACATTTGAAAAAAATTTCTCCCGGGCATCCCCAACTTTATAAAGTTTTAACAAACATTTCAAAAGTTTAACAGAACAAGAACATTGTAAGGATAATAATTCTGCATTTTTAATATATACCGGGTTATTAAAGGTTGTCTAAAGTGCAGTAAACTGCTCAAACAATATATAACAGCTGCGTGGAGCATACCCTTGGACTTGTTCCATGCAGAACTTTTAGCTGGGATTGCCTGGGGCAATAATTTGTGTTTAAGGTCTACATGCAGCCTTGCTGGGCAGCCGCGGCCCGTGGAGGGAGTTATGGTGGGGCAGAAAGGCGGGGGAGGGGCAGGCTGGGGGATGCTAAAAACCGGAATATGGATAATTGGAGGTAAGTAAACAATGTAATGAATAAAATGAATTTTGTAGCGCGCCCTGCATCGCAAAATGAGATGCAGTGCGCACTACTAAATTCGTTTTATTAATTAAATTGTTTACTTGCCTGCAATTATCCATATTCTGGGTTTTAGCACCCCCACCCTGCCCCTCCCCCGCCCCGCCTTTCTGCCCCTCCCCCGCCCCGCCTTTCTGCCCCACCGGAACTCCCTCCACGGGCCGTGGCTGTTGCTGGGTCCTAGCCAGGCACATGAAACCCTCACCCCATTGGTCCTTTTTGAAGCATCAGAGTGGTGAGAGCAAGAGACACGTGATATCCATGCAGCAAGCAGACTCATTTGGCATTGTGGGATTAGAAAAAAGCCACAGGTGAGATTTCAGTAGCAAAAACAACTAAAACAAGCTTGAGTCATGTTAATATCTTGTAATAGAAAGGGACAACTTACCATTGCTCAGCTTCAGACTAGAAAACTGGTATTGTGCCTGGTTGGGACCCACTGACTTAGCCCTCCTGGATCTTGAACACTTTCCTCATTCATGAAATTGGAAATGAAGAATGTTCCTCCTTTTGCTGCTGCCCCTGTTGAACTGAGCCTGACTACAAAGATTGGAGTCTACACACAGTTACCTCTGGGTCCTGTCTCGTACACCATCTGACTTGTCTCATTTGTGAGGCTTATGTGTTTTGAGTATTGTGTGACTTGGCAACTGTGCTACCAAAGGGGGAGCATAGAAGTGAAAGAATGTGGGGTACACTCCGACAAGCTTGTATGACAGAGGCCCGCATGGATAAACCATGCGTGCCTCTACTAGGCAGCCTGAAACACGAATGAGTCGGAACAATGCATTCCTTTAACACGCATGCCTTTATCACACAGATTTTGTAGTAAAGGCATGATTGGTAAAGGGATGTGTGGTAAAGTTCACACCCGGCCCCTCTTCCCTGAGCCCTAAAACCTTGGCCCCTGCCATATACTTAACCCACCCCGTACCCTAAAAACTCCACCACTCCTAAAACCTTAAACTACCAGTCCACGTCCTCTCTCAATCCTTCCTCTTCCTGTTCTCGCCCTTCTGCACATCTAGCCCAGGTACTGCCTTAACATGCGTGGTTAAGGCATATGCGTGGTTAAGTCAAGCATGGTAAAGGCAGTTTCCCCTCCTATAAGCTTGAGATCCTGTGTGCTCTCTCACCTTGCTTTCCTCCACACAGGAGAGGTGAGTCCGAAAGACTAGTCCCTGAAGGTTCAAGTCTAATTTACAGAGATGAAAGTCTACTAAACCCAAAATGCAGATATATGATAGCCAGCCCCACTGAACTCCCTCCACGGGCCGCGGCTGCCAAAGCCACAGGGCAGTAGAAACTTAATGCAGAAAACATATAACAGTCTGGCATGCATTGGAAGAAAAGTTCAAGTTCCTGCATCAGTCAAATGGAAAGGTAACCACATTGGTCTTCTCTAGCACAACCCCTTGGTGTAGCTGAATAGGAATATACTTGGGGAGGCTATAAGATCAGCGGCGCACACAGGCAACCATATACACGGTATATATCAAGATATAATATATATTTGTCTCCAACAAAGTGTATCAAAAGGGTGCTGAGGTGGCTAGTAGCCAACATAACAGCTTCCAAACTGCATAACGAAGTTCTAAAATTAGTTTCAGCTGAAACCACGGAACAGGGAACACTGCTGGCTCTGTGGGAGGAAATTACTCCTCTTGGGGTCAGTCGCATCACTGATTGGATGTGACTGTGATCTTCACCCTTTATCCATGGAAAACACACTAAACTGACTTGCTAATATGACTTTTGTGAATAACGCTTAAACAAATGCCCTGCTGAAGTCATCAAGTTTAATACCAGCACAACGAAACGTGTAGACTGGAAGTCTCCTCTGACTGAATAATTGATTAGAATTACAGTAACAGATCGGAACAACTGTACCGATGTAAAGTTTGGAACACATGAAGCCTACCAGAACATTAATCTTTTCAGGACTTTTGTCTTACTGAAAAAAGACTTGAGTTTGAGTACAAGCATGGACACTCCATTGGAGTAGCTGGTTCAACTACTGAACTCATCCCTGCTCTCAATTCCTGCAAGCTCTATCTGAAGAAGTGCAGGGGTACTTAGCGTGAGTGTACTGACTGAAAAAATATATAGAGAAATGACCTACAGAGACTGTCTAATGCATTTTATCACTTTACAGCAATCTTCACTACTGCATGAGCCATTTCCAACTGTTCTCTTCATTGTCGCAATGACACATTCAGCTTTTCCAACCACGGGAAGCTACTGTAAAATGAATCCTTGTAAACCACTCAGCTAGAAAGGATTTTGCTCCATCTGACCTTTCCATACACTTATCTGACCATACGCGCTTGTAAGTCCCATTACATTTTGCATAGATCAAGGTAAGTAGTTTATAAACACAGTAATCTTTTTGTCAATCATTGGATCTACAGTCTCAAAGACATGCATTGGAAACTGCTAATATAAATAAATTACTTTTGCCAACTTGGTTTGGACCTTACATTTCTTATTCTTTAAACTGTTGTGTGAGTTGTTTTATTATTCTGTCCTCCTAGGATTTCCAGTGAGTATGTCTTGAGTTCATACAATTCTAGCAATGTGGAGAGATAAGTGGGCATATGTATGAAAGTTTGGTTTTGCGATTCTCAAATAGCGAATTTGAGAGAATCGCTATTTGAGAATCACAAAATAAGATGTATGTAGGATTTGCAAAAAGATTTGCAAATCCTACATATTCCTTAATTGCGAATCGTAAAGTGTGATTCGCAATTAAGGAAACCCCCCCCATTCTTTCCTATGGGCCTAGAGGCCCATAAGAATGAATGGGAAGACATTCTCAATTTGCGATTAGCAATTAGAGAATTGCAAATTGAGAATGCAATTTCAGGGTTGCAAGGGAGTCAAAATGACACCCTGTTGCACCCCTGAAATAAACATGGGTGAACATGTGGCTCACATTGATACACTAAGGGCATGTATGTGCACCACATTGCACTTTGAAAAATGCTTTTTTCAAAGAAATCGCAAATTACCACCAACTTGAAGTTGGTGGTAATTTCCAATTCCTTAACCCCTTCGCTGCATCCGCAATTCCACACCAGCGCTAGGGGATAGGGGGGGGGCGCGCGGCGCTCTCCTGCTGGTGACGGAACCGCTCCGTCATCAGCCTCGATAGGGCTGTGCTTATGACGGAGCGGTTCCGTCATGGCCCAACCCGCTCAATAGAATGCGCCGCGCAGGCGTGGCGAGCGGGCCATGACGGAACAGCTCCGTCATCAGCACAGCGCTACCGAGGCTGATGACGGAGCGGTTCTGTCATCAGCGCGGAATGGATTAAGGCCAAATTGCACTTTTCGGTGCTTCTTACATTTATTTGCGATTCCTTAAATGCAATCGCAAATTTTGCGATTCCTTATTTTCCGAGGCAGGTTTTCATTGATACATACCACTAAGCCCAATTGCGATCGCAAACGCCGAAATTCCATGAATTTTGGCGTATGCAATCACAATTTGGAATGATACATATGGCCCAAGGATGCTCAAATAGGTTATAGTGAGAAGGGTCCTTAGTCCTGGCAGATATATTTTTAGGCACTTTCACTACTCTGCTTGTCATGAGGATTGCCTATATATTTCACCCAAAATTATGTTTCTCCTGAAAAGGCTAGATTTTTACTCAGACGTACCAGTTCATAGGGCAGGCCACTAAATGTAAAATTAACTAAGATAATTTACGAAAACACTGTTACAGTCACTATAAAATTGTCAAAATTACCAGTGACTCAATCAAAGAAAATGTCTTCCCTACATCTTTAACAGCAACAAGCCATAGCTGTGAACCTATCATCACAACCACTTTGAATTTATACAAAAAACTACTTGAGGCTGATTTTCAGTCCTAACTAAGATCTCAATATTACAGATTACCTGCTAGTTCAACAGGTGTAGCTGTTCCTAGTTGGACTCCCCTTCCAGAATATTTAGCAGTCCTGCTTGCTTTACCGACTTGATATGAAGACTCACCTGCTATTTGTCTGAAAATGTGTTCTGTCATTCATACTGGGACACTGCCCAATCAGCCCCAGTAAAGAGAGTTTGGAACCCTAAGTTTCCATTTAGGCTATCTTCCCCAGCATCAAATCTACTTTTAAAGTTATTTGTTGCAGTCTGTAGCCCTCTTGTGCCCCATTATGGTGGTGCGATAAGACTTCTGCCTATGGCAGCCATAATGCAGCACGTACCCTGCTCTTAGCGCTGCACCTCCACCATCTACCAGCTGGTGTAGTCCAGAGTATAATGTTGGAGCACCTAAAAGGACTGGAAAAAGCCTTGGATGGTTTATTAGTTAGAGATACTAATAAAATTTCAGCACCTATTTCTCTGGGTGATCTCTAGAAATAGGTCATATATACGAAACTCTTATTGCAAACAAAAAAGTGCTTACGAACCACATTTGTAACTACTTCACTTTGCTCATCTATATCATTAGTTAATGGACGACTATTCCCAGGAGGCAGAAGATCTTGAAGCAAGATTTGCTCAAATGAACTTACTTGGAACTGTATGAATTGGCAGCAGTACATATTGACATTATCATCAATGATTTGAAAAAACATCCTCTAAAAGAATGAGAACACATAGCTAAAGTGTGCTTTTCTAAGGCATGCATGATGACAGAGTAGAATTAGCCAGTATGGAAATTGCACTTAAGTTCCTCAAGAATTGGCAAGAGCTACTACAAAGCTGATCCAGGCATCAATACATCAAGAAAGATGAAACCAAGAAAAATAATTCTGCAATACAATTTAAACTTGGCTAGAAAGTAAAAGGTTCACTTTAGAAGACATATTTATTGATTACTTCTCCTGGAAGAATTGTGAAGGGAAATGAAGGCAAACATCTGAGTAAACCCAAGAGGGCTCACTTACCAGCTAGAATGAAGTACAGCATGAAAGGCGTCTGTATAGTCAATTATGCTTAATATGCAGTGATGGTTGGAATTGAGATGTATATGTATGAGGATACAAGCTATCCGAAAGAATGTCGACAGATTGGGGTGAAATAATGCAAAAACCTTTATAATGAGACAAACGGTGGGAAATTCAGTAGCAAGACTATTGTTTAAAATGTATAGATTATGGATTATTTAAGACAAGTACATCATCTTTTTAGCTGATTTTCCTAGAACAGCACACTTTGGCCTTCTTTTGAGGACCTGTACATTTTCTGTTTGTAATGGCGCACATTGCAAATAGTGGAATGTCGTGTGCAGCATTTACCGGTTGGGAAATTGCTGTATCATTCCACTTTTCTGACCTGGAAATAGTGGATAACACCCAAATAGCAATGTTTTCTCTAGTGCCATGGAGTACATCTGGCAATGCGCCAAAATTGCCACGTGAGTTGCCCCTGGATATACTTGATGAAAATCATGTGGGAAAATGCGAGGACCATCGCACTTATCTGCACACATCTCAGAAACCTGCTTCAAGTGCAAACTTCTTTTGCGCCAGAATCAGAATGTGTACATACCCTGTGAATAGGATCTTAAACGGTTTTGATTAAAGTGCAGAAAGAACAAAGGATTGTGTCACCATACCTGGAATTTAATTAGGCAATGGCAGAATAGGATACAAATGGAAACACACACACACACACACACATTCGCACATATGTTACCCAGTGGCGGTATCCACCGTGAAGTTATAGTTGTGAGTAGGACCACGTTTCCTTAGGAAACACATTTTTTAGTTTGCTAATAACTTTGGTGCCATTTGACAAATCTTCCCTAAACTTTCCAAAAAGAGATTTATCCACTGCAGCTTCTTCCTGTAAAGTTTTGGGGCCAAGAAAAAGGGATCCGAGGACACATTTTCCCATGTACTTTCCAATAGGAAAACTGAACAGTGATACTGCAAAAATGACTGTATGGAATTGCACCATATTCGTCAGAAAGTTAGATCCTGATCCAGAAAGCATGTTTTTTGTGATGTGCTGTAAATCTGTTCAGAAGATTTTGAGAAATTAATGTTTAAAATGCATGTATATAATTTGAAGCAGATCCACCAAGGAGAATCTGTAAATCCTCCCGTGTTGTGGTCGGTTGGCCACGATCCATGGCCCTGCAAGCTCAACCACATGTTGTTATTGTCTGGCTGCCACCTGAAGGAAAGGTGTCAGCCGCCATCTTTGGACTCTGGGACTCTGTCCTTGAGTCCTAGAAAATAGAGGTACCCTGATCCACTGGGCCTTAATGGTTTCAAAATATTTCTTAAGAAAATTACAATTTTTTTTGTGCTTATCCACCGCAATGCTCAGCAAGGCCCTGGGAGAACTTCTGTGGAAATGCAGATCAGTGGCACTACAACAAACTATACAAAGGGGGTTGGGCATAGGGCGGGGGTTAGATGCTCACAGGGTGTTGGAGGTCCATGGGGAGTTTAGCGCAGGCCCTGGCTGCATGCCAGGTTCTGCGCCTAACACCATAATGTGCCTAGCCAAAGGAGGTCAAGGGGTTTGGGTGACAGTGGGGTGTTGGGGAAGGGGCCTGGCCACAGGCCCTGCATCCAACTACCACATGCCACACATCTTACTTTACATAACATGTGTATTTGTAAAACACACATTCACTCTGAACAGGGTATCTTGACACTGAATAACAGATGTTTATTGTAACACAACGATACTCATTTTATCAACCTCAAATGGATGAAAGGCGGAGTGGGGCTGCCGGGATTTGAACCTGTGACCATGAGTGAGGTTGAACACAAGCATCTGCAGTGGGTGCATTATTTCACTGAGCCACCAGACCCGGCTGAGGACTGGTAAGACATGGTAGAAGTAAATAAGCAGAGGTCCACAAAGGAACCAAATTGAAGAAGCACCCTGGACTGATGTGATTTCTCACAGATTATGCTTCTGGATTTAAAATAGTTTTTAATGCCTGCAACTTTGTACCAGGCATTTGGATTTGCTGTGACTTGCACCACGAAGAATCTCCCTCACCAGGTAGCTAGCAAGTGTCATAGTAGAGTGCGGTGGGCCCCTCATGCCACTAGGCCCTTGTGAGCAAAACTTGCCACAACGATGATAGTGATTTCCCTTGTCTGATACCCGAAGAGTCCATTTTGTGAAACGAGAGTGGTACAAGACCATTTACTCATACTGCATGAATTTGTAACTGTCTGTCTCACAATTTATCTGTTTAAGTGCTTTGAAAGCCACTGCCTGTTGCCTTGCAGATACTTCAGATGGTTGTTCAGTTCACAGGAAATGATGTGACTATGGGGTGGCAGAAGTCTGATCCACTATGATGCCTGCATACTGTCTGGTATTACCTGCTCACCACCAACAGCTCTGAGATCTAATCAAATGTCAGTCTAAATAGTTCTCTTTATAGGAGTTTCCTGAAGCATAGATAGATGGTTCAGGCCAGATGGTTGGGCTCACAGTGAAGCACAGTTTGGGCCCTGAACGCCCAGTGAACTGTTTCTGTAGCTTAGGCTCTTGAAAGTTAGTTGAGTGACTCTCTAGCCACAAATTCTGTAGATAAAATCGAAATAAAGAAAGAATTTAAAAACCAACATGTCTTAGAAACTGGTTCTGTTCTCTCTCAGCCCAATGAAGTTCTGAAGAACTCTGCAAGTTTCCTATGCTTTACCCTTTCTATCTAGGGAGGAAGGCTGGATTTAGATTTAAAAATCAGGGGTGTAATAAATTCCTAGGTAAGGTACCATCTAAAATTAAGACAGATGTAATATCCCCAATCTTGAAGAAACTCCCATATGCTGCTCAGGTCCTGGAAAAAGTGGTAACTAAGCAACTTCAGACCCTCACATAAGATGATAAGTTGCTATCTCCTAAGCAAGCAGATTTTAAAGTGGGTATGTCAACAGAGACTGTAATGACCTCAGCGGACGATGATTTAAGAATGATTGCAGTATAGATGGTTCAGAAGTAGGGATGGGTGGAACTCACGGAGTTTTACTCGGCGGAATTCCACAGAGTTACAGAAAAACTCCAAGGGATTCTGCGGAATTCCCCCAATGGGCGAAAAATATGCAGCTTGCACTGGTTGCACTGCAATGTAGCGCCAGTAACGAGAGCAGTGCGGAAAATCAGCGCAAATGGCAACATGAGTTGCATAAGATCAAGTGTCGATTTTGCTGCTGCTTGAATAGAAAATCTACTTGAGCAGCAGCAAATGTACTTAAACGGCAGCCCTCTGACCATAAACGTCAGCGACCACCCTTGTGAGAAAATCGCACCAACGAGTGCCAAATCTCACTCGTCAGCTTCCATATTTTGGAGCCTCGCAGGAGACAAATTCTGCCAAGTGACGATTGCCGGAATTTTGCCTGAACTCTGCATCAAAAAGTAACGTGCAGTGGCCACCATTTTGCCAATTCCACTGGTGGGATAGAATATTTTGCCCACCCTAGTCAGGAGTAGTTATTCTTCTAGACATGTCTGCAACCTTTGATGCTATAGATCATAATATCTATCTAACTCAACTGTATGAGTATCACACTAGAGGCAAAGTACTGAAATAGGGGAACTAGGGAACTTGTAGGCAGAGACAATGGGGCAACCTCAGCGCCCTCACTGTTACCTCTTCTGTTCAATTTATTCGTGCAAACCCTCTCCACATAGATCTTAAATAATCAAAAGGTTACTCTATACATATATGCAGATGATACACAACTGTTGATAAACAATATGCAAAACAACCTACATTACAAGAACTGTGGGGTCCAAAGCTATATTGCACATTATTAACAACTGGATGAAAAGCAATTTCTAGAACCTTAACCTCACAAATTCTGAAAAACCTCCCATCTTCAACAGAATTAAAAAGTGAGAAAACTCACTTTGGCCCCTCTATCTATAGGAATGTCTCCAACATGACACATCAATCTGAGATCTAATAATTATGCTTGACTCCATCCTAAATATCGATCATCAAATAACCAAGGTTACACATGGGGGAACAGTGTTTACAACGCTGTCATTACATAGCAAGTCTATTACAACGCGGTCGTTACAACAACCGCGTTGTTAGTACGCGATGCTTTTACATTGCAAGTCATTACAATGACTTGCTGTAGGGGGCGCTGAGGTATTGGAAATTAATTCCAGCACCTTACCTACTGTTGCGCAAACTGGAGTAGGAATAGCAAATAATACTATTCCTAAGTACAGCGCACCCCCTGCAGCAAGTCGTTCTAATGACTTGCGATGTAAATGCATTGTATACTAACAACGCGGTCGTTGTAATGACCACGTTGTAAAAGAATGCAATGTAATACTTCGCGTTGTAAAGTACTGTATTCTACACATGGCCGTTACTTTCAGATAAGGCTCCTCAAAAGGGTAATTTTTTTGCTGCCATTTTCAGGTAAAGTAATCCTGGCCAATGCCTTTGTGCAAGATTAAACTACAGTAATTCGGTATACATTGGCCTTCTCAAAAATACCTTGCTCGATAAAAAAAACACAACATTCCTTGATGAGAGTAATCTTTAACCGAAAGAAATCTGATTTGCTGTCTTTTCACCGGCTACAACTCAACTTGCTCCATTAAACGTATCTCATTTGAATCTCCAACATTCAATATCTACTGACCTTTTAGGAAAACTATTAAAACCAGGCTTTCCAAAAACATTACCCAATTGATTAAGACATTAACTGATCTCCCTACCATCCTGTCTAGGTGCCAGTGGCATGATCTTTTAAATAAATACATTAATTTGGTGAGTGATTGCTGACAGCAGATTTCTGATAGGGGCACAGTGGGAGTGGCACTCTGGATTGAGCTTTGGAATAAATGTTGTTTGCCCTGCCCTGGATTTAATAACATTTGGTCCATTATAAATACTGATACTAGAAAATGTACAGGATTCATTTTTCAAGAGTGATTTTTAAATATTTAGTACTTTACATATTTGTAATTTATAGAATTAAGACACTAGTCAAGGCTATGTGTATTTTTAGGGCCACTATTCCATACTTCAAGTAGTATTCTATATTGTTTTTTGGGCAGTATGCTTTCCATAATTTCAAGGTAGAGATGAACTCTCTCTCTTCAGTGCTCTACTTACACCACCTATGGAGGAGTTCCCACAATATTTAATTAGAATTGTTGTAAAGTCTTGCATTAGCTCTAGCTGGTGTATCCAACTCTACCGTTGGCGTGCATAGGGAAGAAAAAGAACTACCAACATCTGGATATATTTTTTGTGCATTTTACAAATTCAAGCCTATTTGCCGAGCATGGGTGGGTTCAGTGTGCATTTATTAGGGTTATTGATGGCACAAAACCTAAAAAGTGAAGATTGCAGAGGTTAGGGCCCTGAGCATGGGAATGATGGAACTAAGCAAAGTGGCAGTATATTTACTCACATCATTTACACCTTGCCCAACGTTTCACTGTGCATACACTTGAATTGAATAGGAAGTGGCATGACTTATTTGGGTGATCCAAAGGTAGACCTATTCAGACTCCTGTGTCCATGTGAATACACATATTTGTTTTAGACCCACTCTCCTGCCATGTAATCACATAGCAGCAAGAATGCATCATTTCCATACCATGGTTAATTTGGAAAAGAATAAGTGTGGTGGCCCAAAGATTTGATTTGAAGCTCACAACCAGCACTATTGAAGGTCGGGTTGTTTAATACTATGGCTGTTAGTCGTGATTCCACCTTATACCTCTTTATTCCACCACCACAAATTCCCTGCCTCTTTATTTCACTCTTGCAGGTTTTTCCATCCGTACTTTCCCCCTTTGTTACTGTTTTCCGTCTTTCTCTTCCTCTCATTCCCTCTTTTGTGTTTTTTCCTCTCTTGCTCTGGACTAAACTCTGTCAAGATATAATATGCGCCGGTTCAAAAAATGTGTGCCTGTGGGTCCCACCTGCAACACCAACTCAAATTAAGCACCTTTCATGCCTCATCGGAGACAGGAGACAGCAGCTCTTTTGAAAAGGATGTGCACTCTCGCCTAAGTCATTTCAATGCCAAGGCAACAAAGATATCTGGAGGAACCACACGGCAGCACAACACCTAAGCATGGGTTTAGCTTCAGCTGTTCAATGCTGCATATTAACAAGCTACAAAGAGGAGTTGCTTAAAAGTTGGTACATAATGGTCGGTAAAAGTGTATGCATTGAACCACGACCCCTAGAAGGCCTCAGACAACTTGAGCGCACAGGCCAAGGAGGACTTTGATATCCCTGAAGCAAGTGGCCATTGCTGCAAGCTAGTGAAGAGAGACAATAAGGAGATAAGCCTTGGCAAAGCTAATAGGCTTTGCATTGGCCCCCTAACTTTTGGCATTGCCAATGTTTGTTTGGTCATCAATTTTTTTTTACCTTCATTTTTTAGTGGCTAACTGGCTTTTGCCAAGATAAAAATAACCATTAGCTGAAAGCAAAATAATTTTTTAGGCCTCACAAAGCACACTTTGCCATAGTGGGCGCTGGTACTGAAAGGAATTACTTTGTGTGGATGCGCACTTTATGAAAGAGCAGAATGACATCACTCACAGTGAAGGTAGCCAAAGGCCGACCTATTGCTCAATGCTATGTGTTGTAGTAGGCAGTTTAAAATGTAAATGAGCAAACGACAAACCAAAGGAAATCTCCCATTTGTTACCCCATTCACACCCCAATGTTGCTTGACTACCTGCACCCTCATGCTACTTCCACCAACCACAGCAACTCTGTGTTTCTTGCCCCCACCTATTTTGAAAACCAGTGCCACTGTGTTGCTTCTACCCCTTGTCCCCATATTGCTTCTACCCCCTGCCCACCCCCTGCATTTCTTCCACCATTCACTTTGCTTTAAAAAAGGAACATTTTAATAACTCTTTTTTCTTGTTAGTTACCGATCCAACTAGGATCAGCACCTAAAATAAAGCAAAAAAACTGCTGTCATTTTGTAGGTGCTTGCATGCGTGATGCGCCTACAAATGACAAAGCCTTGTTTAATTTTTTATATTCTGTAGCCAAGTGCCAAAGCATCGGGAATGCTGTTCCCCTTGGATAAAACCATTGGCAAAGACAATAGGCCCTAGAGACATATCATCTTTGCCAATGCTTGTTTAAATTCAGGAATCCCGCTAGGAATTTTAATGCCTTTTTTACACCCTTGATATCGCAGTCTAACTGTAGCACTTAAAGCCCAGAGTAATAAACTACAATCAGCAACTTCAAGTGACACTGCATTTATGTTCTTCCTCCCATCATATTGTAAAGCGCTCTGATATCCTTCGGGATCTTGTTCGCGCTATATAAAACTTTATAAATAAATAAATAAATAAAGGATGAAGAGGACTGGCTGAAATCCATTGAAAGTAAGTATTTTATATATAATGTTGATAAAATTAAACAGTCTTGGCTAACGCCTGACTTGAAAAGCAAACACTAGTTTCTGCAGCAGACCCTGCGAGGAAATCTGAAAAAGTGGTTATCATTAAATTGCACTATTAATATGAATTTTTGAGTCTCCAGCCTGATTGGTGGAGATAGCCAGTCGCTGAGAGACTAATCCTAAAAGTCGGCAAAAAGATCAAACACCAATCGTTCTCGCAGAAGAAAAAACACTGGTGAAAATATAGTGACCCAGGCAAAAATATATAAAATAAAAAAAATTAGAGACAGGTTAAAGAAGGATGGTCTTCTAATGATGCAAGACATGCAAATATTCCAGCCATTTGTAAGCTAATCAACATGTATATAAATTCCCACATATAAAATTGATTACAAGAATGGGTAAGTTATTAGCTGGCATGATAAAATCAATGACTTAAGAGCTCATCCCAGAGAACTGTGAATTACCTAGAGGTGACAGGTTCAAATCCATGTGGATTTGCCTCAGAAGATCAACCCTACAAGGTCACTGAGATCATTTCTATTGAGCAGGGTGATAGCAAAAAAAACGATTTTACCCCACCACATCATGACAAAACTTGCAAGAGTCTTATGAAGGCACCGGTTGATAACATTCAATTTACAGAATTATCTGAAAACATCCGAATATGTGTCTCCTGAAAAATCTTAGAAGGTCACCGCACATGAATAAAATATCAAGGCACACAACGCGCACTACCACAGAAAATATCTACAACGTAAAGTCAAATCAGAGAATGTCTGCTTTGGGGGCACTTCAAACGCAGGATAATAGGAGCTTAAAGACTCTTCCAGTGAGCTATAGATTTGTCCTACAGTTCACCCTTTCCCTTTCAAACGCCGTGCTTTCAATTCCCCTCCCTATTATCTCATTCACTGACCCACAGCCAAGTATTTATATAGCAGTTAATTGTCTTCTTGTCCTAGTTATCTCACATCACAGGACATAGGCAGCTTTTGGACAATCAAGAGGAATCAATTTCGAACAAGCCACATCTTTTGGAAGTGAGATGTCGCCTCCTGGGTGTAGTGCTTAACAGGGCTTGATAGTGGCATTAGCTGCAGGTCGAACCTTTTGTCAGGGACATTCATGAGAGGTCGAGTTGCCGGTACTGTAGTGTGTTTTTTTCAATCGGAGATTTAGTGAGAGGTGTTTTGCAGTATGTTTTTACATGCTACAGGCACATTGGATTTCAACAGTGTTATGCCGCTTATTAGGTGAAGAGATGTTGTCTGACAGAATATCGAGGTAACGAATATTGTGTGGACAGAACATCATGTCGAAAATATCGAGGACCAAAATTTCAAGAAGATAAGTGCAATGAAGTAAGCATAGATTTACTATTCCTAACCACATCTACGTACCTTGAAGATATGTATTATACAAAACATTGGTCCCTACATGTGGACAGGATAAAGTACAAACCAATAATCAAAACACCTAATAAGTGTAATGTCTTTTGTCCAGCCGGACAAGAAATTTTTATTTTAGCATTCTAGTTGGTAAAACAAAAAATGTAAAGACACTATAATAACAAGTGAGCACAGTCGTGACCCACAACATTCAAGACAAAACAACGAAAGGAATGGCCAAAAGGGCAAAGCTAAAATAAGTCTGTGTACTTGTAGTCAGTGTTACAGACGCGAATTTTCATAACCACAACATTGCATTTTTACAATATTTCAATATCATATTGCATAAGGGTTTTTTTAGGGTCGACGACGTTTCGATGCCTTATTTACATATGGGGCATCATCATCAGGACAAAAAAATCATCATTGTTGTCTTTTTTCATTATTTACACTATGCCTTTCCACATTACCAAACAGCCACGTCCAGAGTGTAGGTCGTCTGGATCCGAGGGCTGGACTGAGCGTGATAGCTCGATTTGTAAAGGCTGGAGGCTCTCTGGCGGGTACAGCAGTCTGGTGGTTATATGTGGTGCAGCTGCCAGGGTGCCTGACTCCAGAACATAGGGGGCTCACTGTTCAATCCCCAGCAGCAGGTTAGACCAGCACCATGAGACTCTAGGTAATAGCTCACTTAATCTTCCTGATGGCCGTAGCATTTATTTATGGGTTTATATAGCGCTAGAATCGGCTGCCAAAGGAGTATCTCTGCGCTCATCTTGACATCATCGGATAATTGTTCTCGGTTTACAAATACTGGATTGCATTTCATATATATCAGCTAGGTCCATATATATGGAGTTAATGGTTCAAGTTTGCTTACCCATAGAAACGTTTCCATAGAATATTTTTCTCTTCAATATTCTTGACACAATATTTTGTCCATCCGATATTTTCTTTCAACAATATTTTGTGCAAACACCATGAAGAGGGCCACATTTTAAGACACCTGCAGTTCACACGTGATATTTATTACATCTAAGATTTTTTGCTTTCTAAGATTTTAAAATACATTTTGTTTTAGTTTCTAGGGATTACTGAAAAACAGAGGGAATTGTGTTATTTTGCATAAGTGTATAAGTAGGTAATATCCGATGTTAGCAGGGAATATGTGCGTCCACAGCCTGTTTTGAAATGAAAGAGGTTTGATTACTTTAATAAAAGGGTTTTTACAGTGTCATCAGTTACGCTGAAGAGTAAGCTCCTTTCAGCTGTGGTGAATGCACTCCCTCAATATATTTAAACTGCTTGGAGGAGTTCTTAATGAAGTGTAGCTCATTGAACAGAGTTTTTGCTAGTTATCTATCTTTTTGACACACACACATAGGTTGTGTGTGCCTCAGGACCACTGATCTATGCCACTGAGCATCTCTGGTTCCAAAAAAAAATATGATTTCATACCACCCCAGAAAGTTGAGATTTTTCAGTTCCAGAGGAAGGGCATTCCATTCTTTGGACTTCAAGATTGAGAAACGCCAGCTTGATTTCCAGCAAAGTCTGATCTTTAGAACAGATAATAACCCTAAAACAGAAGATTTCATTTTTTGTTAAACACTGCAGGTACATTGGAGCCCTATTGTTGGAGTCTGATTGTTTGAGATGGTTAAAGATCAGGCAGAAGATTTTAATAAAGAACCTAATCTAGACTGGTAATCGTTGTAACGCGGTCATTCTAGAAACAATCTCCTTTTCTTCATATTCAAGATCATCAGGAGGCCGCATTCTGTAGATCCCTCACAATTATACTATGGCATAGAAACCATAGGCTAAATAATGTCCTGCTAACATATCATGGCATAAATATCGACCATCAAAATATTGTGACAATCATTATATATAGGTAAGCATTGTTTTGCTGCACTTACCTCAACGTATATGTGCCTTGACAATATTTAGCTATAGTCAAGGTATGTATCCAAATCATGAATGCTTTCCATGCCACAGGGACCGAGAACCTGTGATGTACATTAGTTGGGAGAGATACTGACCGGAAATGTTGGTCCTGCTGTCTTCCCCTCTAATTACTGTACACCTCATAATGAGTCCTGTAGAGCCATTATCTTCAAATTACTGCTCACTGGGAGCACTTCTTAGCTCTAAAGCCCTATTGTCAGGAAGCCGGTGGGAGGTGCTGCTTACCACTTAAAGGCGCCAACATAAGTACTTCAAAATCTCAAGCAGTAGGTTCCTTTCAGTGAAGAAAAGGTTGGCAGCCACCACAAGCTACTGGTACTGAAACTGTGTGCACGAAGAAGACGCGTGCTAGAAATGAACTATGATTCCCAACATGCCACAGACGTTGACACATTCCAGAGATGGCAGCCATATTGGATTATCAGATATAACCCTTTTTGTGATTCACAGTGCCCTTTGCATCAGAATTAGAGGGGGTAGAATGCAAAACATTGGTTCACGAGGTCAGGCGAATTCGAAGCTTTGCATTGACAGAGCCAGGCAATGTGTTATACCTTTGGCCGACTTCCTGGATGCAAACTGTCCCTTCTTAGAGGCTGCCACAGGTCCACCTGCAAGTTCTCCCATCTATGAAGAACAGGACATCCCGCAGCTGGGGAATAACTTCATGTGTATGACTTACATGATAGGGGATGGGGCTGGCAATAGGATTTGCAACAAGATTATGAGGGTGCAGTATGGAATCCTGGATCATGTGCAGAGCAAAAGCCAGAAGGGGACATGCCTGGGCGGAGTAGGGGAAATTCTGGGGTGGGGGCTTCATGGGTGATGGCTGCAAAGTACAGAAATAATCTTGCAGCCCCTCGCTGCTGCAGGAATGATTTGCTGAAGCTTTTTACACTTCCAAATATAACTTTCACAGGCAGAAATTTTCTGTCAATAAAAGGCCCAGCCTGTGCTTCAAGCTCAACACAGTCTTAAATGCAGTATTGGCTAAGTGCATAACCCTATTCTGAGGACACTAAAATACTTTATTTGGATCAATATGGCAGTAATGGGAGGTTGACTTTATATTTAAACAACCCATACTGTATGTTATGGAATATACCAACTGAAAAATGAGCGACATGGCCTACAAAAGAATAAGGCCAAAGGCAGAGTTCATTTTATGAAAAGACAACAATGCCCCTGCGGCCACCCAGGTAGTGCGCCTAGTTATTCAGGAATACTAAAAGACCTCCTAGCTGTCTATTGTTAGAGTTCATTTTATGGATTACAGAAGTTTGAGGTGATCCCTAATGTGCTTTTTGCATATGGTAAAGGCATTTTGGTCACATATACAAATTGGTCACTATTTCTGATAAGTATTTTTGGCAACGAGTAAAGAATTTTAGAAAATAACCTATATACTAACATGTTGGTTCGTAACATTTCAGTTTGCAATGGTCGTAATCCCTCATGAAGAGGAATGACGTAGGTTGCAAATTGTTAGTCACTCTGATTGGCCGCTATTGAGGGATGGTGGCCTGCTAGGATCAGCTGTTCACCATATCTGCGACCGCCTTTAAATAAAATAAACTTTTTATTTAAATGCAGCCTGCTTTCCTTAAAGAAAATGTGCTGGTTTAACCCCTTCGCTGCGGGGTGTTTCCCCCGCTGTGCGGGGGGAAGGGGGGCCACGCGCGGTGGCGGTGTGCTTGTGACGAGCTGAGCTCGTCATGAGGCACAGTGGAGCTGCACTCATGACGAGCTGAGCTCGTCACAGCCACACCCGTTTTTGGAACGTTCAGCACAGCGGGGAAATTATCCCCGCGTGCGAACGTTCCAATGGCTGTGACGAGCTCAGCTCATCATGAGTGCAGCTGCACTGTGCCTCATGATGAGCTCAGCTCATCACAAGCATGGAAGAGGTTAAAAAACCTGGGGCCTCATTTAGACGCAGCGATGCGTCACTTTTCACTGCGCACTCCTTGCGACACCAATGATGCGTCATATTTAATGTATGACGCATCATGTTGCAAGGACTTACAGATACGTCAGTATTTCTGACGTATCTGTAAGCGCAAAAGTGACGCATTGCTGGAGTGTGTCACAAAAGTGACGCAACTCCAGCAATGCGTCCTTTCACATGGGGAAAGCCCCATGTGAAAGGGTTTGCGTCAGTCTTACGCCTGCTGTGAGGCAGGCGCAAGATTTTGACGCAACAGCATCCTAAAAGTGACGCAGTGAAATCTCATAGATTTCACGACGTCACTATTACGAGGCTTTTGGCGGGGGAACGCCCCCTCTGCATACATTATACCTGACGCAAGTATAATGTGGTGCAGGGGTTTAAAAAGTGACGCATCTACCTAGATGTGCCACCTTTTTAAATATGGCGCAACAAGGCGCATATTTTACGCCGCTGGTGCGACACAAAAAGTGACACACCGGCGGCGCAAAACTGACGCAAGGCCTCATAAATAAGGGCCAAAATCTTTTTTGAAACTTTTGTTTGCAAGTTGGGCTTACTCCCCTCCAAGCTTTCTTTTTTAACTCACAAACAGTAAGGATAAGCAAGGGAACTCTTTCCCTTTTGTGAATGGGTTACCACTGCAACTCAAGGGTCTGTAACTTATCAATGTTTTGTGACCGTGTTACAGTCGCACAACATTGATACATTTCATACGGATTCGGTATTTGGAAGGGACACCTGCAACACACCATTTCTAAATACTGAATTTGTGTGGGGTCGCAACCTCATTTTAGGTGTTTGTAAAAGTTTACCAATATCTATAATGTGATTGCTTTATAGAAAAGCACATTTTATGAACGCAAATTCTGAATCGGAGTGTTAGTGACTGTAAAATCGGTCCATATATCTAGCCCTTTATTACACACCAGCTGTCCACACACACACCATCACACACATGCAACAAACTTCTGTATTGGTGATTGCATTCTTTTTTATTATCAAAGGCACCCTCCACCTCTAGGAATATAAAATCCAAGTGGAATCTGTTATGTGAAAATGAACACAGCAATAGGGAGTTCACATTTTGCTAAGCAGTTCAATGTACGTCACTTTCCAGTTTTGGGAAACGTGAGATAATATGTAGTTAGATTGCTGATCTCCAGTGCTGAATTTCAACAGTGTAGTAAATACACATTCTTCCCTGAATGCAATTTTTATAGCTAATGAATTGCATCTCCAGGCTAAATGGTGCAGAAGAAAGAGCGGTGGTTCTTTCTCTTTGGTTTAAGTGTGAATCCTTGATCATTGTAAACAAAAGGTAGAACATCAAGTAATATTGACAGCCAGAGAGGGTATTCGAGATGGTGACTAAAAAAAAGACAGTGGATGTTAGTAATACTGGTAGGTATTGATTTGTATTTATAAGTTTTCGTAGAAGCATGATATGTTATGTTGGGTACTTTAGTACCACTGCAGTAAAATGTTATGCTACCTCCTAGAAGAGACAGGGTGGACAGGTGGCCCAATGTTATCCCTTCTGTATAGGATGAGACAAAAACGGTACCCACATCAATACCTCTTGTAGCATCTCATGAAAGCATACCATAGAGAAAACAGTGGTCAGGGTCGGACTGGGGACCAAACGCAGTCCTGGCGAAGCTACTCAAACCAGCCATGCTGTCTTTGACTCCTAGCATAATCTCTCTTTTACTATCTGTCTGTTCTTTCTCTCCTTCTCTCTTCTCTTTCTTCTCCATCTTTGATTCTTTGCCTCTACCTTCCTTCTCCCTCCCTCTCGTTTTCTCTCTCTTGAAGCCACCCCATGCCTGGAGCAATTAATCATAGGGAGCTGGGGAAAGTGAAAGAGGCATCAGGAGTAGCCCTGAGATGTCAAAACTAGCGCTCAAAGGTTCCAGCCCACTGGGGAAATGCCCTGTGAATGAAAGTCCTGTCCAGCCCTGATAGCATTGGACAGCACTGGACAAACCCTACACTGCAAATTGTCAGCAAGGCAATACAAAACTCTAAAATTAATAGATACAAGAAAACAATATTTGTCAAGCCAGTAGCATTTCAGCAATCCATAGTATGTACATGCATCGTTAAAAAGTAGTTCCATGCTCTGCCGTATACCCACAATCCCATCCAAACCAAAGCCAATGTGGCTTAACGGCTTGAGCGGCCAGCTTCGAAGCTGGAGATCCAGGTTCGATTCTAGCAGGAGGCCCGTGGCGTAGCTAGAGCATTTACCACCCGGGACGATCCCTGAGTTTGCTGCCCACTGACAGCTGGTGCAGGTAAAACCGCGGGGGGTGGTGGCAAAAGATGTCGCAGAGGGAAAATAAAAAATTTTAAAAAATAAAACTTACCTTGTGCTCACCGTCACCCCTAAAAAAGTGCTGCCCAGGGCGGAAATACCCCCGAACCTCCCCTGCTACGCCACTGCGGGAGGCTCAAACATACTGGGATTTGGGACAAATCACTTAATCTCCCTGTGCCTAAAAAAAAGTGTCCATCTGTAAGGCAACTGGTGCTCAAGTAAAGCGCTCTGATACCTTTGGGTCGAGTGTGCGCTATATAAATCTGCAGTAAAAAAAATGTGTGACATTCATTTCAGAAGTTGGCAAGCAGAACATAAAAACTGAAAGGAAGTGTGTTTTCATAGTGAGAGAGTGAAAACAGCAGAGTAGAATGCAGATGGTTATTCAAGGACCGGAGCAGGCAGCCTACACGAGAGCTTTGTAATAGTGCCAGATTTATTCCCTTCTCGGCATGAGCAAGGTCTGTCAATGCGCTATGATTATTACTCGAGCCATTCCGTGCTGCTAGTTCCATGCCTACCCTGTTTCCAGTCAATGCCGCCCCCGGTCTGTCTGATGTTTGTCGGTGGAAGGAAACAGTTATTGTATTCTGTGGAGCTGATTTATAGCTGCTAGTCTGCACACGGAAAAAAAAGCATTGGCAAAAGCCACGAGGCCTGGCTTGCATGGGCTAATACATGTATACGCAGGCATTCAGGAATGCCGCTTATCACATTAAATTACACAGGACAGTGGTCCCTACTTGTGGACAGAATAATGTACAGAAAAAATAATCATACACCTGATAAGTGTTATGTCTTTTGTCCAGCCGGACAAGAAATTTATTTTTGGCGTTCTAGTTAGTTAAACAAGATGTGAGAACAAATTAATAACAAGTGGGCACAGCCGTGACCCACAACATTCAAGACAGGACAACGAAAAGAATGGCCAAAAGGGCAAATCAAAAATCTGTCTGGGTACTTGTAGTCAGTGTTACAGACGCAAATTCTTATAACCACACCATTGCATTTTTCAATATTACATTATCATATTGCATATGGGGTTTTATGGCCGACGATTAAAGCCTGTCCCACTGACTTTGCCAATGCTGGGAAAGAAGTAGCAAAAAAACATTTTTTTCTGGATGGAATGGTAATAGCAGATACGTTCATGATAACAAATTGAGCATTTTCAGATGAAAAATAGTCCCTCAAGCACCCGGTGGAAGCCCTTCCTGGAAGGTGGAATAATAAACGAAATAGCCAATAACATGCAACAAGGAAGTAATACTCCTGCGGGTGGTGACACAGCCCACTCTATGGCCCTACAAAGTGGCCATTAAATTCCGCTATGTGCACTAAATCCAGAGTGAGACAATTTTCCATCTTTACATAAATTTCATTTTACTGATGTAAACAAACTTAAAAATCATTCAGAGAAATATTCAAAGTCTGGATAAAACGCCAATAGGAAGCATCCTTTTTTTTTAAAGAGTTTTATATGGTGTGAACTAGACCCGAGACATCAGGTATCAGAGCTCTTCACATGAGCACCAGTTGCGTTACAGAAGGACACATTCATTTTTGTTGGGTACGGGGAGATTAAATGATTTGCCTAGAATCACAGGATGTTGAGCATAGCTGGCGATACTTGAACCTGGTACCCTAGCTTCGAAGTCGACCGCTATAGCCGTAAGCCCTTGGTTGTTGCCATTTGGAGGCATTCTGCTTGACTCCTGCCACTGCCATCACCATTGCTGGATAAGTGATGATTACTCATCTCAAAACTGAAACTTCTCAACAGTACAGCCCGCCTGTTCTAGGCCTACCTGCTGGTTTGTCTTTTCCTTCCCTGTGAGCTAGACTCTATATCATCCAAACATTTCTGTTCCAACACAGCCACTCTCTCTGTTGCAGCCCCGTCAGTCTTTCTGTTCTAGACCTATATGCTCTATGCCTGTCTCTCAGCCTGTCCTTCCCAGTCCCATCAGCTAGCCTCTGACTGTTCAAGTTGTCTTGCCCTGTAGGCATGTGCCAGTCCTATCAGCCTTTTTCTGTCTGGTTTCTGTTTGTGTTCTGCCTTTGTCCATTTTAGTTATTTTGTACTATCTCCAGTTCCTGTCTGTGATTGTTACAATAGCTTTGCCTTTTCTTGCTGAATAGTCCTGATAAGCTCCAGTCCTGTAGGCCAACCTCTGTTCTAGTTCCCGTGGCCTCTCTCAGCCTGGCCCCTCTTCTTGGCCAGTCTCCACCCGTTAATACGTACCTGGCCTGTCTTAGTTCTGTCTCTTTGCACTTTGCCTCGCCTCCATCTATGCTGATGGCTATGGCATTTTCTTATTGAAATCTCTTTATCTGCTCCATCTTTTCCCTTCCAGTTACCTCTGCTGGTGCTAGTCCTCTTGCGCTCTCCCTATCTGGTCCCATCCCCTTGATCCACATCTGTTCTAGCTGTGTCTGGTGGCTCAGTGGACAAATACATGCAGTGCAGGGGTCTGTCTTTGAACTTCTAATCACAGGTTCCAATCCTGGTGGGTCCACCCAGCCTTTCATCTATCTGAGGTCCTTAAAATGAGTACTGTTGGGTAAAAATAAACATCTGTTAGTCAGCGCGAAGATGCCTAAGGGTGAATGTGTGCTTTACAAGTTCTAATGTTCTGTGCCAATACTCATGCTCAGTATCGATCTGTTTCTACCCTATTGGTCTACCTGAGATAGCCTGTCTCAGTCTGTTTCCATCCTGATCCCCGTTCTCCTCCTGCCCAATTGGCTTCTCCCCATTTCTTTTAGGTTCTTCCTCCATTTACTATAATTTGCTAGCCTGGACCTTTCTTTCTGTCCTGATCTGCCTCCATCTGTGCCATCCCTGTTGGCCAGTTTAAGAGTGCCTTATTTCTATAGAATATTCTCTAGTACTGCACTCCACAAGGAAACCACTCACAGAAAATCAAACTCAGATGCTTTGAATCTGACCTGCAACCAGTCTTGAGAGGAGTCACCCAAGGTTCAGTGCTCTCCCCCATACTCTTTAACATTTATATGGAACCCCTCGCTGCCTTACTCAGGAAAGCCAACATCCCTTTTCACTATATGCTGATGACACCCAAATCTATCTAGAAATCTCCCCTGCCAAAGACATACAAAGACTCAATGAAACACTAAGAGATGCGCAACGTTGGCTATCAAGCAACCATTTAAAACTGAACCCGGACAAAACCGAACTACTCCTCATCTCAAACAAAGAAGAGAATCCTCAAGTGGCGGAGTGGCTAAAAGAGATTGATGCGCTCAACGGAACCTCTCATTGGCCGATTCTGTCAAATCACTAGGCATCACCCTAGACTCAAAACTTACATGACCAAACACATTAAGATTTCGGCCAAGAGCGCCTTCCTTAATCTAAAGCTACTAAACAAAATAAAACCTTTCATTCCACATAACCACCTCAAACAAGCCACTCAAGCATTGGTACTGTCAAGACTGGACTATGGAAACTCAGTCCTCTCTGGAATTGCGAAAACACACCTTGCTCCGCTAAAAACAACCCTCAATACGGCGGCTAGAATGGTAACAGGATTAAAGAAATTTGACCACATCTCTCCTGCCCTCAAAGAACTCAAGTGGCTACCCATACAGTGGCTTACCATGCAGTATTTACAAGGCAGGTAAGGACCACAGAGATTATTTTCTGGTGCTTTACAACACAGTGCTATACCACACAGGTAAGGCAGTTATAGTTAGGTCAGAGTATCCATCCTGTACTTATGGTGGCGCACCTGAATGTCAAAGTGATGGAATCAAAGTTGTAAAACTGACATCATTTCTTACAGAGGATATTGCACAAAAAAAAGAACAAAACAAAGGGGGTCTTTTTGTCACAGAAATGATCGTTTGCGCTCTAGCAGGCTAAAATGAGGACAAGGGGTGCAAGTTTGAAAATGGATTAAAATAATTGTGACGTTCCCTTGCTCTACTCGGGTGGCTTTTTTTTATATAACTGTGCCTTTTATGGGATTATAAGTCAACTGCATTTTCAATGATAGTTTGGTTTACGAGAGGTGATGTGATGAGTATTAACTTTGTTTATCATATTTATTGTATTTATAGAATTATATTGAATATGCATGGATTTTTTTTAATTTATTACTTATGTGGAAAGATCAATTTAAGTCATATGTATGATACTGTTATACCGGATCCCAATACTAAAAAAAGAAGAAAAAAAATGTGCAAGGGGATGCACACCATCGGCCAGATTCATGAAAGACCCGTTTTGCGAGTCTGAAATAGCGATTCATAAGGAATCGCTATTACATACTCGCAAAACGGGATTCATGTAGGAATCGCAAAATTAAATGCGATTCCTACGGATTCTTTATTTGCGATTAGCAAATTGCTAATCGCAAATAAGGAATAACTCCCCATTCATTCCTATGGGCCAAAATGCCCATAGGAATGAATGGGGAGTATTCCTTATTTGCGATTAGCAATTAGCTAATCGCAAATAAGATAGCGATTTTAAGGGTGCCAGGGGTGTCCAAAGGACACCCTGTAGCACCCCTTAAATGCAAATTGAAACAGGTGTTGCGCACACACATGTCCAAAGGACATGTGTGTGTGCAACATGCAACTTAGAAAAATGCTTTTAAAAGCATTTTTCTAAGTTTTCGCTATTTACCACGAGGTTTGACCTCGCGGTAAATAGCGGGCCGAAATTGCGAATTCGCAATTTTTAAATGGATGATGAATTGCATTTAGGGAATCTCAAATAGAGATTCCTTAAATGTAATTCCTCGCAAAATTGCGAAATCGCTATTACCGATTTTTGCATTTGGGATGATGAATCCCAAATGCAAAAATAGCGCTCGCAAAGGGCCAGATTCTCAGAATGTGTTGTAAGAACCAGCAAAAAGTAGCAGTGTGGCAACTTCGCGCAAGGGGATGCACACCATACACCCTATTGAAGGAGGCACATTTCTGCATTCTATAAGATCTGAATAACTAGAATCTGTTCTTTCAACAAGCTAGGGTTGAGGAATTCAAGTCCTGGTATTGTGTGCTTTCCTACAGCACTTCCCTTCTTAACCGCCCTCTCAAGAATTTTGCATTTGCCTTTTCTATCTTCCAACCACCTCTTTTCAGGCTGAACACTTGAAAACATACACTTAAAGCGAAAAATATTCAAAGGGTCGAGTTATATTAAAGAATTCATAAAAAGAAGAGGTCACGCAAAATGTTGCTCCCCACTTTCAGTAAGAGGGGATTAGAGTTTATTTACTGCACATAGGTAAGAGGCGGCCTTATCAGCGCTTTCCCAGCTGCAGGATTCAAGCTGCACAGTCTGCAGTGATAGGTTCCCTTTCAAGTGCTTCGGGGGTTATTGTTGCCGCAGAATCAATTAGCTTTCAAGACATAAATACCAATCGAAGCCCTGAAACAGCACCTGAACTGTAGCTGAGCAGTTCCATACCATTTCTAAATTAAACGTAAACATACAATAGTGGCTGCCATTTGTAATGCATGGGACTTAATCTGCATATGTAATTTAATTAGAAACTTCAAAGGGGTAGAAGTTAGCATTAGCCTTGGCAAGTGCCATTCAATGGTGTTTCTGTGTTGGTGCATTAGCGGCAATGGAGAAAAACAGATCCCTGAAAGCTAGCACAGCATTGTGAGTGAAGGCCTCACATATCAGTCTTAAAGGAGATTGGCTGGAGCCTGATCTGAGCCTCTTATGTCACTGGTTGGAAACTGATCCAGATTCACTCCATCCATGAGGCGAACCCTTTTGTGGCAACATGCAATCCTAAGATTCACATTTTTTTTACAGCTCGACCACATTGCAAGCCATATGTGCCAGTAGGGAAATTGGAGCAGCTGTTGTTTTGCATCGTTTCTGTTACTTGGAGTACACGGAATGTAATATATATATATTTTTACACACAAGATAACTTTTTTTTTAAACAACAAATTAGGATATTTAAGACTTTGGGGTGAGTACCCATCTCAAATAACCACAATCCTTGTCATGGCGAACCTCTAAGGACACTATATTGAACTGAGCTTTTGAATATGCCGATCAGGTGTACACCAATTTCATCAAGTTGAAAGGGAAGCACAAACACTTTACCCCTGGCTAGCAGGGTTCTACAGCCAGCAAAAAGAGTTCAGGCAAAAATCTGGGGGAATACAAGTGCTTAATTTGAGCCGGTGCTCAGCATCGGCACTTAATCATCAACACCAGAGCTTACAGTGTGAACTCAATCCAGCTGGAGCGCCTTTCATGAGCACCAGTTAAGGACCTACTAGTTTTTTGTAGGCACAGGAGATTAAGTGATTTGCCTAGAATGTTTGGCCGACCCCCAGACTCAAACCTGATTCCCCAGCCCCCAAATGGGCAGCTCTGACCATTATGCCACAACCTTTCCCTTTCCATGGTTAGTAGTTGGTTTCGTTTTAGGCGGCGCTAACAGGAGAAATGGGCTGGTGCAAACTGCCACCTGACAAGAGCCCCCGCACATACTTTTTTACAAATTGACCACTGGTGAATATCACATAAATGATGGTCCTTTCTGACAGGATCTATGTATCTGTTGGGTGTATGTGTTAGAATTCATGTCCCAGTCTCAGAAGAAAGATATCACTGCACCTGGAAATAAGTAGATATCTGAGCTCATGGGAGCAAACAATATGGGACACATTGCAATGGAGAGCTTGGTCCAAGGTCCTCCTGATTTACAAGAATGATGACGCAAGCCTGATGCGAGACTGGGTGTTGTTCCAGTTCCTTGTGGGCATATTTATGAGCCCCTTTGCGTTGCTCTGAACGATGCAAATGAAAAATGAGATTTATGAAGCCTTGCAAGGCCACCTTGCATCGCCCTGCATTGCGGGGATTGAAAAAAAGGACCCCCTGAACAATGGTGTCAGCAAACTCCTAGGACAGGGATAATAATGTGTGAACAAAAATTCCTAGGCAGTTGAGATATGGGCAAACAAGTAACATAAAATGACAGCAAAAATCATTCAGAGAAAGTTTTTTAAAAAAACAACCATGATTTTAATGAACACAGATAAAAATCATACAGGTTACTGGCTTAACAACCACCGTATGATAATAAAAATAGTTAAAAAAGCATACAATTCATACAAGAAATATTTAATCATCGCCCTGCATGGCTTTATAAATCTCGAGTAATGTAGTGCCTCGCAAATCATTGTACTGCACTACTATGCGCTAGGGAGGCGTTTCCATGGGTGTTGCGTGGGTGTTCCCACGCAACATCCATTGACTTTGACACATTCCCAGATTTACAAGAACCTGCAACCCTGGGAATGCACCAAATATATACGCCTCCCCAGGAGAGGGGTAACGAGGAGGCGGCTCCAGCGCAAGTAGAAAGAGGAAAACGCCTCTCATGATTGTTGTTGTGCACAGTGGCGTAACGAGCCTTGAGGGGACCCCCCTGCAGGGTACGGGAAGAGGCCCCCTCCGGACTCAATCTCAAGCTCCCCAGCAGAATTGCAGTGCTGACGGGGCCCCCTGGAGGGTGAGGGCCCCCCCACACCGCGGGGGCTGTAGGGGCCTGTGTTACGCCCCTGGTTGTGCAGGAAGGTGCCCCTTCCTGCACAGAAACAATCCCAAATGCAATGCAGACACCCTTGCCCCATTGCAAACATTAAGACCTACTATAACAAGAAGTTTGTCAGGAATATGTGAGGGTCTAGGAATAAGCCAAGTCTGTAATCAGGCCAGGGCTAAATGTTACGTGTAACTCCACATTACGCCACTTCACATAATTACGGGCCATTCACCGTAAAACATTACAGCAAATGGTGTCATTCACTTTAAACATTAAGCGTAAATGGCAGCATTTACAGTAAAAAATGTACAGTGAACCCAGACAAAGAACAGAACGTGAGAAGTTGTTTAGAGTGCTTTTGTTTAAATGATGTGAAGACAAATTTCACTCCAAAATATAGCAAGCGGCGATAGATTTGGATTTTGCAAAATGATGTGTGATTTTGCAAAAATTTCACAGAATTACACAAAATCAAAGTACAAGTATTTCCGCAAACCCCTATTTGTAATGAAGATCACATTATGATGGCGTTTTGTGGTGAAGCCACCACATTCTGTGGCATGGAGTACAGTGGTAAGAAAGTGGTGTGGTGTCTGCTCATGAGTGGACAATGAGTGGGCTGCTAGGCACTTAGAGGAGACTGGTGTGATTTGGAGTGTAAACAGGGTAAGGATATGTATTGTTACTGTTTGTGTGTCTGGGTGAGAGAGAAAGAGTGAGAGACAGGAGGATGAAGGTGGAGATGGTGTCAAGATGTATGCACTCAGGCACAGCGTGGTGGCATGCCTGCAAAGAGAGAGACAGGGATTCAGATAGCATTTTTCATGCTCTAACAGGATTAAGCAGAAGAATCACTGTCTCTGTCCGCCCACACAGCCCAGGCAAGAGACAGTCGATCTTTAATCAATGTTTATAAGAAAAAGCTCCCTCATGTTTACTCAAGCTTAGATTCCTATTTCAAGTTCCAAAGATGGAGAAGAAAGCCTTATGGGCCTGATGTATGTAGCCCGCATTTTGCTATTCCTTAATTGAGAATCACAAGGATTCGCAATTAAGAAACAGCATAATGTAATGTATGAAGGTGTGTAGTACACCTTTTGCGATTCCTAAGGGGTGCAAATGACCTACCTCATGAATATTAATGAGGTAGCTCGCAACTTGCGACCCCCTAGGAATCGCAAAAATCACGGGGATGGTGGCCTGCTGAGATCAGCAGACCACCATGTCCGTAATTGCTTTTCAATAAAGCAATCTTTTTTTTGTAAAGAAGCCTGTGGGACCACAGCCTGCTCTTAAAAATAGTTTTCCAAACATTCACAAAGGGGAAGGGGTCACATAGGGACCCCTTCCCATTTACGAATGGGTTATCACCTACTTGAAGTAGGTGGTAATATGCAAATGTTTTGCGACCGCAATTGCGGTCACAAAACATTCATACATACCACTGCGATTCGGTATTAGGAAGGGACGCCCTAAACATGCCCCTTCCTAATACCAAATCGCAAACCTATTTTGTGATTCGGTAACAGGTTACCAAATCGCAAAATTGGGTTTGCTATATCGGAAAAGCTATTTTTGCGTCCGCAAACGGGCAGATTCGCATCTGCGAATCTGCCCTTTTGCGAACACAAAAATGCTTGCTACATCTGCCCCTAAGTTTCTTGCTAGGTGAAGCAGTGAAAATAGCCCAGTGAAATTGATGCATATGCCTCATTAGGTAAGCAGAAAATCGGTGAACGCTGCAAAGTTTATGGAACCTGAGCTTCAATCTTTTGAAGAAAATGTTTTCACAACTATTACTTGCTGAGGTTATTGCAAAATGTCAAACCTAATGCATCGTCATTGATTCACCAAAATGCCAGGGGTAGCGGCTGTGATATGACATAACCTTTGACCTTAATGGCATCACAGGACGTGACATTATATGACCCTTAACCCAGATTGTTTTCCAGGAAGGATTGTCACATGACCCCCAACATCACACTCATACTCTCTTACACTTATTCTTATATAGTGTCACTCACTCACTTGCTTTCCCTCGTAATATTGCTAATACTCAGTCCTACTTACTGAATCTGAGGCCCAGGATAAGTAATGCTTTGCACTGTGTTTGTGTCTCTTGTGTGATGCAAACTTGAGTGTTAGAACTGGCATCCTTGGCTCGGTTTACCCCTAACTTTTTGCTTTCAGACCTCCTGTTTTTGCTGACTTTGTTTTGTTGGCTTTAGTACTTGGCGTGCTTTAACACTGCTAACCAGTGCTAAAGTGCGCATGCTCTCTCATTAAAGCATGTTAGTGTGGCTTATACCCAACTGGCATATTTAATTTACTTATAAGACCCTGGTAATGTGGCACTACCTGTGCCCATTGCGTTTAAATGAAATGCTGCTAGTGAGCGTGCAACACTGATTGTGCCACCCACTTAAATAGCCCATTGCACAGCCTGTGTGCGTATGCAGGTTTAAACTGCCATTTCAACCTGGTAAAACAAACCTTTTGTTAGACCCTAAACTTCCATTTTAATACATATGGCACCCATACGGTAGGGCATGAACAGCCGAAAAGGCAGGATGCAATTTATTCACAAAGTAGGAGAAATACTTTTAAAATTTACATGTGCCGGTAGTGAAAAACTCTTAAATTAGTTTTTCACTACTGCAAGGCCTACCTCTCCAATAGGATAACATTGCAGTTACCATATCATATTTTATAAGTGTCATTTCCAAATGGGAATATGTAATCAGTTCATGTCTGATGTCTCTGGAATTGACATTTAAAATCCTAACTTATGGTGAAGTCGGATTTTAAATTACAATTTTGTAAATGCCAATATTAGAAAGTTTGTAACTTTTGGAGTTAGTCCCAGTGGGCTAGGTTCTGGCTGGGCCGTTTATAAATGTAGCAGAGAAGTGGGCCAGGACCTGTGTTGTTTTTGCGTCTTAAATTAGCGCTAGACCAAACTATTTCTTTTATTTGATCTGGTACTTTATTTATACCTTATTCTTCACCTTTTTTAATTCTTTGTTGCGTTTTTGGAACAGAAAAAGACAGTGAAGTCTATATACAGAAAAAAACCTGTGTACATATAATTAACAAAACATTAAACAACAAAATTGTGTTCTAGATACACAATCTAAATGAACATTCATGTGCAAAAATCATAAACCAAACATCCTAATGTCTTAGTAGTCTTATAGTATGGCTCAATGGGTGGAGAAGTGTGGCTCAATGGTTACAGCGGCAGACCCTGATGCAGATGTCTAGCCTAGGACCAGGGTTCAATTCCCCGCCTCAGTGGGTCTTGGGCTCAAAAATTCCATGGACCTGATAATTCTCGCCTCGGTGCCTATTGCAATCATGGAGTCCAACTCTGGGCAGTAGCTTGCTTAATCCCCATAACGCTAAGGATGCCTGGCCTCCACCTTGGAGTGAGTAGTGTGCTATACAAGTATCAATTTACATATCAAAATCTTATTACATATATAGATATTATTTCATTCAACAAGTGTTGTATGCATCAGCATTTCAGTTAAGGTGTGCCCTCACTTTTCTCCCTTTCGCACCTCTATTGCCAGATATATATATATATATATATATATATATATATATATATATATATATATATATATCAAATCACATTTTAATTGGTGGAAATTGCATTTTTTTGACTGATGACTTGTGGCAAATCGAATAGAGAGTAATCTGGGTACGATGGTTCAAAATTGTGTTGTATTTTAATTGCATTTATATAGCACTCACTACCTTTGACGAGGCGTTCAATTGCTTGATTACCTCAACATGGTGTAATTTAAATTGCAGTATGTTCGGCGACCGGACCATTACAAGTAAGAGAAGACAGCAGTAGGCAAAAAAAAAAAAGAACAACTGGCCCAGCTAGGAGAGAGGATGCCAGCCCCAGAATGACTGGCAATTGCTTTTACACTAACTACCTGTTACAGTGTTTAATCAAAAACTGGTTTAAACCAGTTCAGCCGACAAGCGGGGTGCAACCTTTGATGTCCAACACAATACTTCCTGATGCGGCCTCTGCGGATCATACCAAGACACCCATGTACACACACCCTCCCCCTGCATTGTTGTTCATGTCTCTTTGCCTGGTGTGTGTCATTAGGCACCCAGCCACTAACTCTACCTACACAATAATAACGATTATCAAACACAAGGCCCTGTTGCCACAGCAGGCCAGCTGCGGCTCTCTTTGTCTGGTCTGTGATTAAGCAAATGGCAGGCTGTGTTTGCTGCTACCAATTAATTCTTGTGAATTTGGGCCAAAACCTGCACCCTGAGGAGTTCCAATATGTTTCCTTAATGGTCGACTAACACGACCACAGAAATTAGTACCCTGGACCACAGCTGGGGAACCGTACAGAAACTTGTCAGAGACAGACAGAAACGGAGTCCTTCGTTGCTGCCCTACATTACGACGGCTAAAATGCCGGTCCCCGGAAGCTTGTCTCCTTTCCAGTGAAGAATTGGCTTGGTAGTCTGGTCTGCCCTGTTCCCATGATGCACTGGGCCAGGGACAGACTAATTTGCATGTAGCCAGGTTCTGAGCTGGGATGGTGCAGTGAGCTTAAAAAGGGTGATGGATGAAGCCCTGACCTTTGGACTGGGTAAGAGTGGTCTGCTTAATTCAGACACTCTGTTCATCACCACCCCCTTTTCTGAATCGCCCTACATTAGAGGCCAGTAAGTAGTAATATGACCATAAACAAGGAGGAGAACAGTGCTCTGATACAATCCAACCCTTGATTTTTGAGAAGAAACAATAAATGGGCGTGCACACAAAATCATGTGTTTGAAGGCAAGTTAACAGAGAAAGTATCATTTATGTATGTGCATATGCAAGTCATTTGTAATGTTGTCCCCTTAAAGTGTGCCATTTTTATTCAGATAAAATACATATTAAGAAGTCGTTTTCTTTCGCGCATATAGGAACTTGTGATGGGGTGTCCAACATTGGTCAAGGAGGGCTAGATCCGTGCCCTTGAGAAACATTTATGAATAAATGAATCCAAAGGCATATTCGTGGGTGGTGTGTAAACAGTGATTCAGCCAAAAGCCATGTTTCCAGCTGAATTGAGAATTACAAGAACTGCAAGAAGAGAATACTGCATTACCAGGTTTTCCCCCATCAGCAGCATTTTACCAGCTGTGGTTGTTAAACGTTTGAGGGTCAAAAATGTGCAGATGCCAAAGGTATAGGAGGTGGTAGTCCCGATTCAAGCTGTAATTCCCCATTCCCCGGGGATCCTTGGGGTGAAGTTGGAATACCATGGTTACCCTGTCTTGCAAAATCACTAAACCCCATGGCAGCAGTGATGCCAATGTCGTACTGCCAAACTCTAAGCAGGAATTTGTTACACGCCGATTAGCCTAAGCATCTGACATTGATCGGGACCTCGTGGGCCAAACTTGGGCACCCCTGAACTAGTGACATAATGAAGCAATGTTTGGGACTCAATCATCTATTCAAATCTTAAGAAGGTTTATCAATTGAGACAATGTAAATTATTACATCCCTTTTACTTTAACAAAATAACTAAAAGATGATCAAGGTGACATAAAGAGAGTTATCACATACATAAAGTTTGTGCCCCGATATATATATAACAAGAGAGATTGAAAACTTGAAATATGTGAAGCTAGGAAAGAGAGCAGAAAAGAACCGTCGGGACATTCACGCATTCTTCTCTAGAAGTAATTGAAGAAAACTTCGGTGCAAGCAGTGAGGGCTGTCGTCAGGAGGCCTTTGCAGTTTGCACCACCCATTGCCCTAGCCAACGCAGCCCGGGGCAGTGCAAACACACCTACAAACATCACAATCCTTCAAGTGTGATGATTCAGACTTTTCCAGGGCTCCAAAGCTTTAAGAATGGCTTGCGGTGCCAGTATTAGTCATTTTAATGTATATTGAATTAATAAATAATTGTTGTTGTGCTCATCTCTAAAAAACGAAAAACAGTACCATCATGTGGTAGATTGTCATAAGATCCTGTGTTGGCGATTAAGTGCCGGTGCTGAGCACCGGAAACCACTGGCTCAAATTAAGCACTGTGTGCAAGTCATTGAAAATGAGCTTATTGACTTTTGGTGCAAGTGCCTCAACTCTAAGGCGAAAGCTCTCGATGAGGGTCTGCGAGGGCCTGGGTAAGATCGGCCATATGATGATGGAAAATATAAAGCCAAGGGCCAGATGTACTTAACGTTTTTGGTATTGGAAAGTGTGCAATCTGCTAAACCACAGTCTTTTCAACAGCAAAACAGTATTTTGTGCATTCAGTGCTCAATTTGTTGAAGAATGTGTTCTAGTGCTCAAAGCCCTGCCCAGAAGCCTGCTACGTGTGCTATTAAATGTCGACGCCCAAATACCAAGGCTACACAGTCCTCCTCATGCCTCTTTATTCCACTACATGACACTCCCTATCCCTTTCTCTCACTCTGCAGGATCCTGCCTTCTCCCTTTACTATTTTTTTGCATTTTTCTCTTCCTTCGTCTTTCTGCTTCCTTTGTTTTTCATCTCTTGCTCTTGGTAAATGTCTGATGCAGAAAAATAAGTCATCTCACACACAAGGAGGGGAGAGGGTCTATGCGTATATCCACCACCCGAACCCCCTTAATTTTCAATAGTATACACACAAAATAGGGGTGGAGATAAGAACGACAAAAACACAAACTCAACACCAGCGTGCAAGCAATGGCACACTTGAGAGTGGTGAAAAACTGCCCTCACTCACATACAATGTGTGTGACATCCTTCATCATAGGGTCTGCTAAAACGTCCGTGCGTAGCCACACAGCGGACGAAGCATAGGGAGGGGAAACGAAAAATAGACACAGACAAAGTGTAACACAACGTTGAACGTGACCACAAAGTCCACCAAAAACAATTCAAGACCGGATACAACGACAGACAAATAATAGTGCAGTAGGTAACGATTAATACTGACTCTTAGATACCAAATTACATTTTATTATCAGGTTCCAAGGCCAGGGTTAAAAGAATTGAGACATGGTGGTGCTAGGGGGGGCTATTAAGGCCCACTACCACCCCACCTTCACTGCTTTCGTCAACATGTTTCGACCATCAATCTGCCCTTAATAGATGGGTCACCTGGGTCTTCGTCAGGACGTCTTGTTGTCCCAGTCCTATGTGCTACCCCTCTTACCTCAATTAGGTGTAGGGAAGGGTATCATTCACTCTCACCAATCACTATTAGGCTATGTGGAGGAAATTCCACCAACACGGTGACATAACGAGTTTACCGACAGAGATCACTTGACCTGGCACAGGACGGGAGGAGTCCCAAAGAACACAACTGTTCTGGAGGGAAATCTTTCCTTAATCACCCTTCTTACGATGCCCATCGTCGCGGCACATGTATAGAATCAGCTTGGGGAGACTCCTGGGTGGTCACAACATAACAAAAATAATTTAGACAAGCAGTAGCAAGACAGTGGGATTTTTTAACTCTTACCTTTCTTAGAGACATCAGAGGCAGCTCACATTTTTATATAATTATCTATGAAGTCACCCTGAATCACACAGTTAAATGCCATCTCATTAATGTTAACTAATGATCCACAGTTCTCGATATTATATGATTTTGATAAATGAGAAATCAACAGAAGCGCGTTGTAAAGTTGTTGTATAGCCATCTATTATTCTGTATTAAACCTTTGCCCTTGCATTGATTATCACTATTACCTTCCAGAAGGTCTGCCACTAGCTAACTTTAGGCTGTGTCCAGCACTGTTACCAGGAAGGCATTTGACCTAGTAGAACAGGAGGCAATGCAATTCTACCTTGTCCTAAATTTATGAGATACATGACAAATGGCTTGATTACAGATTGGAGATCATCTGTGAATAATCTGCCTCCTCACTTGAACACAGTGAATTACCATTCATTTTTAGTGAAAGAGTAATTAGCAGAGGCATTTATGATCTTCTGATTACGTTATTCATTCAGGAAGTGGCCCATTTCAGATTGACCAGATGTTCCTGTGGAGATGGGCACATGTCCAGATCCAGTAATATGATCTCTTTTTGGTTCCTTCTCCAATTTTAGTACAAGAGTGAGTTGGGAAACATCACATGCAGCCCAGCTGCAGCTGGCTGTGATATTTGCAGATGGTTTACAGCAAATGTGTGAGTGGGCCGCTGGCCAGGTACTGAGCAAGGACGTTGAATGAAGGACGCATAACCACGTACCGGATGCCAGTCTAGCAGCAAGTGCATTAGATTCAGATTCTCTTGATGACAGCCACATTGGGACCAGGGATCTCTTATCCTTTAACATCCAATGTCTAGAAGTGAATGGAAATACTAGTGGAGGTCAGAGGTCACATTGTTCCATTATAAATCCAAATGGCAATCGATAGAGCCCTGCATGTGAATATTATAGATTTTGAGTTCCAGAATCGACATTAAGCATCATTCGTCACTCAGTGACATCACAGGGCTGACGCAGAGTGGTAATTACAGAAAGTAACCATGGCTTCTAGAATCCTAATAACTTTATGTTTCTGTTGCTGACTTTATAGCCCTTGACACCTGAGGTAGCCGAGGCAGTGCCAGAGGTACCAAATAATACGCTAGGAGTAACTATTGACACCCCTTGCTGCTCCTAACTGAAGGACACTGTGAATATCCTTACCCTTGGTGCAAGATACTGATTCTGTTTTGGGAAAAAATACAACCAGTTGCTATCACAACAAAAAATGTTGTGGGTGTGAATAAACTCCATTACTGCTTCTTCAACAAATGTGATGCACATTACCTGAATTAACCTGATCAGATTTTTGAACAATTCTTGTTTTGTACAATGTCACAACTAAATCCCCCTCCTCCTTTGTCTACTCTCAGAACTAAGCACCCGATTCACAGAATTAACTTAAGACAAAATCCTAAACTTAGTACTTTTGGTATTCACAGAATGCACTTACTACTTTAGGTATTCACAGAATGCACTTACTACTTTTGGTATCCACAGAATGGATTGACAACTACTAACTTTACGTCTGCACTCGGGCAAGAGCTTCCAGCCCGGAGGCGGAGTTTCCGGCCTGGAGGCGGAGCTTCTGGCCCGGAGGCGGAGCTTCCCGCCTAGAGGTGGATATTTCGCCATTGCTAAATCATCATTCCACATATTGACGTGCACAAAAGGAAAAATACTATTCTCACAACTGAGACCCTGATGTACGACTTTTCCATTCGCAAAACTTGGTTGCAAATTGGGCACTGACATTTTAGAAAAGAAAATTAATTTAATAAAACAACCTCTGTACTAATAGGTCTTTTCACTAAATTCTGAATTGTAGCAGGTTGCTATCTAACCCATCTCCTCATGAGTCAGGCTGTAAATTGTGACTTACAGCGATTGGATGCCAACAATGGTGGCTTGCTGTGGTCAGCAGATCACCAGGTCTGTGATCTCATTTAAATAAACTTAATTTTCTCAATGCTGTCCACTTTCCTTAAATGAAACACGACTGCATGCAACAAGAGTTTTTTTGTTTGTTAGACAGTTGCCAGTGGTCCTCTGGACCATTCCCTACTAAACATTTTTTATAAACGCATGGTTTCTGAACGCGAGCAGTCACAACCATCCGCAACCGCCTGTGTTGATGAATCTCGCTGGGGGGGGTGGTCTAGTGTGGAATTTTCCACGTTTGCCAATTTAACAATGGCGCGGGCAAGCGAGAAAATAGCATAGCAGAGTATTTTGGAACTCCGCGTAGTGCAGAAAACTCCACGAATGAAGTGGAGTTCACCGCCCAAGCCTAATATACCTATATACCAATATACCTATATACCTATATATATATATATATACACACACACATATATATAAAAATTATTATCACCGTTCAGTGATTTCAATTTTACATTTACGTTTAAGGAAGAAGGTTTACTCCACATTATCACCAGAACACATCTGTAAGACCCCATAAAGAAAATCACTAATGAAGAGATCAGATCTGCGCTTATTGATGTTTATATATATTTTCATGCCCCTCGAATTTAATATTCAGCCACATGTGGCAAATGTACACGTAAGACACTTGTTATCGGCAACTATTTTATTATCTCTACTAAGGATGCGGATGTATGACGTTACAACGCATACTTTTACCACGCATGCCTTTACAACGCGGTATTTACAACAAAAACCTTTACAACGCATAGCGCTTTGGGGTGCTGGATAGTGAATAGTTTAATTTACTATTCCAACTCCAGTCCCCGTGGACACTAGGGAAGGTGTTGGATAGTAAATTAAACTTATTCCCTATCCTAGAGCGCCCCCCAGCGCAATGCTTTGTAATGGTTTGCGTTGTAAATGTTGCGTCGTAAAGGCACTGCGTTGTAAAGGATGTTTCCCAAGGATGCCTTTAGATGGCAGGAAATGTATGCGCGGCTGCTCAGTTGAACTACATTTCTGTGAAAGAATGTCAATACCTCAATAATGCTACCACTGGGAAAAATCTGCATAAAATGCTTCGCGGATATTTATTCGTGTAAGTTCTGCAAGACACTTTAGAAAGTAACACTGGATTCATTTAAGTCATTTAATTTTCATGATATTTTGAAACGATATGAATTTGACATTACCTATCGCACGAGCACCAACAATGCCAACTAGAAACACATCCGTAAAATTCTTTAGAATTACAGATAATTCAGCTACTGTCTAGCTTCTTTCAGGTTTGTTGTAGGATTCTATTGTGCCTTAAAAACACACCATGAAGCAATACTTGCGGGATAATCTGTCTGAGCAGAAGCAAAACTCTGACATAATTAGATGTTATCGCACAATGCAGGGGAGAGGGACAAAAGATCTTATTGCCAGAAGGAAGGGCCGCCATATTGAAGGATGTGATAAGACGGTATTGAAGTAATACATAACCTTCTTGCCATCAACCCTGAAGGTTCTTTTCTTGTGTCCTGGGTGGAATGTGGTGATGGTGAGGCAGTATCTGTGTGGGATGGAATTCAGTGAAAATGATAACAGAACTCTATGTTTTTAACACAACCCTAGTGTTAGGAGCACATAAAAGTGAAAATCTTTATTTACACTTATATGTGACCAAGGGCCATATGTATCAAGTAAAATTGCGATTGCAAATTTTGCTTAGTGGTATGTATGAGGCAAATCTGCGTGCAAAATAAGGAATCGCAAAATTTGCGATTCCTTATTTTGCGATTGCATTTAAGGAATCGCAAATTTTGCGATTCCTTAAATGCAATGTAAGAAGCACCAAAAAAGTGCAATTTTGCCTTAAGGAATCGCAAATTACCACCAACTTCAAGTTGGTGGTAATTTGCGATTTCTTTGAAAAATTCACTTTTTTGCATTTTTCAAAGTGCAATGTGAAGCACATACATGCCCTTAGGGCATGTATGTGTGCCACATGTGCACCCATGCTTATTTCAGGGGTGCAACAAGGTGTCCTTTTGACACCCTTGCACCCTTGAAATTGCATTCTCAATTTGCGATTCTCTAATTGCTAATCGCAAATTGAGAATATCTTCCCATTCATTCTTATGGGCCTCTAGGCCCATTGGAATGAATGGGGAGGTATTCCTTAATTGCGAATCGCAATTTGAGATTCGCAATTAAGGAATAAGTAGGACTCGCAAAATTTATTGCAAATCCTACATACATAGCATTTTGCAATTCTCAAATAGCGATTCGCAAAAAATTGCTATTTGAGAATCGCAAATGAGGATTTTGATACATATGGCCCCATATTGGATGCCTTGCATTTCTGATTTGTGTTCAGTGCTTAGTTTGTGAACACATCAGTGCAGGACCCCAAAGATTTTCTTAGGAGCCTTCCACCACCACTGCAGAATTTCCAAGTTGCCAAATAACAAGGCTGACCCTTCTTGATTCACCCTCATTATTCCAGCACCCTACATTGTACATGGGGCAAATGTATGTAGGTTTTGTGTTTCCCTTGAGGCATGCAAGGTGCGCAAGGACGAAGCAAAACCTTGATAGGATTTATCAAGCTATGCAAGGCCACTTTGCTTAGCCCTACATGGCTTGATACATCCAGAGTAATGCAATGCAGCACAAATGGCTGCCTTGCATTATTCTGCCCCAGGGAGGCGATCCATTGGTGGAGCATGGGCGTTCCCACTCATTCACTCATGGATGCAGAAGAATTCCCAGATTTATCAATACTGGTAGACCTGGGAATACATCAGAATGCTATGCCTTCCCAGGTGAGGAATAACAAGGAGAAGTAAATCTATTTCTCCTTGTTACTTTCTCTTTCTGTGTGTACGGCATTCAGCTCACAAAAAAAGATAAGTAAGGAATTTCCTTATTTTCCTGCGATCTTGCTTCCTTCAGCTTACGTCCCATTACGGGACCTGCATCTGGGTTTGCGTGATGTGGTCCACCGGGAGGTGAAGTCAAATTTGTACATCCACAGGGTGTCCTTCAACCAACACTTATAAGTGATCACCAATATTCTTAAACTTATAACAATTTTGTGGTGCTCCTGCCCCAACAATATTAGGACGCTGAACATATAACTTAATTGGTCACAAAATCCTGGTGAACAGCTTAGAGCCACTGTTCTATGCAATGGGTTGTGGGGCTCTGTGGAAAGTGGCGGTTGGCCTTCGTGTTCACATGTGGCCTTCATCAGGTAAATTGTTGCAAGAAAAACTATGCACCATTAGCAAGTGCTTCCACAAACATAAATCAAAGTTCTGTATTCATTTATTTAACAACTTTACATAGAAAACCTGTGCCAATAATTCAATTTGTAATATTTTATACAACTAGAGATAACAATAGGATGTTCAACTAAAAAAGTATGGATTTTACATTAAACTTCTGCAGAACATTAAAGGTTAGAATTATGTTTTGGAAGATCAATGGTAGGTTTTAGGGCTGTCGGCGATGAGGAAGTATTAGTTTACAAGGTAGAAAATCTGTGTTATTAGGTAGTTGCTGAAAGTCAGAAGGGTGGATTTTGTTCTAGGCGGTAATGGCGGCTTGAGTGAAGAACTGCTTCTGGGGAAAAGATGTTGTGAATCCTATTATTTCCAGATGTGTTAAGTTTGGCTCCTAGGGTTTCTTCGGTCCCTGAATTGGTCAACAGAGGGCAGCAGAGCTGGGCGTTAGGTTTGACTGAATAACTGTTTTATTTGGAAGCAACAGGAGGTCATGAAGCATGAGGGGGGCGGAGTCAAATTAACTTGTGATCTTGACCAGTCTGACAGTCAAATCGAGCATTGCATCTACAGGTGCACCAATGACTGTGGAAAATTGGTAATTATAATATTGTTGAAGAGAGCCCGCCGTGCAATGCAAGAATCACATTTTATACCAGTTTTCCTGGAACATTGACATGGGAAGCTGTTAGTATTGTACAGAACAAGGGAACCCAAAGGAAATTTGGACAGGGACCTTGGGCAATTTCGTGTTATAGAGAACAGTGGTCCCTATTCAGGGAGAATACAGTCTGATAGAAAACCATACACTAGAATAGAATGTATGTCTTTTGTCCAGCCGGACAAGAATTTATTTTCATAATATTTTTCAAAAGTAGTATCAAATAAAACATTCAGATGACAAGTGGGCACAGCCGTGACCCACAGAACACAAGACAGAACAACGAACACAGAATTGGCCAAAAGGCAAGCCAAAATGGGTCTGTACACTTGTACTCAGTATAGACAGACACAAATTAATAATTTAACACTGTTGCACAATGTGTTATAGCTTGAGTCTGGTGCATAGGGTGTTTGGGTGTCGACGAAGTTTCGATGTCAACATTAAATATAGGGCATCATCTTCAGGACAAACAAATAATGCATTGCTGTCTTGATAATAATGTATCACACCTTTTTTACAATTCTAAGGTGGCAGAGAATCAACGGTTCACTATAGGCGCGAGGGCGCTCAGCATCTGGACTTTGGGGGTTGCTGGCACCAGCAGGATCAATTCTGTTTGCTTATTGGCAGAAAGTCCTGTTGGGTGCTGTGTGCCAGCTGTAGGAAAATGCACAATCGCATTACTTCAGTGAGTGTGGGCAGTATTGCCGCATCTGCTTCGGAGTTTCAATGGAGACTGTTTTGCTGGAACGTTGACATGGGAAGCTGTTAGGGCATCTCTTTGGGAAACAACAGGGATCAATAGGGTCATTAGAGTTGAGGAGGCAGGCGTTAGATGAAATCCACTATTGAGGAGTTGAGTGCATGTATGACCATGACCTTCCAGTGCCTAATGACTGCAAGGCAGTCTGAGCTTTTTGTCTGTAAAACAGTTTTCAGAGATGATTGAAATGAAAAGGCCAAGGGGGAAGGTACATTAGAAGAAACTGCAGCATAAATGCACATAAAATTTGCAGGAAATATCCCCCTTTCACACCCACTTTTGAAGCAATTTGTGCATTGTAAATGTAGCTGGCATCCTCAGCATGCTTTTTCACAAAGACAAATGCCTTCTTGCGCGGCAGAGGTTTACCAGAGTGTACTCTCCGGAGGCACCGCAGAACATGGAGCACATATTAATACCTTGTGGCATGTCGCCCAGACTAGGCTGCTACTCCATAATCAAATTATAAATCTGTCCAAATGGGATTCTGAGCAAGTATGTGTTGTTTATATCACAGACGTCCATGGCTGTGGAATCCTTCACCTGTAGGTAAGCAATGTCCCCGCCGGCCACTAATGATGGACATTTATCATTCAATGCAAATCTTCCCAATATGGAAGACAAACTTATCCCGCGCCCGGCTCCATCACGAACAACGACGGCTCCTTGATTAAATAACAGCATGGCGCGTGCACCACACTCCCTACCTGCTTTCCATTTCAGGTGACATTTGAAGAATACATTAAGTAGGGTGGCAGCTAGATTCTATCACTACCACACAGTGTGAGAGAAGGAAATAATGTAAGCTGTAAGCCCATTGCATCCTCATTACAGCGACAGCCTAACGCGCATTCATGTTTACATGTCAATATTTTCATATATAAACATTACTGATACAATATTTACTGAATTTGCTTACAATAGCATCTTTTGCAACCTATTTTTGGATTTTTTGTTCATTTTTATCTACTCCTCTTATGTACCTTTCCTGTTATAACCCGCTGACCAATTACATCTTCTTTTGTTATTGACTTGTGATTGCTTAGTAAAGCGCTGTGTCGCCCCTTGGGGTCTTGTCCGCACTGAATAAAACCACAAAAATCAATAAGTAAATTTAATTATAAACCTCTCTCCCTATTATATTTTCATAGACCATGTAATGAGCTCAGGGACCTAATGGTAGGTACAGGAGGTCATCATGCTATATTTATATTTTCTAAATGATATGCAAAAAAACAGTCTGGTAGAATTATTTTTTCAGTTTGCGCTCTTCAATGGAACCCAATAAATGAAATGAAATAAACCTTTATTTGGAGTTTACTGGAGGATCAGATGGTTCAATAAATGTTTCTTTTCAAGTGATACAGAGCATGAAAGGCCCTCATTGTAGAAGGTCACGTTATAGATGCATATCTGTAAGGAAGCAACCTGCAACAGAGATACATAATTTAGGAATTGGGTGGCCTTGCTATTAAGATGCTGGTAGCAGAAGACCCCATTGACTGATTCATCAAACTTGTAATCGGCATCCCCACACGAAACTGCTATAAATACAAATTACAATACACAATAGATCTCAAAACCATAGCTGACCTCATACAACATACAAACATTCTATAATGCGTGGACATTAGATGGCCCAATTAACTAATTGCATTTTTTTTAGATTTTAGAGACATAATTTGCCAATACGTTTCTTAGAACTTTCCTGCCTCAATCCAACTGTTTATGTTTGTGGGTGACACATATTTTTACTTCTTTCAAATCTCATGTAAGAATGTACATACTGTTGTGATATATGTAAACATTTCTCAGGACTTACTGCAGATACAAAACCCATCATTGTTAACCCCAGCCGTCATGCACTACGGTGCTCGTGTGCTGGTGACGGCTGGGGTTCGTTACGGCCCGCCCCTGTTCGTGCTGTTTACAGCACACCAGGGGAAACGCAGCCGCATGGAAGGGGTTAAACATTGGGATTTATTTTGAATATACCAGACCACAGTGGCAGCTCCTCCGCTAAGGCGGAGAAACGCCACCCCACTGCTCAAAAGGAAAAATAAAATGATAACGTATTGTTATTTCATTGTATTTTTCCTATTGCAGTCAGGGGCATGCCGGGGCTGGGCAGCACAGGGGAAGGAGTGGTTTGCACTCCCTAAGTGCGCATGACTGCTTGTCCGTCCCTCTCTGGCTGGCCAAACATTCGTGCTCAGTTTGCATCTTCCCCATCAGGCAGCATTGCAGTGCCTGGCAAGGAACATGCACAAGCTCCCTGTCCCCATCTGAGCGCTAAACCACAGCTCTCGGACCAATCACAACGCTGCATTGCAGCTTTGTGATTGGCTCAGGAAAGCCTGTGTGTGCAGGTACTTCCTGCTGCTGGCCGGGACTAGAGACCCGGACGATGAAGAGGACGGAGGAGAGGCGGCCGTCCATCCGTTTCAGGTAAGTCCTATTTATTTTTTTCCATCCCCCACCCAACCACCCCTGTCCGGGTGCAGCCGCTACTGCCAGACCAGGGTTGTTCAGCACTGGTCGCGGGGAAGTATTCTAACAATATTTTAGGATATCCAAAAGAGACAATTTATAGACAACGAATCTTAACACAGACTAGCTGTGTTGGCTCAATGGTTAAAGCAGCAGATCCTGATGCAGAGGTCTAGCCCGGGACCAGGGTTCAATTCCCCGCCTCGGCGGGTCTTGGGCTCAAAATTCCACGGACCTGATAACTCTCGCCTCGGTGCCTATTCCAATCATGGAGTCCCACTCTGCAACTCTGGGCAATAGCTTGCTTAATCTCCACAACGGCCCCCACAACGCTAAGGATGCCTGGCCTCCACCTTGGGGGTGCCCAGGAGTAGACGCCTCACAGGAAAAGCCAGGATGGGTTCCACAGTGGTATTCGTACAAGCACCTTGAGACCCTTGCGGGTGAGTAGTGCGCTATACAAGTATCAACTTACAATAGGCAGTAGCTAATTTGAAAATCTGTCACGGTACCGTAGAATGGACCGTGCGTGATCTGCATATTTTCTGCGACATGCTACTATGTATTTTGCCACTAAGAGCTAGAATATCCATGCTCTCTAATCTCAGCCTAGACGTAAGTGATCTGATGCATGTATAGCTGCCATGCAGCCACATAGAAGGTGATCAACACCTAAAAGAAATGTTAGGGCTGTGAGAGAGCAGTAGAAATGGAATTTGCACAGGGTTCACTGGAGCCATATGCCTGTCTGATTCCCCTTAGATACTGTTGAGTCAGAGACTCCTACCAAGGGATGTTCAACAAAGAAGCATGGAATGCCTTGGATATGCCCTTTCGGCTGTATTTTCCCTGAGTGGAGGTCTGAATATGGAGTCTGCCATCACAATGACAGACACCAATTTAATTTAACATTAATGATTGATGAAAGTTACTTTATTCATGCCCTTTTCCTAAACCCCTGCAGAGTACTCACTGCACGTATGCGGCAGCTGTGACAATCATGAACTTCTACGGTCTATTGGTCCCTTATGTGTGTTCCACTATTCCTTCAGCGTGTCTGATTGCAGGACTGTAAGACAAGGCGAGAATGGCCGAGCAGCCAAATGTCTACTCACAGGTGGATGGTGACAACTGGCGACTTAAGGCGCCATATGACTGCAATCTACATACTTCTCCTTACGTCGCCACACTCGTCATACTCACCACCCCTCAGGTTTTGGCAATGATGCTGAGTGAATGGGATGTGTGGTTTTTTTTGGTTGCTCTTTCATTCCACACTAAGAATTATTGAAAACTATTATGCAATATTACAGCTTCCATTTTGGCTCTACCTTTTGTTTTGCATCTAGATGGCAAGGAATTGCCTCATTTTGTGGAATTATATTGGGTGTTTTCTATTTCAAGTCCTATAACTTATAAGCATGAGATGCAATTGCATGACTGATTTTCATCTTGTAATAAGGAATACAGAATATCGTGCATATTTGTGATGGAGCTATGCATCTGCAAAACTCTATGCAAATCCCTTAGTCGCCCATCATAAACACAAACGGCCATATGTATCAAGAAAAATTGCATTCGCAAACGCTGAAATTCGCAGAATTTCGGCGTTTGCGAATGCAATTTTGTCAAATTGTAGGTATCAAGGCAAAATAAGGAATCGTAAAATTTGTGATTCCTTATTTTGCGATTGCATTTAAGGAATCGCAAAATTTGCGATTCCTTAAATGCAATGTAAGAAGCACCAAAAAAGTGCATTTTGGCCTTAAGGAATCGCAAATTACCATCAACTTCAAGTTGTGCCTCCTGACTGAACAAGTGGGACTACAAAGGCAATATTGATGGATGTTGCTACACTGGAATGCTAATGATAGCAGAAGTATTGAACAACACAGTCATGGAAGGAATGCTTGAAATAATCTCAGCCACTGGTGATCAAATTGGGCTTCATTCCAGACTATGGGGCATATTATCAAAGAATAGCGATAAACATCGCTACGCTCACTTAGCGCGTTTCTGTTTATCGCCGTCTATCGCTGAATTACATCGCCGTGTTAGCGGCGTATTATCAATGCTTTGCTAACAGGCAATGCAATTCCAGCGATAGACGGCGAGAAACAGAAATAGCGTGTGAAATCCAGCGATGATTTCACAGCGCTATGGAGAAGATTGCTGATAGGGGAGTGTGGACATGACCAGTCAATCCACTTCCCATTATCAGTATAGCTAAGTCGATTCAAAATCAGACGTTCAATACCTGCGATAACCGCGGTTAGCGCAGCTTTTTCAATCCCTTCCTGGTTCTGGGGCGGCGTTGATAATAGAGCGAAGTTGTGTCTGTGAGTGATTCCATGACGTGTTAGTCAGGAACGCCTACTTTGCATGTCATTAGCGATATATATCGCTGACATGCAAAGTGGAGAAAAAAACGACAGCTAACGCCTGTAATCCTGCACTAACGCCTGTTAGCGCAGGCTTGTTAATAGGGCGATAAAAATATCGCTGCTTTTTCGGCAAAAAAGTGCCACAAAAGTGGTGATATTGCCCTTGATAATATGCCCCTATGTTTCTGGGCACTCTGCCACGAGAAACCGACAATATAAAATCAGGGTTGGTCCCACTCCAATCAGTATAGTCAAGCCTGGGCTGCCTGGCTAGGTCCCATACAGAAATAGAAACAAGCCAGACTGGTTTCGGACCACTTTGGCCTCGTCAGTGAATTATAGCTTGAGTTCTGTGGCACAGCAAGCAATCGGTCCACATCTGGACATAAATGTCCCACTTAAACAATGGTCTGGAATGAGGCCCTGGATGATTGCTAGTGGCTGAGATTAATTCAGCCATTCCTTCCATCAATTTGTTGTTTGTCAGGGATAGTGGAAGAGATGTGACACCAACTTAGATCTTTCCGCTTTCAATGGCATTAATAAGTACCTGAGACCTTCAACAACTGATGATTTGTTGGTGAAAGAGAAAGTATAGTAACAGAAAGAATAGGATGAATACAGGAATCCTAGGGACAGGTTTGCAAGTTCCTACTGCTGCATTAATGCCCTTGAGACCAGGGAGAGCAAGGGAAGTGCCGCCTACCAAAAGACATGCAAGGTTAGCAAGTAATATACATGGCTACCCTGAATGACGCCCAGGGAAAGAACTCAGCATTTTGTTTTTTTCGGGAGTTGTCTGTTGCACAATCTAAACCCGAAGGCATCAGAGCCCTTTACATGAGCACCAGTTGTGTTACAGATGGACACATTTAATTTGTTAGGCACAGGGAGATTAAGTGATTTGCCCAGAATCACAGGATGTTGAGCGTCTCTCCGAAGACTCGAACCCAATTCCCCAGCTTTGAGGTCGACCACTCAAGCCGTTAGGCCACATCTACTGAATATAGGAACACAACTCTCACTGTGTTGGATTCTAACTGCACACAACTATCTCATTGCACACTCAGTATTATGACCATCAGTAGGTAAGAGTCCATAAGGACACATTATGTGTGGTGCTTTGCAAAAACTGATAAATGGATGTTAAAAAATAAATAGGTGTTCTAAGGCACCAGGCATTATCATATATTGGTACAATTTCTGACCTCCATTTTTATGTTAATCATTCTTGAACAATGAGGTTCAGTGTTGAGATCATAAATAATGTTGAAGGAGTAGTTTTCCTGAATCACATTGACGGTCACAGATCAGAAGCGGTTCACACCTTCCTAATGATGGAAATTCTCCCTTACATGTAAAGCTCTACAGATCATCGTTCAATTAATCAACAAGTACACATGTGTTCACTAGTCGCTGTATTTAGCAGAGGTATTAATCCCTAATTTGCTTGTCTTCTTAATGAACATGTCGAAAAACAGAATTATCTGCGGCCCCTGGGAACAGCCGCCACTGAAGAGGCGTCAGTCAACACCCGCGACAGGGCTGGCTGAAAGCCGCTCTTGATAACGGTGTTCAGTTTCTTCAGGTGGATAGGGTATCCCAAAGTTGCTTTTGGCCAGCATTTCAGGCATTTAAGAAGATTATGTTTCATTTGCATAAGCTGGCATTGTCAAAGTCTTAAATTACTCCTATGAAATTGACTTTGGTGTAAACATAGACAACTTGTACAGTCCCTGTGCCAATCAAGGGAATTAGTTTGGTTACTTATATAGACGCAAAAGGCCAAACTAGCAATATCCCCTTACCCGGATTGTTCTCAGACAACGGGGTGGATCAAATGCACAGTGCTGAAGGATGCTTAAATGTTAGGAAGCTATTTCCCCCTTGTGATGATAGGAAGTTCAAACACTGCTAAAGAAGATTGTCAGGGCAATGCCTGTCAAGCTACACAATTCTGTTCATCAGAAGCACCAGCATAAAATATGACCATGATCACTAAATTCTCCAGCACAGTGTGGTTGATAGTTTATCATTTCTGAAAGCATGCTATGACTTTGCTGCGAGCACAAAAACTACAAAAATGTGACACATATAGATTTTTGTCTGAAAATGATAGTAGTAAAAGGAAAGTTCACAATGTTCCAACCCTTTAAAATGTATTACACTTATACACCACAAATTAAAGTGTATGGCGGATGAAGATTTACACGCTTCTATGCAATTTAAGCGATGCACAAAATCTCACAGAATCCGATATCGTGAGTGGTCGGCTTTTACTATGGGGTAATCTCCCCCTGTAGAAAGTCAGTGACCATACCTTACGTTTACTTCCTCAAGGCAAACTTATTGCCCAGAATTATAGCATGCAGAATCAGAATGCTCATGCACTAATTCCGCAAATTTTCCGTTCCCCTACTTGAGCAGCTTCCCTAAGCAACTTTTCCAAGATAAAATGATCCTGTGGAAAATGGTGGTTGTGCAGCGTTGCTGCAAACTCAGAATTCCATGATCTGAGTAAACACTGTCTGTACCCAGTCCAAATTGTGCTGGCCCAATCAAAACGAGGGTGATTGTGTTGGAAAATCTACAAAAACCAGAGCTACCCAAGCATATTTGTATTTCTTCTAGTTGCGTTCCTGAGGATTACCCACAGATGGACAATTTGATTGTTTTGTGGAAAATGTGAACGTGTGAACCATGTTTCTTCACATGAAGATATCTAGGCCTGGGTGTGAATTTCCGCTCTGCTTGCAGAGTTTGCAAAGCTTTTTCCACTCTACGTAGAGAGTGGAGTTAAAAAAATATCCCCTCGACTGAGATTTTTCTTCACTGGAATGGAATAGAATGGAAGATACATTTATATAGCGCAGCTATCACTCCAAGGAGCATCTTGGCGCTTGATGCCAACCTAGGTGGAACAAGTTGGCTAACTGATATCGTTCGGGGGGGGTCCTGTACACTTTATACTAGGGTTTTACAGGTGGTGTCTGTAAGGGAAAAAACCCAGGTCTTCAGGGCTTTCCTGAAGGGCCTTTCTGTTGCAATTTGCCGAAGCTGTAGAGGCAGTTTGTTCCATGCCCTGGAACCGATGACAGCCAGGGATTTCCCACCCTTGTTGGTGAGCCTGAATTTAGGTGTCACTAGTAGGTTTTGATTGGAGGACTTTAGGCTACGTGCAGGCAGATAGCGTCTGAAGCCATTCGACAAATACCTGGGCCCCTGTAAATGAAAGGCTCTAAAAGTGATAACCATGATTTTGAATAAAATGCGCTTATGTATTGGTAACCAATGGAGGGCGTTGAGTGCAGCCGAAGCAGATGACTTCCTAGGCCAGCCAAGAACCAGGCGGCAGTTGCATGCTGGACCATCTGCAGTCTGTGGAGCACGGATTTATTTGCTCCTGCGTACAGGCTGTTGCAGTAGTCCAGTCTGGATGTTATGAGTGCCTCCGCTACCGTTTTTCTTGCTGGGAGAGGGAGGAGGTCAAAAAACTTTCTGAGGGTTCTGATGACGTGAAAACAGGTACCAGCCACGGCCACTGCTTGTTGCTTAAATGACAAAGCGTCATCAAACTTAATGCCTAGGTTGCGGACAGAGAAGATGGTGTTAGGGGCGGCTTCGGCGTCTTCAGGCCACCACTGTTTGGGCGAGAACAGATTCTGGGGACCGAAAGGCAGGATTTCGGTTTTCCCAGAATTACATTTAAGGTAGTTGCACTTCATCCACTCGAAGATAGCAGTGAGGCAGTTTTTGAGGTTTTCTTCAGCTCCAGGCAGCTCTCTGTCCAGCACCAGGATGAGCTGTGTATCATCCGCGTATGATATTGTTCTGATCTGGTAGGAAGATATGAGCTTAATCAGTGGGACCATGTAGAGGTTTGAAAAGTACAGGGCTCAGACTGCAGCCCCGAGGGACTCCTGATCTGATACATTTTTCCTCAGATCTGAATTCCCCCAATACAGTGATTTGGCGCCTCTGGCCAAGAACATTTTTGAACCATGTCAACGCTACCTCTCTTATCCCTGAGTAAAATAGACGGTCAATCAGGATGGTGTGCGAGACCGTGTCGAAGGCCGCCGACAGATCAAGTAAGATCACGACGGCCTTCTTACCTTGGTCCATGGCCTTTCGCAGGGTCTCTGCCGTGAATACAAGGGCAGATGTTGACAATATTGTTGACAAGCACGAGTAAGGAAAATCTCACGCCAGACAACATACCGGCGACATTTCTCAAACGGGCAGTTGGGATGGCAGCGACGGCTCGCCTTAAGAAACCTTCTGTTCACGTTGAGGAAGCTGCTGCTCGAGTAGAACATCTACTCGAGCAGCAGAAAGAAGCAGTGCCCTCTTGCACTGCACATGGCACAGTCCATGCTGATTTTTTAGCATGGGACAAACATCTGGTGCTAAAAATCAGCACGAATGGAGTGACCTAATGCACTCTGCTGCTTGCGGGACTCCACGTAGCACGGCAGAGTTTTTGGGTCACCCCGCAAAGGCCTCAAGAAATCCCTTCTGCAGTATCTGAAAATAAGGGGTTTTGGTGACCTTCCCGGTTGTAACTACACACTTATTCTAATTCTTCTTTTGGAACTAGCAAATTGTTTGCAATTAGGGTGTAAAGCTTAAGTGGGAATTGCAGTGATACCAATCTGCACATCTGGGGTCACTAACATAACATCATTCGGGGCAGTCAGACGTGGAATATGGATATTTTTGGCCTCTCATTCTTCTATCACTTAATCGAGTACATGTCGTTTTTTATTATCAACAGTGCAAAAACAAAAGCAGAAATTGGTTTCTAAGAATCAAAACAAAATCATGTCAATGACAATCCTGTGATGGTCCACAATCTGGTTTATGACGATTAACTAATAACATAAAAGAAAGTTAGTGATGCAAACAAGTGGTGCATTGCAGGAAATGACATGATGTAATGCAATAATCTCAGGCATTTCATGGAACAATCAATGCGGAATGCTGGAAGTTACACAAGATTACGCCAGATTAAATTACATTTTATTTGGGTGTACATATTATGACCGTGTGGGTACAAGGTTAGGACACTTTACGAAATATTTGCTCACCTTCCACTAACTTAAATGATTCCTATCACTGTGTAGGTTTTTTTGCGTATACCAATAATACCTAAAATATATATTTTCTGAATGAAATATTTGGTGCAATTAATGTAATTTTAGGTGACAAACAGCATCCCAGGGTATTGTTCACTGTGATATGCCATCGCGAACAAACGAGTCTGACAGTGGAACCCTCTGATCAACAGCACCTGAAATGCTATCCCTCTGCCAATACTAACCCCTTTAAACTTACTGGGGTCTGTGTGCACACTGAAACAAACCCACCGTCACAATGCAAGTCCCTGTAGGAACTTAACAATTTACCAGATAAGCACAGGTGCACCACACATCAATTTCCATACAACTAGAGCAATTATATAGTCTGTATCCAATACTGATGTTCTTCAAAAAAGTTTTTTTTCTTTTTATTCCAATTTCAGTAGTTTTAAAACGAAGTCAAAGACATGATTTTTCACAATGATAGAGTCTTTTTCACACTGATACGGCCAACTCATTTCGTCCTTATACAGGACTTCTTCAGGGCACTGAGAAATGATATGGATCAATCTCATCCAGAAGGAAGCCAGTGAGTAACCGAATCCGTAGCCTATAAGTCGTTCCCCGTCAGGTTATTCAATATAAAATATGTACACCAACTTCATCATACCCATGAAGAGGTAAAAGGATCTGCTAATCCAAGATAACGGGTATGTCCAATGCTAAGACGCAGATGACTGAAATGATGTATAAAAAGGGGTCACATCCAAAATGGTAGATATTACAATTAAATATTAGCCAAGAGTATAGGTTCCTTGTTGTCAAAGGAATCTGCTAAGAGTATAACGAGGAGCCCGCGGATTGGGCAAGCATCAACACAGGGCTGTTATAAGCCTAAATAATGTTGTCCAATGGAGTTTACATAAAGCATCGCGCCGTGGGCCACAACAAGGTAAGAGGACGGTCCTAACCGCGTCACTTCAAATAAAATATTGTGTGGGTGATCAAGGAATCAACAGCCAAAATGAGGCCGTCACGGTATCTCAAAATGCCAAGCTTCACAGCAAGAGAGACGTGGAAAAAGCCGGGGATTCCTATCACTGTGTAGGTTTTTTGCCTATACCAATAATAACTAAAATATATATTTTCTGAATTAAATCTTTGGTGAAATTAATGTAATTTTAGGTGACACACAGCATCCCAGTGTATTGTTCACTGTGTTATGCCGTCTGCTCCAAAGTAAGCCACCATAGATATCAATAGCGCCAACAACGACAGGTCAATCCTTATTGTACAAAGGGAGGTTGACATATGCTTGTATTCAATGTTTATGAATTATATTTTGTTTCAATATATTTTGGCATTTTTTGTACCTCTGGTATGGAGAAGTGTGGCTCACTGGTTAGAGGAGGCAGACCTGGAAGCAGAGGTCAGCCCGGGACCAGGGTTCAATTCCCGGCTCGGCGGGGTCTTGAGTCCTAAAATGTCCATGGACTCGACAATTCTCGCTCCGGTGCCTGCTCGATTCACGGGTTCACACTCTGCGACTCTGGGCAATTGCTTGCTTAATCTCCACAACAGCCCCTTGCAGCGGGATGCCTGGCTTTCACCTTGTGGATACCCTGCCGGGGTTATCTCACAGGGGAATACCAGGACAGGTTCCCTAAGCAAGCGCTTAGAAACCGCTCGGTGATTTGTGCTATATAAATTTCTGTACATTTACTTTCATACGCCTTTTTGGCAGACTTCCTCAATATTTCGATACTGTGCTACATGCCACGCTGCTGTCCCGTCTTTCAGATATCGGAGTAAAGGACTGTGCATTGGCATGGATTAAATCTTTCCTTACCAACAGAACTTTCCAGCTTCATTGCCCGCCCTTCAAATCATCATCGCGGACCGTTAGCCATGGGGTTCCACAGGGCTCTAGTTTGAGCCCTACATTGTTCAACATCTATATGGAACCCCTGGCTCAGATCATAGAGAATTTTGGGGTTGGCATTGTTAGCTACGCCGATGACACTCAGCTGATGTTTAGGCTCACTCCTAATACCGAGGAGTACGCCTCAAACTTCTCGGAGTGCATGGCTGCTGTGGCCGTGTGGATGGACAGTAACTGCCTTCGTCTTAATGGAGATAAGACTGAGGTGCTAGTGATAGGGAATAAAACCTCCCTATGGTCTCAAGCGTGGTGGCCCACATCTCTCGGCGAATGCCCTCGACCTGTCGAGAAAGTCAAGAACCTTGGGATCATGATCGACTCGGATCTATCAGGTAAATCCCAAGTTAACAAGATCATTGGAAAATGCATCGGCACATTAAGAATTCTCAGAAAAATCATTGACCTGATACCTATCAAAGCCAGGAAAACCATCGTGCATGCTCTTATTACACCGCACCTGGACTACGGGAATGCCCTCCTACTAGGCATCAATCAAAAACATCTACACCAGCTGCAATGTGTACAAAATGCAGCAGCCCGTTTGGTATTAGGCCTTCCCAAAAGAACTTCTGCCAAAACTGCATTATCCAAACTGCACTGGCTCCCAGTAAAGGAGAGAATAAAATTCAAGAGCCTCTGCTGTGCCCATAGGATAGCCCACAACAAGGGTCCCACCTACTTAAGGAGCCTCATGACCATACACCGCCCTACCCATCACCTGAGGTCCTCAGGAATGTCCCTTTTCAAACTCCCCCGCATCCACAAAGCAAAAATCGGTGGTCGCTCCTTTCGTTATCTAGGAGTGAAACACTGGAACGCTCTTCCTATTCATTTAAGAATGGAACCATCGGAAACTCTGTTCAGAGCGAACTTGAAAACCCACCTGTTCCCTCAATAACTCTGTCATGCTTTCTCTCTTTGACTTGATTCTCGGTTGAGATTCTTCAGCAATTAGCGCGGGGATACACAGTTGTGCAGCCATGCGCTCAATAAATGTTTTATTATTATTATTATTATATTGACACATCACTACCTTCATGCAGGGAAGCACCTTTTCCAACTTACCTTACAGTTGGGAGCAGGTGTCAAAACTCCAACTGGGGTGTTTCCACAGAACATGGGAACCAAAAATATCGCATGACAAAATAGCATGTCAATAATATCGAGAATAAAAATATTATGAAGGCAAGTTTCTATAGGTAAGTAAAGTTTTACTATATTTAACTCCACATAGATGTTCCTTGATGATATATATATCTTTAAGGTATGTAGATCTGGAGTTAAGAATATTGAATCTATACTTACCTATTTGTACCTACATTCATGATATTTTGGTCCTTGGTATTTTTGACGTGATATTCGGTCCACAAGATAATTTTGGTTCTGATATTCTGTCAGTGATCCCCCACGCAACCTCATAATGATAGGCCATGTATGAGGGCTCCTAATAAATTCTTTATTTTTTTCCGGGATGTTACAGAATTTATTTCATGAGTACAGTTGGCGGGCGGTCCCCATCCCCGGGACAATGGCGGACGGACAGAAGTCTGTCCGCTATCGTAATCAGGGTTCACTTAAAAAAATGACTTACCTGCTTGCCGCCCGGCTGGCCAGCCGCCTCGCTTGCGTCCTCTTCCTGGCTTCTTGTGAAAAGCAGAAAGCCAATCACAACGCTGCAATGCAGTGTTGTGATTGGTCTGAGTGTCGTGGTACGGCGCTAAGCCAGGGGCTGTACTGGTGGTAATGTTCTCCATGCAGGCTGTAATGCAGCCTGCATGGAGAACAGGGACAGTGCGCATGACTCTTTTGGGCGGCCCGAGAGGGACGATCAAACAGTCATTGCGCACTTAGGAGGGTTGCACCACTCCTCCTGTTCTCTTCAGCCCCCCTCCATCTCTTCACGCAAGCTTCCGCAGCAGGAGGACAAAATAAAATGATAAAACCATTAGTTATTATCATTTTATTTTTTCCTTTCTTTTGCTGCTTCGAGCAGTGTGGCGACGCGCCTTACCGGAGTAGTCGCCACTGCCTCCACCACCTCCTACACTGCAGTTTCCGCTAGTGCCTTCTTCCACTCCAACATGCATATATGTTTGCCCTCGTACACTTGTGTATTTGAAGCTGCAATTTCCTTTTGGAAGTATCATGCCATCCTGTACATTGTGAAGCAAAATCATCAAGCCATATTCAATAAAAGCATACTAATATAGGCTTAGAGCCCGATGTAGCTGGCTCTACCGGCCATTAAAGGTCCACTACAGAGTTAAAGGCCCGAGCTGAAGGTGAGGACCTTTAATAAGGGGGCTGATCTTTAACCCCTTCGATGCTGATGACGAGCTCAGCTCGTCATCACCCACGGGGGTCGTGTGCTGATGACGAGCTGAGCTCGTCATGGTGCCACTAAAATGGCATTTTCCAGCACACAGCGGGAAAATGCCTAGCATCCAAGTGGTTAATGGCCGGTAGAGCCCACTATGGAGGGCTCTAAGGCTATTAGAAATGTCCGCCCCTAGAGGGCAGAATGCTCTAATTTGTAAAACAAAGGTCTCACGGAGCCCTCTGTGAGGCCTTTGTTTACAGCAACAGGTGTGTAAAAACATTAGAATGTTGATTCGCTGGTCTTCTAGCCCAGAGCACTCCACTGTCTTCAATGGAGCGCTCAACATTCCAATGTTCTAATAATTTTAAAAAATGGTATGGAGAATTTAACCATTATTTCATTTCATATTAGATACTATGCATAATAATTTGATCTAGCATAGATAAGTGAGCTGTGGGGTTTGTTTCTAGGATTTCCAGCATGTAAGGAATGTTAAGGAGAACGAGATGTCATCAGAATGCTGAGGCTGTCTGTGCCTTGCAGTCTAAAGAATGGTCCAATCGGCATGGGAGTGAGTGCAGAACCCAGCAAAACATAGAAGCCAATGAGGGTCAATGAATGATGTATAACATGAGTTCATGCTTTTCCACAGGACGTTGAAATAATTTCCTTATTACGTTTGAGTAGTGACATCTCTAGTCCTCTTTAATAAAGCAATTACGTAGCTGTTCAACTGTAAAAGTTTGTTACAGGTTAGTGTGACATCATAATGCCTGTTGCCAGAGCCAGCAGCCAAGATGAAGGCAGATCACACAGCATAATTACAGCTGCAGTTCAAATAGCGAAAATGTGAACTGGCTTTTTCTTGTTCGAAATTGTTTATTTAAAAATGAATCACGATGCGACAGAAAGAAGATATATATATGGTAACACGTTTATTTTCGCATGTTATAGGCTTTTACAGAAAAGATCAAATCTGAAAGTTTCTACACATCCTAAAACGCAGCATTTTAAATCTGTTTTACTTTGATCTGATTCGAATGTTTTTTGCAACAAATTACAAATTGCATTTTCGTCTGTTTAATTTAGCACTATAGCTTATACTTTTATGTTTTCATTTTGCAAAAATACTATATCTGGCGAATGTAAGAGCATGACCCCCAATGATTAAGTGGGTTGTTTGAGGGTGATGATGTGACAATGTATGGAATAAAATACCGTCTGCCTTACATTAAAAGCATATTGTAAGCCCCCATGCCATTCCATGACCTTTTAAAGTTTTGCAGACTTTAGCCTTGTCCCTAAATATCGCCACAGAACTCTTCTGTGAATTGCATTAGCCGTAAAATTTATAGCAGCAGGTGCTTTATTCCAGCCGCGGTCGGCAGTAGGAGTTTCTGTAGGGCGGTGATGTGGGGAGTGGGAGGGGCAGGGTGGGGGGTAGTAATGTATGGATTACGGAGCTCCCCAGGTAAGTAAACATATCAATAAATAAAACGAATTTTGTTGCGCGCACTGCATTGCATTTGGTGATGCAGTGTCGCAACGAGATTCGTTTTATTTATTTACATGTTTGCTTACCTGTTAAACTCCATAATCCGTACATTACTACCCCCCACCCTGCCCCTCCCCCTCCCCACGTCACCGGCCTTCAGAAACTCCTACTGCCGACCGCGGCTGCTTTATTCTCTGTATTTACCACCCAATACAAATTGCGTGAAAAAGACAAACATTCTTGGTAAGCCCGTTACCTCACATTTTACCATTAACCAAGCAATTAACTAGGTGAATGCTGGCTTTTCGAGCCCCAGACACTAAAGATGTGTCAGTTTCCACCAACATCAGAACTACCCTCCTTCTATATACAAAGACCAGGGGCAGCCCCTCCGCTGGAGAGGAGGAGCGTCACCCCAGTTAAAATCCTCTCAAAACCCAGGAAAAGAAAATGGCAATTCGGTACCATTTACCATTTGTTACCATTTTATTTCTCATCCCCGTCCCAAACAGAGTGTCAGGACGGGATTGGAGCCACTGCTGAATGACAGCAGCAGGGAGTACGTTGGGCTGTCTATGCACTTGTTTAAAGTACTTATGTCTTTTTGGCCAACTGTCTTGCGGCAGCCAGCCACACATGAGCACTTTAAACATCTCTAACCCAGCTGTATTAACCCGTTCCGTGCTCGCGTCGGCCGTTGCCGTCGCGAGCACTACCTCGCTAGTGCTGCGCACGTCCGTTGGCAGAAGCAGCCCCGCCCATTGATTGAAACTCCTGTACCGTGGCGGAATTCGCACAGTGTTTCAGGAGTTAAGACAGCTGAGTTAGAGCAAGTGCAGCCTCCGGAGCGCGGTTTAGCACCAGTGAGGCCACTCCCACCAATCAGGGCACTGCTCATGCATGAGAGCAGCACCATGATTGATCAAGCGAGTTGCTGCATCCAGTTCCGGTAGTGAGAAGAGGGCAGCATCGGAGGGCGCCGCGTTCAGGTAATTTGTATTTGTTTCGTTTTGCGCACGCTCGCGCCCATCCTCCCCGTAGATGGTAGCTGCCGCTGCCAAAGACCATGGCAACAGTCAACACGAGCTGAAAACAAGCATAACAATATTCATGCCAATCTGCTGTTATGGTTTTGCTGCCCTTCTATTCTTCTACCAAGGCAAATACTTTTGTGATCACAGAAGACAGTCAATACTGTGGTCAGCTGACCTACTCTCAGTGCACCATATGCTGCACATATCTCTGTTTCGTGGTGTGCACAAATATCATGCACTTCTCACTGTCACGTGGCTTTTGTCAGCTGCACTGATGCCTCTGACAGCTAAAAGCTGCGGCATGCTTCCATGCACACGCTTAAGCACAATGCACAGCATGCCGGGAATTCCCGAAAGGCTTGCTCGCTGAATAAGAGAGCTGGTTAGACAGATGATCGGGGAGGCCCCATAACTAACACTCACAGCAGCAGAGCGCGAGCGTGAGCGCGGGGGAGAAATATGAGCCGCAGAAGCCCAACTGGCTTTAGAAAATGCACCAAAACTAAAAGATGAAGGGAGGGAAAAATGGAGTAAGAGAGAGGTCTCGAACACATGGGAGGGACACGGAGACAGCCAAAGTCAGAGAAAAGGAGACGGAGAGAAAAAAAATAGATAAAGAAGAGACACGAATGAGGGAGAGAGAGACACCAAAAGAGACAGAGTGAAGGCAGGGGAATTAAAATTCAATGCTTTTTTTTGTAAAATACCTCCAATAAGCGTCTGAATAGCCTATTTTTTTTTTAATTAAGTTTATGGATTAAGTTGTGACATCAAAATATAGGAAAGACAGCCAAATGAGGGCAGATGCCTGCTGTCTTGGAGCACACGTCACGTTGGCAGTGGCAAGATACCCCGCCCTACTAAAAGAAACTCCTCTTTTTGGTTGGGTTACAGTTATGTTTCGGAGCCTCAGTGGCAACAATAATATATACATAGGTAGGCAAATTCAAATTTCAAAGCTTTATTCGACAGCATGTCATAAAAGCGGTTATACATCCTAACACTACACAATAAATACTACAATATTAAATTCATTATTTTAAAAAAAGGTAGCCATATACAGGCAAATGATTTGGGTGCAACAAACGAAGGCGCTGCTTAACTTCACTGATGAGCATGAGAGGGGGCCTTAGGTCATGATGCCCCTCTATTACCAATGACAATACACAGCATATTACTTCCGGTGCATTATTACCAAGGACAATACACAGCATATTACTTCCGGGGCATTATTACCAAGGACAATACACAGCCTATTACTTCCGGTGCATCATTACCAAGGACAATACACAGCCTATTACTTCCGGTGCATCATTACCAAGGACAATACACAGCCTATTACTTCCGGTGCATCATTACCAAGGACAATACACAGCCTATTACTTCTGGTGCATTATTACCAAGGATAATACACAGCATATTACTTCCGGGGCATTATTACCAAGGACAATACACAGCCTATTACTTCCGGTGCATCTGCATATCCGGTGTATGCGATGGTTTCTTTCCTTGTCTGGGGGTTACGCACACATGTATTTACCCAGCACCACCGCACATGGTTCAGTGAGTTACAGTCTCATTAAGTAGCTTTGTCAGTGTAGAACGGGAAACAGCAAACACCACGACCGACCGCCGAACAACGTGTTGCCTTTGCAACGTGGGTGAAGCAACAAATGCTTCTGAACCACGCATTCCATTTACAACGCAAGCCATTACAACGACATACGTTAGGTAGAGCAGCGTTGGACTTTAACCCTTTCTATGCTGATGACGGAACCGCTCCGTCATCAGCTGCGGTGGCGCTGTGCTGATGATGGAGCGGTTCCGTCATGGCCCTGTCGCCGCGCCTGCGCGGCGCTGATTTTGCGCCTGCGCGGCGCGTTCTGTTGAGCGGGCGGGGCCATGACGGAACCGCTCCGTCATGAGCACAGCCCAACCGCGGCTGATGACGGAGCGGTTCCGGCATCAGCATGTGGCCGCCGAGCGGCCGCCACGCCCACTTAGCGCTGCGGCGGAATAGCCGCTGCAGCGATGTGGTTAAAGTCCAACACTTTCCCTACTGTTGCAGTGACTGGAGTTGGAATAGTAAATTATACTATTCCAAAGTCCAGCGCCACCCCAAGGCAAGTCGTTGTAACGGCTTGAGTTGTAAATGGAATGTGTAGTTCAGATACATTTGTTGTTCCGCCTGCGTTGTTAAGGAACGAGTGGGATAGGAAAGCGTAGTTGTGTCATAGAAGCGTGTATAACAGGTCGATTTACTTGGGTAGCTTCAGCAATAGTTTGAACTTTGCCTTGCAGCCATAAATGTGTGAATAAATGCTTTCCACACAAATTGTGAAGCAATACATATTTGAAGACATGCTCACATTTTTTTCCAATGGTCCACATGTAAACATCAGCAAGGCATATGCTACTGAATACAGTCATCATTTTAACCAACAACACTAATAATATGTAGTAAAAGAGAAAATATAGGTTTCTTAATTAGATTAATCAGTGGATAGGTCACAAGAGCATGTCATCCTACCTTCTGCAAGTTTTAGTGCTTACCAGGGTTCATCCACATAAATGGCACAGTATTGAACGTGCATCATGTTGCTATGTCTCCTAAACCAATGTATACATATATGCATGTTTAAGTATGTATGTACCTGCTATTTGTATTCTGTAAACGTAGTCAAATGGAATCTGTCTTGTGCCTACTGAGATGTGGTCTTTGCGATTTATACGCCAACAGTATATCTACATTACCCCTTCTCCACAAAGCAACATACCCACTGTATGCCTGCCCATTTACACATGTGTTTGCTGCTCCCCTGACCAATAACACACTTATCTTTTGGTGTCACACCCAAATATACCAATCAAGGGCACGTGTACCCATCTAGAACTACATTCCTTAGTCTTGTTCACTCTTACAAATGTGTCATTTCATACTCCAGACACGCATCACTTAGTCCTAAATGTTTACCAGCACATCTCCATTGGTTGCATACATATTTAAATTGCATGTTTGTCCCTGGCATTGTACATTTTTATACACGTCCATTGGGGGTTTTGTCATTTATTGACTAGTGTCAAGAGTCATGGGTGCATGTATACACTAGTAGTTGTATTATTTCAGAAGAATATCAAATTTCAGCATATCTTAGAAAATGTAACCATCAATTACTGAAGAGATGACCTACCTAGTAGTCGCTTCCCAAAAAATATGTGAAACCGCCCGAAGGCCAAGAATTTCAGGAAGTGATGTCATTGACTGGGCTATAAAATGTGTTCAACACAGAGCAGTACATGAGACCAGGCAGGACAAGTCTCCCGTGTGAACCAATCATCACAACCAACACTTACATGCTAAGAAAGGGTCTGTGAGGTCCTGAAAGCTAAAGTCCCATAAGGTTACCACTACCTACTAGCCAAAGGATGCGGGGATACGGTAGAAGCATCTAAAGCGTAGAATGGGGAGCACCTTCATTAAGTGGGTTCCTGGGATAAACCACCCATGAATGAGGGGGGATGCTCCTGTCCAGATGTGTTCTGTTTGCCTGTCTTCTGGTTATCTAGTAAAGATGTTTTTTTATAAAGATGGAGAATTGTGAAAGTGGTGCCTATTGATGCAAGGAAGCATTTAAGTGGTCCCTCTAAGGGCGTGCGAAGTAACAAAGCTTCTGACATCACACTTTCACTTTTTTTGTGGTACTCTGCCAGAAGCTGACAAAGTTTAAATACTAGGGCAAAAATAGGTACTGTGCTGTAGCAGGAATGCCCCAGCAGTCCCTGTGCACCTCTTATGGCCCGCTGCAGGAAGTCTAGTTTGGCACTTCCGGAAGCAGAGAAAAGAAGATGTGACACCTATGGATTGTTCCTGCTGTTACTCAGGCCTAATGGAACTCTAAATGACAGGGGGAAGCACATTCCATGTGACTGAATGTCCCATCCGTGTTGTGCGGGACAACTGGCTGTAAGCCATTGGGTCGCGCCAAAGCAGAATGAAGTCTTGTGGAGATCAGGGGACTTTTGACTTTGTGAAATGTGAAATCTCCCATTTAAGTCAGACTACGCGGGTGGAGGAGGAAGCTCCTCCCACTTCAAGCTCCAATCAGGATCGGATGTTTATGTGATTTATGTAGCTCGTATAGTCTATCAAACATGGATAATGCTTATTATTACATGTTCTACATGAAACGTTTTATTTAAGATTATATTCAATTTTCATTATGAATGCTGCAAAGAGCAAACTTTAAAGAGGGAGTGAGGAACACCAACATAATATAATAAGTAGATAAACATATCCAACGTATTGGAATAAAGGATGAGGTGGCATCATCTGGGAATGCGCTCTACTAGGGTATTCACACTGACGACATGAGCGACACTAGCAATATCCAGGAGGTCACTTGGAATCCAGATGAAGGAAAATCAACCTTACTGATATTTTTTCAGAGACATGTTATGGTGCCCTGATGTGCGTTGTTTTCTGTGCGGCTGTCACGTGTGAGTGAGTCTGGGGCAGAAGATCGATCCTGCTTGCCTGTGCTCTGGTGCCCACTGTCAGGCTTGTGTGGTACCACAGTCAGCTTGTGTTGTGCCACTGTCAGGCTTGTGTGATCCTGTCCTGTTGTCAGCTTGTGTGGTCCCGCTGGCAGCCTTGTGTGCTCCCGCTGTCAGCTTGCATGGTCCCGCTGTCAACATTGTGTGGTGCTGACTGTCAGCCTTTTGTGGTGCCCGCTGTCAACCTTGTGTGGTGTTGACTGTCAGCCTTGTGTGGTCCTGCTGTCAGCCTTGTGTCGTGCCAGTTGTCAACCTTGTGTGGTGCTGACTGTCAGCCTCCTGTGGTGCTGACTGTCAGCCTTGTGTGGTGCTGAGCATCAGCCTAGTGTGGTGCTGACTGTCAGCCTCACTTGGTCCTGCTATACATGTGTGTGGTACCGCTGTCAACCTTGTGTAGTCCCGCTGTCAGCCTTGTGTGGTCCGGCTGTCAGCATTGTGTCATGCCAGCTGTCAACCTTGTGTGGTGCTGACTGTCAGCCTCCAGTGGTGCTGACTGTCAGCCTTGTGTGATGCTGAGCATCAGCCTTGTGTGGTGCTGACTGTCAGCCTTGTGTGGTGCTGCCTGCCAGCCTTGTGTGGTACTGACTGTCAGCCTTGTATGGTCCCGCGGTCAGCTTGTGTGGTCCCACTGTCAACCTTGTGTGGTGCTGACTGTCAGCCTTGTGTGGTCTTGCTATACACATGTGTGGTACCGCTGTCAACCTTGTGTAGTCCCGCTGTCAGCCTTGTGTGGTCCCGCTGTCAGCATTGTGTCATGCCAGCTGTCAACCTTGTGTGGTGCTGACTGTCAGCCTCCAGTGGTGCTGACTGTCAGCCTTGTGTGATGCTGAGCATCAGCCTTGTGTGGTGCTGTCTGTCAGCCTTGTGTGGTGCTGCCTGCCAGCCTTGTGTGGTACTGACTGTCAGCCTTGTATGGTCCCGCGGTCAGCTTGTGTGGTCCCACTGTCAACCTTGTGTGGTGCTGACTGTCAGCCTTGTGTGGTCTTGCTATACACATGTGTGGTCCCACTGTCAGCCTTGTGTGGTCCTGCTGTCAGCCTTGTGTGGTGCCAGCTGTCCACCTTGTGTAGTGCCGGCTGTCAACCTTGTGTGGTCCCCCTGTCAGCCTTGTGTGGTCCCGCTGTCAGCCTTGTGTTGTGCCAGCTGTCAACCTTGTGTGGGGCTGACTGTCAGCCTCTTGTTGCGCTGACTGTCAACCTTGTGTGGTGCTGAGCATCAGCCTTGTGTGGTGCTGACTGTCAGCCTCATGAAGTGCCGACTGCCAGCCTTGTGTGGTGCTGAGTGCCAGCCTCATGTGGTCCCGCTATAAACGTGTGTGGTCCCGCTGTCATGCTTGTGTAGTCCCGCTGTTAGTCTTGTGCGGTCCCGCTGTGAACCTTGTGTAGTCCAGCTTTCAGCCTTGTGTGGTCCAGCTGTCAGCCTTGTGCGGTCCCGCTGTCAGCCTTTTGCCATTCCGCTGTCAGCCTTGTGCGGTCCCACTGTCAGCCTTGTGTGGTCCGCTGTCAGCCATGTGCGGTCCCGCTGTCAGCCTTGTGTGGTGCTCGCTGTAAGCCTTACATGGCGCCCGCTGTCAGCCTTGCGTGGGTCCCGCTGTCAGCCTTGTGGGGTCCCGCTGTCAGCTTGTATGGGACTGAGACAGGTCTACATAGACATAATACTAATAGCTTTGATGAACCAGTAATAATACAATTAAAACTACTTCTGATTCTGTTCCAATGGCCAATACTACTCAAGTGAATTGTCAAATGGATGTTACTGGTACTACTCCAGTAATAATACTTCAATCACTTGTACTACTTCTACAAGCAATACTGCACTGCATCTACTGCCAATACTGCTAAAAGAGTATTAGTATTGCAGCATTCGCTGCTGGTGTTTCTACTACTTGTACACAGTCTTCCCTCATGCAGTGCTCCTGCTACTGCTACTACTACTGCTACTACTACCATTTCTATTGGCAAAAGTATTAGTAATGAGGCTGCTACAATTGCTCATCTACCACTGCGACACTTCATCCTCCTCCCCTGTTTCTGGGGAAGGGAGAGGGTGTGGTGTAAGGGCCAGAGCTGCCAACTTCGGAGTTGGGGAACCAGGTTCGAGTCTCGGCGTTGGCTCAACATTATGTGATTCTGAGCAAATCACTTAATCTCCCTGTGACTATGGACATCGCCTGAATATCCTCGCGGATGATAAGCTGCGCTCTACAAATCTACGTATTTACCAGCGGCAGCCAGCACAAGTAAACATGGCGGGCAGGGGTGCGGTGGGATGGGGAGGCAACTCAAGAGGTATAATTAAATAAATAACATCTATTCCGTCGTCTGTCGGCTTTACCCTTTGCCGCACTTTGCCCCACCCCACCGTGCTTGCCTGTGCCTGTCGCCACTGGTATTTACTGCTACTATTACCAATACTATTGGTAATTCTAATACTACAACTAATAAGGTTCCTACCATGGCTACTACTGACAATATTGCTACTACTATTGGTACTGCTCAAGAGTATACTACTCCTAGTAGGTCTAGTTTAATGGATGAATGCAGAAAACACTTTCATTGTTCAGGGTTTGACACGACAGTGGCGAACAACAGACTTCAATCTTCATTTTTTCCATCAATTTCTTCCAGAGTGCAGTGGGAAGATTGCTTCAGTGGAAGTGAATGAGAGATATGTAAAACTGGCATTGTGCTTCCTATCACATTCTATATCCAAAAAGTATTTGGCTTTTCTTTAAGTGGTGCATATATTGAGAGAAAATAACTGTTGACATGGATTCCTACGTTTCACATATCAGCCAACAATGTGTTCTCTACAACAGAAACAAAAATAAAAAAACATCGAAACAATTAATTGGATACCAACATGACCAAAGCCCAATGATTGGCCTATTGGGGTACATTCTGCTTGCCCTGTACAAACCAATCACATGCCATATTCGAGATTTACCATGAAGCAAAAATGTAAGTTCAAACCGAGTTTCAAAACAAAGCAACTGCATAAAACAGAAGGCAGGCCTATCTCAGGCAAGTAAGAGACCAAAGTTAACTCATCAAACTTTTGCACAGTGAAACGTTTCCATCTCCACTAGTCACACCAATAATATTCTCTAGTCCTCATGAAAGAATTAGGCTGTTTAGATATGCAAATGTGATCACACTACAGTTAAAAAAAAAGTCTAACTTCCAAGTCCAACCATGGTTCTCCAACACTCACATCCTTCCATCGATGTCATTGGCCCGTTACTTTCTCTCAGGCAGCCTCACCTCAAGCGAGTAACAGACAAACCTCAGCCAATACATCAAAACGTATGCAACTTTTTTACTGGTCATGCCAATTATATTAATTGTCTAGTCTTTGTAGAAGAGTTCTACTATTCTGATGTTTACAGTAGATCACACTACCAAGTCTAACTTCTAGGACCAACCCTGGTTCACCTTTCTCGATGTATCCATCGATACCATTGGCCGCTTACTTGAGACTCTGTGCAATCACAGACTGCGAGCCATGAGGTCACAGAGCACGCGCCGGCGGCGCCCTTTTGAGACGCTCAAGCCTTACCTTGGCCGCCACGGATGAGTTGGGTTTCTCCAGCAGGTCCCAGAGTTTCTTGCGCTTCTCGGCGCAGCAGGTGTTATCAAACTCCTCCCCTTCCCGCTCGCGCATGGTCTCGGCCTCCCTCTTCAGCTCCTCGTTCATCTGCTCTTTCTTCTGGTGGTACCGGGCCTGACAACACGATTCCAGGTATATCTCGTCGATCCCCCAGAAGTCCAGCTCTTGGCTGAAGGACAGAGCGCACATTTCCTCCATCATGTGCAGTTTCCCTGTCCGGTAAAAGTTCAAAATCGACGTGAAAGCCCCCGGGTGCCTGTCAAAAAAATATTCGTTCTCCTCCAAATTGTAGTCGTCGCAGATCTCCATCAGGGAGTCGTGAGAGTTGCAGTCCCGGAGTTTCCCCAGCCTCGTCCGGGGCAGTCGGTCCAGGGTCCGCCAGAGCACCTCGTGGGCCAGGCCGCCCACGTTGAGCCTGACCCTCCGGGAGCAGGCCTTGCTGCGGATGATGTCCATGGGCTCTGGGGGCAGGGACGTCGCTGACCTCGAGACATTCTTGTTCATGCCCGTAGGCATGTCTGTCGACAACATAAGGCTGATGGAGGGGCTTTAAAAACGCTGCGAAGAACCACGCATCGGTCACTCAGGGTCGGGTCTCCATCCGGCCCCCTTCACCTTTCATTCTGGAAGCTGCAAAGTAAAAAGGAGAGAGGGAGGCGTCATTATGGCTGCTGGCGTGGCGGGCATCCCCGGTGACCTACAAAATGAGCGCGAGAACCCTTCACACCGTGTCCCGGGCTTTATCCATTAATCAGGCCAAGAAATAGCTTGTTTAATCTGCTCAGGGCGCAGCGGCGGCCCGCTCAGGGCCCCGAGGCCTGTCCAGGGAGCTGCTGGGGTGTGAGCCACGCCGGTTGCTGTCCGCTCCAGCAGTGCTGAAAGCAGGGATTTGCAGCCCACATGCCGCCAGCATTGCTCACTCTCTGCCCGGCTGCCTTCAGCTGCCTGTCAGGCTGCTCTCGGTGCGGCTGTGGGAAGGGACCACCACGCTTGAGAGGGGTAGGAACGAGGCACCCACCGCCCTGGCCTCTGCAGCGAAGCTGCAACAGTTGCGGCTCTCACAGAGCCCCTGTTAGTGAGAGGGGTTAATGTTCATGGTTTTTTAGAGCGCGCTAATGCCAAAAGGCGTCTTGGCGCTACTTTCAGTAGAATAATTTTAGACTACAGTGCGAAGGCGAGGGTACACAAGAAACTAGGAAATATTTTGATACGTTAGCAAGGATTTTTAGGTCGTGGAGCTAAAGAGACAGGTCTTCACTTCCTTTCTGGTGATGTTTTGCATGACGTGCCCACGTCTCTTCCCCACCTCTTCCTAAAATCTAGTGACCTAAAGGTGACGGTTCAATGAAAGATGACACGGGCCTTTGTGAAAGCAAGGACAATATTCCATTTGACTGCGAGGTGGGGTAAGAAAACATAGCAATTTAAGGGGTTCTATGGGTTCTGTGTCCTGATGCCACTGCACCTGCTGCACCAATGATATCTACGCCCCTGGGTGCCAACCTGAGGACTTGGGTTAAATTTTCGGCACTTGACTGCACAAAATGTGTGATTCTGCGCAAATCACCCTATCTCTTGTTTCCCACCTGTTAAATAGGTGTGATGCAAATATGTAATGCGTTGTTTTGTAATGTTCTACATTAAAGGTCTATGTAAGGGGGTGGTTAAGGGTGGAGTGGCCAATTCCATATGCCTTACCATACGTCTGAGCATCGCCTGCTACTATAAAACCGCTATCTTTAAATTATAAGTTGACGTTTTTAAAACTAGATGGAAAACACACAGCAAAGCAAGTGGAACTGCACGTCACATGGTCACGAATACGTTTTGCTGTGTAGGGACTGCATTTTAGCAGGCCTTAGCTTTGCGGTTAGGACATCCGGGTTACCTGGTCTCTCAGACACAGGGTTATAGGCTCATAACGGCTTTTGAAAAGTCCTTACAGGCGCGTGCACACAGTCCCACTGGGTCCTTCACTGCCGTGCCTGTTGCTAGAGATGAAATATAACATCAACACGAAGTGCCTCGCTAGCAGTAACTTTAACATACGTTAGACAAGTGTACATACAGCGTTTCAGGAGCAAAGCGCTGGGTTCCCCCACCACCAGCCCGTGACGCAGGGGGGCTCACGGGCTGGTGGGCCACTTGAGCAGTAACTCTGAGCCGGAGCATCGAGCCACCCGGAAGGGCAGTAGCATCCGCAAGGTGCCTCGGTGCAGAGATTGTGCAGAGAGGCGCTAATATCACTTCCACGGGAACCCGAGCAACTGGAAAACAAATTGCGCTATTGATTTCCAACTCCGTGTATATTGGTTCTCATTAATTACCGTGCTTTAGTACAGGCTCTGCTTCCCCAGCGTCTGTTGCAAATCATCGCATTAAGCCCGCGCCGGGTATGTCTACCTCAACGGAGCATCGAAGCACGTCCCGGGGAAAAATATAAGACTGTCTGTGTCTTTAATTCTAAGCCGGAGACGCTCTTTGCGTGCAATTGAGGCTTATGCCGTAAAGCAGGCGCGGGGGGATTAGGGGGTGCGGGAAATCTCTCCTTTGAGGGGGTGGGAGAGTTAATGCGGCGCACCTGGATAAAAAACGCAAGGGGCGGCTAGGAGGCACGGGAGAGCTGGGGTGGTCCGGGGAGACCCTGCAGTGCTCCGTCCGCCTCCATCCTACCTCCTTCCGAGACTCCAGCACGCAGCGCTCGGTGGTATCCCAGGCTCCGCATAGGCGCATCCCTGGCTCCGGTACCCAGCTCCAACCCTCGGCGCGAGCTCCTGGCTCCAGTCCGCCCTGGTCATTCCTTCCGGCCCATGCACTTTCACATCTCCCGGCCGCTTCCTCTGCGGGCGCTCGTGCCTCCGGCTGCCTTTCCCCCGCCGGCCCTAAATGGAGATCAACAAGTCTGGTCTGAACCTCTAGCTTCTTAGCCTGCGAATCCGTCCTGAGTTGTCTGAAGTTCGCAACGGAAACTTGGAGGGTAGCGCCACCTACCGGCCTGAGTAGGAGTTTTCAAGGAAGGCTAATATTTCATGTATGGAGAAAAATAGCCAATTTGCCTGCAAAGGCTTGAAACTTGGCAGCGTTACTAAGATTCACTCAGGGCGACGCTGCGCGAAAACCAGCTGCATCATGAGCACGAGGAAAACTTGCAGATTTGTATTTACAGATGAAGGCGCTGGCCACGAAAAACAAATAACACTGCAAATATATAAGGCTATAAATGTGTTTAGCCTAGCACCAATGAGCATAGGCTGCTGAGCAGTATTTTGGATGATTTGTGTACTTGCAGCTTGCCCTCCTCTATCAATTCATGTAGAACCCTTACCGCCCATGCTAATGCTAATGCTCATACCATAACTCTCAGTGGACAGGAGCCAATTATAGTCCGTACAGGATCCATAATATAAGGAACTCCCCTTTCTGTACATTATAAGGATATTGCAAGTCACCGAGAAGTTCTATAGTCATATAGAGGAACGAGGCCGAAGGCTGAGTTCCTTTAGAAGGTTATGGAACTCTGAGATGTCTTGTAATATCCCTATCAAGTATGCCAGGGGGTACTTTATCTCATGTAATACATGGTCACACCATCACCTTTCCCACAAACCACATAAATCCTTGGTGCGTAGTTCTTTTGTATGAACGAGCGAGTATGTTTGCAAACATGAAAAATAAAGATGCAACATCTATTGCAAAATTAAACACATCAAAAACATGTGGATATTTGTTGCAAACAGATTAGGACAGTTAGGACATAATCCTAACTTAAGTCTGTCTTAAGTCTGTCTTAAATTTGTCTTAAGTCTGTTTTAAGTCTGTCTTAAGTCTATCTTAAGTTTGTCTTAAGTCAAACTTAAGATAAAATCCAAACTTCACTACTACTAAATGCCTTCTGTGAATATCAAAAGTAGTAAGTTTAGGATTTTGTCTTAAGTTAGTTCTGTGAATCGGGTCCACACTCTCTCTCTCTCATCTCTCCCTTCAAACTTGGTTAGTTGGAAAACTATTTTGTTTAAAGTACCCCTAACAAGCCACACTCATCTTTTTTTTCACTGCCTCTTATGCTCACCTTGTATCCTGCTTCTCATAATATAGTTTAGCAAGATATGCCAGCATAATTGTTGGTAAATCTGAAGCTTACTCTCCCCCAATCTTACGGATCAAGCTATGTCCCTGGGTCCACCTCTATTAATATGGTAAATATCTATCTATTCTATTAGCTAACACCTTTCAGAATATTTTGGAATCGCTTCTCAATAGTGCCAAGGCCAATTTGAATTCCAATCCAACGGGTCTTTTCAGGACTTGGGAATTAAAGTGATTTCCAACAGTGATGTAGTGATTCCCAAAGTGCTGGTGAAGGAAATACACAACGTTGTTAAGGTTCCAATTAGTAAGCTTGCATGATCTCTATTAAAATCTACCAAAAGGCCATTGGGGCCTGTGGTCCTATTTAGTTGAATTCCCCTAATAGCTATCGATTCCTCTTTCACTTCACTATGGTTATCAAATTCCTATCTACACTAACAAGATAACTGAGATAGTTTTGCATCTAGAGCACGGCCCAAAAATGGTGTCACCACATCTCTGTTACCAGGTTCGCCTAAGTACAGAGCTTGATAACATTTTTCAAATAGATCTGTCTTCACTTGTTCGTCTGTAGAAGGTTTACTGATAATTCCCTTGCATATAGTACAAAGTGTACTTAAGGCATGTACGTTAAATGTCACAAGTGACCTGCAACACACCTTGTGTGACAGCTAGATGACAATGACAGTGTAAAGCATGACTGCGGGCCTACCACTGTAGCCTGCTTGAGAAGCACTTTAAAATGTAAATCTGGCCTGTCAAAATAACCCTTTAAGCAGGCCTAACCTCTCCCTTTAAATATTAATGTCACCTCTAGGTAGGCCTTACATACAAATAAGGCAGAGTGCATGGTATTCAAAAGTAGGACAATTGTAAAGTTTAATGTTAAACATGTCATTATAGTGACAAGGCCCCAAAAGCTATTTTCACCGTAGTAGTAGTAGGGTTAGCTGTTCCCCAAGAAAGAACTGGGATACAATAATAAAGTTAACAATGGTATTTCCACCTGAGAAACAGGCACATATGTAATTTTAGACTTTTAAAAATGTTTAGTCCAAGCCCAATTCACTGGTAAAGTCAGATTCGTACTAAATATTTTACAAAAGGTACTTTTAGAAAGTTACCTTTTACCTACCTAAAGCCTCTAGCAACCCATTGGATGAGCTTCCATCTGTCACCCAGGAGCTAAATAGCTCATTTGATGAGGTGTGAACCTGCTCCCAGAGGTGGGACAAAGGGTTTGGGTGTGGGTAAGTGGTCTATTTCTCTGACAGGATGGCCTTTGTGGCACTGGCCATGAACTTAATGAACTTAAAGGGGCTTACCCTGTCACAGGCAGATGTAGCTAACTCCTGGGCCTGTCCCCTCCAATGTCCCTCTAATCAGCCAGGCACCAATCCCAGTAGAAGAGGAGCTGCTCCCAGAACCTGTTTTCAACTACCACAGACACTCATTTTCTTGGCAACCCCTCTGGGGTGGGCACAGGAGCTCTGCACCGGTGAATAAAGGTTTTGCCATGTTGGAATTAGATTGAGAGGGGCACGGTGAGATTATTTGCAGTTGACCTCACAGGAACTACTGCAAAAGGGGGTCTTGGAACTTATCCTTGTTGATTAGGGAGGGGTCAATAGTCACCAAAATCATAGTAGCAAACATAAATGTGGCACTCCTATGCACCCTCTTTAGAACACTATTAGATCTGTAGAAGACAAAAGGATTGTGCCTACTGTTGATACCTGTGAGAGGACCTGAAAGGCTAGACCTGCTCCCACTTTTACCCAGGATAAAGAAGTAGACTTCAAAGGTGAGTTGGCTGACTTCCTCCTAATCTACAGTGTCTCAACAAACTGCTAGAAGCCTATTTCCTGAAGAGTCCCAACTGGACTTGCCCTGGACCCTGCTGATGGTGTCCACCGGAGTGAGCCATGACTCTCAAGTGTTGTTCCAGAGGCCCTGGGACCCATGGTTGTGTCAAGTGTACTCCTGCGAGAATCTGGCCTGGTATATGTTGTCCACTTAGTAAGTGGGCACCCTGCACCAGTCCAGACAACCCTTATGGCGATTTAAGAGGTCTTAGACAACCTTAGAAAGCTCTCTAAGTGGTAGCTGTGGAGAGCAGCCCTCAGGCTTAGTCCAGGATGAGTGTAAAGCAGCTTGTTTTACCAGAATGCAATTGTATATGTATAAATTAAGTGAAACAGAACCAAACAAGGCATTTATAAAATATGTGTTTATTATATAATACTCTCTAACACATACAAATGACTCCTACCTGGAGATATGCACAATACAAACAATACTTTGCAAAGAAATCAAGTAAATAGCATGGAATACACAGTGGACCCCAGGGGGGAGCAAACTATTTACTAAGAAAGTGGTATAAGAACCACCAATCGGGTCAGGACAATGTTGAGAGGATGTAGAAGTGCTGGGGACCCAAGGAACCATCCAAGGTGAGTGACTAGGAACCCCACGAAGAGCATGTGCTCTTCATGGTGCCTCTAATGGCGTTTTTATCACCGGTGTGGGGCTAGAAATTCATGTGTTCCATGATTGGCATGGTTTCGACGTCGAAGATAGTGCAGGTGATTGATTCCTTGTGGACGATGGCAATGCCAACTGTCTGGCTGCTGGTGCAGTCGCTGTGTTTCATCTTGCAGCCAGTGGGTGTTGCTGTGTCGATGTCCGGGGTCGATGCGGGGGTGAGCCAGGTCTCTGTAATGAATGTTACATCGCGCTCAAGAGTGGAGATGTTGCCCCAGACTTCAGTGGCATGTTTGCAGAGCAATCTGGCGTTAATCAGGAGGCAGCTGAGTTGTTTCAGGGGGGTCTCTTTGATGGTGGCTGATGCTGGGTTAGAGGTAAATTGGCACTGGAGGCAGGTGAGGGGTCCCGCTGTGGAGTTAGGTGAAGCAAGGCAGCAATTGTTGTTGGGTCCAGGGCATTAAAGTCAGTGGCTGAATACCTGTGGGAGTGCAGAGGGTCAAGGCTTGTGGTGCTGGGTGCAGCCTAGGAGCAGACAGGCTTGCCTTTGGTGAGCCTTTGGCATACCAGCGTGCAGCTGCACAGTGGCCTCCATAAGTAGTCCTGGGAGAGACTGTTAGGGAGGCAGGAGGGCAGCGAGCAGGGAAACAGTGGGAGCGGGAAACGGTGGGAGCGGGAAAAACAGCAGGAAAATGGCACGATTACTGGGAGAGCAGGTGCCCAAGAGGAATTCTAAAATTCAAAAGGCCAAAGTAAAAGCGAAATAAATATAAAAAAACAACTACAATTAGAATTACAGTTATTGTCAGAGCATAGCACAGATGCACTTAAACAATATGTGGCAAGAGAACCAATGAGCGGTCTCCTGACCTCAGGAGGGTAGCTGGAACTGGCCGCTTTGGGGCTGCAAGTGAGGCAGCAGACCCACAGAGCTAGACAGCGGCTGCAGGCTAGCGGCGCAAGACAAGGGGTCAAGGGTTACTGACCGGAGCAACGCAGTGACCTCCATAAGTATTCCTGGGCGGTGCGGTGGGCTGGCAGGTAGGCGGGAGGGAGGGCAGTGAGCAGGGAAACGGCAGGAGCGGGAATAAGGAGAGAAAATGGCACAAATATTGAGAGAGCAAGTGCCGCAGAGAAATTCTAAAATACAAAAGGCCAAGGTGAATACCAAAAACAATTAAAATTAGAATTATGGTTATTGACTGAGCAGTGTGCAGATACACTAAACAATACGGGGCAGGAAAACCAACGAACAGTCACCTGACCTCAGGAATATGTCTGGAACTGGCGGCTTTGGGGCTGCAAGCGAGGCAGCAGATTCATGGAGCTAGACAGCAGCAGCTGGGGAGCGACGCAGAGACTAGGTATCAAGTGCTACTTACTGGAGCCATGCATCAGCCTCAATAAGTAGTTCTGGGAGGTGGTACTGGCTGGCTGGGAGGTGGAAGGGCAGTGAGCAGGGAAATGGTGGGAGCAAGAAAATGGCAGGAAAATGGCACAATTACTGGGAAAGCAAGTGCCCAAGAGAAATTCTAAAACACAAAAGGCCAAAGCCTTTGAAGTGGGGGATTCCCTATACCACGCCTACATATGGTTCTGAAAAGTTCTTTCCTTCCCCTGTCAATGCTTCAAGAAGTCTGGGGTGACAAAAGACAGGGCAGGCCTGGAGTCAGATTCCTTTGTGTGTATGTGGCAGAGTCCTTTGAAGTGCAAGTGGGGTTGGGCACAGTTCATTCCAGTCATCCTGCCAGGAAGGCCCATCCTGTCCACACCTAAGCCCCTTTTGTGTCACTGTAATTAAAAAGTGATAGTAATTGTCGTGTCTCACGACATTGCGCAAAACAAACAAAGAAGAATAACTCTTGAGATATTCAGTAAAAATATATCCTGTTTAGAGAAAATCAGGGCTTCATAGGGAGCGAAGGCCTGGTTCTGTATTATAGAGAAACAATGCGCTTTGGAACCTTCTACTGCAAAGTTTTGGCAGGAGCGGCTCCTGTCAGGGAAAAGAGGTGAGGCAGGGGGGTCAGGAGAGTGGATGTGGGACGACAGAGACTAATAAAAAAATAAAAGAGAACTTACCTGTCACCCTCCAGCATTGTGCTCTTCTGCTCCTATCCTTTCCAGTGCAGCCAGACACAGGCTCCAAGAATGCCCTGAAGTCAATCCTGATGCAGCTCTCATGCATGAGAGCAACTTCAGGATTTGTTGCATGTTTATCTAGGGTCCTGATCGATACTGTGACCTTATGCCCCTATTCGGCTATAAATCCATTTTATTCCGTATATTGGCATAACCGTTCAAGTGCGATATTCAGAAAGTCATCTCTGACCTCACACGAACAGAGCCACGTTCAAGGATATCTCTCTCTGCCACTTCCTTTGCGACCAATTAGTGCAATGACAGAGCAGAAGTCACTATCTGATATTCCTAGATTAACACTCCGAGTTCTTCAACAAGATAAAAACTCAGCAAACTGGGAAATCCCCCTTGCTATGTTTTGATTAGTAATAGAACTCTAATGAGCAACTGATAGCTATCACTTCCTAGTGATATCTTTAATTGACGTCTTATGTCCAGCAAACTTGCGTCAAACCCGGCACCTGTCAGGTATAAATACTACCAACGTTGCCTTAAGCAATGAGAGCGGTTGTGCACCCTGTTGTGCATACCGTTGCTGTTGCCGAGCACTGTAGCACTCTGTCGCTGCAGCCTGCTATCCCTGTGGTGGTGAAGCTACTGATACCATTATCGCTGCTAAAGCGCGAACGATGGTCCAGTACGCTTAGGAGCCGAACAGACGTCCCTCTGCGAAGAGCCTAGCAGATCCAGCTGCCCGCGGACGCTGTCCCCCGCCTCCTCCTCTCGACGCGCTGAAGAAGAGCCGCTGCCTTTCTCGTGCGGAGAAATCCAGCTCCGGCGTTTCCGGTTTACCCTCGCGGGTGACAGGGATATCGAGCTTCCCCTGAAGGAGATACCAAACCTCCATCATTCTATTCAGAGGTATGGTGCTGACTAAACCCTTAAATGAGAATTCTTGAAACAAACCTTGGCAAAACCAACTTAACTTAAAGCTACTTACTTACTCCCCTTCCACGTGTTAGGCTTAGGTCAGGCACACTGGGGTAGGCTTAGTTAGAAGCACCAGTTGAGTATTTTAGCCTAATGTATATATGACTGTATATATGTTTTATTACTTTTAACCATTGTATGGCTAAGAAACCATATCAATGATTTTACAGTATTATTTCGCAATACTTATCTTACTGTACGTACTTTTTATAATAACAAGTCTTGCAATTGTGGCAATACATTTCTCTTGTACGAGAAGAAAGACTGTTCAATAAATGTTAACCCTTTATTGACAAACGCCCGTCTCTCTATTCTCTACATCTCGTGAAAGTAAACTGCACTAGACTGACTGAGTGAAATACATGTCTTTTGTTTCACACGACCCTAGAGATCGACTCTTGATCTGAGGAGCAAAGTTGTCATGTTGCACGGTTGTTGGAAAACTGAATCCCTTCTTGTCTGTGCCTGGGAAGCTGATCACTTCCTATACAGAGAAGAAAGTTTCCAGTGACCTCTGAGCTAGTTGGTAACACACCCAATTAAGTTTAGCATAGTCAGTAGAGGCCTGGAATATCCGCAGTTCCACGTCGATACTACTGTTTATGTTATTCCAATGCGCAGGGCCTAGTGGGAAACTAGGAACTACACTACATGGCGCCCAAACGTTTGGTAAGGCGATAAACTAACGCAAGACAGTAGAGTAACTCAGTCGTGCATATTTCACACAGACCCCTTTCTCCCGTAAATACTCCAATAGACGTCTGGAGTGGGTGAAAGTTTAAAATCCGCCCGACCTTAGTAGGAAGAGATTCCTATGTAAAGCTCTGGTTTATTCAACGTTGAAGGATACAGTGTTCCAAAATATTGTGCACCTAATCTTTGTCTCCTTGGAGACCTACTCTGCAAACTTCGCATTTTTACAAATGTCGGTAGAAAATAACGGAACCTCTGGGGCCGCAGTAGATGCGACTCAGCAAGGTCCCGAATACACAGACACGGATGCTATTATCATCCCGGTCCACTTAAGAAGATCTATAACTTTAAAACTTATAGAAAACGGACTGACACCTCAAGGTGGTACAGTAATTTTCGTGATAGAGGCTCACGAGTATCGGCAGACAGAGGTATTCTATTCATGAATAAACTTTCCAGCGGTAAACGCTAGAACAAAAGAGTTTCACTATTACAAAATAGAGAAACCTCCGGAAGAGTACGCTCCTTTCGAGGAGATTGAAATTCCACTTAAATTTCAAGAGCACCTGCTCTGGTTTAATGGCGCCCTAAAACACAATGATCACATAACTAGGCTTGGTCCACTAGGTAGACCAGGAGCCACGTGGCCGGTTCTAGCCAGCTACACACCACATCCTGACATTGCAAGAATGTCTAAGGAAGAGCTGTTAGCACAGCTCAAAACACTAATAAAAATACATAGGCAATTAGTCCAATATGTAATGCGGACTGCAACAGTCCAGCCAGCTGTTAATACACCACAGCTGACCCCTCATCAGGGGAACACAAATAAAATTACACCACAGAACATACAGTCATGTCTTGGTAAAACACCGTAAAACGGGAACAAATTCCTTTCTGGTTAGCACAGAAAATCACTCAAATAGAGGCAGTATTTCCTGATACTACCCCTATTGAGAAACACAGAATCTTGACCATCTGCCTTCCTATGGGAATCGCACCACACGTGGAGGACTGTGACACTTGGGGTACAGTCTTTGCTTCCATTTATACAAAAACACACGGTGTTCCGTCTATGGTGGTAATACCAGAAGTGCTAAAACAGATTCAAAATGAATTCGGTCCAGAGCCCGCTTTAAATCTAGGTATGAAATTACTGAAAGACTTCAAGCAGGTCTCGGCTATATTATTAGCCAACATAAAAGGAGAAGCAGCATCTGTGGCGATTCGCCAGAAGGTGAGGGAAACAGATATAAAAGATCCTGTTGAGCTTGCAAAAATCATAGAAAAATGCTATGAAGAATTAGGTAGAGACAGCTTGGGTGGGAAACCGGTAAAGCCCCAACTGCTCGAAAGTCCTGAAAAATTATTTATTAAAAATAATTTAAACACTCCTAAAAAGAGCTGGGATGGAAATAAACAATCCACTCCCAAGGAAAAAGTTTTGCAGTCCAGAGGAAGGTCTCCTCGACGGAGGGAAAGAACTCCGACTCGAGAACGCCAGTCTCCCCAGAGGGAGCCCTCTGAGAAAAGATATAACCTTAGAAATAGGGATAATCTGAAAAAACCTGATAGATATCAAAGTAATGATACACGTCCCTCTCGATCTCTTCCACAGAATTTGGAAAGAAGAGGACGGTCAGACCCAGGAGAGCACACCAAGTCCAAAGACAAGGAACCTGCTCAAAATAAGAAATCTCAATTTCAGAAAAAGAAGGTAGCCAGTATTAGAGTAATCAACCATGCCGAGAATACTGAGGACACAGTTGAAAAACGGGGAGTGGGCATTGACAATGTTGGACAGTGCAGCAGAGATCAGTATAGCGCGCAAGATCTTGATGAGTCATCTGGAGACAGTGGACACGAATGAATACATTCAGGTTGAAACTGCCGACACCAGACTTAGCGAGCCCCATAAAATATACGAAATAACATTGCGTATGGAGGATGATAAGACTAGGAAAATTAAGGGTCTATTTTGGGATAAGCTCTCAAAAGGCTATGATATTCTGTTAGCTGAAAAAGATTGGCCCCCGGCGTTTGTCAGGGAGTGCCCTCGTGGCGAAGAAGTGATTATGCCTGCCTTCTCGAATCACATTCCGATTCACAAAAAATACACATATGCAAGGAAATGGGCAGTGGCCCAGGCACCTGCATTATATAAAAATCATGTAGGATGGGATGAGGACTCTCCTCCTCACAAAATCCAGTTAAAAAGTGAACCAACTGCCCAACGGCAGTATCCCATAAAGCAAGAAGCTAAAAAACAGGTCAGGGAGATCTTAGATCAACTTGAGTACCAGGGGGTGATTGAAACATGCACCTCTCAAATGAACAATCCTTTGTTTCCTGTCTCCAAGCCAGACAATTCATATCGTCTAGTTTTGGACTATAGACATCTTAATACATGTTGTAAAACTTTTGCAGTACAAAACTCGCATAGTGCAGCCCTAATGAATAATATAGTTAGGAAAAATATAAAACGACATTAGACATATCTAATGGTTTCTTTTGTCAAAACATTGCACCAGAAAGCAGATATTTGACCGCTTTCTCCGCATTTGGGTCGCAGAAAAAATTCTGTCGACTCCCACAAGGGTTCAAGAATAGCCCAGGACTATTCTCAGCTAGGGTAACAGAGTTACTACAAATCTATGATGATGAGGCATTATCTTACGTAGATGATATCTATCTCACAGACGACGACTTGGATACTCACTTGAAAAGAGTGAACACCATTATACTTGGGTTCGCAGCAGAGGGTTACAAATTCAACTTTAAAAAGTCTCAAATTGCCCATCTGACAGTACTGTTTTTAGGGTACGAATTATCAAGTGAAGGGAAAAGCCTAGCGGACAACTTCTTAGAGAAGTGCGCTGTACTCCAAGCTCCAAAAACGCTGAAGAATTTACAATCCATATTAGGTTTTCTGAATTTCGGAAGAACTTACATTCTAAATTACGCAGAGAGGGTTAAACCTCTCTACGAACTAATTAAACCTGATTTTAAACAAATCAATTGGACTCAAAAACACACAGAAATTTTGAGATCACTGCAAACAGACATGTTAGCAAAAACAAAATTAGATACACGTGACAACACACGTGATCTTGTAATCCGAGTCATCCCAGGAAGATGCGGATTCACATACCTAACCTCTAATGAGGGAGAAAAGGTACCAATTTCAATTAAATCTCACTTGTACACACAAGCAGAAAAAACATTCAGTCACACAGAAAGAACTGTGAACGCAGTGCAAATCGCATTAGCAAATGAACGAGAACTAGCACACGGCAAAAGGATTAACATCCTCACAGCGGAATCCGCCTTCGAAGCGCTATTCAGCCCAGTAAACCTGCCTACAGTGTCACTGGATCCGAAATGGATACAGTGTATAGATTCTCTAGGAGCGGAAGACGTAAAATACTATTTCGCCCCGCAATTCGAAGAACTGAATGATTTAGAATATGAAGAAGAATATCCTCTGCCAATCGAAATTCTGCCTCTCCCACAATATGCCTGTATAATCTATACAGATAGCTCTGTACAGCATTTCAACGTAGAGAGAAAATCCTACGATACAGCATGTGCGATCATTAAATGTCGTTGGCTGTGCGGTAAAATCAAACCGAAAGTAACAAAAACCGAATCAGTAAAGTATTGTTCGGTTCAGAGAACTGAAATTAGATGTTTAAAGATGGCGCTCGAAAATGCAGAACGTGAATTCCCGACACTTATAGTGTGCGATTCTCATTTTTGCGTCAACTCTTACAATAACAAACTGCAGAGTTGGATTGAAAACGACTACAAAGATGACACAGGTGCCACAATAAAGCATAAATTGCTCTGGAACGAGGTAGCTCTTTTAGGTAAAGAACTACAAAAGACTCACGTGATTCACGCACAGAGTCTTCAACGTGATGGCGTTCACGTTGCAGGGAATTCATTGGCTAATACAGCCACCGCGGAAGCAACTAAACCGGCTTCCGTAGCCACAAAAAAACGTACAGATAAATACATAGACGGGGAAATCATGCTGGCAGTAAAAACGACCGTAAAAGGCGACTGTGCAGCACTACCCGTGAATTATCCACTCAATTATGCATACATAATCGATGCAAACTCCGTTCCTTTTGCTCGAATCCCTGGAGTGGGGGATAGAGTAATTCCAAACAGGAGCAGGAGGGGCTTCCTCTTACTGGAAGCACACATGGGGTTGGGTCTGAGACACCAAACAATCAAAGCCTCTCTGAAAGAATTACAATCAGAGTACTGGTGGCCAGGAATGAGTATAGATATCCAATGTTTTGCTCAAAATTGTGAAGACTGCAACAGAGATCACAGTAATGAACAGGCCAGTGTAGTTTCAGGATCCCTGCTAGACAGCATAAGGCGGTCTATCTGCGCAATCAAAGAAGAGAAGCGCGTCCCAGTGTACACCATTAAGACGAAAAGCACTTAGAAAATGAGGCCCCAGCGCTCGGCTGACGCTAGAACGGTTATAAAAGATTTGCGAGTCTTTATCGGCACATACGCAATTACCACGTTCCATTCTGACCAGGGTCCTGCTTTCAGCTCTCGAGCCTATAAGGAGGCCATGGCCAGCATGGGAATTGGGTTGCGGTATTCTTGTCCGTCGCACCCCGAAGGGAACAGTGTGGTAGAAAGAAAAAACCGTGACATAAAGCAATCTATAACAGCGAAGGTATTAGGTTCAGGCGCTGGGTGGGTCAAACATTTAACAAGTGTCCAGACTAGTCTTAATAACATGCCAAGAAATTCTCTAAAAGGTTTCAGCCCATACGAACTATTGTTCGGAATTAGAATGCGCGTTCAGGACCTCGATAGTCAGATGTCAGTGGTACAAGAAGAAACAACGCACTTTGATGTAAAGGATCGTTTGGCTGTTTTACAGGAACTGAACGAAACAAGAAAATCCTTAAGCAACACAAAGTTAAAGCAACAGCCACCTACCACTGACGAGGCACCACCAGCAACAGCCCCAGCAAGGCCTGTCTGGATTCCAAAGATTGGGGATCTAGTCAGAGAAAAGATCGTGGTTAAGAAGGAATTTGGGCCTTCTTACAGAAAAGCAGTACCTGTCTTGGCAGTCACCGGAACAAGATCAGTTGTGCTACCGCCCCTTGCTGGTAAAAAGGAGAACAGAGTCGTGTCTATCGATCTGGTAAAACCACAAGCATGTGGCCTATAATCAACAGTAGGCCCAGTGGACTCCCAAGAAATAACAGAATACCCAAACTTGCAACAATCCAAGAGGTTCAAACTGAAAGACTCATCACATTCGATCAGCCTGCAGTGCACAATGAAGGACTATGCAATAATGCCATGGAACTCGTGCCTCTTGAAACACAGATTGAAACAGTTCGTCAAGAAACAGCACCAGTCTACAATGATGTGGCATCAGAAAGTGCTACCGAGAGACAGATTGAAAGAACAATCCCATCAATTGACAGAACTGCCTCTGGTTATTTCATCAACTTCGACAACTTCTCTGAAGATCAAAACGACCCGAAGTGATGCCAGAAACAAAAAAGTATTCTAAAGAAAATACAACAGGACTCCTTCAACAAATCAAAGAATTATATCTGGATTCACCGTTGATTGAGCATTGGATTATCTCAGGGGTATTCATACTCCTACGATGCCTAATTTTAGTGTTAATTTTAGGAAAGTTTATTACAATTGAATGGACACAGCAAGTCAGAACATCAACCTAGTCCTGAAACCACACAGATCATCCCACGTGAAGAAAAGAGAACTGTCAACAGTAAATGTCACAGCAATTCCAATACCTGGTGGGGTTGTATGGGAGAAAACAGACTATGACATATATGGTCCGGTAGAAATCCTGAAGTATCCTCATCAACTAAAGGTTTCCTTAAGTGACTTTGTAAAACCGAGTACATTCTCTGATGATTGGGACTTTAACAGTATTAATGACATGATGTCTGATTTAGTAATGTCAGCTAGATTCACAGATCATGATTATTTACAAGGTTCATCTAGTTATGAGCAGTTATTCTGTTACACCCACTATGGGGATCACTACTTGCATAAATCTGCACAGCCTAGAAATGTTTTTATGTATAATCAATGGGAACATTGTTCTACACCCCCTAAAAACAGTTCTAAAGCATTTTTTGAGAAATTCAAATACTTCTCAGGGTTTAACACCAGTAATGCAGAAACGTTTTATTACAAACTGTTAGATAAAACAGGAATGAAAACAATGCTGACAAATTCTAAATTGATATATTCAGAAGCATTTTATGACAAAATGATGACATTTGGTTTTGATTATTGGAAAAATAATATTGAAACGAAAACAATCTGGGGTACAAAAGATTGGCAGGTGCAAGGCATTGAAGCACTATTTAGAACCTGCATGATACCAGAACAAATGTTGTTTTTAAATGACACAATACACCAAACATCTTGTCTTGGCCTAGCTAAGATCAAAGACCTTAAAACACCGTCTATACCAAAGCCAATACCTGAAAATGCAACTGCAGATATTGAGTTAGACGTAACACAAATTTTAAATTTGAACAGAACACATCCTGATTGGAAAAAGTGGTTAATCTGGCCTACTGACACAAACAGCTGTCAAGATAGATTCCTGAATAAAACACAGGGGTTAAAAATGACCAGATTAGACTCGAGATATTCCCAGAGACAACATCCAGGGATTATAACAACATACAGTGTAGGGAAACTCTGCCTCGAATGGCTAACAACATCCACACTGGCTGAAATTAAGCAACACTTGTCTTTACTAAAAGAAGGTGCTGATTTGCGCGATTTCATTCTTGGACCACGCAAACAGCGTCAAAAGCGTTTCATAGCGACCAGTATCTATGCTGCTTACAACGAGGCTTGGAAAGTCAAACAAATTGAAACTGCTGAAAAAATACGAGAAATTGATCGTATTAATTTGGAGAAATCTCTTTCTGTAGTAGACAATGGGTTAATGACTCTGTCTTCCAGAATATATTCGTTGGACAATATTGTATCATCTGCCTTTGATGTGATAGACAGAGATTTGCTAATGTTACAACATGGCCAGTCTCAATTACGCTCTATTATAGAACTAGGCTGGACGCTGCAAAATCTCCGTTCAGGCTATGTGCCTTGGCGTTTAATCAACACAACGTCATTATTTTCCAGTTTTAACCTTATTGATAAACAGATCAGTTTGGCACAGAAAGGAGCAGACTATACAATCCTGAGCATCGAAAAACTCGAGAGATTACCATTGACAATGTCAGAGAGTCCTGTCATTGAATGGATAATACACGGAATTATCACAATTCCGATAACAACTTTCCGATTTAAAAAGTGCCTTGAGTACATACCTGCTGGCCAGTATGAACAATTGGGTAAAGGATATGTAAAATCTGAATGGAAATTACCATACACTCATTCTTGCTATAGTGACAGCGACAAAAATGTATTTCTTAGTGGTAATAACTGTAAACATTCACTAAGCGGTATACTTTTGTGTCAGGGTATTAATTTACACGGAGCATGTGATGGAAATTCTAACAACCTTTCATGCCACCAGCTAGTCACACCTGCAACTCAGATAGAGCCCTTCATTATGCAACTTTCGAACGGGAGTTACATTCTTAGAACGGATCACAGATGTTGTGGCCTTGTGCCAGGGAAAAGTTATCTAGTAGAAGTAACATCCATGGTCAAATGCTGTATGCAAGCATTGTTTCCGAGTGGGGCTGCAGACTCAGTGACTCCCATCTGGCCTCGTCTGAATCTCTATTCTATACGAATTGATACTTTAAGCAAAGTTAAATCTGTACTTTTACAGACAACAGTGCCTATAACGTCATCAAAAGAGACGTATGATCTTCTAGTTGCAAGGACAGCTACTGAAGTTCATGACCTTTTATCAACAAATTGCCCCGTGCATTTCGTACAAATGCTAAGCCCACTCCTTAACATGTCTAGTGCCACAAGCGTCCCAGGCATATTCAAGACAGTCTTTACGGGACTGCTAATGCCTTTTCAAGCAATTTTGGGAATCGTTCCTAATTTTGTGCACTCTGTTTTTGGCGGCATACCATTATTGTTGGGACTTTTAGCAGGGATTTTATTTTTGACCCTCCTACTTCGTTATGGCAAGCCTCAGCTCAGACATAGCTCCCATGGGAATGGAAGAGACAATCCTAGCAATGCGCTACCGGGACAGGATAACTAACGTCCTCGGATTGACCAGGCTGAGAGATCTAAACATGACCTGGTTCCTTTCATTCAGACCTGTATGCAAAATTGCATTTTACCTGTGCTACGATGTATGCTTTGCGGCGATGAATGCGTGTTGGACATCTGTCTTTCACTTCCATCAGCAGTACCAATGGACGTCGATACTTTGCTCAGTCCAATAACGGCTCACGCATTGTGTTGTCCCCAGCGGCTACCAATCCTGATGACGGCATTTGTGGAGACTCCTGTACTACAGCCAAGTGGTAACAGTGGAGCAAGTGACAAAAGCAACATCACCCAGGTACGGCCCTCTGTGAGCATTGCTGCTCCTGACTACGATGACAGCAATCATTCTCACACCTGCCAAGTTACAGCGCTATCAAATTTGGTTGAACTGTCACCTGAATTTGTAGACCAATTCTTTGCGAGCCTGTCTGATATGATGTTCCCACCCATACAGAAACAATAACTTTTAAGAAGCTTTCCGACTCACAGCGTTCCCATGAAACTCTGAATTCGGCCTTCACTTCTAGTCAACAAAGACTGCTAGCAGCGTTGGAACTCTGTTTCCCCGTTCAAGCATTAATTCTCTTTGGATTGGATATTTTTCAAATATTGACCTTTTTTTGGCACGAACAAATCTTTGCTTGAGGTAAAATCTATTCTTAAAGAACAGAAGTTCATACTTCTATTTTTTACACACACCTAGAGACATAACAACTTACATTAGCCTCTAGCACACATTTTTGCAAATGCATTTATATGTGATGATTTATCTCGCCCTTCTTCTGTCAGAGATACTTCATGTGTAATTTTTATGCATAATTGTTCATTGATTTCACATGCCATAATTTTTTAATGATTTCTATGCTTCAATAACGTACAGTACCTAAATTCCATGTATTACAAGTACGCCTATTTCGAATGCATTTATGTATTTTGGGGTGGGCAATGTTACACATGCATCCTATAGCTTTAGTTTTAGTAATTTGATGGACATGTAAACGTGGAGTGGGTGTTGCGTGTTTATCTAGGGTCCTGATCGATACTGTGACCTTATGCCCCTATTCGGCTATAAATCCATTTTATTCCCTATATTGGCATAACCGTTCAAGTGCGATATTCAGAAAGTCATCTCTGACCTCACACGAACAGAGCCACGTTCAAGGATATCTCTCTCTGCCACTTCCTTTGCGACCAATTAGTGCAATGACAGAGCAGAAGTCACTATCTGATATTCCTAGATTAACACTCCGAGTTCTTCAACAAGATAAAAACTCAGCAAACTGGGAAATCCCCCTTGCTATGTTTTGATTAGTAATAGAACTCTAATGAGCAACTGATAGCTATCACTTCCTAGTGATATCTTTAATTGACGTCTTATGTCCAGCAAACTTGCGTCAAACCCGGCACCTGTCAGGTATAAATACTACCAACGTTGCCTTAAGCAATGAGAGCTGTTGTGCACCCTGTTGTGCATACCGTTGCTGTTGCCGAGCACTGTAGCACTCTGTCGCTGCAGCCTGCTATCCCTGTGGTGGTGAAGCTACTGATACCATTATCGCTGCTAAAGCGCGAACGATGGTCCAGTACGCTTAGGAGCCGAACAGACGTCCCTCTGCGAAGAGCCTAGCAGATCCAGCTGCCTGCGGAACGCTGTCCCCCGCCTCCTCCTCTCGACGCGCTGAAGAAGAGCCGCTGCCTTTCTCGTGCAGAGAAATCCAGCTCCGGCGTTTCCGGTTTACCCTCGCGGGTGACAGAGATATCGAGCTTCCCCTGAAGGAGATACCAAACCTCCATCATTCTATTCAGAGGTATGGTGCTGACTAAACCCTTAAATGAGAATTCTTGAAACAAACCTTGGCAAAACCAACTTAACTTAAAGCTACTTACTTACTCCCCTTCCACGTGTTAGGCTCAGGTCAGGCACACTGGGGTAGGCTTAGTTAGAAGCACCAGTTGAGTATTTTAGCCTAATGTATATATGACTGTATATATGTTTTATTACTTTTAACCATTGTATGGCTAAGAAACCATATCAATGATTTTACAGTATTATTTCGCAATACTTATCTTATTGTACGTACTTTTTATAATAACAAGTCTTGCAATTGTGGCAATACATTTCTCTTGTACGAGAAGAAAGACTGTTCAATAAATGTTAACCCTTTATTGACAAACGCCCGTCTCTCTATTCTCTACATCTCGTGAAAGTAAACTGCACTAGACTGACTGAGTGAAATACATGTCTATTGTTTCACACGACCCTAGAGATCGACTCTTGATCTGAGGAGCAAAGTTGTCATGTTGCACGGTTGTTGGAAAACTGAATCCCTTCTTGTCTGTGCCTGGGAAGCTGATCACTTCCTATACAGAGAAGAAAGTTTCCAGTGACCTCTGAGCTAGTTGGTAACACACCCAATTAAGTTTAGCATAGTCAGTAGAGGCCTGGAATATCCGCAGTTCCACGTCGATACTACTGTTTATGTTATTCCAATGCGCAGGGCCTAGTGGGAAACTAGGAACTACACTACAGATTGGTCCGAGTGCCGTGAATTTGCACTCCCAGACAGACTGGGAGCCTGTGCCTGCTTTCCCCAACCCGGCAATGCAGCTCGGGTTGGAAAGAGCTTCGGTGCGCATGACTGTTTGGGCGGCATGGGACGGCCGGCCAAACCGTCATGCGCACTGATAACAATGCCCACCACTCTGCCTCTAGCACTGTCACCCCCCTTGGTCCCATTCCCAAAGGTTGGCAGAACCTTGAGGGTGCTGGCAATGTGGGGTGGGGGAGGGTAGGGGTGACGCCCCTCCGTCATAACGGAAGAGCTGCCGCTGAGCTTTGGAGAGTAACATAGAAAATATTTGATGGTGTGTGAGGAACAAAGACGCTAATTATTTGATTCGTGCTTGAAGATATGTAGAAAATATGCTAGAAAGCATTTGTCAGTGACCTCATTCCGTAGAGCTGTCCATAACATTCACATCCGCATTAATAAAACAGCTCTCTCAACGCTGCTCGCGCTCGCTGATCACTTTCAGAAACTTTGCCTCATCTAAGTGTTTTCTGTCCAGTCAAAAACAAGGAAATAGGCGCCCATTATGACTGAACTAAAGCTTTCTCTTTTCAGTCCCTCAAGAGAGCAAACACTTACAGCCAATGCCCTAAAACGCCTGCTTCCGCAATCCTGTGGCTGGGATTCAAGGGAGAGTGTAGCTTTTAAAACTATAATATGCAGAGATGCTGCATGGTCTTTTGTTTCCCTCAGATAATAATAATAATAATATAACCGGATCCACAGGCTTGGGAGAAACTGAAATTGCCTTCCACACTGTGAGGTTGAAGCAGGGTCGGACTGGCCTTCTGTTCTACCGGGCATTTCCCCAGTGGGTTGGAGCCTGTGGAGGGTGGTTTTGACTTTCCAGGGTGGCTCCTGGTGCCTCTGTCACTGTCCCCAGCTCCCAGCTGTTAACTGAGCAGGCACATGGAGCTTCAAGAAAGGGAGGGGGAAGGTAGAGGGAATGTGATCAGAGAGGGAGAAGGGAGAGATGAGAGGGGAATGGATGGATGGAAAGAGAGAGATAGTGCGAGGAGACGAGGGCAACATGGCTGCTTTGGGCATTTTTGCCAGGGCCGCTTCTGGTTCCTTAGTCCACCCAACATTGAAGCCCTCATCCATGACACTGTGGCAGTGGCTTGTTAGCTAAGCTGGGTGTCTCGAAGCAAGGGTGCGGCGTATCATCTCTAAATTACCTCTACTAATTTGATCTGCTTTTGATGGGCATTATTAAGTATATTTGCCTTGCAGCTAATTGCAGGCATCTAAGAAAGTCATTGGAACTGTTCAATTGCAAACAATTTTACATTCTTTCGTCACCCTTGTGTACATTTACCAGTTTTTACAACGGTTTTTCTGAAAATGTAGTGCATTCTTCTTCATTCAGGCTTTTTGTTGTAACCCACTGCAGTGTAGAAGGATGGCGCCTAGGTTTCAGATGTTAGGTTTCACAAAACATTCGGGAATTCGAAGAACAAGAGGCTTAGTCACACACCTGCAGATGACTGGAAAAGTGTTGGGGGTTTTCAGATGTTCTTAAGTGTATCTTCTAATTATTTATCTTAGTTTTTGGGGCATGGGGTCAATTTGTAGGGCTCAGCGCGGATGGGGGAAGGGACAGTATTCAGGACTGGGGGCAGTTTTTAGAGCTCAGGGCGGGTGAAAAGGGACACTTTTCACGGCTGGGGGCAGAGGTATAATCATACATGTCCCTTTACCAATCATGTATTTACCTCAAAATTGTGTGGTAAAGACAACCTCGAAATTGCATGGTAAAGGCATGCATGGTAAAGACGCAGTCCTGGTTAAGACAGCGTTGTTCAGGCATGCGTTGTTCCATCATACAACCACAGAAAAGTACTGCAGGGTTGTTAGTGTAGTTTACAGGAATACCAGTTTCAGGCTGGTTTATTTGCGAATATGGATATAATTGGTGGACACAAACATATGTAGTCCAACGCTCTATTTCCAGCTAAAGGACAATAAATGCATATCTGTCTCTGTGTGGGTTTTTAATTATCATTCTTTCAAGTTGAAGAATGAGATTGCTGGATCTTAGGTTTGGAATCAATGAGTAAGGTGGTAAGTTGTTGAGAGGTATGTAGGTGCCAGGTGGTTCAAAGGTTTGAATACTTGTGTGCATCCTTTGTACAAAGAAAATGTTCTTGCTGGTATGCTAGCGATTGTGATGCAGGTGCGATGAGGTTGTTAAATGCCTGGATAATTTGCAGAGAGTAGCAAAGTTTGGAACTATGGCTAATGGAGTTTTGATGGAATATGGGAGACCATGAAGCAGCACACATGACAGTGATAGAATGTCAGTTTAGGATTGTTTATGTGCACAAGGGGGCACCTTCCAACACATAAACAATCCTCCCCTGCACGCAGACACCCTTATTCTATGGTGCAAGGGTGCCTGCGTTGGCGCTAAGTTGCGAAGCTTAGTGCCATCGCAGGGGGAAATGCAAGGCTGCACCACATTCTGGTAAATATTGTGAAGCCTTGCATTTCAGAAGTGGCGGAGAGAGGCGTTAAGCTAGGAAGGCTAACGCCTCTCTCCGCCACTTCCTTGTAAATATCCCCCTTTGTTTGGTAAAGGGCCATAAGTAGTATTAGGTAAAAGTATGTTTACTGGCCACACTGGCCTCGAATATCTGGTTTAAAAGACAAAGGGCCAGATGTAGGAAGCCTAATTCCGGTCGGTAACGGCTGAAATTACCACATTTTGGCCGTTACCGACCGGAATTAGGCTTTTCATATGTAGGGGTCTAAATTAAGGATTCGGTAATTTACCAATGCGGTAATTTAAGGAATCTGTAAATTACCGAATTCTTAAATACCGATTCGGTAAATTACAGAATCCTGAAATGTAGGGAGCACTCAAATGAGTAATTTTCCCATTTTAGGATTCGTTATTTACCACCAACTACAAGTTGGTGGTAAATTTCGAAAACCCTAAAAAATGCAAATTTATGCAAATAATAACAGTGCCATGTGGCAGACATACATGCCTTTAGGGCATGTATGTGTGCCACATGTGCACCCATACACAATTCAGGGGTGCAACAGGGTGTCAAAGTGACACCCTGCCACCTTTCAATGTTTCCCCCCTTTTACCAAATCGGTATTTACCGATTCGGTAATTCCTATTCATTCCTATGGGCCTTAAGGCCCATAGGAATGAATGGGGAATACCGAATCGGTAAATACCGATTCGGTATTTACCGAATTTGACAGATTCGGTAAAATTTGCCGAATGGATACCTACATAGCATTTACCGATTCTAAAATACCGAATCTGTATAATTCAGTATTTTAGAATCGGTAAATGCTGATTATCTACATCTGGCCCAAAATAACTTATCGCGCTATCTTCTTCCCTCTATCATCTTCCCTCCTTCATATACTGTAAATTAAATAGCTATCAGAGTACACTTCCCTACAGAATCTTGCTGATTTGTTGAATTGCATCAAATGCCATAGCTATGATACGAAAAAAACATAAAAGAGTCATTTGAGGCCGAATGGTAATGGTGTCATTCCCTCACTCTGCAAGTCAAAGGTTCAAGACTTAGGGGCTGATTTACTAATATTAAGACAACACACTGGCCTGCGTAAAAAGAAGAAGGCAGGTAGCCACCATATCTACTAAGATATGATGCAGTCCTGCTCTCCCTCTGTGTTGGTGCACTTTAGGCTACCAAGTGCCAACGCAGGCACCTGGTTCACAGGTACCTGCGCTGCAGCCAGGATTATTTGTGCAGAAAGGGACACTTTCCCTCATAAAAACAATTCTCTATGGCTTTTCCTCTTTCTATGTGTGCTGAAAGAGAAAAAATGAAGAGAAATAAACATTTTTCTCCTTGTTAAGCATCCCCTGGGATGTTATACCATTTTGGCGCTTTCCCAAGTTACAACTTGCGCTGCCTTGCATTACTCTAGATATGCTATGCTGCACAAGGTGGCTCTGCGTGGCATAGTATTTCTCTCTTAAGGGCCTGCATTGCCCTTGTGTCACCTTGGGTGGTGAAAGGTATACTCAAGCCTCTGATAAATCTCTTCCTAAGTGCCCCCATTCTCATGTGTCTGCTTGAAAGTCTGCTCCAAGATTCAAGTACAAAGTGAGTTGTTTTTATGATTTTAAGTGTTACCGACTTGTTAGGGTATAATCTCAGTCTGAAGGTTTAAGGTTCAAGAACCAGTGTCTCCATGACCATCGGGTCTTCTCCAAGGTTCAGTTAGGAAGGGATATATTCCCATTTTGTACTTTTCGCTCAAACATTTGCTTGGGGGAGGTGCAAAAAAGTTGCATTGGGTAAAATTAATTTTACGTGCCACACTTCTGGGAATATCTGGTTTTACATATACCAGACCCAAAATGTAAAAAATGTTTCACTCTCCTCTCTTCCCTCTGTCATTGCCTTCCCACCTTCCTTTTCTGTAAATGGAATAGCGTAAACTTCCCTATGGAATCTCACTGACTTGTTCAATTGGATTGAACTTCAGAGTTTTGATTTCAAGAGTAGTAGTGAGTCACTTGTGGTCTAATTGTTAAGAAAACAGACTTTCGGACCGAAGGTTAAATATTGAAGACTTAGGGCTAGATTTCAAAAAAGGGTTGTGCTGCCCATGCATCACGCAAGGTGACGCAAGGCAACACAGCCCTTTAAGGGGACTTACTAAGCCACACAACTCCGCCTTGCGTGGTTTAGTTAATTCAGAGAAATGCAAAGTAGTAAAAATGACTGCTTTGCATTACACTGTGTTGGAAAGGCGTTCCATGGGTGGAGCATGGGCATTCCAATACATCCACCTATGGATTTTGACGCAATTCCAGATTTACTAAGGTTAGTAACCTTGATATTGTGTCAAAATGGTACTCCTTCCCAATAGAGGTGTACCAAGGAGAAATATATTTTTACTTCTCCTAAGAAACTTCCAGGATAAAGCTAGATTATGCCCATTGTTATGCTGGAGGCGGTTGTGGTCCACTCCAGAACTTGACCACTACACAACAGCTCTCCAGGATGTCATCTCAGCAGCCTGTTTAGTGAGAATTCCTTGGCTCAAGTTCAATAAAGAGATGTGAGAGTTTATTGGGGCCCCTTAACCTGTGGTCTAATGCAGCCACCACACTATTTCCACATAAAAATAGCCCTCAAAGAGCTATACTGGTAAGCGGTAGATGCTAAAGCCGCTGCAAGAACAGATTTTTTTACATTATCACAAACATTTCTTAATTTTAAGCTCACACTTAGATATGAGCTTTAGTGGTATCAGGTCACCGTCCCTTCTGATAGGAAATTGTATTTTCAGTTTAGAGTAGGCACACTCCCATTGATAGGTTTTACTAAGAGCTGGTCATCTGAGTCCATTGACACTTGCCCTATATGCCAGGCTCAGCTAGGGAGTGTCTTGCATGCCTTTTTTGCCTGTCCAGCTTACATCAGACAACAGAAGTTTTGGCTAGCCCCAATCTGTGAACAACTGTCCCAGCATAACCATCTTGCTGCCCTTCGTATACTGAGATCAGACTGTACCTCTACTTAAGCCATACCTCTTGCTAAGTTTCTTTGGGCAATGTGTATTTTGTCTAGGGAATCTTTATTGCTCTCTTAACTATGGAAGGTATTATGATATGATGGTTCAATTTGCTAGATGTAAGTTTTAAAAGCAAAACTTTTTCTTATTTTAATAATTTATTTATTACTTTGTACGAGACTGTGTTGTAAAACAACCTCGATTGTATAGGCCATTTTGTTATCTATGCGTTTTATATTTGACTGTCTTTGTATTTGTACTTATATTGCCCTGGAGGCCGAAATAAAGTGAATTGCATTGAATTGAAATAAGTCACACATTAGATTAAACATTATAATTATATAAAATAATTATTGTTGTTAAATTAAATTTACAAAAACATTATTAAAATAATTTTTACTTCTACAAAAAATAAAAAATAAAATATGCAATTACGATACAACTATACTATAAAATAAAATCACAAAAAAAAGCTAAAGCAATTAATAAATAGAAAAACAAAATTAAAATACCCAATATTCAAAAATACTAATATAAATGAATTATACTCTTTTAAAAATTTATCAAATTTGAAAAAAAAGACAAACATATTTAAAATGCTACCTTCAAACTAATAGATATAAGAAATTGGGCTACTGGTTGACAGGGGAGAAACCCTATTCAAGCAGTAACCACAATCCTTGTCAGTGCAAAGTTATAAGCAAGACCTAAATGAACCCTCAACCCTCGGCAGCTTGGCACAGAGATATCAGGATTAACTCAGAAGCCATGTGTAAAGTATTTTGCAACACTTCAAATAGTAACTCAATGAAACCACACCACAAAAGGAAACCACAATTATAGGTGGAATTTTAATAAATAAAACAAGACCAAAGTGACAAAAATTCAATCAATTGAATCAGAGACATGCAATTGGAAAAATGTAATTGGAAATTGCGCCAAATAGCACAAAGTGCCTACTGTGGCTATCTCGTCATGCTGTACCGCAACAAGGTCACCTATTAAGGCTGACTACGATGGAGTGCAGGCTGGCTACACGGACCCAGTTAGACCCGCTTAACAAAAATACTTTAAATCCTGGTTGCAGAGCATTGCAAGGTCCTTCATCGAAGCTGCATTATTCAGCCAAGTGCTGGCCCCAAGGAGATGCAAATCTCTGATGCAAAGTCCTGGGTCGTGGTTGAAGATCCCTTTAGTGAGTATTTGAGATGCGAAGTCCAGCGTTGAGGATGCGTCATGCATTTGAGGTGATGCTCTGGATCCGAGTAGCTGCGAGTCTGCGATGCAAGACTCTGCACTATTGGTGAGGCTGCAGTGGATGCAAGATTTGCGATGAATGGGCCTGCGTTGGGGATGACTCGCACACCGGCAGTTCCGATGCGGGCTCCAAGGTCGATGTGGAGTCCTTACACTGGGAAAATCCTTGCAGTAGAGGCGATGCTTTGGTTCTGCTTTGGGTTGCACAGCACAGCAGATGAGATACGTCAGTTCTGCTGGAGCCACTGTTGGGCTGGTAGACACCATTCAGCCCCACCTTCGAGGGTCTAGCACCAGGGTAGCATCCTTTCACAGGGTAGGACTCATAGTTGCAGAATCCAGGTGCCGGTTAGAAAAGTCTAGCCCTTAGAGTCACTTTGGTGGTCCTGGATTCAGTTCTAATCTATCTTACTAGGGTAATAAGGAAGCAGGCAGCAGGTCAGCACAGGAGGCAGCACCCCCACAGTGCAGCAGTGAAGCAGAGTGGCAGGTCTTTCAGCAGCCCAGCAGTCCTTCTTCCTGGTAGAGTCTTTCACAGGTCCAGTAGTGTTCTGCAGAGTTGGTGTCTGAGGTTCAATATTTATAACAGGTCCCTCCTTTGAAGTGGGAGAAGCTTCTAGAGGTTTCCCTTTGAAGTGCATAGGTTTGCTGCCTCCCTTGTCCTGGCTCCAGACTAACTACGGGGGATATGCAGCTCTTTGTGTGGAGACAGGACACCGCCGATTCAAGTGTAAGTGGGGTTGTGCTCAACTCCACCCTCCTTCCTGCCAGTGGTGACCATCCATGCACACCTAAGCTCTCTATTGTGTGTGGCTGTCTAAGGGAATACACAAAGCTCAACTGCCAACTACATCCAGTCATGTGACTCATAGACAGATTGCAGTCACTAAATGACTAAGGCAGGAAAATGTCAACATTCTAATTTAATTCTACATTAAAACTGTAATAAAAAATCAGACTTCATTTAAAAAAAAATATATATACCTTCTTAGGCATTTCAAAGGCAAAAACATCACCCTAATTAAAGAGACAAGAAATCAGAATTTATAATCATTTACATTGCCACATCTCACTAGCAGTGAACACTTTTTGCAAGCACCCACCAATAATGCTGCATCAAACAATACCGCGCCTCTCACAGCTCTGATACATGTATAGGCCTGAGAAAGGAGAACAAGAATTATAACCTACAGCTACAAAATAATTCTTGCCCAATGACAGGTGCCCAGTGAGCTATGTGTATCTGCTAGTGCGCTTCCAAGTGGGTAGCAACAGGAAAGGGGGAGTACCGCTATCTGCACGGCATAGAGGCCATTTAGTTCTACTCCAGACTAGACCTGGGCGTAGTTCATGGAGTTTTGCTACGCGGAACTCTGCAAAGTTACAAAAAAACTCCACGAAGTTCTGCAAGTGGCGGAGTGCAGTGCGAACTGCAGTTTGTGCTGGTATTCCTGCAGCTCGGGTAGAAATTTTACTCGAGCGCCAGCCTGCGCTCGCAAACTTACCATTCACGAACTTACCATTCGCGATCACGAGTGTGGAAAAAACTCTGCAGCACTCTGCTGTTCCTCTTATTCCTCTGCGGGTTAGCAGTGCCTCCAACCTAACTACTATTCTCCCTGCCCATCCTGCTTCCCGAGGGCCAATGCTATCGGGGGGGGGTGCAAGAGCAGCTCATTCCAGACGGGTAGTTCATAGGTCTCATAATCCCCAAATCCGACTTCACCATAAAAGGGGATTTTTCATTACAATTCCAATGACACAAAACATGAACCCTTTACCAAGTCCCATTTTGAAGTTAGAGCTTAGTAGATTAATACGGTAACCCCAATGTTATCCTAAGAAAGAGGTAGGTCTTGCAGCAGCAAAGAACAAATGTAAAAGTTTTCACTACCAGAATAGTAAAACTTAAAAGTACATGTCTTACTTTTTAAATACATTGCACCCTGCCCTGTTGGCTGTTTAGGGCCTACCCAGGGGGTGACTTATATGTATTAAAAAGGAAGGTTTGAGCCTGGCAAAAACTATATTTTGTTATTTGAGAACCCATTCGCTCCCTCCAGAAGCACTGTTGCTTGGCATGAACCATTTGCCACACTTCTTATTCGTTTACGTCTTTTTATTCAAGATATTCCAATGTTTTTAAAGTTTCAATCCATTTCATCACATGAAATCCTTTCAATGTATAACAAGTCTGATGCTGAAGGTATGCCCATCCAGGCCTTTTCACAACAGCAGGACCAACACATGTTTCATCCTCAGTAGTTTTATTAATTCCCAATGCATTTCGAGCGTAATCTTCGCTCTTTGTCAGGGGTTAACTACAAAATAAACAATGACTTTAATCTAAAGGTTTCAACTTTTTAAACAAACAATTGACATTGTACTTGTTGCATCCTGCTCACCATTTCAGTATCTTCAAACATGCTTCCCTCAGTGCTTTCCCGCTAAATGTCCAACATATTCTAAAAACCTACTGCTCTGCTGTCCCAGCCACTGCTCAATTGGACTATTTAACCTGCTACGTGAAATTGTTTCACCCCTCTGTTTGGATTCACAGTTAGCCTTACGTTAAACCAAAACCCGTTAGACCCCCTCACATACCTGTGGTGCGTGACCTTTTCGTGCTCCTCATTTTTCAAAAAGCCTACTCCGGGCTTACTCTCAGCTGTTACCATTTATGCAAGCTCACTCGCCCCTCCCATCTGTCCTCGTACCTCCTATACTGCGAGCCCCACAATGCTCTACTTTGGTGAACCAAAACCATTGTCCCACAAAAGACATTGCCGCTTTTTACATAACAATACTCACCCATGTTTTCCCCGCCCACCCTTACGATGTTACATCCTGCACCTTAATTCAGATGTTTAAATGAAAACATGTTACTAACGTCATTAATTATGAGCAATAACAACAGTAAAATAAATCAGCACCGTTGCATGAAGTGAAAAATCGCACAGTTAGGTGAACTAATTTCTAGGTTCGTAATGTCCCAAAGTGTTTATCCTCAAGATGAAACAAAAATAATCCGTCATGATTTTAGATGCGTGAACAGTTCGAATATGTTCCCAAATTCGAGGAGTGTGCGTATTCCATGTGATCACCATTCCTTTTTCACTTTCTTATTAGGCACGGGTGCTACTTCAAAGCAGGACTGAAGTGATAAATGCTGAGTCAATGGTATAAAGTGCACTCCTGTATTTCTCATTCTTAATATGCACAAAAATCCTCAAAATGCGTGCATCCTGCAATCACGGTCCGCCCTACGGCCGCGTGAATATGAAAATCCTGTTATTTGAGAACCCATTCGCTCCCTCCAGATGCACTGTTGCTTGGCATGAACCATTTGCCACACTTCTTATTCGTTTACGTCTTTTTATTCAAGATATTCCAATGTTTTTAAAGTTTCAATCCATTTCATCACATGAAATCCTTTCAATGTATAACAAGTCTGCTGCTGAAGGTATGCCCATCCAGGCCTTTTCACGACAGCAGGACCGATACATGTTTCATCGTCAGTAGTATTATTAAATCCCAATGCATTTCGAGAACGTAATCTTCGCTCTTCGTCAGGGGTTAACTACAAAAAAAACAATCACTTTAATCTAAAGGTTTCAACTGTTAGATTAAAGTAATTGTTTATTTTGTAGTTAACCCCTGACGAAGAGCGAAGATTACACTCGAAATGCATTGGGAATTTTTCATATTCACGCGGCCGTAGGGTGGACCGTGATTCCAGGATGCACGCATTTGGAGGATTTTTGTGCATATTAAGAATGAGAAATACAGGAGTGCACTTTATACCATTGACTCAGCATTTATCACTTCAGTCCTGCTTTGAAGTAGCACCCGTGCCTAATAAGAAAGTGAAAAAGGAATGGTGATCACATGGAATACGCACACTCCTCGAATTTGGGAACATATTTGAACTGTTTCACGAATCTAAAATCATGACGGATTCTTTTTGTTTCATCTTGAGGATAAACACTTTGGGACATTACGTACCTAGAAATTAGTTCACCTAACTGTGCGATTTTTCGCTTCATGCAACGGTGCTGATTTAATTTACTGTTGTTATTGCTCATAATTAATGACGTTAGTAACATGTTTTCATTTAAACATCTGAATTAAGGTGCAGGATGTAACATCGTAGGGGTGGGCGGGGAAAACATGCGTGAGTACTGTTATGTAAAAAGCGGCAATGTCTTTTGTGGGACAATGGTTTTGGTTCACCAAAGTAGAGCATTGTGGGGCTCGCAGTATAGGAGGTACGAGGACAGATGGGAGGGGCGAGTGAGCTTGCATAAATGGAAATAGCTGAGAGTAAGCCCGGTAGGCTTTTTGAAAAATGAGGAGCACGAAAAGGTCACGCACCACAGGTATGTGAGGGGGTCTAACGGGTTTTGGTTTAACGTAAGGCTAACTGTGAATCCAAACAGAGGGGTGAAACAATTTCACGTAGAAGGTTAAATAGTCCAATTGAGCAGTGGCTGGGACAGCAGAGCAGTAGGTTTTTAGAATATGTTGGACATTTAGCGGGAAAGCACTGAGGAAAGCATGTTTGAAGATACTGAAATGGTGAGCAGGATGCAACAAGTACAATGTCAATTGTTTGTTTAAAAAGTTGAAACCTTTAGATTAAAGTCATTGTTTATTTTGTAGTTAACCCCTGACAAAGAGCGAAGATTACGCTCGAAATGCATTGGGAATTAATAATACTACTGAGGATGAAACATGTATCGGTCCTGCTGTCCTGAAAAGGCCTGGATGGGCATACCTTCAGCATCAGACTTGTTATACATTGAAAGGATTTCATGTGATGAAATGGATTGAAACTTTAAAAACATTGGAATATCTTGAATAAAAAGACGTAAACGAATAAGAAGTGTGGCAAATGGTTCATGCCAAGCAACAGTGCTTCTGTAGGGAGCGAATGGGTTCTCAAATAACAGAATTTTCATATTCACGCGGCCGTAGGGCGGACCGTGATTCCAGGATGCACGCATTTGAGGATTTTTTAGCATATTAAGAATGAGAAATACAGGTGTGCACTTCATACCATTGACTCAAAAACTATATTTTGCCAGGTTGAAACTGCACTAACAAGCCGCAATGGCAGGCCAGAGACACGTTTGAAGGGCTGCTAACTGGGTGGCACAATAAGTGCTGCAGGCCCACTAGTGGTATTTCATTCAGAGGACCTGGGTACATGTAATACCACTTTACTACGATTTATAAGTGAACTAAATATGCCAATTGGGGATAAGCCAATGTTACCATGTGTTAAGGAGGGAGCACATGTACTTTAGTTCTAAGACCAGCCAAAACGGGATCAGCAAAAATGGTGGAGAAAGGCCAAAATGTTTTGGGGAAGACCCCTCTAAGGGCTAAAAGCTTTAACAATAAACATATACCATTGAAATACATAAAAAAACAAACCGCTAATATGGATTAAAACTAAAATTGAAAAAATACATAAGAACAATTCAACTTAAAAAATATGGGGCAATGAAATACACTATTCCCACTACACCTTAAACAACAATAAGGAAGGTCTTCGGCTTCGGAGGGGCTCAGATTTACTATTCCTACTTCAGCCTAAGCCACAGTAGGAAAAGTGTTGCCATTAGAATGGTTCAGACTATTTCCAATTTTTTTTAAAAACAAAAACGTCAAAGCAATCTAACTACCTAAATATATGTAAGACAAAAGTAAATAAAAGACTTGGATGAAACATTACTGTGAATAAGTATGTCTTTTTCCCCACAGTTGTCAATTGAAATTCTATCACCTCTACAGCACTGTGAACCGCCATTACATAAGGGGTGCTCTCTTTCTGACAGGCTTCTGCAACCAGTAGCTTGTGAGCTACTGTTAGCTCTCCACCTCCCTGTAAGTAGATCTCCTGTGTTCTAGTCCACCCTACTAAATTAGAAGCTTTTGCATGGTTAAATTAATATAAATACACTAAAATTGAGTGTAATAAGGATGGAATTGTGTGTAATGTCAGAACTTCTAAGCGATGTTTGGAAACTAATTATCTCATTTCATAAATATATTAAAAGCTGATATTTGAGTGATGCATCATGTGCTATTGGGGAGACTAATAACTAATGTATTACCTTGGTGCCAGAGGCATTGCAGCCACAGCTAGTATGTGTTACTCATGTAGGGGCCTTCAAAATTGACAAAGCCTTTTTTTTGCATTAAAGGCTGGTAACCCTGTCTGATGCACTGAGAGGATCAGAGCTGCTAATCTTATATATGGTGACCAGTAATGTCATCTTGAAAGAGTTTGTCACTATTACAAGACTAATAATGTCAGTAGCTCGGGATGATTTCCTCTAACAATAAGTACTTCTTTTTAGTGCTCTTGGTAGGAGGGCCCACTGGCGACTCCAACTCGATCTCAGGAGGGGTGTTCAGACACTAACCTTTGGAGGTCTAAATACGGACCAGCCTCAGAAAAGCAAGGTGGGGAAAAATTGTGCGCCTCCTCATCATCACTTTCCTCATGGGGAACATGTTATGGCCTATTATATAACATGTTCTTCATGATATTCTGTACAGCATCAGATTCAGAACCAATAATAGCCCTTAACCATCTGTAATACTAGTGTTGAGACAAGGGCACCAGAGGGGAAACTTCCCAGACTTGGACTGGCCTTTGGTGATTCCGTAGCTTGACATCTTAATAGTTCCATCCGAACTTGGCTTTGGATTCGACACTGTCCCCAAGGCTAAACCTGGATCTGTGGCATCTTGAGCTGGGGCTGATGTTGAACCGCCTGGGAACTGGTGTAGCTTTTGGGATGATCTTGGAAGAATCGTTCCAACTAGCCACTACAAGACTTCATTGTTGCCAAAAAGATTGTACCAATATTAATTAATGTACAGTTTAGATATAATCTGTATTGCATGTTTTGTTTTTGGTCACATTTGATTAAGTTATCTCTCCATGTGTATGTGTTGGTTTGATTGCTGACGTGAATAAAGGATGGATGAAAGGTCATGGGTGACATGCCTTATGACTCTATGGGCCCTATTACGATGTCGGTCGGAGTTGCCTCCGTAGGTCAGCTGTTCCGAACACCATATTACGATGCGACTGCACATGGTGTGGTCGCAAAATTCAATTTTTAATGGGAGCTTGAGCAGTGGGCAGGAACCACCTGCAGCACAAGCTCCCATAGAGAAATGTGAATTTGAGTAAATCCCTGCACCATGTGGCAGGCACCTTATGGTGCCTGCCACACAGTGCGGAGATTTTCAGGGGGGCACCAAAGGTGCCCCCCAGGCCCACAAACATAGGCCACGGAGGGAAGGGGGCCCTGCTGGGGGCCCTCAAAGTCGCTTTCCAACAGGCTTTCCATATCAGAAAGCCTGACATGAAAGCCTGTCGGAAACACTGTCTGTTAGGGATTATGTGTGGCTTCCGTCTGGCTGACGGGGCTCCTTGAGCCCGTAGGAAGCCAGTCGGATTAACCGGATGGTTTGAACTCCAACCGCCATCTTTGTAATGAGGCGGTCGAAGTTTAAACCTTGGATGTCATTTGGAAAGCCTCCGACGCATCCAAATAAGGCCCTGTGTGTATAATATGTTATTGTTCTTTACACCTATAATATCTTGATAAATTAATACAAAAATAAATAAAAGAATATCATCTTTGAATATATACTTTGTGGCTAGCTCAATTACAGTTACTATATATATTGTATTTGTAGATTGTACACACGGTTAGAATTTACTCAAGAGTAGCCCTAGGTCTTTCTATATTATTGCCTTTGGCAAAGGCATGAGGGTCCGCCTTGGCACTGACAAGGAACCAGGTGGTGGCCTAGCATGGTCAGTTGGTACCGGGAAGGGGGGCCCTCCAGCAGAGCCCTGGAGGATAAATGGTACCTGAAGGGGCTCCAGATGCACCTGGATTTATCTGGAAAACTTGCAGATTGTCCTTAAAGAGAAATATGATTGTTTGCAAGCATTAACGTCTGAAAGCTCTTTGCTTTAACATCACAACATTTTCTCTTGAGAAAAAAATACACTTCATCAAAAACAATTTAATTTTAGGCTAAAGAGACATTGCAATAAAATTCCACTTTAGCTGATTAAATCGAATCACTAAAAAATAATGTAAGGTGAAATATGAAACATCCAATTGGTTTCCAAAATGAAAAAAGCTTGGCTTCAATTAATAGTTGTCATTGTTAATGAGCTTCTCTGGTCAATAGCCTTCTTCACAGAGGTAGAGACTCTTACAGAATGCACAATGAACAAACCATCGAAATGCATTGTACTTGTAAACAATGCACATAAGCTGTCTCGTCCTGCATCAGTAACTATGAATGGAGCAGATTCTTAACGTTGCAAAAGCATATTGGAAATTGCCGAAAACTCTATTATTTTCAGTTTGGCATCAAAATGGGCCCTCTATTGTCTGCCCTAATTTGTGTGTAGCCTTGTGTTGACAGATGTCCCCACTTCACCAGGTCCCACTTTTGAAGCAATTTAACCAATACCATCAACTTTATTTGACCTGTTACTTGAGATGCCCATATTAAATCCAATCTAATGCATTAATTAGTTTGAATACTAACATATTTAACAAAAGATTTGCACTTTATTGCCTAAAGACCACTGAGTGATTGTACAATCTGGACCTCCACGTGTCCATGTTTTCTCTGACGGTGGATGCTTTTTCATGGTAGGGATTTGTAGGTGGCAAAAAAGTCCCCTGAGTGCCATAACACAATGTGACATCTTCTGTGAATGTCTTAATGTGTGTTTGGAAACTAAAAAGTGGTACAGGTGCTTACTGGTCAGCATTGTTTTAGTGCTGTTTAGTGAACCTGTCTTTCCAGACTTTAAGCTTGAAAACAGTCAAAATGTACTCATGGGTAAAGTGCCTACAAGAGTCAGTTGTGATCTGTGTGTTCTAAATCATATATCAATGTGGACGTCCATGAAGAGCGTGGCGAACAATGTGGAATGCTAATCTAGTATCCTCCCACAATGTAGTACCCTTTGGGTATACACAAAGATTTGGTTAATATTTATTAACATTTCATGCAATGCAGCACACTTTGCTTCGCTGTATGAAAGGGTGACTCCAGGAATGCACTGTCTTAAACATTATACCACACTCCTGCTCTCTGTCTGCACTGGTGCACAAACTGCTACCCAGCGCGAACGCAGGAACCCTTGCATTATAGTGCAAGGGTGCCCATGTTGTAGGTAGGGTTGTTTGTGTGCAGGACGGGGTACCTTCCTGCAGATACACAATCTTCAAAGGTATTTTTCTCCTTCTAAATGTGCTGTACAATGCAGCACACTTAGAAGAAGGAAACAATGAGGCAACATAAAGATGTTTCTCTTTTTTTGCACCTCTGGTGTGGAGGGGTACAATTCTGACACATTCCCTTGTCTACTAATATTGGCAAATCTGTGAATGTGTTAGAATCCATGGGCGGATGTCTGGGAGCACCTACGCTCAACCCATGGCACGCCTCTCTGCCACAGAGTAACACAAGGCAGCGAGTTGCGTTACTCTAGATTTACCAAGCAACTCAGGGTTGCGCAAGCTGGTATTGGGTGGCTAGATAAATCTCATTTAAGGTTTTGCGTCGCCCTTACATCCACTTGCGTTGTGCAAGGGTAGCACAAAACCTTGATAAATATGGGCCCTGGAGTTTTCATATGATGTGCAACACATTTCTCATCTCACACTGTTCAGCCAAAAAAAACTGTACTTAATTCGAGACAGTGGTTTCAGGTGCTCTGCATCGGTACTTAATTGTTAGCACCGGCACTTGTGACTGTCTGCCACATGGTGGTGCTGTTTGTCTAATTTAGAGCCAAACACAACAACAATTGTTTAGTATTTCAAAATATATTAAAAATGACTAATACCTGCTGCCAAAGCCAATCTCATAGCTTTGGGGTCTGGAATAGTCAGTATTGCCTCATTTGTAGGAGTGTGAGGATTAGTAGTTGTGTTGAAACTTATTGGTGGGGCTGATAGTGGCAATGGACTCTGCAAGAGGAAATGAACTCGTGACAGGGCCTTATTATTTATGTTTTTGTTTTTTTTTACAAATGAAGCACTGCAAAAAAAACAGTAAAAGTACAGATGGGGGATGTAGATCTCAGTCAGAAAGTATTTCTTTTATTTTTGCTGTTCACAAACGTTCCTCCCAGCATGCCTGGAAGGCAGTACCAGATGGAGTATTTCAGATGAACTATTGGGACTGTCATGTGACTGTCATGTGCAGAGTTCTAGACAGCATAAAACTTCATACAGGTGAGATGTTGCGTGAAGTGCAAATGCATGTTTATGTGTTTATTTTTATCTAAGGGGAAAGCACTTGGGGGATGGGGGGTTTCCAGCCAAAGTAAGATGGCGGTCAAGTTTTCGGATCGCTCCGCTCAGCGACTCGCGATCCGACAACACTTGCTGTAGTCCGCACTGCGATGACCGTAGATTGAGGCTTCTTGGAGCAGCATCTACTGAGTCGTTTTTGAGGTGGGGGCCACCGGATGATTCCATAGAGTCAAGGGTCTACCCATGACCACACAGCCTGAACCGGCGCCTAGCCGGTGCAGAGAAAGTCCATGGGTCCTGGCGATACGTGACACCCATGGAGTCAGCTTGAGAGGCAAAGAGACTGCCCTGATCAGCCTCCAGCAAACTGCCCTGGATCAGCGGTACCGCAGCGATGCTGGCGACCTGCTCGAGTCTGCACAGCCTGAACCTGAGGCCTGCTGATGGCTCAGGCTGCCCCTGAGGAGCTCGGCGGCTGCCTGCCACTGAACTGATGGGCCCCTCCCCTAGACTTAGCCCTATACCACACATAGCCACCCCTTCTGTGCTGGTAACACTATTTTCTGCTGGCCGCCCCTTCAGCCCAATACCATCAGCAGAGCTCCTCAGTGTGGTCGAAGGGGGCCCCTTCATGTACTGTGCAGTTGGCCCCCCTCAAGTTTGGTTATGCCACTGGCCACAGCATATAACCCCTTCCAGGCCCAAGTGGTTTGTGATAACAGTCTGCACTGCGTGGTCACTGTGCCCCCACTACTGAAGACACAACACACGCAGGGGGGGGACCTCCATTCACGTCCTTCCAAAGTATTCACTGTGCAGGGGGCATCCCCATGGGGCACCCTGGATCACACAGGCCTTGAGGAGCCATAGATGAGTCCGAGGAAGTCTTTGCCCCTATTCCAGGAGCTGCACAGTTTTCCTTCTGATGTGGGGGCATCCCCCGAATGGCAACGTTAACTGGCTCAACGTGCGCCGCACTCCCAATACCTGACTGGACTCAGGAGCTCTGAACACAGGAGCTAAACTTAGACCCCAGGTTGCCTATGCGCAGTGACGTAGCAAGGTCAGGTGATACCCTGTGCGGAAAATTCCTTGTCTCCCCCGGCTTGACAAAATGGCAAAAATATGTGTTTAAAACACATACTTTTGCCATTTTGTTACCCCCCTTAGTGATGACACTCGGGGCAGCCCGCACCAACCACACCCCCTTCCTATGCTACTGCCTACGCGACGATCACTGTTCCCAACAGCACCCACGTTTCATCACCTCGGGGTCTTGGATAATTATCCAATTTTTTAATGTATTTTCCCACTTGGCCAGGATAGTGTTCAGAACGGTCTTCCGTTTTTGGCGAAAGTTTGCCGCGAGGGTCGTTCGCAGTCACATATAAGCATTAGGCGCAGACGGACAACAGGAGCACTTCATCCCTGCGCATGCTCACCCTAGCTCTCCTGTCAAGTGGCTAGTACCAATGGTCCCAATGGGTTCCTTAGCTTAGAGCGCTTGCACACTTGAGTTCCACTAGACACTTGACAAAGGTAAAAGCTCCCTGCCTCACCCAATGGGAGCGGGCAGTATCAGATACGCCCCGCACTAGGCGTACAGCCCCGCCCGGGTAGAGGCACAGGAAGCGCCCCATGCATTTTCAATTAGAGCGCTCTCGACAAGCAATCATCCAATTTACTGGAGTAGGCATGGGCGGTATGGGCAGCTGCCCAGGGCCTCGCGCTCAGGGGGCCCCCTGCCGGCCCCGCAGAGTAGGGAAAAGCGCACTCGCGCAGGCAGTAAGGCACTTAGAGGGGCCTCACATCTTCCCTTTCGCCCGGGGCCTCAGAAGGCCTCAGAAGGCCTAGGACCGGCTCTGGGAGTACTTAAACCCCAGAGTGATCTTCATTCCCCACCGACGGGGAGACCGAGCGGACGCCTGTAGAGAGAACCGCTGGGAGTGCTGAATTAAGACAGTAAGAGTATGAGTGTCATGCATGGATGTGAGAGTGTTAACAGGTTTTTAATTTCTGTTTAAGGGCTGATTGCTACTCTATGGGCCTGGGCACACAACTTGCTCATTGAAGTACTAGCCTTGTTGTGTCAATACATTGTGAATACATTAATATAGTCTTACCATCTGTACCTCTCGTTTGCAGAAAGTCACAAGTAGGCCCTCCCACCCTTGCCCTCCCATGGAGCATAGAGGATAGTGTTTTAGGGTAAGAAATGGATTGCCTTTATGCTCTGGGTTGTATGATGACACGTACACCTACCACATGTCTCATAAAGACAACACTACGCGGCTATAGGTGTGACTTGGTTTGGATGACAAAATTTGCCATTTATAAATATATATACTTACACGTCTGGTTTGTATGTCTTTTTGTTTCTCCTTTTTCCTACAGAATAACTAACAGTGGTACTACACCACACGGGTATCTTGATCATCTTAGCCCCCATTCCCATAGGGATAGTTCCTTCTTACATTAGTTGCAAGAAGACGGCGCCTACAGTTCTTAAAAAAAATAAAAACTTTGGTCCTGACGAATGTGACATACCCTACGGGGACACAAACACAGAAACATGTTGACCACACTTAACACGGTGAAGAGAGAATAACACCCCAGATCACTGTTCACTTATTTTAACACCATTCATTTGCTCCTTGAATAAACACAGTTTAGAGACAGATGTAATGGTTTTTAGATTACCTTTCACTTTCACATGGCCCCCACTTAATTTTAGAACTGCATCCCTGTCTCCAGGTGTATGCCTGCCCTCTATCAAACCAAATTTTTAGAGGGCGAGGACAGCCTATGATGAAGCATGACACCGTACGGTGTGTGAGGCCAGTCCGAAACTTTTTATGAGATGCCCCCATTAATGTGGCATCTCAGTATAACTCTTTAGTAACTGTAGGAACCCTTGCTGGGGGCAGCCCATTTTGTGTTCAAAAATCAGATTGATGGCTGGCTAGGCCCTTGGCCCCGTGCCTCTAGTTCCCATCCTCAGCCGAGTCTGAGGTTAGTGTGTTTGGCATCAAATGGAGTTAACAACAGGAAATTAGGCATTTTTGCTTTATGTATCCCTTGAAGAAGTATGTGGCACAAATTGAAATTATGGTGAACGAACATTTCCATCCATTTTATATTAAAATTATTAGTTCAGGTTCACTATTTTGTACCATCCCAACCGTCCCGAAGGAGGCATCGTCATCGCCCACAAACCCGACCTCCGACTGAGCACCCACACCGGCGAACCCACAAATCTGATGGAACACCTACACTTACAGACCTACCCAACCACCATTCTCCAGAGCACCCTCATCTACAGACCTCCCGGATCTCATGAACCTTTCACCGACTCCATCATGGACATCATCACCCCCAAGCCATCACCTCCACTGACTACACCTTGCTGGGAGACCTCAACTTCTACCTCGACAACCTCAAAGACCCCAACTCCAGCCCCTGGACAACCTCCTCAGCATCAGACTCAAACAGATCGTACAAGTACCCACACACTCAACAGGACACAACCTCAACCCCATCTTCACAGCAGGAGATGCCATCACCTTCAGCCACACCTCAAAACTCCAATGGACAGACCATCGCTGCATCCACTTCACCTTTAAAACAACCATCCTCTGCAAACCTCCACACCAGCTCCCAAGCAAAAACTGGAACAAGGTCTCCGATGACTAGCTCACTGCCTCCCTCAGCAGCTCCACTCCAACAATCACGAACGATGACCCAAACACTGCAGCCCGAACCCTGCACAAATGGAACACCGACTGCGCCAAACACCATCGCTTCCTCAAGAAAACCACCAACACACACACCACGAGAGCCAGCTGGTTCTCCACCAAACTCAGAGAATCCAGACGAACCTGCAGACACCTCGAAAAGGTCTAGAGAAACTCCAAAACAACAGTAACCACCGCCCACCACTAGCAAATCAGAAACAAAAAGAAGAAAGCACTCAGGACAGAATCTCCACCCAAGCACACAGCAGCAAGGACCTGTTCAGCATCATCAAAGAGTTCACCCAACCCAACAATGACACTACAGATATCCTCCCATCCCAGGACCTTTGCAACAAACTCAGCTCCTTTTTCGACAGCAAAATCAAGACCATCTACGACAACTTCGATGATGAAAACCAACCCCAGAACCTACACCTCCCACTCCTAACATAACGCAGCCAACACTTGACAGCTGGACCGCTTTCACCACCAAAGACACCCTGAAGACAATGAAGTCAATGCACTCTGGGGCCTCCGCGGACCCTTGCCCCATCACATCTACCACCATCGCCCCTTTTTTTATTTTATTTTTTTTATTTTTTTAATTTTTTTTTATTTTTTCAATTTGTAGGGCGCGACAGCTACCCAAAAAGGGTTTCCCGGCGCCTAGACACAGCTAGTTTGAGGGCAGAAAAAAGGGGGAAATGGCTGTTGAGTGTTATTGTTCAAACAGCCAGGTCTTAACAAGCTTTCTGAACCTGAAATAATTTTCTTCCTTCCAGATGCAGGGGGGGAGCGTGTTCCAAAGGGAGGGTCCCAGATGGGCAAAGGATCTGCCACCTGTTCTCGCCCGTTTGAATCTCGGTACGCAGAAACAGGCTGCCGTCTGCGACCGGAGGTTTCTCTTGGGAGTATAGAGGTAGGCGAGGGTTTGAAGATATTTGGGCGCTGTACCTGCTTTAATTCTGAACATATAGTTCAGGGCTTTAAAGCGGATTCTGTTTTCGATCCTGAGCCAATGAAGATTCCGACGATGGTTCCAGACTTCGGAGTTCTTGGGAATATTGCAGAGTAGCCGCACCGCTGCGTTTTGCACCACCTGCAGTCGGCTGATTACAGATTTGTTTGCGCCCAAGTACAGAATGTTGCCGTAGTCAAGCCTTGATGTAATGAGGGCATTGACTACGGTCTTTTGCGTTGACACAGGCAGCATCCAGAGGATCTTCCTCAACCATTTAACTATGGTGAGGCATAGGCCGGTTACTTTACTGGCCTGTTTGTTCATGGATAAGGAATTGTCCAGTATAAAGCCCAAGTTTCGAGCGTGGGTCACCGGGGTAGGAAAAGCGCCCATCTGGTCAGGCCAGTGTACGGGATTCCAGAGATCTTGATCTTTTCCCAGAACCAGTATTTCCGTCTTGTCGCCGTTTAGTTTTAACTGGTTTTTTGTCACCCAGTTCAGGATTTTTAAGAGTCTTTCTTTGAGTAACGAAGGGGAGTGAGGACAAGATTCGGATAGGGAAAAGATGATTTGGGAGTCGTCGGCGTAGTTCATAAGAGTAAGACCCGATTGTTCAACAAGGTCGGCCAGGGGTTTGAGATATATATTGAAGAACAGAGGGCCTAGAATGGACCCCTGGGGCACTCCGTGCGATGCAGGCAGGGTGTCCGAAACGGCTCGTGAAGATGCGATCTGGAAAGTTCGGCTTGTCAGGAAGGACCGGATCCAATCCAGTGCCTTTCCTCGTACACCATTTTTATGCAACTCTTTAATGAGAGTTTCGTGGGAGATGGTGTCGAACGCCGCGCTTAGGTCCAATAGCACGAGCGCGACCGTCTGACCTTGGTCAAGTAGCTTTCTGATGTGTTCAGTGACTCCAAGCAGGGCGGTTTCTGTAGAGAAGCCAGCCCTGAAACCAGATTGCGATGGATGTAGTAGAGAATTTTCTTCTGCGAAAGTGGCTAAAGCAGAATGTACGTGTCTCTCCAGACATTTAGAAAATGCCGGGAGCAGGGATATGGGTCTGTAATTGGCCAGTATTTCCGGGTTTGCAGTCGGCTTTTTCAGAAGGGGCGTAACCATGGCATGTTTCCATAAGGCTGGAACAGTGGCAAGATCAAGGGATGAGTTCAGAAGATTTGCAATGATCTCCAGTGAGTGTTCATCCAGTTTTTTAATGATTTTGATAGGGATGGGGTCCCTGGGGGAGCCGGATTTGATGGTTTTAAGAATTACTTTCAGTTTGTCTACTGAAAGAGCAGGCCAGGATTCCAGTAAGTTGTCACCATGGAGAATAGGTGTTGAGTCAGAGGGAGAGGATGGTTCTGTATTTTTTGCCTTGATATCTAAGATGATTTTATCAATTTTCTCAGTAAAAAAGCATGCTAACGCCTGACATTGTTGCGTGTTTAATGGGGGTGCAGCAGCTGTAGTGTGTGCACCAGCCATTTCTTTAACTTTATTGAAAAGAGTTTTTGGCATATTTGTTGCTTCGACGATAGTTTTTGAGACAAAAGCAGCTCTTGCTTTTGCACAGGCAGTGTGATACAGATTCCTGGCTTCCTGGTAGCTTCTTTTTGCATCAGGGGCGTAGTTTTTACGCCATTTGCGTTCTAGCGCTTTGCATTTGGATTTTTCAATCTTTAGGCTATCATTATACCATGGAGCCGGAGGGCGATGTCTACTCCCTTTGGTGCGAGTAGATGGCAGACATTTGTTAGCTGCATCGCTAAGCCAGTTATGTGCTTCGGTTGCTAGGCAATCCATGTTGGAGCTGTGGCTTGGTGGGTTTTGTTGTAGTGCCGAGTTTAGCAGTTCTACGTCCACTAGCTTCCAGTTTTTTCTATATGAGCCGTCAGCATCATGTTGCAAGCTGGGGGAGGGTGGAAAAGTAATGCTGAATTTAATAAGATGGTGGTCAGACCAGCCAGTGGGCAAGGTGGCAATACAACTTAGTTCTCTGATGTTGGATATTATAGGGTCCAACAAGTGGCCCGCTATGTGAGTAGGGCTAGAGTTTATCAGGGACAGATTTAAGGCCTTTAGGTCTTCCAGTAGGTTAAAGCATGAGGGGATGGTGGGGTCCTCTAGGTGCAGGTTTAAGTCACCCAACAAGGAAAAGTTGCTTAAAGTCATGTAGTAAGGGGTGATGAGATTGGCAAGTTTGGATACCCATTGAGAGGGATTGCCTGGCAGTCGATAGATCAGAAGGCCTGACATTGTGAAATTTGGGTTCAAGGAGATTTTGAAAAGACCCGCTTCACAGTCTGGGATAGCTACAGGTTCCAGGGTGCATTTTAGTTCTCTATTAAAGATGATGGCTATCCCACCCCCTACCTGTTTGTCCCTGTCTATTCTGACAATGGCGTAGTTGTCGGGGAGGGCGGTAGCAACATCCGGCCCGGCGCTGTCGTGCAACCAGGTCTCGGTTAAGAAAAGGGCACTGGGACCTTTTTCGGCAAGGAGGTTGAAGATATCATGTTTATGTTTGGGCAATGATCGGCAATTTGTACTGTAAAATACGTAAGTTAGAGGTTCGGTTTTACGCAGTAATTTGTTTTTCCTATGTCTCTTGGAGGAGTCAGGGTGGGGTTGACAAATTGTGGTGGACAGTTTACAGTCCGAGCAAGCGCGTGTTCCGACTTTGTGGAGGTTAAATATAGAGCACCTCGGATTGGGGGTAGGGCGCAGCGATTTCAATTCGGATGACGATCTTACCAGCCTTGGGGATGTAAGGGGAGTGGGAGCCTCTGCCTCGTGCCCCGTCCTGACACGGACGGGCACAGACGGGCTAGTCTTTGGCGTGTCTTCGGCGTGCTGATGGTGTGCCCGCTGTGCTCGACCGCTGCGCTGTCGAGTAGTGAGCATGGTAATGAGGTGGAGGAGGAGTGGGTGTGGCTACATGTGATGGGCATGGCCCCGAGTCACGTGGGTGAATGACGCTGAGGAGGGATATTGATCTTCCCCCTAAAGCGCTCGATCGTGCTACAAACAATTACACAGTTTTCAGTTTTAAAATCAACAAAAAACGATGTGCGTGCAAACAAAGTTAAAATTGCAGTTAAAGAGCAAAACACCCCGGCTTCCGCCTCAGGGTACCTAGCAGGTCAACACCGGCTGCAGGCTCAGCGCGGCGTTATATACTTCCTGGAGTGGGCGTGGCTACATGTGATGGGCGTGGCCCGAGTCACGTGGGTGAATGACGCTGAGGAGGGATATTGATCTTCCCCCTAAAGCGCTCGATCGTGCTACAAACAATTACACAGTTTTCAGTTTTAAAATCAACAAAAAACGATGTGCGTGCAAACAAAGTTAAAATTGCAGTTAAAGAGCAAAACACCCCGGCTTCCGCCTCAGGGTACCTAGCAGGTCAACACCGGCTGCAGGCTCAGCGCGGCGTTATATACTTCCTGGAGTGGGCGTGGCTACATGTGATGGGCGTGGCCCCGAGTCACGTGGGTGAATGACGCTGAGGAGGGATATTGATCTTCCCCCTAAAGCGCTCGATCGTGCTACAAACAATTACACAGTTTTCAGTTTTAAAATCAACAAAAAACGATGTGCGTGCAAACAAAGTTAAAATTGCAGTTAAAGAGCAAAACACCCCGGCTTCCGCCTCAGGGTACCTAGCAGGCCCCTGAGCTTCGCTGAACCCATCAACAGCTCCCTTGAGACCGCCCCCTTTCCCGGTGACTGGAAACATGCAGAGATCAACCCTCTCATGAAGAAATCCTTGGCGGACCACTCTGGCCCCAAAAACCTCAGACCCCTCTCTTTATTACCGTTTCCGGCGAAAGTCATCAAAAAAGCCATCAATAGTCAGCTCGCCCCCTTCCTTGAAGAAAACAACATCCTCGACACCTCCCAAATACGACTTCAGGAAAAACAACAGCACCAAAACTGCACTCCTCGCTGCAAATGACAACATCCACTCCCTCCTCACAGAGGGGAAACTGTCGCCTTCATCCTCCTGGACCTCTGCAGCCTTCCCCATAGTCTCCCACTGCACCCTAGCATACAGACTACACAAAGCAGGGATCTGGGACAAGGCCCTCGACTGGACCCGCTCATTTTTCTCTGGCAGAACACAGCGGTCAGACTCCCACCCTTCCTCTCGGTTCCCACACTGATCACCTGCGGAGTTACCCAAGGATCCTCCGTCAGCCCCACCCTGTTCACATCTACATGGCTGCTCGCTGCCATCGCCAGATCCCAGGGACTCAACATGGTATCCTACGCAGACAACATCCAACTCATCCTCTCCCTATCCAACGAACTCAACATATCCAAACACAACTTTCAAGAAGGAATGGAAGCAGTTGCCAAGTGGATCAAGAGCAGCTGCCTACAACTCAACACACACAAAACCTAACTACTCATCATGGGCCCACATCCAGATGCCTGGAATGATACCTGGTGCCCCCAAGCCATCGGCAACCCGCCCACCCCTACGGATCACGCACACAACCTCAGAATCATCCTGGACTCTGAATTCAAAATAGACCGCTAGATCAACACGGTCGTATCCCTCTGCTTCCACACCCTCAGACTCCTATAAAAGGCCTTCAAATGGATCCTCCTCGAACACAGAAAGACCATCACCCACGCCCTCACCAGCAGCAGACTCAACTACAGCAATGCTCTCTACACCGGAATCAACAAAAACCTCACCCGTAAACTCCAGAACGTCCAGCATGCCTCCGCCAGTTAGTCCTTAACTACCAAGTCAATGCCACATCACCCAACATCTGAGTACACTACACTGGCTCCCCATTGAGAAGAGAATCACCTTCAAGCTTCTCACCCACACCCACAAAGCCCTCCACAAAACCAGACCTGCATACCTGAACTACCGCCTCACATTCCATGCACCCCATAGATCCCTCTGCTCAGCCCTGTTCTCCCTTGCTATGGTGCCTCGTATCAAGAAGACCAGAAAAGGAGGTCGTTCCTTCTTACTCCTCGCGGCCAAGGTATGGACCACCCTCCCGCACCACCTCAGACAAATGCCAACACTATCCAAGATCACAAAGGACCTCAAGACCTGGCTATCCAACGGATCTCCTTGTACATCCTGGACCTGCGCCATCCCCCCAGTACCTTGAGATGCTCTCGGGTGAGTAGCTGCCCTTAACAAACCTATGATTGATTGATTGATGGGCAGAACCTTACATAAATTCTTCTGTGGTGGGATGACTGAAAAATTGCAGTTTAGCCTGTTTGTGATTTCTTTAAGTTGTCTTGCATGTCAAACTAAATGGAGTCATTAGCAAGGTTTAATTTGTTGTGTCTGATTGGAAAAGTGTGGTAGATGTTTTGGTGTCAGGTGTGGTAATTGTTGGCAAGCAGTGCTCATGTTGCTGTGATCGTTTAACTGGGGTGTGTGTGCAGTTATGAGTGGTGTGGGTTGGATGTATTGAGGAGGGGTTAATATAGCCTAGTTTTAAGCCTGCATAGTAGGGTTGTGGTAAAAGTGGGTTGGTAGTTGTGAGTGGGGTGTATGAGTACTGTTTTGTTTATTTGATTATTTTAAGGGAATGTCTCTTTATGTACATAATCTTGTCATCACAAACTGTTTGCAATGTGTTCCTTTTTTGCTTGAGGATGGTGGTCATCAAAGGGCTACATGGTATATCTGGAGGAAGCTTCGCCTAGTGAAAGGGCACATCACAAAGGTAGTTCCACCATCAACCCTGGATCACTGACAGAATATCGGGAACAGAAATATGGTGTGGACATAATAATGTGTCAAAAATATTGAGGACCAAAACATCGAGAAGGTAAGTGCAAACATAAATTTACTATTCTTATCCCACCTCTATGTATCGTCAAGGTACATATATGTGGAGTAATATATAGCAAAACTCTGCTTACCTATAGAAACTTAACTTCACAACATTTTTTGTCCTCGATATTCTTCACACAATATTTAGGTCCAGGACATTTCTGTTTCTGATATTCTTTCTAAATACCATCTCCAATAGGTGTGAAGTGGTAGCACTAGTCTTCACCTCTTAATTCCTCAAAAAACAGACATTGGCTAGATGCAACATTTTAACAACTTCCCTCAAACACAAATAAACATATGTCAAAGAATTGCACGGAAATGCATTAAAAAGAGATTCTAGGCTCTACCACAGGGCCTTGTGACTTCAGCACTGCAGCAGTGAAAATGTGATACAAAAATGTATATTGTGAGAATATCAATGTACTAAAGTACACATGTACACTATGGGGCTCATTATAATGGCGGGAGGACCGCCACTATTAGCCATCAGTGGTGGCCCACCCGTAAATTCTGAGGGCCGATCAGATGCCACATTACGATGGCAGTAGAACCAGTGGCGGTTGGAAAATACGACTGCCATGGTCCTGACAGTTGGATAGAACCGCCCGCATTAGCCAGAATGGTGCCGGTGCCTGTTAGGCACCGCTGGTCAGATAATGATATCCATCCTGCCAGCCTTTCCATGCCAGTTCAACCGCCATGAAAAGGCTGGTGGGGCTCGACATTGGAGGCCCGTAGCGGGCCCCTTTTTCAGCCTAGGACTATTTCTTTGGGTGTTGGGGTGCACCTATGGTGCCCCCTACAAATCAATGTACCAAGTGACAGGCACAGCATGGTGTCTGTCACGTAGTACAGGGATATGTAAAACATCCCTTTTTAACATTGCGGCGGTTGCTGCAGCCAGTAGCACCTTCTGCAATGTTAAAGGTGGGTGATGCGGCTGCCACGGTGGTGGTTGCATCCTAATTCCTGTTGTGGGACTGCCGCCTTGTTGGCGGGTGGTCCCAAATAGGAGACGATGGCGGACGAACTGAAGTCTGTTATCAGGCCCTATGTTCTGAAGAGTGAAAGTATCCATGGTGATTCATGAAACACCATGATGGTGATTGATAATGATTCAATACATTTTCATCACCACCATCTCATTTACAGTGCAATTGGCAACTTTGACCCATCCTCTCCATTTTCAAGGTTGTGCACATCAAAAAGAAAAAATACTTGAATGAGCTCCACAAGTGGATACAATTCTTTGGAGTAGTCCTCAACTCAGCTTGGCAGTTCGGGCTGGACTGTTCCCATGAGGCACAGGGTCAGACTGATTTGTATATGGCCATGTCTGAACTGGGGTGGCAGAGTGGGCTAAAGAACGGTGATGGATTAAACCCAGATCAGTTGACAGGGGGTGAGTGCTTGTATTGTCAACGCTCCGTCCATCATTTCCTTTGGTTTTTCGTAATACCTCAACCATCAGCAATTCAAACGAAAATATCTTATTTAGAACGGAACCAATATGATTTTCACACAAAATGGTGAAGTCAATGCAGAGACTAAAATAAAAATTAATGTTGTTTACTTTTTGCCTTTTTGTATTATAATAGGAAACAAACAGTATAATTGAATAAACAGGGAGCATATTTTAGATGAAGAGCGGCTCGAAACTATGTACGCTGCCAGTACACGATTCATGTACATACAGACAAGTGTCCTTCAATCAGTGTAATCAATGTGATGGGTCCAGAGAAGGATCATTTGCAAGTAGGTAGGACCCTGTTGTCGATCTAAAAAATGGAGTATACAAAAAGTCAAAGCTAATTTGGGGAATACATATGTATTCCTCTACCTGGTAGAGCTGTGGTCATATATTGTAGAGTCTACCATATATGACCACAGCTGACCATGTATGGTGACATTTAACGGAAAAACCAAAACCAACTTGCCAATCACTTGGACCCATAGTGAGAGAGCGCAAATTTGAATAAAAATTATGTATAGGCCATATTTACAAGCATCTCGTGAAACGTAGGAATGAAATGTATATCGAATGTGAAGTTGACACTTATAACGTAAAAGGTCAACGGAAATTGACAACATGGTATAAGAAATGTATAACTGTATTCACTTTAGAATGTATTAGATTTAGAAGGCCCGTATATGTAATGGGCTAATGTAGAAATGCTTACGAACGGAGGAACGTGTAAAGTGGAATTCATGTACGTGTGTAACTTTAAATGCAGAAACGGCGAGAAATGTAACATGGAGAAACGTGCAGAGAGCATACATAACGACGTAACCAATGAGAATATAAAGTTGTATTCCATGTACTTTATATTCTATGTAAAGTATATTCTATGTATTAAGGTTCATATTCTATGTAAAATGTATTCACTTATGATCCAATGATTAGCTAAATGCGATTTCATATATAAATGTGTGTTAAAGGTTATACTGTGTAGAAGAAGCTTGTAGGAATGTTAGAAGAGTTTAGGTCATTTGTGATTATAACCTGACTGACCAAGGGTTCGCAGGAGCGTAGTCCAATGTATGTAATTTAGTGGACTCACAGGAGTCGTGAATAGTTTGAAGTGGACATGAGAGCCGAAGAGTCTAGCACTTGTTAGATTTAAGGTGACAATGCCGGACAGAGTTTATTGCTTAGACGTGAGAAGAGACTCTTGGAATGTGAGCTTTGTTTTGAATGACCATTTGCAAGATCTAGTAAGGTCAAGAATCATAGTTGTAAGTTAAAGTCTTGTTTAAGTTCATTTGACTTTTGATCTGAAAGTGTCAGTTGAAGTCGCCAACAAGAAGACGAAGATGGCGTCTAAGGAGAAAGGTCAACTTAACGGACGGCGAAGAGACGAAGCCATGGAAAGAGCCAGAAAATGATGTAATGGGGGAAAGTCCGTGGTGGGCGTCGAAGGGGCGTTCCACCCACACTGTGATTGTGTATTTTAGGGACAGCACCCCGGGGAGAAGATAGCGAAGGAGAAGTTAGGAACAGCGGAGCGAAGAGCTCAGGGCAAGCAAGGGAGCAGATGACTTGAGCAGATGCGCTGAGAGAGATCAGAGCGCAAGGGAGCAGTAGGCCGAGGACCCTTAGAGATCGGATGGGTAGGCAGAGAGGGTACTGCTTCTTAAACTTAAGTTACCTTTAGAGGCTAAGAGAGTTTGTTCTTCTTAGGAAGTCAAACTGCTGACACCTTTTTAGGAAAGGAACTTGCGAAGTAGGGATGTCACCTAGTATAGAGTAGGGACAGATTTAACTTGAAACTTTTTCTTTTACTGCAGATGACGCAGAAGAACCACTTCACATCTATGCTTAAATTTTCTGGAACTGATTTTAGTTGTATTTGTTAGTGGATTGAAGTTTTCGAAGGAACTTATGTTCTTTCTAGTTTTGTATTTTGATTGAGATTTATCCCGAGAGGATTGTAAATTGCAACTTTTCATAATTTTATATAAAACTTCAAAACTTTATCAGTTGTAAGTGGTTCTTTAGAGTGGCGTCAGTTTATGGGGTTTACTTAACCTGTATGGGGTTGTCTTTTACTCAATGACAGATATCAACGGTCCAAAATTTACGAATGAGATAAGGTATCAAACTGATCATAAAAGATATTAAAATCTCATTCCCCGCAGTTGGTAGCAGAGTAATGATGGTTATCTTCTTGAGGAAGACGACCTAGGCCAGGTTTAGATTATCCCCAAGGTCCCTAGTCATCGTCGACCAGAAGAAGAATCCCTGCCGAAGAAGGTGCTGACGGTGCGTCGAGAGAAAAGCAGCAGAGTCGGTCGAGAGTGAGTATAAGGGTCATGCGTTGTAAGATTGCGGTATTTTATGTTGTTCCTGTGTTGTAATGTCAAGCGGAGTTGAATGCCTGTAGTGTGATTGAGGGAAGGTTGTGAGCGCGCGCAACCGGATAAAATCTTATGTCCAGAGGACTTAAGTGGTTCAGGTGTATCGAACACCTAGAGTAATTTGTCTACCATTAAAAGGGGGTCATGAGGTACCATTGATCACCCACAGACCGATGATAGGGGGAGCGTTTGAGTGAGTGTATGAGTAAACGCATGCTGGTCGTACGTTTACTGTGTGTAAGTAACCTATCAGTTGAGGCAAGCGTCTGACCGTGAGGGAAGACGTTTCGCCAGTTGAGGTGACAATTACAGTTAGACTGTGGCCGTACAGTCAGAGAAAAGTGATCGCTTGGACGGAAGTAGTCATTTTTCAGTGTATGAATGAAACGCATGTAAGACCGCGATACGAGTTGAGAAACGAAGGAAATTGCTGCAGAAGGGACGAGTGACCTCAGCGTAGATCCGCGCTGAGATTGGTCGGTTAGCGTAGAACAGTGCTGGGATAGGCTGATTAGCGAGAGTCGCATAGGGATTGGTGGTTGTCAACGGGACGTAAATAAGGAAGAGAATTAAAAGGGAAAATCGTAGATCAAAAATGAAGTGCTTTAAGGGTTTAAGAAAAATCTTTAGGAGGAATAGAAGGAACTTATATGCTGGAGAAGAAGCTCCACCAGAAGGCACACCAGCTTATCATATGGCAGTAAATGTCGGCTTACACTCAATACTATGGATTTCCGAGTGGAATAGGCTAACGGAAGGGAATAAGGAACTGACGTTTCCGAGATTCGGAACATTTAAGCTAGACGTGTTGAACCAACTGAAAGCGGTAATGCTTGCAACGAGACCTCTACCGAGGCCAACACGATTTGAAGCTCTTAGTGCATGGTTTAGAGCGGCACATGAAAAGAGCGTAAAGAGGCGCCAAGAAAGAGTGAGACGATCAGTAAAGGCAGTGCAGGATGCCAAATGGGATGAGGAAGCTAAGAAGTGGAGAGTGCAAAGGATAGAAGCAGACAAACTGTTCACCATGATAGAAGCCACGGGAGAAAAGAAACCTCTAGAGGAGGAAGATGAAGAAAGCGAGACGGAGGAGGATCTGATAGAGAGGCTATTAACAGATAGACCACCTCCGTACAACAGCGAAACCGCAAGTCCCATACTACAGCAAGGGGACGGAGCTAGATGGGGGGAATATAAATCGATCCCAGTAACGGAGTGGGACTCCAACAAGAGTGAGGAAATACCCCAAGCTAGTTCCGAACAGAGAGTAGTGGGAAGATTCGTGGTCCAGAAGGCACCAGAGACGCAATGCGCAAGGTCGTACCAAATGCCAGACGCTTTACAAGTACCTGTCACCATAGGCCCTATAGTGTCAATCTACAACCCAGAGGGGGTCCAGCAGGAGGAACAGGCACGATGGGACAGTGAAAGGGCAGAGATGGAGAATAGGAATAACACGATGAATCCTCAAAGACAGAGATTAGCACCAGTGAGTCGGAGTACCCCATTAGATTCCGCAACGGGTCCCTGGATAGAACAAGGGGATCAAAGAGGATCAATGGATCTGAGGGGACCGAAACCGAAATCCTATAAGGAATTAAGGGAATATCTGAAAGAATGGGATACTGCCGAAGAGGCTCGGAATAAAAGTTTAGAAACAGGAGCAGAGTGGAGAGAACAGGATGACAAGATCCTCTCTCATTGTGGAGCTGGCGAAAGCAGCCCGGAGTGGGAGAAAGGGAGTCAAGGAAGCAGAGGAGATACTTGTCCTACTAATAGTGGCAATAGGCAAATGTGTAACGACAGGAGTGCAGGGTGTGGGGAAGTGCCTCGCGTCACCTTTAGTGAGGGAGAACGAAGGACGCAGGACTACCGAAACACTTTCAGATGCACACACCATACCCCGGATGAAAAAATGCAACATTGGAATCACGGGAACGTGGAGAGTCGCGAAACGTCTCGCCATGCGTCCGGTGATCAAGAACGAAGTCATGAGAATATAGGGAGTCGCGAAACATCTCGCCATACATCCGGTGATCACGAACGAGATCGCAGGAGCATGGAGAGCCATGAAGGACCTTATCGTTTGTTGAGCGACACCAGACAGCAAACAAGTTACAGTGGTCTAGAACAGCATGGAGGATCCTATCTCGTATCTGGAGAAACCGAGTCGAAAAGACAGAATGTAGGGTTGAAGGATGGAGCATTGTTCCACCACACCCCAAGGGAAGATGGAAAGGCTTGGGATCTAGAGAGGTGGGAACAAAGAGATGGAAGAAAAATTCCTCATAACTCACCTGTGCTTAGGCGTAGGGCGCATAGTGGAGGTGAGAGGGATGTAAGAGAACAACCTAGGACTGACGTACTGAGAGCTGAAATAAAAGCAAGACGCATAGATGTAATGAGTTTAAAATCAGACTTGGACGAAATCATTGACGGCACAGTGGCAATCGAGAGGTTAGAACTGTACGCACCAGATGAGATACTGTTTTTATCTAAAGACGTTACTCGGAAAGCGAGAGCAGCTCATGAGAAGTTATCTGAATTAGCTGACAAGTACATGATAGACATATCACGAACTAAGGCTTTACAGGCCAACCATAGGCTGAATTGCACGGATCAAGATCTAGATGAGCGCAGAACGATTGGACTAAGAGTACACATAAGGGAACTGATCATGTGTATTAGAATTTGGAGAGATCTGGATAGATGGGAGGAAAAATGGTCCAAGAAGGGATCTGTCAGACGGAGTACACTTGTGAAGTCTCAGGATACAGACTTAATGCGAATGGAAGCTTTCCCTTTGCGAGAAATCGCGAATGGAAACTACGTCCATGTACCATGGAGTAGGGGGGATTTAGCGGCATTCACTAATTCCTTCCCGAAGCTCAGAGAGAATCCCGTAGAGTGGTACAAGCAGGTAGAGCGATTCGTGAAGATCTCTAAGGTACTGTGGATCGATTTGAACACTTTGTTCGATATCGTAGTACCCGGAGATTTGTGGACAGCATGCAAACTGAGTATCGAATGGCCCACTTGTGAGCCACCGAGAGATGCTCAGACGAATGGTCCATCAGACAGAGTCATGGAAAAATACGAGAGAGTAATAACATGGCTAAAAGAGAAAGTGCCGGTGCAAGACATAGACTGGGTTAAGATAGATCGAACAACTCAGGAGCCTAAAGAGACAGTTCACGAGTTTTATGAGAGGTTACTGAAAGCATTCAAGCAGTACAGTGGATTAGACGTAATGGATCCTAAAGACATAGGACAGTTTGTGTCGAAGTTTGTTCTCGGATTGAGACCCGACATAAGCCTGATGATTCAACAGCATTTAATTTGCTGGCAGAACAAACCTTTAGATGAGATTCTGAGGTATGCAAGGTACTGTAGCGATGAGATAGATTCAAAAGCAAAGAAACCTAAAGAAAAACTAATGCTGGTACAGATGCAAGCAGCTGGAAAGGGTGGACAGCGACAGCATGGAACAGGAACGCCAGCAAAGAAACAGAATATTCAGAGCAGAGATGAGGAAGAAAGACCGAGACCGAGAATGGATATTGCAACACTGAAAAGGACAACCAGGTGTCATCAGTGTAACGTGGTGGGACATTGGAGACGCGAGTGTCCTTATAATGTGGAGATAGGGGAAACAGAACAGGAGGAGGATGAGGTACAGAACAACGTGGTTAAGGGAGCAACAGTCCCGAAGGGAAAGTTTACCAAAGGGGGGACTCAGACTCCTCGAGCCCCGTTTCCTCAACCACCTCGCATTGCGAATGGAGGGAAAACCTATAGACAAATGCCATTGTTTGTAGGAGGAGAAGAATGCTACTACGTTGATCCTCTTACAGGGCAACGAGTGAACCGGGAGGAAGACTGTACACTAGGAGCAGCCCTGGAGGTAGATCAGAGGGGACCATACGTAGAGGCTGAAGTAGCAGGATGTCCTACAACCTTTTTGGTGGATACGGGAGCCACTAGATCCACATTGAGATCGGCGGTAGTCCCAGGTCTGCCAATATCGGGAGAAATGATTCAGGTGGTAGGAGTCGCAAATAAGAGGATGACGAATCCTCTAACGGAACCAGTGTCAGTAAAGATAGGGAATTACAGTGACGAACATCAGTTTGTGATCTGTGATTCTAGCCCGGTGTGTTTGTTAGGAAGAGATCTGTTGTGTAAACTGAATTGCACGATACATTGCACACCTGAAGGAGTAGAAGTACAGACCAACGATGAGGATGCCGATTTTAAGGTTTTAAAGTCGCAGGAATGTGTGGAACTATATCCTACCTTAACAGTGGAGGAACTTCCGCAGGATTTGAGAGAGAAAGTATCAGTTGAGGTGTGGGATTTTACTGGAGAAGAAATAGGATTGATCAAAGGAGTAGAACCAGTAAAAATCTTGGTAAGACCCAATGCTGAGTATCCAAGAACACCACAATATAAGTTGACACCGGAGACGATTGCAGGAATAAAGCCTGTGATCGAATCCATGATCAAACAGGGAATACTGAAGGAAATCGTGGGTAGTCCATGTAACTCCCCGATTATGGGTTTGCAGAAGCCTAGTGGAAAATACAGAATAGTGCAGGATCTTCGAAAGATTAATAATATTGTTGTCTCATGTTGTCCAGTGGTACCGAATCCATCAGTGATATTGTTTCAGATACCGTTCCAAGCTGAATGGTTTACCGTGATAGACTTGTGCCAGGCTTTCTTTTCGATTCCTTTAGATGAAGAGAGCCAGTATCTTTTCGCTTTTAAGCTGGAAGATCGTGTTTTAACATGGTGTCGTATCCCTCAGGGGTATACAGAAAGCCCATCGATTTTTAACCAGCTATTAAAGAGAAATCTTGAAAGTCTAGTACTGCCCAAGAACTCAGTTCTAGTCCAGTACATAGACGACCTCCTAGTTGCGTCAGAAAATGAGGAAGCTTGCAGAATAGACACCATTACCTTATTAAATCACTTGGCCGAGAACGGACACAAGGTGTCTCCAAGTAAATTGCAATATTGTCTTACTGAAGTGCAATACTTGGGCCATAGGATTGAAAAGGGAAAACGAAAGGTGTCTCCAGAAAGAATAGAGGCGATTATGAAAATGAACGCGCCTAAAACACAAAGAGAAGTCAGGATGTTTCTAGGCATGGTCGGTTATTGTCGGCAGTGGATAGCCAACTTTTCACTAAAGGCAAAACCGTTATTACAACTGACGCACAAAGGAGTAAGTGATCCGGTACCATGGGACAAGGATTGTTTGATGGCGTTTTTACAGCTGAGGGAGGACTTATGTCGCGCCCCGGCTTTGGGAATGCCTGATTACACAAAACCATTTTTGCTTTACTGCTGCGAAAGAGAGGGATGCGCTTTAGCAGTTTTGGCCCAGATTCATGGAGATGCGCGTAGGCCAGTAGCGTATTTTTCGGCTACATTAGATCCAGTAGCCGCAGCGTTGCCCGGATGTCTTAAATCCGTAGCTGCAACGGGTGTCAGTATTGAACGATCTGAAAGCGTGGTAATGGGACATCAGTTAGTGGTGTACGTACCGCATTCTGTGGAATTGTTAATGACCAGGACTAAGACTCAGCATCTGACGAATAGCAGGCTCACACGCTATGAGCAGGTCATACTGGCTGCCGAGAATGTGACCCTAAAAAGATGCTCCGTCTTGAATCCTGCAACTTTGATGCCACTTCCAAATGAGAGTGATGATGAAATTTGTACAGATCACGACTGCCTTGATGTGACTGAACTATGCACCAAACCGAGACCCGATATCGTAGATGAGCCATTGACTGACCCCGATGAAATTTTCTTTGTTGATGGTTCATGCGTAAGAGACGATATTGGTCAGCTGAGAGCAGCTTATGCAGTTTGTACAATTACCAGAGTTGTAGAAGCCGCTTGCCTGGAAGGAGTACATTCCGCTCAGGTAGCTGAAATTATTGCTTTGACGCGTGCTGTTTAGCAGGTAACAAAATTCGAGTCACCATATACACCGATAGCCAGTATGGTTTCGGGGTAGTTCACGATTATGGGCAGTTATGGTCTCAAAGAGGTTACATGACCTCCTCGGGTTCTCCAATTAGGAATGGAGAATTCGTGAGACTATTGTTAGAAGCATTGCAAGGTCCATCAGCCATAGCCGTTGTCAAGTGTGCCGCGCACACTAAAAATGTAGACTTTGTGTCACAAGGCAACCGTTATGCTGATGAAGTAGCGCGTTACTGCGCAGAACAAGGTTATTCTCACACTGATGTAAAAGTAGGGGGAATACAAGAAAGAACTGAATTGACAATGTTGTTAGATACTGTAGATACGTGGGATGAATTGAGAAGTGTTCAGGAAAATGCACCAGATGAGGAGAAAAAGAGCTGGGAAACAGCTGGTTGTACGAAAAGCGAGATGAATTTTTGGATCACTGCCGATGGGAGAGCAGTTTTACCAAATGAACTTGTTAGTCCAATGGCAAGGAAATTGCATGGAGCAGCACACATAGGTAGAGATGCCATGGTGAGAGTATTCAGACAAACGTGGTTTAATCCCAAGTTTAGAGTAGCGGCAGAAGCAGTGTGTCAGCGATGTGCGATCTGTCAGCAACTAAACGTGGGGAAGAGAACACCAGTTACATTGAGTCACATAGGAAGGTCTGGGGGGCCTTTCAATAGAATGCAAGTGGATTTTATTGAAATGCCTAAATGCAACAAACTCAGATATGTTTTAGTGATTGTCTGCATATTTTCTAGATGGGTTGAAGCTTACCCTACACGAAGGTGCGATACACTTACAGTAGCAAAACTGTTACTTAGAGAATTGATACAGAGGTTTGGGGTGCCATCCTCTTTGGAATCGGACAGAGGAACTCATTTCAACAGCGAAATTGTGAAAATGGTATGTTCAGCTTTGAGTATCGATCAGAAGCTACACTGCAGCTATCGACCAGAAGCTTCAGGGATAGTAGAGCAGATCAACAGCACAATCAAGTACAGACTTGCCAAAGTTTGTTCATCAACATCCCTGAATTGGCCAGACGCACTACCAGTGGTTCTTATGAGCATACGTAGCACACCAGATAGAAGAACAGGTCTCTCTCCACATGAAGTCTTAATGGGGAGAGTTATGAGATTGCCATCGGTTCCGACTGCAGCGTTATTGAACATCACAGACGATTTGATCTTGGACTACTGCAAGGGACTATCTGATGCCATTAATTCTGTGTCCCTCCAGGTCCAGGCTGCAGAGGTTCCATCAGCACAAGATTTGTGCCATGACCTGTGTCCGGGGGACTGGGTCCTGGTGAAGAAGCATGTCAGGAAGAACTGCTTAGACGTGCGCTGGAGAGGACCGTTTCAAGTCATACTTGTAACGAACACTGCGATAAAGTGTGGAGGTCTGCCAAATTGGATACATGCCTCACACACCCGAAGAGTGCCAACACCTCTAGAAGAAACAGCTCCTCTCTCGGATGAGAATCCAGCGGAAAGCGGAGAAGCCATAGAGGGGGAAAGCCAAGCTGTAGAGGTGATTGAAGAAACTGAAACTGTGTCGGAACAGGTCGACGAAGGTCAAGACGCTAGTGAGACCGAAGTCGCCTCAGGAGAAGAAAGTAATTGGGAGTCCGACACAGATATCGAGCAAACTGAGAGTGACCAAGAGACGGGTCCAAGAACAAGGAGCAGGAGGACAAGGAGTAACGAAGCCAGTTGGCCGGAGGGAAGGAAAAGGCCAAGCTCGGAAGAAAAGCAAGAACGAACTCTTGTCCCGATCTCTGAAGAATCAGACCAAGAAGAGGAAACGACAGACTCAGGAACGGAGAGTCCAAGAAGATCGAGAAGGGTACGTGTGCCCTGCAGAAGGTACGCTACCCCAGAGTGGACTTATCTAGCAGATGTCTTGGGGACAGAAATCTGGGAGAGTGAAGAACGTGAAAGTAATCGATCTCGATCCATTTGTGGCAGTGGAGATATGGATGTTGACTCCTGGACTCGAGACTGAGGGGTTACTGACTTTCACACTTCCCATACCCCCATACTTGAGTCAGATTAAAGATTTAGTACTAAACAGATTACAATTTCCAACATTTGGTTATCAAATTCCAGAAGAAGAAAAAAAAGTCATTCGTTTTGAATTATTGGAACTTGTTGCAAGAGCTGCAGGTACGAGAATAATTGTTGATACATAAAAACTTTTGTATATAAGCTATAAAGAAGAAGATAACCTAGCGCCGAGTGGAAAGAAGAATAAAATTAGGGATTACATTTAGAGGACGGAGAAGGGTTAGGGTTGTCTGTTGTTAAAAATAAAGAGACATTGTTGCGAAAAGAGACTTTGTTGATAAAGAGCACTTTACAAACTGAGAAGAAAACAAAGCAAACTAAAGACTGGAAAGGAGAACTTTTTCGCAAAGGAAAGAGTTGTGCTGTTTTTGACAACATGGAGAACGGCAACCCAAACAGAAAAGCTAGATGTATAGTAGGTACACTAATAGCAGTAGTAATATTTCTCATAATTACAGTAGTGACAATATCATACATAATAGGACATGAGACTGATAAAGAAATAACAGATGTAAAGCCTGTAACGACTTTGAAACCTGCTCTTGATGGGAAGAAAGAGGAGAGCAATGTTATTCGTGAAAAAGTGTTATTGGCAGATGAAACTCGTAGATTACACGTAGACGAGTCACAGGGAAACTTTAAGTCAAACGCATATGCTAAACTGTTATACGAATATATCGATGCCATGGAGGTCAAAGATTGCTACGTTTGTATGCATTTGCCGGCTTCTGTAGATGAGGGCATTAGATATCATCATCTCCCATTAACTTATGGGATAACATGTAGTTTACTGCTTAGTATATTTTATGGTAGGGAAGGATTTGAGTACTACTTTTCAAATTATGATTCGGTACTGCCTGAAGTCCCGAATTATAAGCAAATGAATAAGTGGGACTATTATAAAAAGGAGGATAGACTAGCCAAATTCTTTCTTCCTTGGGATACGTTAGACACATCATACGCACGCAGAAATTATCTGACTTGCAAAGTGTCAGAGGTAGAGAAGAAATTCATAGGACAGGTAGATGACCGATACAGAAGGCAGAAGATTTTAAAAAATGTCAGGACAGTGGAAAACTGATTGGACCGAAGAAGAAAAGGCACATAAAAAGAAAGGTAGCAATGGTCCAATAGCTTTGGATAGAACGCAGAAAGGAAAGTTATGTTTAACTCGAAGCAAGACATATTATGAGAGTGTATTTGTAGGTGAAGTAAATTGTGAACATGCTTTTCGATTAGAGTACTACACGAAAGATTTCATGAAGGAAATGCAGGTGATTCCTAATGTATATTTTGTATGTGGGAGAAATGCCTATGTAAAACTGCCTGACAATTGGTATGGTTCGTGTTACTTGGCAATTGTCTTCCCCAAAATATACCATGCAAAAGATTTAGCGATCATAGAAGGAAAGGCTTCGACAAGAACGAAAAGGGAAGTAGGAGATGCTGGAATAGTAGGAGATGTATTTGGAGCGATGTTTCCTATGTTAGGTTTAATACTTAACGATGTTAAGATCAGGAGACTAGCTACAGTTGTAGATAGATTGTCTGCAAGTACTGCAAGGTCATTAATGCTAATAGAAGGTGAAATGCAGTCGATTAGAGCAATGGTTCTTCAGAACAGACTTGCTCTTGATGTAATATTAGCAAAAGAAGGCGGAGTTTGCAAGGCTTTGAAGGTTCAGGAATGTTGTACTTATATTCCTGATAATTCAAAACCACTTGAGAAGGTCATAAGAAACATTACACAGATTCATCAAGAAATCGAAGATTTGACAAAAATAAATGTATGGGAAAAAGTAGGTCAAGGAGTAGGAAAGGTTGGAAGTTGGTTTGCCAACCTTGGCAAAAGTATAGTCTGGTATATATTAAAACCTGTATTAATAGTACTAATTTGTATAATCACATTATTAGGATTTGTGAAATTGTATAAATGGTATAGATCGAACCGGTTACAAAGATCAATGAAAGAACAAGAAAGGAAATTAGCTGCTATACGAGATCAACAGTATAAAAGCTTAAGAGCACTTGAAATGATGAAAAGAGGAAATGAAGTAACTAGTTCTGTTTAAAGGTGTTATTCAAATTGCTTTTAGTGATGACTCCTAAAAGTCATCAAAGGGGGGACTGAGAGAGCGCAAATTTGAATAAAAATTATGTATAGGCCATATTTACAAGCATCTTGTGAAACGTAGGAATGAAATGTATATCGAATGTGAAGTTGACACTTATAACGTAAAAGGTCAACGGAAATTGACAACATGGTATAAGAAATGTATAACTGTATTCACTTTAGAATGTATTAGATTTAGAAGGCCCGTATATGTAATGGGCTAATGTAGAAATGCTTACGAACGGAGGAACGTGTAAAGTGGAATTCATGTACGTGTGTAACTTTAAATGCAGAAACGGCGAGAAATGTAACATGGAGAAACGTGCAGAGAGCATACATAACGACGTAACCAATGAGAATATAAAGTTGTATTCCATGTACTTTATATTCTATGTAAAGTATATTCTATGTATTAAGGTTCATATTCTATGTAAAATGTATTCACTTATGATCCAATGATTAGCTAAATGCGATTTCATATATAAATGTGTGTTAAAGGTTATACTGTGTAGAAGAAGCTTGTAGGAATGTTAGAAGAGTTTAGGTCATTTGTGATTATAACCTGACTGACCAAGGGTTCGCAGGAGCGTAGTCCAATGTATGTAATTTAGTGGACTCACAGGAGTCGTGAATAGTTTGAAGTGGACATGAGAGCCGAAGAGTCTAGCACTTGTTAGATTTAAGGTGACAATGCCGGACAGAGTTTATTGCTTAGACGTGAGAAGAGACTCTTGGAATGTGAGCTTTGTTTTGAATGACCATTTGCAAGATCTAGTAAGGTCAAGAATCATAGTTGTAAGTTAAAGTCTTGTTTAAGTTCATTTGACTTTTGATCTGAAAGTGTCAGTTGAAGTCGCCAACAAGAAGACGAAGATGGCGTCTAAGGAGAAAGGTCAACTTAACGGACGGCGAAGAGACGAAGCCATGGAAAGAGCCAGAAAATGATGTAATGGGGGAAAGTCCATGGTGGGCGTCGAAGGGGCGTTCCACCCACACTGTGATTGTGTATTTTAGGGACAGCACCCCGGGGAGAAGATAGCGAAGGAGAAGTTAGGAACAGCGGAGCGAAGAGCTCAGGGCAAGCAAGGGAGCAGATGACTTGAGCAGATGCGCTGAGAGAGATCAGAGCGCAAGGGAGCAGTAGGCCGAGGACCCTTAGAGATCGGATGGGTAGGCAGAGAGGGTACTGCTTCTTAAACTTAAGTTACCTTTAGAGGCTAAGAGAGTTTGTTCTTCTTAGGAAGTCAAACTGCTGACACCTTTTTAGGAAAGGAACTTGCGAAGTAGGGATGTCACCTAGTATAGAGTAGGGACAGATTTAACTTGAAACTTTTTCTTTTACTGCAGATGACGCAGAAGAACCACTTCACATCTATGCTTAAATTTTCTGGAACTGATTTTAGTTGTATTTGTTAGTGGATTGAAGTTTTCGAAGGAACTTATGTTCTTTCTAGTTTTGTATTTTGATTGAGATTTATCCCGAGAGGATTGTAAATTGCAACTTTTCATAATTTTATATAAAACTTCAAAACTTTATCAGTTGTAAGTGGTTCTTTAGAGTGGCGTCAGTTTATGGGGTTTACTTAACCTGTATGGGGTTGTCTTTTACTCAATGACAGATATCAACGGTCCAAAATTTACGAATGAGATAAGGTATCAAACTGATCATAAAAGATATTAAAATCTCATTCCCCGCAATAGCATCATTGAAAGGTGGTTTGCCATACTCTCGTGCAGGTTTTTGCAGATTACCCAACCTAGATGTGGGAGGTGAAATACTACTACGTAGTCAGCGGTGGCTAAATCTGATATACCTAATAAATAGTCCCCCCAACATCCACACAGACTCACAAAATAAGAAGTCAAGAAATGATGCTCTAATTTTTTTTATTTCAAGTTGAAAATTCATTGTGACCCATTAAAATCATGGGGCAGCTTGTTAAGAAACAGTTCATTCATGCTAAGGCCATAGTGGCTCAAAGGAAAACATGAAACAAAACTAAAACAATGTGTCCTTCATCGAGGCCACATTTGGATCTGCTATATGCAACGTCATGGTGCTTCTTCCTCCAAGTTTGGCTGGTACACCTGGGTCAATGATGTACCAGGACATTGTTGGAACACATTTCGTCTTTGACCAAGATGGAGTGAGTTGTCATATCTCTTTCTACATATCTAATGTAGACCAGAGGCAATGTCTTCTTGTGTTTTTGTCATCTGTGAGGTTACAATTGCATTCTGTCGGCTGATGTTAAGTGCATCATCCAAGGTACTCACTTTGTCCCAAATGCTTTGAGGGATTTACAACAGCTGCAGACATATTCCCTAAAAGTTTTAAATGCTATTCTGCAGCCCAGCAGAAACGTTTAACACAGCTTGTTCAATACCCTTCAGCGGTGCATTGTCCTGTAGGTACTTTTGAATGTCCATGAGCGTGTTGCCTGTGGCAGAGAGAGTGCTGCTGGTGTTATTTGAGTATTCCCTCACTACACTCAAGAGCTCGAAATGTACTCCCACTTCTTAATTGTCTGCACACATCACTGTTATACCATCTAAGCTAATGGTTTGAGTGAATTGCAGGAATTGTATGATCTAGTTCTCAAATTCTTGTGAAGCATCATGTGTTTGAGGATGCATTACAAGTTTAGGCTTGATTTAGTCTATTCCAGAACGAAGTTGCATACATACAAGTTGGGTGCTTCAGTGCTGTCTGATGGATGCTGAGTGATGGTTTCACGTAGCAGCATGATGGTGCTTCTATCACTTCATGGAATGCTTGACTCTTGCTACTTGTTCTGCTGCACCATCTGCAGGTGATTTGGCAGATTCAATAAAAATAATAATGTGATTACCCTAACTCTAAGAAACTCAGGGGCATATTATCAAGGGGGTTTATCTCCGCTTTTTTGGCTTTAAAAGCCAAGAAAGCGGAAATAAAATTATCTCCCTATTACCTAGCTGTCGCTAACACCAGTTAGCGACAGCTAGTAGGAGATAGCGACCATCTTGGGCCCCGCTTTGCATGTCAGTGATATTTATCACTAATGACATGCAAAGTGGGCGTGCCAAGATGTTAGCGACTGGAAACAGTCACTAACATCGCTATCTCCTATTACCAACTTTTGGAGATATTCGCGCTAAGTGCGATTATCTCCAAAGGCTAACACCTGCCCCAGAGCAGTTCTTAGCCATGTTATATAAGTGTAGGTGGATAACATGGCTAAGAGCATTAGCTCGGTAATGCATGAATATCGCTGACTTTTCAGCGATATTCATGCATTTTGGCCGATTTTTATCGCTTAGGAGATAAACCTTGATAATAGCAAGGTTCCTAAGCGATAAAAATCGCCGCAGCTCGGCGATAAAAATATTGCCGCTAAGCCAACATAGCGATAATTATCGCTAGTTGTTGGTAATATGCCCCTCAGTGAGGTACATATGCAAATGCAACCACATATGGTGATTATGACTTACAGACATGCTAGTCTAACAGTGATCTATAAACTTACAGACTATATGGTTCCCTCTAGAGTTGTTTTTTCCCACCACTTATTGACCTCCACGATTTTGGCCTGTTGTAGCTCTTTGATGGTGCTCTGAATTGATTTCTTTTTTGTATCTGTGACTGTAGATGCACTTGTTGAGCTTTGGGGAGCTTGACTCACCATATTGTCATCCAACAGTTCATTTGCTCTCTGCGCTCGATTTATAATCCTTTCGGCCATTTTTTCAATTTGTTTCTACTATTTAGGGTTAATAGTGTTCTTGGGTGTTTGCACTACGTGTTGTGTGTTTTGTCGTTTTTTATCGTAATTTTCTTTCTTTAGTGTTTGGTTCCGTTCCCTTGGTCTACTCGTCTTATAATTCCGAGTAAGTCGGTCCGACGTGATGCCACTTATTAATTATCGCGGGGGTCAGGCGCAAGAACCACAGAGATAATTTTGCTTTGTGTGTCTTCCGTGTGTCTCCTCGCTACTCGCGCAGGCGGCTTTCCAGTTCTAACGGATTCAGCCAGGGCAACACGCCCACCTACGCCGCATGAACAGCGCGGTAGGCGGCTACACCACGCCTCCCACCGTTGCCCAGTACTCACCGCCCGGTTTTCGCTGCTCGTAGTTCAGATCACTGTTTCACCCGGTCTCCAAGGTTCCCACCAGTTGGAGACGCACTCTGACATCCACTGCAGTAACCTTCATGAGGTAAAAGCCGTATCGGCGAGCCTGTCGATTCACGCCGGACGCGTTTCGTGCTCTTTGCACTCTTCAGCAGCGCGACAGTCATTTTGGCATAGAGGCCACACCTCCCACTTAAAAATATTGGCCCTCCAATGGGCGACTCGAATGAGTCCGCGTTGGTTCGAGGGTCTTGTAGTGTGTGCTTCAGTTATGTGCCGCTGTCTGAGCTGTTTCAAGCCCACCAATGGGCCTCCACTCGCACATCCGGCTTGTCATTCCTCCATGGATGCCTCCACATTGAGACTCCGTGAATCGGAGCTCCGTGACCCCAAATTTCCGGGTGGTGCATCTCCCGCGGCTGGGAGGCCGCGTATAAATCAAAGCTCCAAGGTTCCCACCAGTTGGAGACGCACTCTGACATCCACTGCAATAACCTTCATGAGGTAAAAGCCAGATCGGCGAGCGGATCCAGTTTACAGTATGCCTGTCGATTTACGCTGGATGCGTTTCATGCTCATGGCACTCTTCAGCGGCGCAACAGTCATTTTGGCATAGAGGTCACACCTCCCACTTAAAAATATCGGCCCTCCAATGGGCAACTCGAATGAGTCCGCGTTGGTTTGTGGGTCTTGTAGTTTGTGCCGCTGTCTGAGCTGTTTCAAGCCCACCAATGGGCCTCCACTCGCACATCCGGCTTGTCAATCCTCCATGGATGCCTTCATATATATATATATATATATATATATATATATATATATATATATATATATATATATATATATATATATATATATATATATATATATATTTGGCAGCAAACGTCCTTTAACAAGGAGGAGCGGCTTTCAGCTGGTGCCGGCGACGAGACAAGGACTCGACTTGTGTATTATTAAGTAGCAAGTAAATAATAACGCTCGGGTAGATTTAAACACGGTTTATTCCAGCTTTGAAATACTTCCTTCACCTACGCGTTTCGAACAAAACTGTTCTTGATCACGGTAGTTACAAGTCCATTTTTAGTTTCTGTTTTTTATACTCTACACACCACTTTGACAATTATGAGGCATTGTGGGTGAGGTAGTTTCAACTTGGCTTAGTTAAGCCGTTATCAATGTCCTTTCGCAAACGGTCAGCCAAATTCAGTGTTTTTGTGGCGATTAATTAGACGCCTTGTCAGATACTTGTATGGTCATTGCAGGCTGAGTGCCAGTTTACCGTATGTTATGGATAATGTACAATTAATTGTACATTGCAGGTATTTGTAGTTGTAGCTGAGTGCTATTGCTGACCTTATGAATTATGGCTTACTGGTTTGTTAAGGACAGCGATACTAACATTCCTGTTTCAAGATAGTTAGCAGTTGTGGCAAAAAGCATTTGTTACATTCAATTCGATATTGCTCTAACACAAAACATATATGACAATTTGAAAGTAATGGAAAGAGTGAGCCTACAAGTCTACATTGTGCCGGCAAAAAGAATAGTTCTCATATGTTGGAGTTTATGTTGTGCTTTTCATATACGTATATAGTTCTTTTCATTATCAAAATTGGTTTCTTTTCATCATGATCTCATACATTTTGATGTTGTATATGATAGCACTTTTACACAGTTTATTGTTGTGGACTCTCATTGCAGTTTAATGAAAAATGGACATCATCCGCACTTTTTTTTCCCTGATGTTACTGTTCGTGTTAGTCCTTAGTTATAAATGTACATACAGTTCTTCGTCTCCATTCAATCCATTTGGGACTTTGGTCTTAAATCTGATTATAAGCTTTGATTCTAGGCGTCTCAGTTTTTGCAGACGATTTCCTCCCCTTTCATGTTCAGGCACCATTGCAATCCCTGAGTATTTCATGTTCTGCCATGTTTTGTTCTTGTGTGTCATCATGTGTTTCGCTATAGCATAGGTTTGATCTTTGTTTTGTATGGCTCTGATGTGTTCTAACATCCGTTTTTTAAGAGCACAAATGGTACACCCTATGTATCGTTTGCCACAGTCACATTCCAACAAATATACAACATAATGAGATTCACAGGTAATTTTGTTTTTGATTTCAAAGACTTGTCCTTTGGGATCATGTAGAGATTTTAAATTTCTCCCAACTTCGCATGCTTTGCATGACATGCATTTAGTGAATCCTTTTTGTCTTTTTTGTAACCAAGTTTCCTCTTTTTTGTCAATAAAATGGCTATTGACTAAGGTGTCTCCAAGGGATGGTGCTTTTCTATACGTGATTAGAGGTGCATCGCCAATCATTTTACCAATGTCCGGATCCTTTTTAAGCACACTCCAGTATTTTGTCACGATTTTCCTGATTTGTACACTTTCTTTGGAGTATGTTAATATGAGACGTGGTTTGTCTTCTACTTTTTTTCGTTTTATCTTTGTTGTTGTCAATTAGAGTTTCTGTTCTTGTCTTTCTTCTCGCTCTTTGTTCTCCTTGGTTTATTGTCTTCAATTTGTATCCTCTCTTGATGAAGCGTTGTTTAGTTTCTTCAAATTTGTTTTCCATTTCCATGGCTTCTGAACAATTACACTTCATCCGTAAGAATTCTCCATACGGTACATTTTGCTTTAGAGAGACAGGGTGGAAACTAGTTCCATGAAGAATACTGTTGGTGGAGGTCTTTTTTCGAAACAAAGTTGTATGTATCTTGTCGTTTTTTATGTATACTTTGGTATCCAGAAAGTCTATCTCCTTCTCCTGAATGGTAAAAGTAAATTGCAGGCCCACTTCATTGTTGTTCAGTATAGAAATATACTGAAGTAGTTCTTGTTTTGAGCCTTTCCACAATAAAAACAGATCGTCAATAAATCTTAGCCATAAAACCACGTTCGTGGTGTATGGATCGTTTTCTTCTCTCCAAGCTATGTGTTTCTCCCACCATCCCATGGTGAGATAAGCATAGCTTGGAGAGAAGGAAACTCCCATAGCAGTTCCTCGTTTCTGTGAGTAGATCATGTTGTTAAAGAGGAACACATTGTTAGTTAAACACGTTCTAATCATTTCTAGAATCATGTTTGTATGGTTTAGTTCCAATATTGGGCGTTGTTTTAGAAAGTATGCAACTGCTTGTAGTTCCAGTTCATGATCAATTGACGTATAGAGCGACACCACGTCGACTGTTGCTAATAGATATGTGGGTTGTCATTCTGTTTCCATGAGGATTCGGAGAAAATCTCTAGTATCTTTTATGAAGGAGTTCAATGTTGGTACAATAGGTGCTAAAAAAAAGTCTACATACGAGGCTATGTTCTCGTATAGTGAACCGCAACTCGAAATTATCGGACGTGCCGGAGGTTTGTTCAAGGTTTTATGCACTTTCGGCAGAAAGTAAATCGTTGGAGTAATAGGGTTTTGAACCGTCAGAAAGTTTTTTCTTCCTGATTAACAAACTTTTTTCTTGCCATTGTGTTATTTGTTGATGTATTTGTATTGTCATCTCCAACATAGGATTGCCTTTCAATTTTGTATAATTGTTTGGATCGTTTAGTTGTCGGTTTGCTTCTTCTATATAGTCTTGTTTATTAAGGATCACAATGTTTCCACCCTTATCGGCTGACTTAATTTCAATTAGAAGGTTTTCTTTTAAAGATTTGAGTGCTTGGCGTTCCATCCAAGACAGATTTTCCTTTTTGTTGTTGTAGTTGTTTTTCATATTATCAAGGTCTGCATTTATCAAATCTTGAAATGCATCAATTAGATTGCCTGGATGTAATACTGGACAGAATTTTGATTGGTTTTTGAAGCTTGTTTTGGGGTGTATATTGTGTGGGACTTCCATGTCCCTAAGTAGTTGTGTTTCTGTTATTTCTAGTTCATCCTCATCATGTGCTAGTTCATAGGCTGTTTTTAAGCTCGTTATTTCCGAAATGGTATATCCTTTTTGTGAGATAATATCACTTCTTGCTGGTTCTTCAGCAGTTTGTATTGGTGCTTTTGCAAAGAATTTTTTTAACTTTAGTTTTCGTATACTTGTATATGTAAATTTTGGTTTCCACTCCATCATGATGTTTTTCAGGACTAAAGGTGAGACCTTTGTTCAACAATCTTTGTTCTGTTTCTGATAACGTGTAGTTGGATAGATTGATTATCAGATTCGGGACTGGGTCATTTTGTTTTTCAATGATCATTTTCTTGTTAGAGTGCGATTGCACAGTGGATATCTTGGAGTGTTTTGCTCTTCTGGTTTTGCGCTTGGGTTTGAGTTTGTATATTGACCTTGGCCCCGACCTCCCGGTCTTTCTCTGCCCGACCCCTGCCTCTGGGTTTTGGATTCTGTTGATCCAGATATAGCAGTTCCATTTCCTCTAAAAAAGAAAACCTTTTTGATACAATTATTTTTTCCGCTCGTGTTCTCTGTTCTCCTTCGCTGGCATCTGATTCTGTTTCGCTGGCTCCTGGTAGTGTTCCTTTTGATTTTAGTTGTTTAGCAGTGCCTTGTTGTTTCAAGGCGTCGAATCTTTTTGCAAATGTGAATATAGCACCATTAGCATAATCGTACTCGTCCCTTCTGAATTTCCGTTGTTTTCTCTCCTCTATTTCGTTTTCATGTTTGTCCAAGTTATTTTCCATTATTGCTCTTAGTTTTTTTGCTTCCTCATCTCCCTCTTGTGAGGCTTTAATTTGTTGTTCCATTTCCTCTATCTTTATGTGCAATTCCTCTACACTTTTCTTCGCATATTTTACTATGATTAATATCATTGTCCATGAACAGTCCATATTATTCCGCCCCATTCTTCCAGCATTTCCGCGCTGGTATCAGGGTGATTTGGCAAAGTGAAAATGCGAAGTCCTCTCGGTACTAATCCTAATTGAAGGTACTTTTCGAGAGCGATTATCTCCCATGCTCGTGAGATCTCTTTACGCAATAATTTTTCTAGCTGTTGAAATAATTGTTTCAAGGTGCTCTGTGTGTTTGTCGAGGTTGTTGCTTTAGGGTCTGTTGTTACTGAAGCTGTCTGAGAATTGGAGAACAGGCTTTCTACTTTTTTAATGCGCTTTGCGGCTCTCCTTTCCATTTTCCGTCTTTATTAGTTGAGTGAGAAGAAACACTGATTTTCGTGTTATATATATATATATATATATATATATATATATCACTCCCAACACGCCTTCACTCCCAATTTCTCACGGACAGAAGAGCGTGGACCCGATTTTTAAGAATATTTTTTGTTCAGCCAGTGCCGCCATAACGTTATATATATATATAAATTACCTACTGGAGGTTGCCAGTAGGTAGTTTTAGTTAGAGCCTCATTTCTATTCAATATATATATTTTATAAACTCATGACCCCGCTGAAATCCCAGTCTACCCTTTTAGTACAATAAAATTTGACCCACTTCATGAATGTTTGACCTCTTCACTAATGTTTTTAGGGAGGGACGTTAGTGTGACTCCAACCCTGAGCCCGTGAGGGCCCGGGGACCTCACCTCTTGTTGCCAAGTGCTAATTTAAGGGGGTAGGCATGCAGCTCCCTCCCAAGCCCCAAATGAGCCCAGTTATCCCATCCCTTCGTGCCAAAATAAGACAAAGGTGTAGGGGGGCATTCAGCCCACTTCCCAAGCCAAGGATGTGATCTAGAGGTCCATACCCTTGGGAAAAAACAACATGAAGGGGAGAAGGGCCACTCGCCCCCCTCCTCATGCTGGCATTCGACCCGGATCCCGTCTGCTAGGGCACGGTACTGCTATTGTCCAGGGAAGCCGGTCCCTATGACAGTGTGGTTCCCTGTCCAGGAGAGTGAGGGCATACCCTGCACGTACTCCCCTGGGCAGGGATCTCCAATTTGCTCTTGCCCAGTGGGAGCAGTAGAAAAATGCTGCTGCCGCTCAGGTGGGAGCAAAGGAAAGGTGCCAGCTTCCCCCAGCAACCAGTATCATGCTGGTTGGGGATCCATCACGGACCAAGGGTCCCCACAAGGGTCCCCACACAACCCTCAATGTAGCAGTTTGTGGGTGATACTGGGGCACCTACTAGAGGCCTCTCAGGATGGGGTCCCTGGGGCCGTAAAGGATCTGGATGGGAGCTGTATACCCCCTTCCCTTATTTTAAAGATAGGTCATAAGTGCTAGGGCCCCATGGGCCGCAGCGGCTTGCGGAGGGGGGGCCGCTTGCCTCCTCCCTTTATAAAAAGAAAATTGCCCCAAGAGATGGATTCCCAAGGCTCTGGAAAGGTTTTTGGAAGGGGAGCATATACCCCTCTCCCATTACAAAAATAGTATATGGGTGTCTCTGGTGGGCACTGGGACACCCACAGTAAAAACTTTAATTTAAAACTGAATAATAAATGAGCGGCAGGATGCACTTATTTGTTATTCACTGCTCCTTTGAAGAACGGCCTAATAATGCCCTGAAAGGGCTTTATTTTTTATAATGTATGTTTAGCTTAGTTGTACCCCTAGAATACGGAGGGACACCACTAAGCCTTTTTAGTTTTGGTTGACTGGTTAGAGAGCTGAAATGAATGTGTTGGGAAGTGCACAACTTATAATATTTTTCAGGTGGTGGATTACTTGTACTTGAAAGTTATAACTATAAATAGTGCTTAATTGGCAAAACAATAAGTGGCAGGGCTGTTGTCAGGAGGCCTCTGCAGCTTGCACCACTCATTGCCCCGGCCAGCACTGCCGGTGACAGTACAAACACAGCTAAGAACCTCACACTCCAGACTATTCCAGGCCCCCAAAGCTATAAGAATGGCTTGGGTGGCCAGTATTAGTCATTTAAATGTATGTTAAATGTATATTTAATTAATAAATAATTGTTAAATTAATAAATAACTGTGCCAATCGCTAAAAAAAAAAAACAGAAACCTTGCCACCATGTGGCAGACTGTCACAAGACCCAGTGTTGGCAACTAAGTGCCACTGACGAGCACTGGAAACCATTGTCTCAAATTAAGCACTGACTATAAATTTATAATTTAAAATATTTGTGTATTTTAAGTTTGTTTTTCATAGGAAAAAATAAAAATTTGCCTAACTAAGCTTTAACCTTCGGTTTTGTCTTTAAATTCCATGTTATTTAAAATGTTTTAATAACAATGTGTTTCAAATCAAAATGTCCAATGTGTGCAAGAGGAGTGTTGTTATGTGGGGGTTCATATAGAAGAGTAGAGGTCAGTGTCATGTAGTACAGTGCAATAGAGTGAAGAATTGCAGAGTGGAATACAAGGGAGTACAGTGGAATGGGGTAGTGTACAGTGAAGTAAAATGCGATGGAGTGGAGTGGCATCTTGTACAGTAGAGTGGCATAGAATGTAGAACAGTTTGGTAGTGTAGCGTGCAGTTGAGTAAAGTTTGATCAATTGGAGTGGTGTGTCATACAGTACAAAGGAATGGGGTGTTGTAAAGTATTGGAAAGTCACATAGAGTGGAGTAGTGTTGTACACGGGAGTGTTGCAGGATTGGGTTCAGTATAGTTTTGAAAAGAAGAGTGTACACTGATAAGGTGGAGTACAGTCTCTTAAATGTGGCATAGAGTATAGTAGAGTTTGGTAGATTAGGGTTGAAAAGAGAGGAGGATAGTGTAGCGGAGTTAAGCAGTGTAGAGAGAAGCGTTGAACAGTGGCAAGGAGTCTTGAAAAGTATTGTACAGTGGTGTATAGTGTAGTTGATTGGAGTCACGTAGGATAGACTGGATTAAAGTGTTATTGAGTGTAGTGTTATTTTGTACAGTAAAGTGGCATGGAGAGGAGTAGCATGGACAATCCTAGCAGAGAGTGTTGTAAAGTGCCATAGGGTGGCTTAGAGTAGAGTGTTCGGCTGTTTGATATACAGTTGAATGGTGTTGTACAGTGGAGTAGAGTGCAGTGACATAGAGTGTATTAGAGTGTTGTAGAGAGCAGTGGAGTGGAGTTGAGTAACGTGTAGTACAGTAGAGGGTAGTGGTATTGGGTGTCATAGAGTTGATTATCATAGACTTCGGAAGAGTGATGTGGCATAGAGTGGAGTAGTGGAGCACAGTAGAGTAGAGCCAAGTAGTATGTGATAGAGTTGAGTGGAGTACAGTAGGGTGGAGTGGAATTGAGGGAGTTGTGTAGAGTGTTGTCCAGTAAAGTAAACTACAGTGCTATACACTTGCATAGAGTGAAATAAAGTGTTGTACAGTGGAGTGCTATGGAGTAGAGCATTTTGTGGTACAGTGGAGGGGCATAGATTGTCGTTGAGTGGAGTAGAGTGTCATGGAGCAGAGTAGAATTGAGTAGTATGTAGTGGAGTTGGGTAGAGTAGAGTGGCATAGACTGAAATAGCATACAATGATCAATCAATCAATCAATCAATCAAGAGAATTTGAAAGCGCAACTACTCACCCATATGGGTCTCAAGGCGCTGGGGTGGCGTACAGAGAAATAGCGTTGAATTCTGGTTTTTTTGGTCAGAGTGGTGTGCAGTGGAGTGCCATACACTGCAGGGGTGTACAGTAGAGTGGGGTAGATTGAAATAGCATACAGTGGAGTGCAATAGAGTGGAGGCACCAATGAAGTAGTGAGAATGGAGTGCCATAGAGTGGAGTGGTGTATACTAGAGTGGCGTAGAGTGGAGGAGAGTACAGTGGAGTAGCTCACAATGGAATAGCATACAATAGAGTGTGGTAGAGTTTAGTCATGTACAATTGAATAGTGTTTGATGTAGTGGTGTAGAATGGACCAGCGTAGAGTGGAATACTGGATAGTAGAGTAGCATACAGAGGATTGGCTGAGTGGAATACAGCGGAGTGGCGTAGAGTATTATAGTTTATAGTGCAGTACCGTATAGTGAATTACTTTTATTGGCGAACAGTGGAGTGTGGTAAATTGGAAAAGCATACAGTATAGTGGTTTAAAGTGGAGTGGCGTGCAATGAAATGGAGTGTCATAGAGTGCAGTGGCATATAAAAGAATAGCATTTAGTGATGTGGGGTGCAGTGAAGTGGCGTAAAGGGAAATAGCATGTAGGAAAGCAGCATACAGTGGAGTGGTGTATTGTGGAGTGGCGTAGACTGGAGTGGTGTACAGTGGACTGGAAGTTGAATACTGTACAGTTGAGTTGTGTAGAGTGGAGTTACATACACTGTAGTAGTATAGAGTGAATTGGAGTGGAGTAAAGTAGAATAGCACAGAGTGGAGTATAGTGGAATGTTGTGGAGTGGAAGAGCGTAGAGTCGAGTAGCATACAGGGAAGTGACGTAGATTAATGTGGTGTACAATGGATTTGAATAAATTGTAATCCCACACAGTATAGTGGTGTAGAGTTAAGTGGCGTACAGTGGAATAGCGTATAGCGGAGTAGCATACAATGGATTGGTGTTCAGTGGAGTGACATAGACTTGGGTGGCATACAGTGAAGTGGAATGGAATACCATACAGCGGAGTAGCGTTAAGTGGAGTTGTGCATAATATAGAGTGGAGGAGCATACAGTGCAGTGGCATACAGTGCAATATTGTACTGTGAAGTGGCATACAGTGGAGTTGCGTGGACTGCACTTGCGTATAGTGGAGTGAGGTAAAGTACAAAACCATACAGTACAGTGACTTACAGTGGAGTTGCATACAGTGTAATAGGATAGAGTGAAGTGGCGTAGAAAGGAGAGACATACAATTAGGTACTGTAGAGAGAGTGGTGTAGTGAGGAATAGCATATAGTGGAGTGGGTTGGTGTACACTAGTTTGGTGCACATTAGAATTCCGTATAGTGGAGTAGTGTACAGTGGAGTTGCGAAGATTGGTGTAGAGCGAAGTGCATAACTATGTAGGTGAAATTCATCAAGAATTTGGATTATGGTGTTATGAATAATTCAAAAGAGAGAATTACATGGTGTGATCCGTCAAGCGGGAACCAAGAAAAAGACAGGGTCAAAAAAAGTGTGTTTCTCATATTAATTCCCATACGGATTTCGAACAAGACTACAGTCCGAACAGCTATACGAAATTACACCAACTTTGGCATAAAGCTAGATCTTGGTCCAGAAAGAGTGCATTTTTGTTATCTGGTGTAAATCTATTCAGTAGGTTTAAAAATATTACAGAAAATTCAAGTTTGTACATTTAGGGACATGGACGATCCACAAATTCTCTCAATCTCGAGCAGAGATCTAATTGCCTGCCAACAATAAATAAATACATATATATACATCATGTGATCAAGCCTCTGGCTAGAGGCGAAACGCGTCATGCAGGACTGCTTGGGTGTTATTTAATGGAATAAAAAACACTTATCTTTGCACAAGATTCTGGGTCTGGCTTGTTCGTTTTTCCAGTTGGAGCAGTGGAACTGGGATGCTGGCAGCATCGAGCGATACAGGACTACATATATATACACGCATAACGCGTTTCAACTGCCAAGCGGTCTTTGTCAAACCATATATATATATCTATATCTATCTATATATATCTATATATATATATATATATATCTATATATATATATAGATATATATATATATATATATATTTTTTTTTATGTATGTATGGCTGACACTGAGGAAGCCAAATTGGTGAAACGCGTATGCCAAGGGGGCAGGGGGGTCTGCCAATAAACCACTTTGGTTGAACACCGACTTGGAGTGCCGTCCTTCTTTGACCTCTGGGGGAATCACGGAGGTGTGTGGAAACATTGTTACGCGTCTCACCAACGCGGGATAGAGCACCCGGGAAATGGGGAGGAGCGACGGCGGTGAAGGGAGCTGTTCGAGAAATTAATTTGGCCGTCGACCCGAGACACGAGGATTATCCGAGGCAGGACGGAGGGTGTTCTGCCGTTCCAACAAGTAACGAGGGGAGTCTGCACACGCCGAGCCGACATCGAGACTGACGCGGTAGCCGCTTGGAATACGAGCGGCGGCTGGGAAGTTCCGGCGGAGGGTAAGCGGTGCACCAGTACCCAAGTTCTTTATTCATTCCTGAAAATCATTGATAAATACGTGTCTCTGACCCGCAAACAGCAAGTCATCTGTGGCGGCCCCCCCGCTAACTGTCGTACTGCCCCCATAGACTGTGCACATTAAACGCGGGAAGAACGCGGGAAAAACAGTGCTTTAAATTACCAGAACGCTGCATAAACATGTCATCTACAGCGGAGAGAGAACGGGAGGCAGAAAGCATATTTAAAAGTGCAAACGCCATCACTATGACTGCTGAGGGTGCCTCGAACTCCACAACATCTGTAACAAACTTACAGACTTTGTTTCAACAGCTGGAGAGAATGACTGAAAGGGAAGTCCGAAAATGGTGGGAGGCAACTTCACTCCAGAGCTATGTAGACTGTAATCGAGTCCCAAGAGGATTGAGAATTTTCACCATCCCCTCTTACGAGAATCCGGACCCACAGTTACTGAGAGATTGGGCATTGTATACTGCTGAAAGCAGCAAGGGAATGCTACTAATGTTAATAAAATATGCCTGGAGTGATAGGGAAAAAGCCCTTGCTGAAATCCAAAAACTGGAGGATCTAATCAGCAAGGACAAAGACACCAAGTCAGCTGAGGATTTGCGGAACGCTATGCAAAAAAGATTGAAAGACTACGAAAATGGCATCAAAAAGAGGAAACAAACTAAATTTCTGAGAGACGAGCAGGACTACCTGACTGGCAGAATTTTAACCTTCGCCAAAAAATTTGATGCCACAAGGAAAAGACTTGCCCAAGGAGGACCAACACGCTCAGGGGCAGTGACATCAGAATCTGAGGCATCCCAATCGGAGGATGAGTCCGCCAAGAGTAACAAACAGAAGAAGAAGGCAAATGTAAATGAGGATAGTCCCTGCCCCTTTTTTAGACGAATACCAGGTGATGCAGGAGACAAGGTATCGAGCGCCATCACAGGCATCACAAAAAGCACCACCCAAAAAAGGAAGAGGAAAACAAGGCGCGGCAGGAGAGGACGCACAGGCAGCACCACCAATGGTGACTCGCAGCAGAGGAAGGAGAGGGAGATGGTAGTAGAAGAAGAACATACTATTGTCAACCTCTCAGAGAGGACACTTACAATACATGAGGAAAGTGTCCTCAAAAAAGGACTTACATTCTGTTCCACTGCTAAGTTTGATCCAGTTCAAACCAGAATTGACATTTTCAAGTTCGTCTGCAAGCTAAAATTACAGAAAATCTTTGCCACTAAAAATCTCTCAGAGAAATCAGAGACCACGGAGGAAATAACAGCATCCAGAGGATGTCTCGGAGCCAATGATCTCCCAGATCTTATAGTGGCACATGAACTCGCGGACTCAGAAGACATACCAGGTTCTGCGGAGGTTCTAAGAAGGGAGGAAATTACACAAACCAGAGACCCAAGCAATTGCAAACGCAAATCCAGATTTTTACCTCATGTAACACATGATGCCATAGATGTCTTTAATGACGCTATCCTCCAGGACATGGAAAAGATGACAATCAAGAACTCGGAATTAACCAATAAAACTTCCAATATTTCAAGATCGGAATGGGAAGCAATAAAGTCTCTCAAGGAGGACAACACCATCGAAATAAAGTCCTCCGACAAAGGGGGAAATATTGTCATCTTCAGCAAGGAACATTACAAACAAGAGGCGTTGAGGCAACTGAATGACACTGATTGCTACAAAATCATGGACAGAAGGGATTTCGTGAATTGTGTCACTGAATATCACACACTACTTTTGGGTTGGAAAGAGGAGGGGATGCTCAATAAACACGAATATGACTATTTGCTTTGTGAACACCCTATCATTCCAACATTCTACCACCTTCCTAAGGTGCACAAGGATATCAGAAATCCCCCAGGCAGGCCAATTGTCTCTTCCATAGGGAGTTTACTCGAGAACACATCGAGGTTCATAGATGGATATTTGTCCCCATTTGTGACAGATTTACCTTCCTATGTGAGAGACACCCAGGACTTTATAAGGCAGATTGAGGGCATCGGGTGGGAGGATGACATGCTTCTCATCACCCTTGATGCCATAAGTCTATACACCTGTATTGAACACCACAATGGTATCTCTGCCGTTAAATGGTTTCTGGGCAAAAAAAGTATGCAATACCATCAGCATAACAAAATGATAGTGAAAATTACTGAATTCTGCCTCCACAATAACATGTTTTTATTTGCAGGTAATATGTACCATCAATTAAGAGGGACTGCGATGGGCACGTGCTTCGCCCCCAGCTACGCGAACCTATTCGTGGGCTGGTGGGAGAAGCACGTGGCCTGGGGGGGCCCTAATGAAAAATGGCTTGATAACATCATGATTTGGTTGAGATATATCGACGACTTGTTTGTCGTCTGGCGTGGCGACGTCCCCTCGGCTGAGGAGTACGTGGCGGGGCTAAACGACAATGAGTTGAACCTCAGATGTACCAGCACAATGAGCAAAACATCTATACACTATCTCGACCTAGAGGTCTTTGTCAAGGAGAATTCCCTGCATACCAGGCTTTACCGCAAGCCTACGGCTGGCAACACCGTGTTACACGCGGCAAGCCACCACCCGAGAAGCATGGTTAAAAACATTCCCTTCGGAGAACTACTGCGCATTAAAAGGAATTGCTCAGATTCTAGCGATTTCATGCAGGCACAAGAAGGAGCGGTAACCAGGTTTAGAGAGAGAGGGTACTCCAGGTCACTACTTAGGGAAGCAACTAGGCGAGTAGACCTTATTGACAGGAAAGACCTCATACAAACTGTCACGAAAAACAGAACAGATGACTGTACAACTAGGATGATCACCAGTTACAACATGAGATCCAACGAACTGGTGCAGATATTTAACAAGAACTGGCACATCCTAGGTACAGACCCGGTGTTGAAAAGAGTGATACCAGAAAGGCCGTCTATTACCTATAGACGTTGCCAATCCCTTAGTGACCATCTTGTAAAAAGCCACTATGTAGACCCCCCCAAAAGTGTAAGAAATAAACCCATCAATGGTTTCTTCCCATGCATGCAATGCAAGGCATGCAAATACAGTTAAAAAGGAACCAAGTATGAAGGGAGGACCAACGACCCACGGCCAATGAGAGAAATAAAGAAATTTCTGAACTGCAATTCAGATTTTGTAGTTTATTGCCTGGTATGCCCATGTGCCAAAAGGTACATTGGAAGCACCATCAACCAAGCCAAGAAACGCATCCTGGAACACATGCGTGCCATCGCAAATAAGGATCAGAACTACCCGGTGGCACGTCATTTCGAGACCCACCATGGAAGCAATAGGGATCTATTGTCCTTCTACCTAATAGATCAGCTAGAGAGAAGGGAGCGAGGTGGGGACAGGATAAGGCTACTGAGAGTGATGGAGTCCAGGTACATCATTGACCTCCAGAGTATGCAGCCAAAAGGGCTCAACAACGATGAAGAACTCTGGGTACATTTAGAATAGTTAGTACTCACTCCCAAGCTGGTTCAGGAAGAAACACCTACACTGCAAAAAGAACAAGTAAACACTGCAAACTGAGATGGGTAACTTTCCAGTTGGCAGCAAAGAAACTGGTAATAAAAAATAAGAATAATATGGACCTTTGCCCATACAGGGCTCCATAACGTGTGTTGGTTAGCAGGGCAAACATATCAATTGTCCACCGAGCCCATTTAGGGCACAATCATGTGTATATATATGAATTATTTGTAAACAACCTCAATTCTCACTCGTGGAAATTGTTAAAATGAAAATGCATTATACAAGGTGCATGCAAAATATGTTCATGTACAATAGACATTATTTGACAATATGCCCTGTTACTCAACCCTTGTTTTTAATATTTTCATGTCTAATGAATTTTTGCACTAGCACTTTCTCTAAATGCCATTTATCCCCCTGTGAAATCTGCAAACAATGTTACAAACGATATGTGAATTTGCACGTTTGAACATGGCCGCCGCAAAACATCTAGGCGAGCACTAGTCCACTTTCTATGTTTGGGGAAGTGGTAGGGGATTTAATGGCGGTATGCACATTGTATGGCTGACACTGAGGAAGCCAAATTGGTGAAACGCGTATGTCAAGGGGGCAGGGGGGTCTGCCAATAAACCACTTTGGTTGAACACCGACTTGGAGTGCCGTCCTTCTTTGACCTCTGGGGGAATCACGGAGGTGTGTGGAAACATATATATATATATATATATGTATATATACATATATATATCCAAAGTCAGGTAGCACCAGTATGAGAGAGGCCACAGGAAGCAAAATTGAGTTTGTTTTTCTTTTCTTTATTTATCAACAGCTTGCAAGCAGTACCCCACCAGGATAGGCATCAAACATCATAGCCAGACGCGTTTCAGGATTTATTTCCTTTCTTCAGTGGCTCAGCAGCAGAAGTGAAGCGTCACGCTGCTCGCGCACATTTGCATATTTAAACACCTGCCCCGATGGGCGCGGCTGTCAGCACAGCCTCCTGGTGTTTGTAGTTCCATTTAGTAGTACCCCAGTGGGTCCGCTTTACACTTCCCAAAATTATGCAAAAATTTAAAACCCCATGTGGGTAGATGCACACTTCATGGCGTTGTGTCTGCCCCGCTTTCCAGCTGTTGGTCGAACTATGCAAGTTGCAGCCCTGAACTGTAGCTCGCATACCTTCCTCCCGGTTAGTCCAGCTCCCGTTTGAGGCCAGACCGGACCCGCCTTCCAGCAGTGAGCCCCACTCGACGGCCGTGCCAGACCGTAAATAAATCCAAAGTCAGGTAGCACCAGTATGAGAGAGGCCACAGGAAGCAAAATTGAGTTCGTTTTTCTTTTCTTTATTTATCAACAGCTTGCAAGCAGTACCCCACCAGGATAGGCATCAAACATCATAGCCAGACGCGTTTCAGGATTTATTTCCTTTCTTCAGTGGCCCAGCAGCAGAAGTGAAGCGTCACGCTGCTCGCGCACATTTGCATATTTAAACACCTGCCCCGATGGGCGCGGCTGTCAGCACAGCCTCCTGGTGTTTGCAGTTCTGCTTGCAAGCTGTTGATAAATAAAGAAAAGAAAAACGAACTCAATTTTGCTTCCTGTGGCCTCTCTCATACTGGTGCTACCTGACTTTGGATTTATTTACGGTCTGGCACGGCCGTCGAGTGGGGCTCACTGCTGGAAGGCGGGTCCGGTCTGGCCTCAAACGGGAGCTGGACTAACCGGGAGGAAGGTATGCGAGCTACAGTTCAGGGCTGCAACTTGCATAGTTCGATAAAACAGCTGGAAAGCGGGGCAGACACAACGCCATGAAGTGTGCATCTACCCACATGGGGTTTTAAATTTTTGCATAATTTTGGGAAGTGTAAAGCGGACCCACTGGGGTACTACTAAATGGAACTACAAACACCAGGAGGCTGTGCTGACAGCCGCGCCCATCGGGGCAGGTGTTTAAATATGCAAATGTGCGCGAGCAGCGTGACGCTTCACTTCTGCTGCTGAGCCACTGAAGAAAGGAAATAAATCCTGAAACGCGTCTGGCTATGATGTTTGATGCCTATCCTGGTGGGGTACTGCTTGCAAGCTGTTGATAAATAAAGAAAAGAAAAACGAACTCAATTTTGCTTCCTGTGGCCTCTCTCATACTGGTGCTACCTGACTTTGGATATATATATATATATATATATATATATATATATATATATATATATATATATATATATATATATATATATATATATATATTTTACCTACTGGCGGTCGCCAGTGGGTAGTTATAGTTAGGACCTAGTTTCCATAGGAAATCCACAACATTCTATTTGGAATAACTTTGGCACCGGTGGACGAATCTTCGCGAATTTTTCCAAGAACATGGCCTGCTCGGTTCTGCTCCTTCCCTAAAAGTTTAGGGGTGATTCTTCAAGCTGGGGCCGAGAAAAAAGGGGGGTCCCAAAACGTGTTTTTCCCATGCAATTTTCCGTAGGGACCTTTAGCCAGGGCTACAGCCCGAACGGCTGAACGGAATTACACAAAATTTGTCAGAGAGGTAGAATTCTGTTCACAGATTGTGCTTTTAGTTAAATGATGTAAATCCGTTTTGTAGTTTCTGAGAAAATTGCAAGTAAAATCATAGCGATATCTAGAGACGGAGTTCAGCACGCATACTCAAATCTGTTCAATTACGAGCGCGAGCTGCATGCTGTGAACTGTCTGTCAACACTCAAAACCAGGAAATGTTGGCGGCCATCTTGTGCCTTGCTAGAACCGAGTCACAAGAAAACAGTAAAACAAAGTTGAGAAATAAGGGAAGGAGGTAGGCTAGAGACATTCTGACCCTCTAGGCTTGCTCAGGGGGTCGTACATTGATGTTTAGGCTCTATTAATTTTATTTTTTAAAGAAAAATCGTGGCGTACGTGTATGGAAATATGTACAATTACGAGCAGGAGCTGCATGCTGATTGGCTGTCAATACTCCAAACCAGGAAGTGTTGGCCGTCATGTTGTTTGGCGGGAGAGGAGAGTCACAAGAAAACAGTAAAGCAAAGTTGAGAAATAAGAAAACAGGGCAGGGTGGAAACATTCTGAGGCTATAGTCTTGGTCAGGGGGTGGTACATGGATCTTTAGGCTCAATTTTAATTTTCTTTAAAATAAAAAATGGCGGGATACTCATGCAGTACTTGTACGTGGCGGAAAAGGTGAAAAAAAAGTAGAAGTCCGTTTTATTCATTAGGTCCCGGGGAAGCAAATTATGGGGGCAATTTTTCTGCATAATGGGGGTATGTAAGGTGCCCCGAGCACTGGGGAACGGCACTCCTCTGATTTTAGTTTGAAGTATGCGGGGGGGGGGGGTTACGGTCCTATTCCCCGCAATCTCCATGAGCGGCACCCCTCAGGTCTTTTTTAAAAAAAATATGTTTTGAGCTCTCTCTCTCTCTCTCTCTCCCCGTACACGTCGCGGGGAACGCCACATTTCTGGAGCAGTGATAGGTAAAATGACCTTCCAGCTCCGGGTACCTGCATTGTCTGGAGTTTTTTATTAATGTTGGGAGGGTGGGCTTGATAATACATCCTTGTAAATTCCCATAGAAGCCTAACATGGGCTTCTATGGGAAATAACAAGGCCGTATTATGAAGCTCACTATCGCCGTTTTATCAGCAGTTTCCTGCCAATAAAACGGTTACAAAGAAATTAACTTCAACTTGGGCACCAGCTGTAACCCTGTAAGTGCTTCCGGCGCCTTGTTGCCTACTTGAAACTATTCTCTGACCCTGCTCTGACCCTCGAAGCACGGTCAGAGAATAGTTACAATTATGCAACGAGGCTCCTGTCACAAAAATTAAACCTCAGCAGGAAGCACTTACAGATATCAATCAGGTGCCCGAGTTCAAGCTCAAACTCAGTAACGCATTATAATCAGCCCAAGAATCTAGGGGCATATTATCAAGGGGGTTTATCTCCGCTTTTTTGGCTTTAAAAGCCAAGAAAGCGGAGATAAAATGATCTCCCTATTACCAAGCTGTCGCTAACACCAGTTAGTGACAGCTAATAGGAGATAGCGACCAACTTGGGCCCCGCTTTGCATGTCAGTGATATTTATCACTAATGACATGCAAAATGGGCGTGCCAAGATGTTAGCGACTGGAAACAGTCCCTAACATCGCTATCTCCTATTACCAACTTTTGGAGATATTCGCGCTAAGCGCGAATATCTCCAAAAGCTAACACCTGCCCTGAGCAGTTCTTAGCCATGTTATCCAATGGGAGGTGGATAACATGGCTAAGAGCATTTGCTCGATAATGCATGAATATCGCTGACTTTTCAGCGATATTCATGCATTGCGGCCGTTTTTTATCACATTTGCGATAAACCTTGCTAATAGCAAGGTTTATCTGCGATAAAAATCGCCGATGTGCGGCGATAATTTTTGTCTCTAAACAAGTTAGAGACAAAAATTATCGCTAGTTGTTGGTAATATGCCCCTTAGTGAGCACGGTTGATGCTAGGCAGGTGTGCTTTCTCCCCAAATAGCTGTAATCCGTGATGAAGGTCTAGGCATCCACGAGTTTCTCGAGCGCAATCCCCCTGTACTTCCAGTGACCAGGAGGCTGCTTTCTCCTCACCTGCTGCGCTGATCGGCCTCTGACCTTTATAAGCAAGAGGCATGTGAACTCACACAGAAGCCCGGCCCCACACACACTAGGCTATGCAATCTCTTCCCGCCCTTTCCCCCACTGTGATGGACAGCTCACTCAAGGGACCTCGGCACCTATGGGTGAGGTGGCAAAGTTACAGACACACGGGGTCACTGGAGACAACTCTTCTGGGCCTTTACACAGCTGTAGTGCAGGAAAAGCACGATACATTTATCCAATGAGGTAGCACTTACTGCTTTCTCCTCATCTGCTGCGCTGATCGGCCTCTGACCTTTATAAACAAGAGGCATGTGAACTCGCACAGAAGCCCGGCCCCACACACACTAGGCTATGCAACCTCTTCCCGCCTTTTCCCCCACTGTGATGGACAGCTCACTGGAGGGACCTCGGCGCCTATGGGTGCGGTGGCAAAGTTACAGACACACGGGGTCACTGGAGACAACTCTTCTGGGCCTTTACACAGCTGTAGTGCAGGAAAAGCACGATACATTTATCCAACGAGGTAGCACTTACTGCTTTCTCCTCATCTGCTGCGCTGATCGGCCTCTGACCTTTATAAACAAGAGGCATGTGAACTCGCACAGAAGCCTGGCCCCACACACACTACGGTATGCAACCTCTTCCCGCCCTTTCCCCCACTGTGATGGACAGCTCACTTGAGGGACCTCGGCACCTATTGGCGCGATAGGCAAGGTTACAGACACACGGGGTCACTGGAGACAACTCTTCTCGGCTTTTACACAGCTGTAGTGCAGGAAAAGCACGATACATTTACCCAACGAGGTGGCACTTACTGATTAGCCAATAGAAAGTACTCCAGTTGAGTATAGTGTACAATTGCAACCAAATCTGTGATTTCACGGGGAAATCCGCAGATTTTTTTTACGAATTCGCGCGAATTTGCGAACCACGAATTCGCAAAATTCGCCCATACTTAGTTGTTTTTATCGGCAGGAGACTGCAGATAAAGCGGCGATAATGGGCTTGATAATATGCCCTTGTGAATAACCATAGGAGCCCAGGTTAATACCAGAACCTGGGCTGCTATGGGAAGTTACAAGGGCCTATTATCAAGCCTATTATCGCCGCCTTATCAGCAGTTTCCTGTCGATAAAAGCGGAGATAATGTATTGCCTTTTGTTGATAAAATGCTCTTTCATTTCTATGATAGTATGTAAAGCTTTCCTTTTTTTTTTGGTGTAGCAGTTGTACTCTCTTTGCATGCTCAGCGTCGTTTCGAAGCCCACGTTTTCTTTTTCTTCAAGTTCAACAAGCAAACCTTTCTTTAAATCAGTTAGTAAATCTGTCGCTTTCTTTTCCCGGTTCGTGTGTGTCATCCGCTGCTGTACTTTTGTACAGTATTAATAGTCATATTTTTTATATATTTATTTGAAAGGTATTGCCGAGGCGCCAAACGTTGATTACGTACTCCGTCCATCGCCATTTTCGTAGTTCCTCACCATTGTTTTTATTATATCTGTTAGTTAGAACTCAGTAGTTTTCAATCCTAGTCTTGAATATCGTACTATAGTATTTCAACATTATTTTTATTGTGGGCCGTCATACCCCTCCCCCACAAAATAAAAGAAGTATGTCGTTTTTTTAATTAACTTTTATTAAACAATAAATATAAACAAAACTCAATTATAACTATATTAGAACGGGAAAAATAGCTTAAACAATGTTATAAACAAATTGTGAATTGGATTCCAAAAGGTGTCCGATAGATAATCTGCAAAAGAAAAAAGAAAATTAGAGTTTAGAATTATGTAGATGTGAGTAAATGAGCTGAAGCATTACGGGGCATATTATCAAGAACGGTGATAAAATTATCGCCGTTTCAGCGGCAGGACACTGCAACTAAAGCGGTGATAATGGGCTTGATAATAGCAGTGCAGGTTCTGGTGTTAACCTGGGCTACTATGGGAATTTACAAGGGCATATTATCAAGCCCATTATCGCCGCTTTAGCGGCAGTTTCTTGCCGCTGAAACGGCGATAATTTTATGGCCGTTCTTGATACTATGCCCCTACAAGTTTTGGTAACTCTACGGTTTTACGTGTGAAGTGTGACTCATACATTCCAGTTCTGCTATAGTGCTGCGTTCAAATAGTGTCTATATAGAAGTTACTGACACCCGTTATGGCGACTTATTTCTAATGCATTCCTGTGAAGGCTTTGTAGATCTAGGCCTCTGTGCTTACCGTTGTATAAACCTTGCGGGTAAACATTTCAGGCAGTTGGTGTCACAACTTATTCTGAACAATTCTTCTACACATCAAACACGTCGAAGACAGCAGTGTCTAAATTTAAGAGAGAAAGAGAAATGATGTCACAGAGAGTGAGAGAGAGAAAGAGAGAGAAAACAACATTAAAACTGTGTCTCAGAGTCTGGAGTTGAGATTTTTTCCTTGCGTCACTTTACTCATGTTAAAAGTTATTCAAAAGTGGCGTAATAAGGTTGTGGATCTGTTTGTCAGACTGTTGTAACCTATCTGTTGTCATTGCTTGGAGGTAATTATAGATCAAACCCATTATAGCCACTTTAGCTGCAGTTTGCTGCCGATAAAGTGGCGATAATTTTGTCGCCAAGGCTTGATAATATGTCCCTCTCTGGTTTCACAAATAAAGCTAACACTAAAGTTTTACGAGTGCAGTGTACCTGGTACATTTTACTTGTTATAGTGCCGCGTTCAAGTGGTGTCTATATGGAAGTGCCTACTGCATTACTAACGCCCGTTATGCTGAATTATTTCTAATGCATTCCTTTAAAGGATTTGTAGATCTAAGCCTCTGTGCTTACCGTTGTATAAACCTTGCAGCAAAACATATAAGGAAGTAGACTTCACAGCTTCACTTCAACAATTCTTCTACACGTCCAAGCAGACAGCAGTGTTTAAGAGAGAAAGAGAAATGATGTCACAGAGAGTGAGAGAGAGAGAAACATTAAAATTCTGGGCCATAATATCAAGCCTGGGCGACAAAATATTTGCCACTTTATTGGCAGCAAAGTGACGCTAAACTGGCGATAATGGGTTTGATAATATGCTCTATGGAATTCCAATCGAAGATCATATTAGATGTCCTTCACACCTAACATGAGCTTCGATTGGAAATCCATAGAGCATATTATCAAACCTACTATGACCACTTTAGCGGCAGTTTGCTGCCGATAAAGTGGCGATAATTTTGTTGCCAAGGTGTGATAATATGGCCCTCTCTCCTTTCATAAATAAAAGTTACACTACAGTTTTACGAGTGCAGTGTACCTGGTACATTTTACTTGCTATAGTGCCGCATTCAAGTGGTGTCTATAAGGAAGTGCCTACTGCGTTACTAACGCCCGTTATGCCAAATTATTTCTAATGTATTCCTATGAAGGATTTGTAGATCTAGGCCTCTGTGCTTACCGTTATATAAACCTTGCGGCCAAACACTTCAGGCAGTTGGATTGACAACTTGATTTTAACAATTCTTCTACATGCTTAAGCAGAGAGCAGTGTCTAAGTTTAAGAGAGAAAGAGAAATTATGTCACAGAGAGTGAGAGAGAGTGAAAGAGAGAGAAAACAACATTAAAACTGTGTCGCAGAGTCTGGAGTTGAGATTTTTTCCTTGCATCACTTTAACCATGTTAAAAGTGACTCAAAAGTGGTGTAATAAGGTTGTAGATCTGTTTGTCAGACTGTTGTAACCTATCTGTTGTCACTGCTCGGAGGTAATTATAGAATTTAAAAAGAAGCTGCTGTACCGTACGCACTCTGGGCCATAATATCAAGCCTGGGCGACAAAATTATCGCCACTTTATCGGCAGGAAAGTGTCGCTAAAGTGTCGATAATGGGTTTGATAATATGCTCTATGGAATTCCAAACAAAGCTCATGTCTGATGTCCTTCACATCTAACATGAGCTTCGATTGGAATTTCATAGAGCATATTATCAAACCCATTATCGCCACTTTCCTACCGATAAAGTGGCGATAATTTTGTCGCCCAGGCTTGATAATATGGCCCTCTCTCGTTTCACAAATAAAGCTAACACTACAGTTTTACGAGTGCAGTGTACCTGGTATATTTCAGTTGTTATAGTGCCGCGTTCAAGTGGTGTCTATATGGAAGTACCTACTGCGTTACTGACGCCTGTTATGCCGACTTATTTCTAATGCATTCCTATGAAGGCTTTGGAGATCTAGGCTGCTGTGCTTACCTTGTATAAAGAGTGCGGCCTCCAGAGTTCACCACTCCACTTGAACTCTGCTTCTATCTGTCAAAGTATATTCAATAAGTTGCAGAGAATTCCATTGCTGTTGCTCGATAGGCCGTGGTTGCTTCTTAACGATGTTTGCTGAAGGAAACAAAAGGACATTTTGATTAGTCATCATAAACTGAGTTGCGTAACTACCATCAAAAGTGAATTTTAATGTGGGTTACTAATATTCCGTAGTTAAGACTGTTGCAGCTCCAGCAAACAAAGGAAGATCAATAAGTTAATAGAGGCCTGGGACGGCCTTGTGACGCAGAAAAAAATATACTATCATGGACGCTCAATTAATAATAATATTAGAGGCCTAAGCACGTGGCGTAGTACAAAAATACGACACAGAAATGTATGCACGCACAATTTTTAGGATTAGAGGTGTATAGGACCTCGTGACTTATAAAGAAATATTTCAATTATGTAAGTACAATTTAAAACCATTGAGGGGTAGGAAAGACATATGAAGGATAAAAAAATAGTATTATGCATCTACAATTTACAGTGGAGGCTGATGTTGTGACGTCTTCTCTTACCTTTGTTTTTGTCGTCTTTGTCGTGTCTTGAAAGGCTGTGGTTTCGCTGAGTCTGAGGTGTTTTCGACAGTCTGTGTGTCATCGCAGCAGAGGCAGGCAAAAGAGAGCGTGCTCACGTTGGTGCCCTCATTATATGGGAACCGCGGGGGCTGACCAAACCAAGCCCTAGGCCGTTATTGGTAGCGTTTTCGCCGTCTGCAAGAATGATGGCCCTGGGGGACATCCCATTGGCTAATGTATTGGTGTCCAGGCTAAATGATAGCAAGCATGCTTGGTGGTGGCATGTGTGTAGTGTGGGCGGGCGTGCACCGCACATGTGCAAGTATGAGTGTGTGCACTGACAATTCACAACAGAGAGAGATGTGGGCGGTGGTATAATGTACGCAGAAGCAGGCCCAGTATCGGATCTGCAATGAGTCAGCACTTCTAATCATTCTTCTTAGCGCGCCCTGAGCTCTGATTTGTCACTAAAAGGTAATCGCACCATAGCTTGTACTGCTTATCATACTCAGCGTGTACCCGCGCATACAGTACGAATATGCTTCGCCGTTACGCGTCGCATTAAAGCTTCGGTGTGACGTCATGTACGGAGTTCTGTATGCAAAAGGGGGCAATGTTTCTACTTGATTTAAAACATGTATGCATTTACAAGATGGCTGCCAACACTTCCTGGTTTGGAGTGTTGACAGACAGTGGCAGATCAATCAGCATGCATTTCACAGGAAAGCAGCATGCTCATTGGCTGTCAACACTTCTAACCAGGAAGTGTTGGCATTCATCTTGTGCTAGGTAGACCGAGGCACAAAAGACGCAGGGCTCACAGCCCACACAGCTCTCACAGCCCACACAGCTCTCACAGCTCTCACATCTCAAACAGCCCTCACAGCCTACACAGCTCTCACAGCCAACACAGCTCTCACAGCCAACACAGCTCTCACAGCCCACACAGCCCACACAGCTCTCACAGCCCACACAGCTCTCACAGCCCACACAGCTCTCACAGCTCTCACAGCCCACACAGCTCTTACAGCCCACACAGCTCTCACAGCCCACACAGCTCTCACAGCTCTCACAGCCTACACAATTCTCACAGCCCACACAGCCCTCACAGCCCACACAGCCCTCATAGCCCACACAGCCCACACAGCCCTTACAGCCCACACAGCTATCACAGCCCACACAGCTCTCACAGCTCACACAGCCCACACAGCTCTCACAGCTCTCACAGCCCACACAGCCCACACTCTCACAGCCCAAACAGCTCTCACAGCCCACACAGCTCTCACAGCTCACACAGCTCTCACAGCCCACACAGCTCTGGCAAAGATAATACCAGCAGCGAACAAGCACTGGCAAAGACAATAACGGCAGCAAACAAACACTGACAAAGACAATAACGGCAGAAAAAAACACTGGCAAAGACAATAACGGCAGCAAAGAAACACAGGCAAAGGCAATACCTGCAGCAAACAAACACTGGCAAAGATAATACAATCAGGGGGGCAGGGGCACGAAAAACGGCACAATCAGGGGAAAGAAGGCCCGACAAACGACACAATCAGGGGGCAGAAGGCAAGAAAAAACTGCACAATTGGTGGGCAGAAGGCAACAAATACGGCACAATCAGGGAGCAGAAGGCAAAAAATACGGCACAATCAGTGTGCAGAAGGCAAGAAATATGGCACAATCAAGGTGCAGAAGGCAAGAAATACGGCACAATCAGGGGGGAAGAAGCCAAGAAATATGGCACAATCACGGGCGTAGAAGCAAGAAATACGGCACAATTAGGGGGGCAGAAGGCAAGAAATACGGCATAATCAGAGAGCATCTTGCTCCGGTCCAAAAATCGGATCTCTAGGGCTGCTCAGGTTGTCCCACAAGGATATTAACATATTTAAATGTTATCCGCTAATAGAATTAGCATTTAAAAAACCTTGCAAATTCACTGAAAAAAATATAGGTTTCAGGCCTTATTTAGTTAGTGTTGGACCCGTCCTCGTGGCGTGGTCCTCTCTGATCCCCGCAACCCCAGAACTACGGATGGAACTGATTCCCGTCCACCCAGAACTGTACATGACACCTCTACACCGGACCTGAGAAGATCTCCAGACGGCGTGCCTGCACCCGTGCACGTGATCATCAGACTCCATGTTTTGCCACCCCGGCCGGCCGGCCTCCTTCTTCCCTTTCGGCAGCCCCTGGCCGCTCCTGGCTGCAGCTAGGCGTGCGCGTCTGGTGCGCCCAGACCCGCCAGGGGGGTGAACGACTCACCAAGTACCCGAAACCAAGACTTCCATCACACCTCCGGCCCCCTTCCGAGGAACTGGTTTCCCTCACACCTCTGAACTATCCCTGGGGGCTGGTTTCGATCACACCTTTGACCTCCTAGCGAGCTGGCTCCAGACCTTGATGGGCGTCTGGGATCCCCTGGACGCATGGTCCAACGCATCAAAGAACCAGCCGCCCAGACAATCGGCCGCCTGGCCCTCGGACCACCGGCCTCCTGCCTCTGAGAGTCCGGACATCAAAGGGCTCCTGGACTATAAGACAGCCTGCCTCCCATCTAGCCGGCAGTTGTATCCTGGACAAGAAAGCCCTGCTGATCTGATCGCGGCTGACCTTGAGGAGAAGAGACTCTGACCCACCGAGCCCTGCTGACGTCGTCACTGCTCATCCTCGAAGCTACGGAACTGAACCACTGAGCCCTGCTGACGCTGTCGCGGCTCATCCTCGAAGCTACGGAACTAAACCACGAGCCCTGCTGACGCTGTCGCGGCTCACCCTCGAAGCTACGGAACTGAACCATCGGAGCCCTGCTGACCTCGTCGCGGCCCACTCTTGAGAACGAGAGAGTCTTGCTACCATCCTGAGCCCTGCGGACGCTGTCGCGGCTCCACCTGCCTACACACAACCACAACCACACACACAACCACAACCACACACACACAATCACACACACAGACATCCAAACACAACAACACACACAACCACACAACGACACACACAAGCGCACACACACACACAACCACACACTCACAACCACACACACAACCACAACCACACACACTACCACAACCATACCCAACCACACTACCACACCCACAACCACACCCACAACACCAACCACACCCACAACCACACACACCACACGACCACAATAAACAACCATACCCAACCACACACCCACAACCACACACACAACCAACCACACACACAACCATACACACAACCACAACCACACACACAACCGCACACACACAGTACCACACACACAACCACACACACACAACCACAACCACACACAAAACCACTCACACACCCACACACCCACCCACACACACCCAACCACAACACCACACACACACAACCACAACCACACACAACCACACACACATACACAACCACACACACAACCACAACCAAACACACCCACACACACAACCACACACATGCAGCCACATGCACACCACACACACACCACATACACACACAAACACACCCACACATAACCACAACCACACACCCAACCACACACACAACCACATACACCACACACACACCATACACACACACCAAACATACAACACCCACACCCACAACCACCCCGACAACCACAACCACACACACAACCACACACACACACACACACAACCACACACACAACCACACACCCAACCACACACATAACCACAACCACACACAACCACAACTACACACACACAACCATATACACCCCACACAACCACACACAACCACAACCACACACACAACCACACACACAACCACTCACACACACAACCACGCACACACACACAACCACACACAGCCACACAAACACACACACACAACCACACACACACAATGACAACCACGCACACACACACAACCACACACAGCCACACAAACACACACACACAACCACACACACACAATGACAACCACACATACACACAATCACACACAACCACCCACACACAACCACACACGCAATTTCAACCAGACACAACCACAACTATACACACAACCACACACACAACCAAACACAGCCACACACAACCACACACAACCACAACCACACGCACAACCACACACAACCACACACACAACCACACACACAACCACATACACACAGCCACACACACAGCCACACACACAACAACACACACACAGCCACACACACAACCTCAACCACACACACAGAACCACAACACCACACACATGCACAACAAGACACAACCACACACACAACCAAACACACACACCCAGACACACAACCACACACACAACCACACACAACCACATACACAACCACATACATAACCACATACACAACCACACACAAAACCACACACAACCACACACAACCACACACACAACCACACACAACCACAACCACACACACAACCACACACACAGCCATACCCACAACCACACCCACAACCATGCCCAACACCTCACACACACAACCACACACACAATCACTCACAACCACACACACAACCACACACACACAGCCACAAACACACAACCACAAACCCGCAACCACACACACGCACAACCACACACCCAAACACCCACACAACCCTACACACACACAACAACACACAAACGACAAACACACCACACACACACACACAACTACAACAAAAACAGAACCACGTACAAACCTACACAACCACTCACACAACCACAAACACAACCACACACACAACCACACACACAAACACACAACCACACCCACAACCACACCAATACACAACCACAAACACAACCATTCACACACACACAACCACACACACAACCAAACACACAGACAACTACACAAAACAACACACACACACACAACTACACACACAACCACATACTCACAACCACACACAACCACAACCACACATACAACCACAACCACACCCAACCACACTACCACACCCACAACCACACACACCACACACAACCAGAACCATACACAACCACACCCACAACAACCCCCACCACACACCCACAAGCAAACACACACACAACCACAACCGCACACACACAACTGCACACAACCACATACAAAACCACACACAAAAACATCACCACACAAACAGAACCACACAACCACACACACAACCACACACCCACACAACCATAACCACACACAACCACACATGCACAACCACACACATATGCACAACCACACACCCACACACAACCACACACAAACCACACACACAGAACCACAACACACACGATTACACACAAACACACACACACACAACCACACACAACCACACACACACAACCACACACAACTACACATCCAACCACACCCAACCATCCAACCACACCCACAACCACACACAACCACACACATACAACCACACAAACACAACCACACACACAACCACACACACACAACCACACACACAACCACACACACAACCACACCAACACACAACCACAAACACAACAATACACAAACACACAATCACTACACAACCACACACACACACAACCATACCCACACACAACAACACAACCACAACCACACAGAACCTCACATAACCACACACACAACCACACACACACAACCATACACACAACCACACACACAACCACACACACAACCACAACCATACCCAACCACACAACCACACCCACAACCACACCCACAACACCAACCACACCCACAACCACAACCACAAACACCACACATGACCACAACATTACACAACCACACCCAACCACACACCCACAACCACACACACAACCAACCACACACACAACCATACACACAACCGCAACCACACACACACAGTACCACACACACAACCACACACACACAACCACAACCACACACAAAACCACTCACACACCCAACCACACACACCCAACCACAACACCACACACACACAACCACACACACATACACAACCACACACACAACCACAACCAAACACACCCACACACACAACCACACACATGCAGCCACATGCACACCACACACACACCACATACACACACAACCACACCCACACATAACCACAACCACACACAACCACATACACCACACACACACCACACACACACACCACACATACCACACCCACAACCACCCCCACAACCACAACCACACACCCAACCACACACAAACACACACAACCAAACACACAGACAACCACACACCCAACCACACACACAACCACAACCACACACAACCACAGCTACACACACACAACCACATACACCTCACACAACCACACACAACCACAACCACACACACACTACCACACACACAACCACACACACACACAACCACACACACAACCACACACACACACAGCCACACAACCACACACAACCACACACACACAACCACCCACACACACAATGACAACCACACATACACACAATCACACACAACCACACACACACAACCACACACACAATCTCAACCAGACACAACCACAACTATACACACAACCACACACACAACCAAACACAGCCACACACAACCACACACAACCACAACCACACACACAACCACACACACAACCACACACACAACCACATACACAACCACATACACAACCACGCACACGCAGCCACACACACAACAACACACACAGCCACACACACAACCTCAACCACATACACAGAACCACAACACCACACACACGCACAACACACAACCACACACACAAGCAAACACACACCCAGACACACAACCACAACCACAACCACACACACAACCACAGACAACCACATACACAACAACATACATAACCACATACACAACCATACACACAACCACACACACAACCACACACACACAACCACACCCACAACCATGCCCACAACCATGCCCACAACCTCACATACACAACCACACACACAACCACACACACACAGCCACACACACACAACCACAAACACACAACCACACATGCACCACCACACACACAAGCACAACCACACACCCAAACATCCACACAACCACACACACACAACCACACACAAACGACAAACACATCACACACACACACAACCACAACAAAAATAGAACCACGTACAAACACACACAACCAAAACCACACACACAACCACACACACAACCACACACCCAACCACACCCAACCACACAACCACACACCCAACCACAAACACGCCCACAACCACACCAACACACAACCACAAACACAACCATACACACACACACAACCACACACACACACAAACACTCACAAACACACCCACAAAACCACACCCACACACGACACAATCACAACCACACACAAACACACAACCACACACACAACCACAACCACACACACAGACAACCACACAAAACAACACACACACACACACACACACAACCACACAACTACACACAGAACCACACACTCAAAACCACATACAACCAAAACCACACATACAACCACAACCACACCCAACCACACTACCACACCCACAACCACACCCACAACCGCACACACCACACACCACACAGGACCAGAACCATACACAACCACACCCACAACAACACCCAACCACACACCCACAACCACACACAACCACAACCACACACACACAACTGCACACAAACACACACACAACCACACACAAAAACACAACCACACAAACACAACCACACACACAACCACACACGCACACAACCATAACCACACACAACCACACATGCACAACCACACACACATGCACAACCACACAACCACACGCACACAACCACACCCAAACCGCACACACAGAACCACAACACACACAATTACACACAAACACACACACACACACACACACACAACCACACACACAACCACACACAACTACACATCCAGCCACACCCAACCATCCAACCACACCCACACCCACAACCACACACAACCACACACACACAACCACACAACCACACACTCACAACCACACACACATAAACACACACACAACCACACACACACAACCACAAACACAGCCACACATACACTCACAACCACACACAACCACAAACAACCACAACCACACACAACCATACCCACAACCACAACCACACACATAGATATAAGTGGTAACGATGGGCAAAATTTGCGAATTCGCGTTCCACAAATTCGCTGCGAAATCGCAAAAAATCTGCGAATTCGCGAATTTTCCAGCGAAATCGCAGATTTTTTGTGATTTGCCCTGGAGTACTTTCTACTGGCTAATCCAGTAAGTGCTCCCTCATTGGGTAAATGTATAGTGCTTTTACTACATTGCAGCTGCGTAAAGGGCCAGAAGATGTGTCTCCAGTAACCATGTGTGCCTGTAACACAGGCACAGGCACACATGGTCCCTGGAGACACATCTTCTGGCCCTTTACGCAGCTACAGTTTAATAAAAGCACTATGGGGCAGATTTACAAGCCGCTTGCGCCTCTTTTGCGGAGCAGTTGCGTCACTTTTGTGACGCAGCGGCAGCACAAAAGATGCGCCATGGTGCTGGATATTAACAACGTGACGCATCTGAGAGATGCGTCACGTTGTAAAGCCCTGCGCCAACAGGAGGCGTTGCTGATGGGATTGATGAACAAGTAACTTACTTTCGGTAACAATATATCTGTAGGAAACATAGGTTAGTTATAGATTCCTTACCTTATAATTACGCCCAGGCGTCAGACAGGATCCGGAAAGTTTTTTTGTCAGCAGTACCCCTGCTTGTCGGAAGCTGGCGTCGGTCGACTCCGCATTCATCGTCGGCGTCGTGGTCACCGGGATGATGTCGCGGTAGCTACTTAGACGCCACCCTCGCACAATGACGTCAGTTCTGTACACGACTTTCCACACCAGAAGCGCAGAGCCATGCAAGACATTGACTACTGGTGCACAAAACTAGGGCCCTGAAAGAATGACCTTAACCCTAGAAGTCAGTTCACAGAACGGGGAGGATGGGTGCGGCGGCAAGGAATCTATAACTAACCTATGTTTCTTACAGATATATCGTTACCGAAAGTAAGTTACTTGTTCATCTGAAAGAAACAGTTAGTTATAGGTTCCTTACCCAGAACAGTAGTAGCTGCCATCGCCCTGGTGGAATGGGCGCGCAGACCCACTGGAGGCTCCTTCTTTGCCAAAGAAGAGCAGGCTTTGATGCACAGAACAACCCACCTGGAAATGGTTTGTTTTTGCACAGCCCGACCTTTCTTAGCGCCGATATAACCAACAAAGAGCTGGTTGTCCACCCAGAACTGTTTAGTGCGATCCAAGTAGAAGGAAAGCGCACGTTTTGGATCCAGACGGTGGAGCCACTCTTCCTCTTTTGAAGGATGCAGAGGTCGAAAGAAGGTGGGCAAAGGGATGGTTTGGCCAATGTGGAAAGAAGTAACCACCTTGGAAAGAAAGGAAAGTCTAGTTCTCAGGACATCCTTGTCCGGATGGACAGCCAGAAAGGGAGGCTTGGAAGAAAGAGCTTGTAGCTCACTCACCCTGAGTGCAGAGGTGACGGCCACCAGAAAGTCAGTTTTCAAAGAGAGAAGTTTGAGAGGACAGTTATGTAGTGGCTCAATGGGAGCGCACATGAGGTAAGTATGAACCAGGTTCAAGTCCCACTGAGGCATTACGAAGGTAACAGGAGTAAAAAGATGAGTAATGCCCTTAAGGAACCTGTTTACAACAGGGGACTTGAAAAGAGAAGGCTAATCAGGAAGGCCTAAGGAAGGCTGAAATGGCCAAGAGGTAGCCCTTTAGAATGCCCAGAGCAGAGCTCTGCTGGGTCAAAGAAAGGAGGAACAAGAGAACCTCCGAAAGAGGGGTGGAAAGGGAAGCCACGGCCTTTGCTGCGCACTATGCCACAAATATTTTCCATCTGCAGGCAAATACCGTCTTAGTTGGAGGGACGTCTGGCTGCCAAGATAACATCGCAGACTTCGGGAAGCAGGTCAAACAACATCATCTGCCTCCGCTCAATCTGCACGCAAGAAGGTAAAGGCTGGAAAGGTTTGGGTGGAGGACCATCCCCTGCTGCTGCAACAGAAGATTCTCCCGAAGAGGCAGTCTGATCGGCCGTGTTGAGCAACTCGGGATACCAGACTCTTTGTGCCCAATCCGGAGCCACAAGAAGGACTTGGGCCCGGTTGCGCTTGATCTTTATCAGCACCCTGGGCAGAAGTGGTATAGACGAAAAGGCATATAGCAGACCGCAACTCCACTCGCAATGAAAAGTGTGGCCTAACGAGTGCCGCCTTGGAAATTCCAACGCGCAGATTGTCTGATATTGCACGTGCTTTTCGGTGGTGAATAGATCTAACCAAGGCTCTCCCCACTGCTGAAAGAGACCTTGCACTACCTCCGAGTGAAGACGCCATTCATTTTTTTATTGCTTTTTTCAACACACATACATCTACATTCAATCATTACAATAATATATGTACTTAACTATGTGCATTGCAGCTGTGCTTTTACACTTAATCCTCAGAGCATGTTTATGGGTACAGTACCAGTACCATAAATTTCTCCTGTACACATTCTGGGTTGTCTCACAATAAGTCCATTCCCTTACAGCTTGCAACGCACCAACAGGATGCTGAGTCCTAGAATTTATCAGAATATAATTGTCCTTGCAACAAACTAAAATAACAATTAACATAATCCGCCTGCTTCTTATCTAGCTGCGGCAGCGTGACAATGGCCAGGAAGGTCACTATGGCACCCTCAGCAAACTCAATTTGCTCCTATATAACTCGTTATAGTACTCTAAGAAACACCCATTAATCCCTTGTTGGGTATAAACCAGCATCCCCGTCCGAAAGGTCAGGTTTAATATGGAGATACCCTGGGGGGCAGGGTTAGCCAACCAGGCAAGTAGCGTACCCTCCTTATACCACTCCTCATACACCCGTGCCAAATATTTCTAGTGCTCAAAGCAATGCAGTCTCTCTAGATGTGCCACCACTGCTTCTTTTGCATCCAGGACTTCCCCCTGCCCTGCTGGATTCTCAGGACGTGCCCTCTCGGCCATCCTCAAGTGCTGTTCTGCCTGTTCAACATCCCGCAACAATGTCTTCAACACTCCCATCATTTTAGTGATGTACAGCCCCCTCAACATTACATTAAAAGCATCCCATTCAAGCGCTGTCAACGACTCCATACCCTCATTATCCAGGAAATATTGTGTAATACTGGCTCCAACTTCCTCTCCGAAGACAGGTTCCTCCAATGCTTCTGGCCGTAGCTTCCAGGTCGGAATCACGGACCCACTGAATCCTGAGTAATAATGGGTTATGATCGGAGATTGTTCCTGTGAGATATTTGCTATGGGCCATCGTAGCATATATATCTGGAGAGCATAACATCACGATTAGCTGCACGTGTAACTCATGCAGCGCAGAAAAGGAGTAATCACGTTCCCTTGGGTGCTGTGCACGCCACGTGCCAATTAGACCCCATCTGTCTTGCCAATCTCGTCTGACCTTTGCAAGTCTATGAAGGGGTGACTCCAGCAATGGGGGGGGGGGGGGGGGGGGTGAGACCTATCCATGTCAACATCTGTGATAGAATTAAAATCTCCTCCCAGTTTCAACGGCCCTGTCAAGAATGGTGCCAACTTACCCGATAATTGGGTAAAAAATGTTGCCTGATCTACATTGGGAGCATAAACACTACATATCGTGACATCCATCCCTTTTAAGCGTCCCGCCACCACTACAAATCTCCCTTCTGGGTCCACAACTTGTCGTGTAGGTTGAAAGGGAATCCCTGCTCTTACCCATATCAACACCCTCCTGGAAAAGGCTGAATATGTCTTGTAAAAAAGTTGCCCTCTCCATCTACGTTGCAAGACTAGGCCTTCAGCACGAGTAATATATGTCTCCTGGAGAAATGCAATGTGGGCGCCTCTTCGCACCAAATAAGCATGCACCTTATGGCGCCTCAACATTGGATGTAACCCCTGTACATTCCATGTAATACATTTTACTTGAGGTAACTCCCCCATAGCGGATCTGTAATCCTCCACACAGCTGCTCACCTCTTTCAGACACACTGGTGGTCCCACATTCCCAACACACACCCCAACATACCTCCATTCCCCCCCCCCGAAGAACAGGCGCAAAAACTCTAGTTCCCATCCAAACCTAAAAAAGAAGCCCCCCTCAACTATGTCCACCAGTAGCCACTGAGAACTTGCAAGCCTTAAGGGCAAAGGAGGCGGCCAGAGGCCGAGAGGACCGGACTCACTATACCACCCTAATCCAGCGCCCTAGCCCCCAGTAAGGTCACGCCCCCCTATTTCCCAGGGCATCTAATCATGGCAGAGCACTCTATTACAAAGGACCGACATCCCTAGAGCTGATCACCCGCCGGCTACCTCCCCATCAACTTATGCAAGCAGCCCAATACAGGATCTGACCCAACCAACAAAAAACCCCTCGCCAGCATTGTCCCAGCACTCTCCTAACTACGCTAAGCATCAACAAGTTCATCTGCTGTCCCAGGCATAACATGTGATTCGAAACACTTCCCGTTTCAGAGCCCTCAGATTCAAAACTTCCAGTTCCTTCTCCGAATCTGTGTCTGCTAATGATTGTGGGAGCCGCTCCTGTAAGATTTCGGACACAGCCTTTAACACCGACGATCTTTCCATCTCTGTTTGGGTTGCCGTGGGCCTTCTCATGTCTGGACGGCACCGTCTGATACGTTGCCACCTAGGAGGACGCAGCTCCTCAGCATTTATTCTCATGATCCGCCCTGTATCACTAGTTCCTGCCCGGTAAGATTCCAACCAAGTCCACGCTTCCTCCGAACTGTCGCTAAAGTGTGTTTTGCCGTCTAGTACAATTCTGAGACGCGCAGGGAACATCAATGAATATTGCAATCCTTCGTCTCGCAATTCTTTCTAAATCACCAGAAAGAAAGTGCAGCTGCGTTGTACCTCAAAAGTATCATCCGGGAACAGCGTCACCTTGCCATTCTCCACTTTGTATGGGCCTGCCTACCGGGCCTTGTGCAGCAGCAGGTCCCTGTCTTTGTAGTGTAGGGGCCCAGGAGGCCTCCCAGGCACCGGCTGGCACGCTGGGACTCTGTGGGCTCTTTCCAGGGTATAAAATGAAGACAGTCCCTGTTGGACTTGGCCCGTCTGGCAGGTTCCCCCCTGAACTTTTTGCCTTGAATTATAGTGATTTCTGGTCTTTGCGCACTTTGACACTGTGGCGCAGTGTAAAGTGCGTGCTCTCCCTGAGTGCGTGGAGTGAGATTGGCCTGCCCTCCCATAGGAATGCATGGGGAATGTCTGTGTCCCTGGTAGTTCCTGATGCGTGAGGCGTGCATGCTCAAGTTTGGTATGTGCACACTCGTGTGATTGAATGCTTCGCAACGATGTATGTGGCATGACTGTGTCTTGTGCGGAAGTGCCTCTTCTAGGAGTTGGCATATTAGTGTAAAATATGCCTGGCGTGTGATTAGCTGGAGCTGGCTGGGATGCCAGGCTCCAGGATGTCTGGATGGGTCTGCCCAGTGGTGAGTGGGAGATTAGCATGCTGATGGCTGGGGAGGAGTGTACCTGTGTCCTGAATGAGGATGGGTTTTCCCCAGACAATGCTGGCTCCGCCCCCTGTGGAGCGACTGATGACCCTAGCCCTGCCAGTGAATGAAAAGTGTGATTGAGCACATCAACAGTGCTCACAGACCAGCTGCGACTGGTTCTGCCCCCACCTTGCACCTACAGACAAAGGAATGTGGTGTATAAAAATGGGGCTGTGTCCCTACAGAAGTTTTTCTCTTCCAGGATCCTGATAGGAGGGGGCTGCTGCTGGTGGGGCCCAGGAGGGACCGCCATGGGGGCTGTCTCCTGCCCTGTGCGCTGGCCCCTGGGCCCTGCCTGCTCCTCCTGATGCCCAGGACCTTCTGCTGTGCCTTTGTCCTTGCCCCAGGGCTGTGGCTGCCCTTAGCGCCACGTGAGCGCTTTAATTCACCTGCCTGGGCAGAGCGCTGTCGTTTTCCCTCTGAGGGAAGCGCTCCTGCCCTTTTTGTGCCCCAGAGTGCTTCGTTGCACTTTAGTCTTACTTACGGGTGCCCACCCCATTTATCTGGTCCTGAGCGAGTGCCCACCTCGCTGGTACCTTTTACATGTTTACCAAGGGTGACCACCCCTCGTTATTAGCCCCTGTGATTCACCGCCGCGGCCCATGGTGAAACCGGAAGTCAGGCAGCTTTTCGTCTGGCCGCAGGTGGGACTTCTGGTTTGTCGGAGGAAGTCCCGCCCGCCGCGGCGTTCTAATTGGTGGCTGCCCGGAGCCTCGAGGGCTCAACACAAAGCCCCGGCCCCTAGATGGGGGACCGGGTGAAGACAGGCACCTGCTGGTGCCGCGCTGAGGAGGGGCGAGACTGACCTCCCCCCACCGCATGAAAATGACAGGGAGAGTCCCCGAGGAGCGGGGGCCCTCCAGTGCATGCCGCCGGGGACCGGAGAAGGATGCCACGGTCCTCCGGTGAGTAGGCTGCGCGCTAGCCCTGGTGAGGGCTTTCCTCCTTTCCTGCATTGGTGCCGGTGTAGGCACAGAGCCAGGGGTGCATTTAGGGCGGCCCCGGATGGCAGCGGGCCGCCCCAACGTGGTGATGAAGTCACAGAGCCCGAGAGGCTCCCGGGGGCAGTTATGTATTTAGAGCCACGAAGGCTCCAACGATGGCCCAGAGTTGTTATAAAGATTCCTGTGAGGGGCTATGGTTATTTGAAAGGCCCCAGAGGTGCCTGTGCTGAGCCCCGGGGCTCCTACCTGTTGGGGCACCTATGCTCTGAGTGCTAGATGGCTTCCAGTGGGGCCCCTGTTCCTTGCCCCTGAGGGCCCCAGTGTGGTCCGACTCCTAGAGCCTAGAGGGCTCCCAGTTGCGCAGCTTTGGGTTCCAGAGGGCTAGTAAGAATTCTGTCGCAGTTCTGTTTCCAGCTGCCCAGCAATTAGTGGGCAGCTGCACCGTTTAGGTCTTTCTTTTCTAGGGACATGTTCTATGGACCTAAGTTCTGTGCTAATGTGATTTATGCGAAGTGTTCTTTGCTGCACCTCTGAATGTGTTGTAGATGCATCATGTGCCTTGTTCCTTACACCTCTGAATGTGTGTTTATGCATCATGTGTTTCTCTTACACCTCTGAATGTTTTTAGGCATCATGTGTTCTCCTATGCTGCACCTCTGAATGTGTTTTTATGCGTCATGTGCCTTGTCCTTACACCGCTGAATGTAGGTTCTGCATCATGTGTTTTCCTCCCCTACACCGCTGAATGTATAATGATGCATCATGTGTAATGTGCCTATGCCCCTACTTGTATTGTGATACTTAGGTGGTTGTTCTTGCTAATATAGGTGGTGCTAGTGAGGTCCTGGTTCCCTGCATGACCTGTTCCTAAGGTGGTTAGGACTGCGTAGGTGGTACTTACCTGATTAGCAGTAGTGACTGGTTGTGTGCTATTTTGTGCTACAGTGATTTTCTATGTTATGTTCTGAGTGATATCTCTAAGGGCTTGATACTGAGCTCGCCCCCTGACCAGAGTCCCAGGACCAGTGGACTCTATTGTGCCTTCCCTGACAAACTGCTGGGACTTGTCTGATCTCCCTTGGGCCCCTGGGGCCTCGCTGAAGTGTGCCTCGCTCACTCCCCTCGGCAGCTCGTGCACGGCAGCCCGTCCAAGCCTTGAGCTGCGCCGCTCTCCCCTGAGCTGCGCCGCTTCGCTGGGTCACCCGCATCCTGCCTTCCCCTCCTCTTCTGAGCCGCACACATTGGTCGCCCGAGAGAAACGCTTGTAGCTAGCCGGCCGCCCGCTCAAGTTTACTAAGGAGATCACTCGCATTATCCCGCAACCAGGACGGGAGGTAATGTCCGTTAGGCTCTATGTTCTAAGTTCTAGGCCTACAAGTATTGTATTCTAAGTTCTAAAAGTGCTGATTCCTGACAGTGGTCCAGGTGGCCCTGTATTGTACATATCCCCTGTAAATTCTGCCCATGCCTGTTGGCACATTGTAAAGTGTGTGTTTTTACCTAATCTGTTTTGGTGTAATACAAAGGCTATTTTTATATATAACCTTGTGTGGAGTTTCCTTTGTGGTGGGCCTTGGGTGTTGTTGCTGGCATGCGTGCGCAAATACTTAACTCACATCGCCTCCAAGTTTAGCCTTGCTGCTCGCGCCACGTTACCTAGAGGGTGAGCAGGGGTTATCTTGGCGTGTAACTCCCTTGCCCTGACTTAGGAGTGGTGGTCTCTGACTGACTTTGGCGCAAGCCCTGGCCAGCCAGGGATCCCATTTTTAACAGTCCCTCTGGTGCCACCACTGTTTTCAACCAGTCTTCCAAGTAGTCCAGCATATTGGCCCCTTCCACTCCTTCCGGCAATCCCACGACTCGTATGTTGCTGCGGCGGTTACGGCCTTCAGCATCTTCGGTCTGCCTTTCCAAGACCTGCAACCTGTTCATAACATCCCCCATTCTGACCTCCAGAGACTTTTGAGCCAGCTCCATGACCTCCAGCACTTCTTATGTCTGCTTCACTCTATCGGACAACTTGGCATGGTCCACACGGAGGAGTCCCAGACCCGTCGCCACCTGCGCAATGTCCTGCTGCAGGGCCTTTCTGGTGTCTGAAATGGCTGTCAATATCTGGTCAACCTGTTGCTGTAGCAGGGTCTCTGATAGTGACTCTGCAGCTTCTTGTTTCCCCTGCTCTGTCGCCGAGTCCTCTGGCTCCTGGGATGCCCCCCTTGCTACCCTCGTGGCTTCCCCATGCCCTCGCCACTTCTGTGGTCCAGGTACATAGCCGGTGCTGTAGATTATCCCAACAGTCTCTGGTCTCCAATAGAGACCGCAAGGCTCAAGCCCGGGCCCACTGTATACATCAAACAGTCCCCTCCTGAGCTTATCAATAACTCCGCTGCCTGTCTCTCCGTCCAACTACCTCTCCGCTCTCTACATTCTCACCTTATCCCGCTGGGCAGTGAGAACTCCTGCACCCAGTCAGCATGAGGCGTGCCCCCATACAATTGTCCTCACCACAGTGGGCCACGATACGCTGCAGCTGGGCAGGACTCTGAAGAACACAGCCGGGCACCGTCATACCCAGTCAGATTTGCAGTGTTTAATGGCACTTCCCTCAGACGAGTTCAAACAGGCAGTTGGGACTCCCTGCAGTGTAAGGCCACCACCCGCTAATTGCTTTCCCCGGGGCAGTGTCCTGTAGAGGTGCTCCTCCACTGTGCATGCTTGGTTGCACACTTACCGGAGCGATGGCCTCCTACCTCAGACAAAGCCAAAATGGCAGTTCTCCCCTGGGTGCCCCCAGTTCCCATTCAGTCTTGGGGAGTTGTGTTGCGTAGATATGGTAGGCGTCTCACCAATTCACATTCCGCTAGTTGGCCCCCGTTCCCTCCGGTGACCACTCCAGTAACCGGTGACACCTTTGATCCTTCAAACTGCCTCCGCACTTGATCTGGAGTGACCCGTAGTCGCGTCGCGCCCAGTATTTCATCGGCCTCAAGCGAGCTCACATTTGGATACCAGGTACAGGGCCTCTGTGATCGGGCTCCCCGCACTGGGGTGCACTTCTTCCCGGGTCCTGGTCTCAAACCTCGGGAAAGCCTACAAAATGGCAGATCCCTTAGTTCTTCGGTCCAGCAGTCTCACAGTGTCGCCGGTCCCAGGTCAACCCTCTGTTTTCTCCGCAAGCCTCCTCCCATCAGCTGACAACATGGGCCCCTCATCCGCCCCAATGCCGTTGTCTACCGCTTACTTGCATCACAGCCCCAGCGGGCAGACCCTTCCAGTCGTCACAGCTTGTAGCTCCCGCTCAGCGCCTTCCCAAGGAGCCACTCCAAAATCCCATCTGGCGCCACACTCAAGGTCCACCGTAGTCCGCCAACCTCTGGGGCTCCCTCCCGCATTGATCTACGGTAGTCTGGCGGGCCTCAGAGAGCTCTTGTGGGTGCGATCTTGGGGAAGTCTGGAACAGGCTTCCACATCTCCTTCGTATTTTCCCAGTTGCCTGCAGTCAGCGAGGGCAGAATTTTTGCCAGCAGCTCTGTCCGCGGTTCCCCAGGTCAGCCAGCTCCGTCATCCGGTTCCAGGCACTTTTCAGTGGCTGTCAGCCCAGGATAAATATTGGGGTCGGCGCGGAGCTTCAGGCTCACACGTCCATCCTCATCGGCTCGCTCGCCACAACCCCTATGAAGACGCCATTCATGATCCATTATGCACCTGCGGCTGAGTTTGTCCGCCCTGGTGTTCAGAGAACCTGCCAGGTGCTGAACCACCAGTGTTATGACCCGATGTTCCAGCCATGTCCAGAGGCGGAGCGCCTCTTGATATAGGGTCCATTACCCCACTCGCCTTGTTTGTTGCTGTACCACATGGCGGTGGTGTTGTCCATGAACACCGGCACTACTCTTCCCCAGACAGAGGGAAAGAATGCCTTGAGTGCAAGATGAATTGCCTGGAGCTCCAGAAGGTTGATGTGGAGCCTGGACTCTGCCAGAGATGAGAGGCCTCTGCTCTGATCTCCACCTCCCCCATGTGGCCGCCCCATCCCAGAAGTGATGCATTGGTCATCACTGTGAACTCTGGTTGAGGAAGGAAGAGGGATCTGCCTTCGACCCAATCCTAGTTCGTAAGCCACCACTGAAATTGGTGTGCAGTGCCCTCCAAGATCTGGATGCAATTGGACAGATTCCCTTGATGATGAGCCCACTGGAATTTCAGGTCCCACTGCAGATCCCGCATATGCCATTTGGCATGATCCACCAGCAGGATGCAGGAGGCCATCAGACCCAGCAGCCTCAGGGTCATCCTGACCAAAACCAAGGATAGAGGCTGAAAGATCGGAATCATAACCCAAATATCCTGGACTCGCTGTTCGGGAGGATAAACCCGAACATGCATCATGTCCAGAACCGCTCCGATGAAAAGGAGAACCCCAGCGAATGGAGAAGGTCAGGCGTAGTCTGGAGGTGGGAGACGACAGCCTGGGGCGAGCCTGCCTTTAACAGCCAGTCATCGTGATAGGGAAAGATTGGAACCCCTGAGGTGCGCAGATGAGCTGCGACCATCACCATCATTTTCGTGAACACCCGAGGGGTGCTGGTTAAGGCCAAAAGGGAGCACAGTAAACTGAAAATGCTCGTGGCCTGCTGTGAACGGTAGGTAACGCCTGTGGACCGGCAGGATGGGGATGTGGAAATAGGCATCCTGCAAGTCCAACACTACCATCTAGTCTCCAGGGTCGAGGGCAGACAAGACCTGAGCGCGCGTCAACATTTTGAACTTCTCCTTCCGGAGGAAGCAGTTGACGTTCTTGAGATCCAAGATAGGACGCATGCCTTTGTCCTTCTTGGGCAGCAGAAAGTAGTGGGAATAGCAACCATGACCTACTTCTGGGGCAGGACCACGCTTGATGGCTCTCTTGACTAAGAGTGACGAAACTTCATGTTGGAGAAGGGGCAAGTGATCCTCCAACATGCGATGGTACTGAGGTGGATTGAATGGAGGGGTATTCACGAAGGGAAGGGAGTAGCCCCTTCAGACTTTATTTAAAACCCAACCTGTCCGACGTGATGGTGTGCCAGTGGGGGAGGTGATGGCGGATCCTGCCACCAACTAGCGTTTGGTGGCCCTGAAAGGCCGGACTAGGAGGGTTTGGGGGCTGCTGCAGGGAGGGCTGTCATGGACTGGCCCGTCCGCTGCCCTCCAGAACCACAGCAGTGGTTCCGACGTCCCTGGCTGTGCTGGGGCTGACAAGCTAGCGCCGGCCTGTGGCTCTGGGTGGGACACCGGGGGTCCCCCTTCCGTAGCCACGAAAGGGGCAAAAGGCAGACTGCTCAGGGCAGGAGGCAGAGAGGCCCAAGGACCTGACCATAGGCGTAAGTCCTTGAAGCACTCTAGCGTGTTGTCTTCCTTGTCGCCGAAAAGGCGAAGGCAATCAAAAATGCATGTCCATAAGTGTGGATTGGACAACCCCGGAAAACCCAGTTGAACACAACCAAGCGAAGGGCTACTGATGGGGAAATCATCCTGCCAAGTGCATTGGCGGTATCCAGCCTACAGCGGATGGTAAACTTTGCTGCGTCTCTTTCTTCGGCAACCACTCGAGAGAGCATGGCCTAGGCATCCTCCGGGCACTGAGGCAGCACTTGCGCAACCGTGTCCCACACGGAGTGGGTGTAGCAGCCCAACAGACATACAGTGTTTACCGACCGCAGTCCCAAGCTGGAGGAAGAAAACATCTTCTTCCCAAAATGATCCAGCTTTTTGGATTCCCTGTTGGCCGGAGCAGTGGGGAATGTGCCCTTGGACGTGAAGGCTTGGACTACCAAGGTCTCAGGGGTGGGGCGTTGGGAGAGGAAAGTGGGGTCGCCCAGGGCTGGGCGGTGGCGTCGGGCAATCATCCTGACCACAGGAGTACCTGTGTTGGGCCTGGACCAGGTGCCCAAAAGTATGTCCGTGAGGGCTTCATTAAACTGCAGGAGGGGCTCCAAAGAGCTCGCTGCTGGTTGAAGCACCTCTGTCAGGAGGTTAGTCCTGAATGTCACTGTAGGTAAATTGGGGTAGAGAGCCTCGCCCGTCCTAACCAACACCACTGCGTATGATTCTCCCTCCTCCGTAGCCACGGTAGGAGGAGACAACATGCCAAGGTCTGGTGAGGTATTCAAACTACTAGCTTCCCCAGTTCCTCTCTCCAGTCCTGCTCATACACCAACTGGTCTGATAAAGGGTCCGCAGATCCTTCCCAGCCCTCCTCTGGCTGCCAATCTGGTCTCAAAGAGCCAGTTTAGAAGAGGGGCAAAGAAGTACCCATCGGCGTCAGATCAAGTCCGACTCTGTGTATACTTCGAAGTGAAGGCCCGGGTCGACAACAGCTGGGAACACAGCTGATGTTGGTGACGATGTGAGGCCGGTGGAATCGGTGCCAGGGGAGGCGTAACAAGGTCGACCAGCGCTGATCGGGATCCACACCTGGATCCAAGGGGACCCTGCGGCCCTGAGGCCAAAGCCGAAGCCGCCAATGCTGATGGCCCAGGGCCCCAATCCGAGTCTACGGGGCCCGAAGGTGTGCTCGCGGAGTCAGGCTGCCCAAAGATGGCATGCATCACTTCATAGAAACTCCAAAGTTGGGTAGGGGTCACACCAGGTCCCGGAAAGGGAGGGAAACCCAGAGTCAACCAAGTAGGCTCCGCAGGCGGAGCCGCTGGAGGGGCACCACCCACATTCCTCATCGCATCAGCCGATGGACGGAGAGAAGTCGAAGAGTGTTGATGCTTCTTCGACTACTTTTTGTTTTTCGACTGACCCAGAGTGTGAAGACTTAGAGGACGAATGGTGTTGGGTCCGTGACCGGTCCCTCCACCTCCTATGCGACCGGGACCTGGAGCGAAGCGGAGCAAAATGCCGGGCCTCGAGTAGCTTTCGGGACCACTCCCGCAAAGACTTCGGGACCATGGTCCAGCAGTCGGAGCATGACTTGGGGCCGTGATCATGCTCCAGGCAGTAGAGGCACACAAAGGCGGATCCGTCACCCACATGAGTCGGTTACAGGAACTGCAAGCCTTAAAGCAGGGCATCCCTCGTGCACCAGGAGTAGATGGACTCAAACAACAACAAAGTCGACAAAAGTCGAGAAAAAGTTCAGTCCAAAAATGACTGGGCATACGGCTCTCTCCGGATCTTGCTGACGCGGAAAGAGAATGAACTGACGTCAGAATACGAGAGTGGCGTCTAAGTAGCTACGGCGATGTCATCCCGGCGACCACAACACGATGATGAACAAGGAATCAACCGATGCCACCTTCCGATGCGCAGGGATACTGCTGATGTAAAAACCTTCCAGATCCAGTCTGACACCTAGGGGTAATTCTATGGTAAGGAATCTATAATTAAGTATTTCTTTCAGATAAGTAAGCCATCACTGTCTCTATATTTGCATACTAGTCTCTTGATGGCAACTGCTATATTTCCAGCAACCATGAGTCGAGATAGGTATTTGCTTCTGCAGCACATGCTACATTTTGTGGATCCTGCTACAGCAATGCCAGGAGATCACCCTGATTGTGGCTGTATCTTCAAGATTCAGCCTGTCTTTGACCATTTAATAGACCATTTTCAGAGATCTATGTTCCAGGGAAGGAGATATTAGTGGATGAGTCTCTAGTCCTGTTCAAGCAGCATTTGGTTTTCAGACAATACACTACCAGCAAGAGAGCAAGCTACGATATTAAGCTGTATATGTTGTATGAAAATGCCACTGGATATGTGTATTCAGGGTGTACACTGGCAGAGATTCTTCAATTGACCCACTTGATTGCCCTTTCACTTTTGGTGTCAGTGCAAAAAATGTGTGGAAACTTTCCAGAGGACTTTATTTAATAGAGGTCACCATTTCTACACAGGTGTGTAATTATTTAAACAATTATTCAAAGTAGGAACAGTGGCATGTGGCACAATCCTCTCTCACACAAAGGTTACCATTAAGTGCTTGTGTGTTAAAAACTTGAATTAGGACAGAGCAATGTCTTGCATATTAATAAACTTCTTGCTTTTTAAATGTTCATACAGAAGAAATGTCCTCATGCTCACAACTATTCACAATGAAAGCACTTCACCTGTGACTATTTGTGGTCAGGTAGCAGAAGTGTGCAAACCTGTGTGCATTTTAGACTACAGCAAGCACATGTGATCTTTAAATCAAAGGTTGGGCCTCACAGTGCTGCTCAAAAGGCATGCATCAAGTACAAGAAGTTGGTTTTTTCATATGTTTCATTTGGCATCCTTCAATGCTTAAGATGTTTTCAAAGATTGTTCTCCAGATGACTTTTGTACAGTTTCAGTAGTCTGTGGTAGGCAGCCTTGTTGGAGTTGAGAAGGCGAGTGTTCCTAGAATGGAGTGGTGGAGGATGCGGCTGTATAGAAAGATCACCACTTTCCTGAATACATTCCTTCAACACCCAAAAAAGACTTTCCTTGACAGAAGAGTAAACGTTTTGCTCACAGAGGAGTATGGAAGGAGTGTGTTTACTGGTGTTTGAATGGTGGTGTGAGTTGACTGGGGTCTGGCTGGCGGTGAGTGTGGCTGGCTTGTGGCTAGCAGTGTGTGTGAACTGGTGTTTGGCTGGAGAAGAGTGTAGACTGGTGGCTGGAGGATTTTGGAATGTGCGGCTGGCGTTTGGCTAGCAGACTGTGTGGACTGGTTTTTGGCTAGTGGTGTGTGTGGACTAACTGCTGGCTGGCAGTGGGGGCATTAAGTAATTTGCTGCTGAGACTACACACACACTGGCAGCCAAACACCAGTTGACACACACCACAAGCCGCCAGGTGGTGTAATCCCTGTGTCAGTCCTTTGGGCGTATGAAAGTAATGGACATTTGCAGGTCACAAACTGTGAGCCACTGGTTCAGTATTTCAAAATATAAATTATCCTATTACTATTGATTTCTACGTTCTCATTTTTGTGAAATCCTTTGTTAAACAAATTTACATTTTTTACCAAATCCAACCAGTATATGAGTAATATTTGTCTTTTCTATCTTTCACTACCAGTATGTACATTCTCTTTAATGAAAACCTACTAAACCCCAGATATTTTCATAAACTAGACACCAGGAGAATCCAGGGTAGTGTGTCTCGCTTGGATCCTACAAGATTTTCTTACCCAGAAGCACTTGCTAATCTCATTTATAGGCAAAAAGCACACATTTTGTTCATATTTCTGTGAGTTAAACTAATGGAATCTGCAGAGTGCTACAAATTTCCTACCATACAGCAGTTCCACATATCTCCCAATAGAAATAGTACCGCAACTGTGTGGGTGGCCTATTGCCTCCAAAGGAAGCGGTCCAAGACGCAATGCAATGCAGCAACAACAATAAAAGCGTTAGCTGTGGTTTTTTGGGCCCATGCTCGGCGGCCACCCAGAGAAACCTACCAAACCACGGCAACTATGTGATAAAAATGCTGCCCCACTTGTGTGGCTCGGCCTAGTGCCTGGGACAGGAACAGCTCAAACCATGATCAATTGGAGTCCTCGCAAAGGCACTCTCACTGACCTTGGTTTTATCTGTTCCTGCTGTGGGCACTAGTCCCAGCCACACAAATAGAGCAGTGTTTTTATTGGGACAAGTGGAAGAACGCTGAGCTGTAGATATTTTGAGGATTCATGCTCATTCTGGATGTTTACGTCACGAAAATGCAAAGAAAATCATTTTTTGACAGGAAATGTTGATGTCTCCACCTTGTATTTTGGGCCGTTTCCTGTTGTGGGAATGAGCCCTACCCACATAAGTGAAATGCCATTTTTATTGGGAGACTAGGAGGAATGCCATGTGGTAGAAAATTCATGGCTCCCTGCTGATTCCAAAACTTTCCATCACAGAAACTTGAGGAAAATGTTTTTTTTAGTCAAAGTTTGAGGTTTGGAAGGGCTTCTGGTTAAAAATACCTGTTGAGAGTCACATAGGTACCCCACCTTGGATTCCCCAGGTGTGTCATTTTCAAAAATGTGCAGGTTTGTTAGATTTCAGTAGGCTTAGGCAGAGCTAGGGCCCAAAATCTATAGCTACCCACATTGTAAAATAAGGGTCACTTTTCAGTGGAAGAATATGACGTGTCGATGTTGAATTATGAAGCCTTTCCTGTCTCGGTCACTAGGTCTACATACACTAGAGAGGTGTAATTTTTACCAAGAGGCTAAAGTGCTTGTTCTCTCTCTTTTAAACATGATAAAATTGGCTTACTCCCAATTGGCACATTTAATTTACTTGTAAGCCACTGGTAAAGTGGTACAACATGTTCCCAGGGACTGTAAAATAAATGCTACTAGTGGGCCTTCAGCACTACTTGTGCCACCCACTTAAGTAATCTTTTAAACATGTCTCAAGCCTGTCTTTGCAGCCTGTATGTGCAGTTTTAAACTGCCATTTTGGCCTGGCAAGATAAACCTCATGCTAGGCCCAAACCTCCCTTTTTAATGCATTTAAATCACCTCTAGGGTAGGCCCAACAAAGCCCAGAGAGCAGGGCAAAGTGTATTAAAAAAGCTGGCCATGTACTTACATTTCCTGGCAGTGAAAAACTCCCCAATGTTTTTTTTTTTTAATCTTCTGTGAGTACTACCTCTCCCATAGGATAACATTGGGTTTCCTTATTACAGTTAAATAGTGGTATATTTCAATTGGGAACAGATAGTAATATTGTGTTTGGTGTCTGAGACATTGCAATTAAAAATCATCTTTAATTGTATAGTTAGATTTTAAGTTGCAATTTCAAAAATGTTACTTTTAGAAAGTTGGCATTTTCCTGCTCTGTTTGGTGCCTGCAGCTTGTTCCTGGGTCACATGACTGAATGCAGTTGGACCTTGTTTATTCCTCCCAGAAGCCATACAATAGAGGGATTAGGTGTGCCTGGATGGGCCAGCTACTGACAGGATAGGGTATGGAGGTGGGTCCACCCTCATTTGAAACTGAATAGGGTTTGCCCTGCCTTCACACAAAGGACATGTCACCACTGCATGGTTCATGCCACGAGCTAGAACAGAGGACAGAGGACGGAGGAAACTTGAAGGACTTCAAAGGGAATTCTCTAGAAACTTCTCCCACTTCATAGTGAGCCACAGATATAAATATTGGACCCTCAGTACACTTATGAACCTTCGGATACTATAGAAGGACTGCTGTGCTGCTCTACTGTCAGAAGGATTGATACATTGCTGCCCTCTTACTCTGCAGATCTCCTTGGGGAACCATCCAGCCAGAACTGCCAGCCCCAATCCTCCTTGCAATACAAGCAACCTATACCCGGTTTCGCGAGTTAGGGCTCATCAGGCAAGTATTGCTTGATTTCACTGACAGTGTGCATGGGACTGATGTCTGGGCATACCTCGCGCACTTAGGGCGACACACTAAAGTATACAAAATGTAATGGATGGAGTTCTTGAATTCACAGGTAATTACTCTGCTGTATCCCAGTCCAGCATTATTTTGCACACCATGTCAACTCCGTTTGTACCCAGCTATTTGCAAATCAGTCTTGAACCTGCTCCAATGAGAACAGCGCAGTCCTAACTACCAGGTCATATCCTCCCATAAGCAGAATACAAAGCACCTAGGCCTGGTTTTGCCCTAGTTACAGCTTATCAGCCAGGTATAACTCATTTTTGCATTTGACAACCTAAGTGCGCTGGGGATCCCTAGTCGTTGGTCCCGGGCACACTGTGCTACTTAAATCAAGTTCTAGCTGGTTGAAAAGCACTAATAAGTGCGTAACCGGTCATGGGTTGCTTATGTTTCGGTTCCTAGAGGACATTGCCTTGGAAGTGATTTTACCCACGAGGAGCAGAGTCAAGACTGATTTGCATATGGCTGGGTTGAAACTGAGGTGGCAGAATTTGGCAAAAAATGATGGATTGGTATGTGGCTTAGCAATTGCCAGTGGCTGAGATTAATTCCAGCATTCCATCCATTACCTTATTGTTTTTGCATTTGAGGTACAGACAGGGCGAGACTGGGAACCAAAATTGGCCATGGCAAAGAGCTCGGCCAGCCACCCTCTGGGAGCAGCCGAGCTGTTTGCCAGGGCCGGTTTCGGCAAATTTTGTTTTGTTACGGGGGCGATTTTGCAGCTATGCTGCAAAAACGGCCCTGTAACAAAAACAGCCTCCAGGGCCCCAAAATCGGCACCCAACCTAACGGCCCACCGGGTAAACGCCCCGGTGCCCGCTACGGTCAGTTCGGCCCTGGGTACAGATAATAACAAGTTCAAATGGCGTTTGTTAAATGTGTAGCACAATCGAAGAGCTAGTTATAAGGACATTTAGGTTTGGAGGAATGCTGGGATGTGTGTCAGTGAATGCTGCGGCCAAAGCAAAATTAACTTGAATCTCATTGGGAGCGAGATTTCGGATATGATGGCCAGCTTGCATTGAGAACGTATAAAAGGAGCATCAGCTCAGTCTTATCACTTTCCAAAGCAGTTTGTGTTTGACAGTCATCGGAGAATCATAGTGGATCCAGTTTCTTGCAGTAAGAGTGTCGGACTGAAACTTTTTAACTTCCTGCTTTTTACACTGTCTTGCTTACTCATATTATTTTCATAATCATTACCATTTTTCAAGGCCTTGTAAATTTATACCCATTCTGTACACACGCTATAGTTTTGTAACCTTTTGTTTTTTTTGTCACATTGCTACTTGGCCGTTTGTGTGTCTCCTGTTTCATTGCTGATATTGTACATATCATAATTTTTTCTTGGATTTACAAGACTGAAACTCGCTTTGAACTTCAGCGCATGGAACTCTCTTCTAAATCCATAATAGTCAAATGCAAAGACTACATCCTAAGGATTTCAAAAACAAAGAAAAATCATCGTAGAGCTGCAGTCGGCTACCATACTCTTAGTTGTCTCGTTTAATTTAGAGATAGAGGAACATCTTTGCTTCTAATGGTGGAACTGCAGTCGGCTGCATTTAACATGTGGCTGGAGTGCCGATTACAGAAAAAACTCTTCCCCATGGTGTCAGAAACCGCCTTCTAGTTAGACTGCTACTTCTTTCACTATAGTTCCAGACCAAAAGTCATTAAAGGTTAGAAAAAGGAACCATATCCCCCACCAGTTGAAGGACACTTCAGGGACATTTAATCTTCTATTTTTGTTTTTCAGAAACAAACCCATGCTTTAGGGGTTTATTTCTGAAAAACAAAAAAGAAGCACAAAATCGCCGGCCATGGAATTGCGACACCACAGGTTCTGCAGTTGTGTTGAAAACAATCCTGCCTCCTCGTGGGAGCCTTTTGAGTGAACATTTCCTGCTCATTCCCCGTTGGGAATCCTAAACTTGCCTACTTGAAAACACCCGAGGGTCTCATTTATAAAGCGCTGGTAACTGAAATTCCTCTTCTTTCTGGAGAAAATTCTAAATATGGCACCAAAGTCATCAGCTTGATTTGCTCCTCAATATTAAAGCTATGGTGCATGAAAATCAACCAGTGGGTTATCTTCCCCCAGTGGATGGTATTCTATGGGGCAGATTTACAAGCCTCATGCACCACATTTACGCCGCCGTTGCGTCACTGCTGTGATGCAGCGGCGGCGTAAACCATGCGCCATGTTTCGCCTTATTTACAACGTGACGCATCTAGCCAGATGCTTCACGTTGTAAAGCCCTGCGCCACATGAATCCTGCGTTTCACTTTTACGTCCATGCTACGTCAAAAACATGCGCCTGCTTGAAGCAGGCATGAGGAGTCACGCAGCATGTTAGGCACAGGGCGCCCCTGAGCATTGCTGGAGCCGCGTCATGCTTGCGACACGACTCCAGCAATGCGCCACCCTTACGCCACAGGATGCGCATCGATGCAACGCATTCATGGTGGAGCACGGAGGGAATTGCGTGTCGCATCTTTTCTGGCGCATCCCTGCTGATTTGCAGAGATGCGTAGAACTCGTAAATCTGCCCCTTCATTTAAGATTATCCCGAAATCGGATGATTTTAGCGACATTTTCCCTCCTCATCTACTCTTCTCTACATGCCACCACCCAATTATAAGGTAACAAATATGATTGTGCCAGATGGTGGCGATGTGGCCCACTTCGTTGGGAACCCCCATTTGGAAGACATAACATATATGGCAACATAGCGGCCTCCTAGTTTCGGCAGGCTGTTCAACACCATCTCTGTTATCAAGTGCCAACATTTAAGCCATGGCAGTTCATAGGCGCACATAATTTATTTTTTATATGTCCACTTACATTAGGGGAAATCTACCAGAAATAAGGGACACATGTTATAATGGTCATGGAAATGCCCTCTACTTTAGCGGTCTGACTTCAGAACTCATACATGTTACAACCGTTCCAAGCCACGCTGGCCTCACTTCCAAAAGAAAAATGAGGAGCTGTCTGAAAAAGTCGTCATGATGTGGGATAAAAGCTAGCATTTCAGGTCAAACCCGCTCTCCCTCTGGAACTTGTGAGCAGCCAGTGGTCTGATCGTTGAGCAACTTCTGGAGAAAATGATCTTCCCCTGGTAAATTCAAGAGACTGTGGCATCCATCACTTACTTCCCTCTTCACACATACCAAAATAAAACCCTCAAATAAGGGATCCAGCAGGGAAAGGAGCCCATTGTTTTGTAAGGCAATAATGTAGGTCGAACATACAGCCAATTACAAGACATTAAGGGCTAGATGTAGGTAATTTACAATTACCGATTCAAAAATACAGAATTTTACCGATTCTGTATTTTTGAACCGGTAATAGCACTGTAGATAAAAATTCGGTAACAAATACCGAATCGGTAAGATTCGGTATTTACCGAATCGGTATTTACCAATTCGGTATTTGCCACTGATTCCTATGGGCCTGGAGGCCCATAGGAATGAATGTCAATTACTGAATCGGTAATTACTGATTCCGTAAAATTGTGAATTAGTCAAGGGTGGCAGGGTGTCACTTTGACACCCTGTTGCACCCCTGATTAGTGTTGGTGTGCACATGTGGCATACATACATGCCCTAAGGGCATGTATGTCTGTCACAGGCACAGGTGTAAAAGCACATTTATGCATTTACATAGGAATTCCTTATTTACCACCAACTAATAGTTGGTGGTAAATAACAAAATCTTAAAGGCCAGAAGCACTCTTTTAAGTGCTTCCTAAATCTTATTTACCGATTCGGTAAATTCTGAATCATTAAGGGCCAGATGTAGGTGGCCATTTACCGGCCGGTAAATGGGTTTTTGGGATGTAGGGGGCCAATTTTACCGATTCGGTAAATTTACCGTATCAGTAAATTTACCGAATCGGTAAAATACTGAATCTGTATTTTTACCAATTCGGTAACTTCTAGATGTAGGTGGGACTCTTCTGAGTCCCAAAGGCCTTTCAGATTCGGTATTTTACCACCCAATCCAATTGGGTGGTAAAATACTGAATCCAGGTTTGCATGCACCTATGCCATGTGACAGACAGACATGCCCTTAGGGCATGGGTACTCACAAACTTTCTCTCGGGGGCCAAATTTACAGTGTGGTTTGTGTCCGAGGGCCGCACCGGTGGGGGCGGGGTCAGTGGGGGAGGGGGCGGGGCTAGAGCAACAAAAAAAACGGTGACCATGAGGTTGGACACCGGTCCCTCACCACCCTTCCCTCACTCCCCTTCCCTCACCCTCACTCCCCTACCCCTCTCCCTCCCTCACTCCCCTTCCCTCCCTCCCTCACTCCCCTTCCCTCCCTCTCTCCTTCACTCCCCTTCCCTTACTCCCTTACTCCCTCCCCTTCCCTCACCCTCACTCCCCTTCACCCGCTCCCCCTTCCCTGTCCCTCACTCCCCTTCCCATTCTCCATCCCCACTCCCCTTCCTTCCCTCACTCCCTTCCCTTCCCTCACTCCCTCCCTCCCCTCACTCCCTCCCTCCCCTTCCCTCACTCCCCTACCCCGCTCCCCCTTCCCTCTCTCCCTCCCCCACTCCCCTTCCCTCTCTCTCTTCCTCCCCCACTCCCCTTCCTTCCCTCACTCCCTCCCCTTCCCTCACTCCCTCCCTCACTCCCCTTCCCTCTCCCTCCCTCCCAGTACCTCCCTCCCTCCCCCTCTGTCTCCCTCCATTTCCCTCCCTCTCCATTCATACCTCTACCTCCCTCTGTCATTTATTTATTTATTTATTTATTTATGCCATTTTATAAATTAGTTGTGAAAGTGTCTTTGGAATAGAAGAGATTTGAGGTTAGCTTTGAAGATCCGGGTGGGAATGGTGACACGGAGCGATGGAGGAAGCGAGTTCCAGATTCCAGATTCAGATGCCTAGAGGGTGCAAAATGCAAGTGAAAAATACCCACTGTGTACCCATGGGACTTCAATAACCCAATTTCCGTTCTCAATTATACACAACCACCATAAGTCTCTAAAAAAACGGTATTAAATGTCATCAATACCTCTCACAACAAAGGATACCGAGCTGGGCCTCAGGAATCAGTAGATTTGAATGCTTGAACAATTCCTTCCAATAATGGCAAAACAGAAGCAAATCAATAATTTTCGGTTTTGTTGGCGATGAAAATCTTACGGCTGGCAGGGTGCACACAAACTTGTTTTTGGTTGATGGGAACAAAACGCTGTAAACGTTTAATTTCTAAAACAGAGAGATTATGCTAGGCCTCTGCATTTAAACGTGCTAACCAAAATAATACAAAACGAGACTACTTTTACAACGTCCTCATTTCAAGAAGGATTGCCAGAAGAGACATGCTTGCAGACAAGTGAATACAAAAACAGCTAACCCCTTATAAAATAAATCATGTGTTACGAACCAAAAACAACACACCGACCTATCCTGTCCATAAGAGGTAAACTATCTTTGCACATTTCTCACCCCTTCACTGCATTTTTCATCGATTGGTCATTTCTCTAAATGTGGTCACAGAACTGCTTCCATATTGTTGAGAATGACTGTTTTTGATACAGAGTGAATGCTTCTGTTTTTACACTTACCCCTCTTCTGCACCCAGCCTTCCTTGACATTTGTAATGTCAGTCATGGTAGCTCCCCTCTGCGCCCCCAACTTGGAGAATTTCTTGCTGCTGACTTCGGAGCTTTGGGGCTGCAGTCCTTTTTCCTCTGCTAGACTGATGCTGCGAGCCCTAGGTTCAGCGATGGCATCTCACCCTGTGCGTCGGCCCGGCTGAGACAGCTTCCAGGCACAAACACACACAAAGCCGCGCCCGAGCACTTAACAGGTCTTTAGAAGACCATTTGCATTTTAATGGGGCTTTATTGTATTTGACCTCGGCCCCTGCAGCTCCGCTCTCCCTGTCACCTGAATGAATCACCCGACCGACCCCCACAGAGCAGCAGTGTCTCGCTCCGGTTGCAGACACTTAGAAGTGTGTTTTTAAAACACTGGTACGATGTCTGCCAGGTCCGCGGGCCGCCAGGGAAGGCTTGCCGGGCCACCACTGGCCCGCGGGCCGTACTATGAGTACCCGTGCCTTAGGGCATGTCTGTGTGCCACATGGCACACATGCCTGTATTTGGGGTGCTAGAGGGTGTCAAAGTGACACCCCCTGCACCCTTCCTGGAATCGGTATTTACCGAATCGGTAAATACCGATTCGGTAATGCCCATTGATTCCTATGGGCTTCAATGCCCATAGGAATCAATGGGCATTACCGAATCGGTATTTATAGAATCGGTAAATACCGAATCTTAACGATTCGGTATTTACCGATTCTGTAATACCTACATCCCCCCCTCCTCTATTTTACCACTTCTTAAATACCGAATCTGTAAAATTCGGTATTTAAGAAGTGGTCAAATAAAATTACCTACATCTAGACCTAAATGTTGATTCGGTATTTACCGAATGGGTAAATACCGATTCGGTAAATACAGAATCAACAATTACCGATTCGGAATTTACCGAATCGGTAAATAAGCCTCCTACATAGGAAAAGGCTTTTACCGGCCGGTAACGGCCGATTTCGGCCGTTACCGACCGGTAAAAGCCTACCTACATCCTAAGCAACACAATTGTTTTTATGAATTGGGTAAGAAAAGGGTAAATGCTTTAGTGACACACTCCCTGATCCTTAAATGTTAAGACCAATATTTTATTACCTTACCAACTTCAAAGAAAGAGCTCTTAAAAACAGTAATCTCCAAGGGTGAGGAGTGGTATTTATGATGAAGCACCTTGTTTGGGTGAGCATCTGTCATCCTTACAAAGTCTTATTAGTTGAGTCTAAAGTGAAATATTTTCCCTGTCTCAAATTAGGATTCATAGTTCCACTATTTTGGCAAGATCGGGTGGATCTGCAGACACGGTCCCCTCTCACCGGACACAGCTCTTGCAATGAAGAAATGATCGATTTTGGGGGGTAAAAATGTCCTCTGCAAAGGCAGGCACCTTTAATTTTAATTTGGCATTTCGGTGGCCAGGGGTATGTTGACAATGGCGCCATAGTCAAGCCTCTGAATCACTCTCTCTCTCTCTCACACACACACACACACGCGCACCCACACACACAAACACACACCATCTTTAATAGAAGAACAATGTGATAAAAACTTTTATTTCAAGGTAGTATCACTTCATTAAAAGAAAACAAATTCATTATTGCGCAATAAATAGTAAATTAGAATATTTTTACAGTTATTGCATGGAGGCATAATATGTACATAAAACTCAATGTATCACTTTTCTTAATAATGGAAATTTGCAAAGTGCTAAATATGCCTTTGTAATAAAAAAAGTTTGTTTTATTTTTCCATTAATACCTCAATGAGAATGGCAGCTTGGTATAATGAAGCCCTGAAAAGTTTGACATGTATTTTCTTGTGCTAACATGATCTGAAACCTATCTCTGAGGCTTCACAGGTAAATGAGCATGATTTGATATTTAAAAAAAAAAACTTTTTACATGGAGTCCCACTAAGGCGTATATTTACAGTTTGGCAGGCAGTCTGCCGGTTCATTGCATCTGCAAGGTACTTTTCAGTCCAGCCCCCTCCCAGTGGCGGTCCACTTGCCAACCCATCAGACTTCCCATCTGCCTGGCGTGAATCACCGTGATGAAAGTGCACCTGTTAGCGCGGGAAATGCACTTTCATTACTGTTGAATGCCAAGTGGGCTCTCATATGTTTTTGGCTCCCTCATCATTCTGTTTTACTTTTCAACAACAAACCAACAAAGCAGTGGTTTGGTGCTGAAAATCGAAATAACTCTGTGCTTGACCTTAGAAAATAGAGGGTGACAACAATTGTAAATAATTTAGGTACGTTTAACTCATTGTATATTGTTGTAATTGTTATTTTTCTCTCCTTCCACATCTCTAATATATTTCAAATTTCTAACACTCTTAACCCCAGCAATGTTCGTCATTCCATCCCTCGTCATTCCACCTCCTCTGCCATGGCCTGCATGGCCGATGCTTTATCATTTATTATACGTTATGAATCTGGGTCTTGTGGCTCAGTGGACTAATGCGCCCACTGCACGGGACTCTTTTTGACCTCATGGTCACAGGTTCAAGTCCGGGCGGGTCCACTCAGCTTTTCATCCATCTGAGGTCGATGAAATGAGTACGATCCAGTTTGGTAACAATACACATTTGTTATTCAGCACCAAGATGCCTCTGGGGGAAAGTGTGCAATATAAATAAACATGTTATGTGTAATTTGAAAATCTACACACCTGAGTAGGTCCATCTATTGGACCCGGTGTTCAAAAATATTCACGATCTATGTGGTAAGCACCCCCAACCTGTGATTGGGTCAGATCATTTTATGATCCAGATATGGTTATTGAAACAGGAGAGTGCACCATTGCGCAACTACATCTGAGATTTGATTGCTGTTGGTCTACAATTGACCCTGTAAACTTTTAAGGTTCTCTCTTAGACACTATCCCCAGACATGAAGAAAATTTGCTTGATGAAGTATGGAACACATTAGATAATAGCATTCCTCTTAGGAAATTAATACCTACAAAGCTGGCAAAAAGAGCACCCTTGTTTAAATTTCAGCTGCAAGAACTAAAAACAAGCATTTACAATGCAATGGTCTCTGCTTTATTAAAGTTAGAGCTATTGGCATTGCAAATGGCATTTTTTTAAAAAAAATTGTTTTTTGAGCATTAGAGAGTAGTAGAGAGTATTAGTGGACACAGAGCCACACACACACACAGAGCCACACACACACAGAGCCCCCCCACACACACACACAGAGCCACACACACACAGAGCCACACACACTAACACACAAAGCCACAAACACAAACAGAGCCACGCACAGACAGTCACACACAGACACAGATAAAGCCACACAGACAGACAAAGCCCCACACACAAACAAAGCCACATACACACACAGACAAAGCCACACACACACAGACAAAGCCACACACACACACAGACAAAGCCACACACACACAGACAAAGCCACACACACACACACTGACACACACACACAGACAGAGCCACACGCACACAGACAGAGCTCTCTGCCCAGTAACGCCATAGGGAACAGAGGCACGAAAAAAACGGATCACAAGCAGGGTACAGAGGCACAAGCAGGGAACTGAGGCACAAGCAGGGCACAGAGGCACAAAAACCGGATCAAAAGCAGGGCACAGAGGCAAAACAAGCAACGAGGGGCCAGGGGGGTACAGAGGCACAAAAACCGGATCACAAGCAGGGCAGGGCACAGAGGCACGAAAACCGGATCACAAGCAGGGCACAGAGGCACAACAAGCAACGAGGGGGCAGCAAGCACAAGCAAGAAGGGGGCAGGGGGGCACAGAGGCACAAAAACCAGATCACAAGCAGGGCGGCACAGAGGCACAAAAAACAGATCACAAGCAGGGCACAGAGGCACAACCAGCAACGAGGGGGCAGGGGCAGGAGAGCAAGCACAAGCAATGAGGAGGCAGCAAGCACAAGCAACGAGGGGGCAGGGGGGCACAGAGGCACAAAAACCGGATCACAAGCAGGGCAGGGCAGGGCACATAGGCACAACAAGCAACGAGGGGGCAGGGGCAGGAGAGCAAGCACAAGCAACGAGGGGGCAGCAAGCACAAGCAACGAGGGGGCAGGGGCGCATAGAAGCACAAAAACCAGATCACAAGCAGGGCATAGAGGCACAACAAGCAACGAGGGGGCAGGGGCAGGAGAGCAAGCACAAGCAACGAGGGGCAGCAAGCACAAGCAACGAAGGGGCAGGGGGCACAGAGGCACAAAAACCGGATCACAAGCAGGGCGGCATAGAGGCACAAAAACCGGATCACAAGCAGGGCACAGAGGCACAACAAGCAACGAGGGGGCAGGGGCAGGAGAGCAAGCACCAGCAACGAGAAGGCAGCAAGCACAAGCAACAAGGGGGCAGGGGGGCACAGAGGCACAAAAACCGGATCACAAGCAGGGCACAGAGGCACAACAAGCAACGAGGGGGAAGGGGCAGGAGAGCAAGCACAAGCAACGAGGAGGCAGCAAGCACAAGCAACGAGGGGGCAGGGGGGCACAGAGGCTCAAAAACCGGATCACAAGCAGGGCACGAGGGACAACAAGCAACAAGGGGGCAGGGGCAGGAGAGCAAGCACAAGCAACGAGGGGGAAGGGAGGCACAGAGGCACAAATACCGGATCACAAGCAGGGCAGGGGACAGAGGCACAACAAGCAACAAGGGGGCAGTGGCAGGAGAGCAAGCACAAGCAATGAGGGGGCAGCAAGCTCAAGCAACGAGGGGGCAGGGGGGCACAGAGGCACAAAAACCGGATCACAAGCAGGGCACAGAGGCACAACAAGAAACGAGGGGGCAGGGGCTCAGGAGAGCAAGCACAAGCAACGAGGGGGCAGCAAGCACAAGCAACGAGGGGGCAGGGGGGCACAGAGGCACAAAAACCGGATCACAAGCAGGGCAGGGCATAGAGGCACAAAAAACAATGAGGGGCAGGGGCAGGAGAGCAAGCACAAGCAACAAGGGGGCAGCAAGCACAAGCAACGAGGGGGCAGGGGCGCACAGAGCAGGGGCGGCCTTAGGCATGTGCAAGCTGTGCACCTGCACAGGGCCACCAAACCCCAGGGGCCTCCACGCCAATATATATCCTTCATATAATAATCCTCTGAGGATGGATACATATTTGCGTGGCGGCCCCTGGCAGGGATTTGGCGGCCTCCGGCTCTGTTCTAACACCCTGACCCCCCCTCCTGAGCTCTGGGGAGCTCTGCCCCACCCGGACCCCCTCTTCCGGGGCCCCCTACCTACGCTCCCTGCCCAGGGCCGCCATGAGCCTAGAGCCACCCCTGCACAGAGGCACAAAAACTGGATCACAAGCAGGGCACAGAGGCACAACAAGCAACAAGGGGGCAGGGGCAGGAGAGCAAGCACAAACAACGAGGGGGCAGCAAGCACAAGGAACGAGGGGGCAGGGGGGCACAGAGGCACAAAAACCGGATCACAAGCAGGGCAGGGGACAGAGGCACAACAAGCAACGAGGGGGCAGTGGCAGGAGAGCAATCACAAGCAATGAGGGGGCAGCAAGCACAAGCAACGAGGGGGCAGGGGGGCACAGAGGCACACAAACCGGATCACAAGCAGGGCAGAGCACAGAGGCACAAAAAGCAATGAGGGGCAGGGGCAGGTGAGCAAGCACAAGCAACAAGGGGGCAGCAAGCACAAGCAACAAGGGGCAGGGGGGCACAGAGGCACAAAAACTGGATCACAAGCAGGGCACAGAGACACAACAAGCAACGAAGAGGCAGGGGCAGGAGAGCAAGCACAAACAACGAGGGGGCAGCAAGCACAAGCAACGAGGGGGCAGGGGGGCACAGCGGCACAAAAACCGGATCACAAGCAGGGCAGGGGACAGAGGCACAACAAGCAACGAGGGGGCAGTGGCAGGAGAGCAAGCACAAGCAATGAGGGGGCAGCAAGCACAAGCAACGAGGGGGCAGGGGGGCACAGAGGCACAAAAACGGGATCACAAGCAGGGCAGGGCACAGAGGCACAAAAAGCAATGAGGGGCAGGGGCAGGAGAGCAAGCACAAGCAACAAGGGGGCAGCAAGCACAAGCAACGAGGGGGCAGGGGGGCACAGAGGCACAAAAACTGGATCACAAGCAGGGCACAGAGGCACAACAAGCAACGAGGGGGCAGGGGCAGGAGATCAAGCACAAACAACGAGGGGGCAGCAAGCACAAGCAACGAGGGGGCAGGGGGGCACAGAGGCACAAAAACCGGATCACAAGCAGGGCAGGGGACAGAGGCACAACAAGCATCGAGGGGCAGGGGCAGGAGAGCAAGCACAAGCATTGAGGGGGCAGCAAGCACAAGCAACGAGGGGGCAGGACAGCAAGCACAAGCAACGAGGGGGGAAGACAGCAAGCACGAGCAACAAGGGGGGCAGGAAAGCAAGCACAAGCAACGAGGGGGGGCAGGGGAGCAAGCACACGCAACTAGGGGGCAGGACAGCAAGCACAAGCAACGAGGGGGGCAGGACAGCAAGCACGAGCAACGAGGGGGCAGGACAGCAAGCACAAGCAACAAGGGGGAGGATAGCAAGCACGAGCAACGGGGGGCAGGACAGCAAGCACAAGCAACGAGGGGGGCAGGACAGCAAGCACAAGCAACAAGGGGGGCAGGACAGCAAGCACAAGCAACGAGAGGGGGAGGACAGCAAGCACAAGCAACGAGGGGGGAGGGCAGCAAGCAAAAGCAAACAGGGGGGCAGGACAGCAAGCACAAGCAACGAGGGGGGGGGCAGGACATCAAGCACGAGCAACGAGGGGGGCAGGACAGCAAGCACAAGCAACGAGGGGGGGGCAGGACAGCAAGCACAAGCAACGAGGGGGGGCAGGACAGCAAGCACGAGCAACTAGGAGGGGGCAGGACAGCAAGCACAAGCAACAATGGGGCAGGACAGCAAGCACAAGCAACGAGGGGGCAGCAGGACAGCAAGCACGAGCAACGAGGGGTTCAGGACAGCAAGAACAAGCAACGAGGGGGGCAGGACAGCAAGCACAAGCAACGAGGGGGGGCAGGACAGCAAGCACAAACAATAAGGGGGGCAGGAGAGCAAGCACAAGCAACGAGGGGGCAGGACAGCAAGCACAAGCAACGAGGGGGGCAGGACAGCAAGCACGAGCAACGAGGGGGCAGGACAGCAAGGGGGTCAGGACAGAGAGCACAAGCAACGGGGGGCAGGGGAGCAAGCACAAGCAACGAGGGGGGAGGACAGCAAGCACGAGCAACGAGGGGGGGGCAGGACAGCAAGCACAAGCAACCAGGGGGGTAGGGGGGCACAGCGGCACAAAAACCGGATCACAAGCAGGGCAGGGGACAGAGGCACAACAAGCAACGAGGGGGCAGTGGCAGGAGAGCAAGCACAAGCAATGAGGGGGCAGCAAGCACAAGCAACGAGGGGGCAGGGGGGCACAGAGGCACAAAAACCGGATCACAAGCAGGGCAGGGCACAGAGGCACAAAAAGCAATGAGGGGCAGGGGCAGGAGAGCAAGCACAAGCAACAAGGGGGCAGCAAGCACAAGCAACGAGGGGGCAGGGGGGCACAGGGGCACAAAAACTGGATCACAAGCAGGGCACAGAGGCACAACAAGCAACGAGGGGGCAGGGGCAGGAGATCAAGCACAAACAACGAGGGGGCAGCAAGCACAAGCAACGAGGGGGCAGGGGGGCACAGAGGCACAAAAACCGGATCACAAGCAGGGCAGGGGACAGAGGCACAACAAGCATCGAGGGGCAGGGGCAGGAGAGCAAGCACAAGCATTGAGGGGGCAGCAAGCACAAGCAACGAGGGGGCAGGACAGCAAGCACAAGCAACGAGGGGGGAAGACAGCAAGCACGAGCAACAAGGGGGGCAGGAAAGCAAGCACAAGCAACGAGGGGGGGCAGGGGAGCAAGCACACGCAACTAGGGGGCAGGACAGCAAGCACAAGCAACGAGGGGGGCAGGACAGCAAGCATGAGCAACGAGGGGGCAGGACAGCAAGCACAAGCAACAAGGGGGAGGATAGCAAGCACGAGCAACGGGGGCAGGACAGCAAGCACAAGCAACGAGGGGGCAGGACAGCAAGCACAAGCAACGAGGGGGGAGGACAGCAAGCAAAAGCAAACAGGGGGGCAGGACAGCAAGCACAAGCAACGAGGGGGGGGCAGGACATCAAGCACGAGCAACGAGGGGGGCAGGACAGCAAGCACAAGCAACGAGGGGGGGGCAGGACAGCAAGCACAAGCAACGAGGGGGGGCAGGACAGCAAGCACGAGCAACTAGGAGGGGGCAGGACAGCAAGCACAAGCAACAATGGGGCAGGACAGCAAGCACAAGCAACGAGGGGGGCAGCAGGACAGCAAGCACGAGCAACGAGGGGTTCAGGACAGCAAGAACAAGCAACGAGGGGGGCAGGACAGCAAGCACAAGCAACGAGTGGGGGCAGGACAGCAAGCACAAACAATAAGGGGGGCAGGAGAGCAAGCACAAGCAACGAGGGGGCAGGACAGCAAGCACGAGCAACGAGGGGGCAGGACAGCAAGGGGGTCAGGACAGAGAGCACAAGCAACGGGGGGCAGGGGAGCAAGCACAAGCAACGAGGGGGGAGGACAGCAAGCACGAGCAACGAGGGGGGGGCAGGACAGCAAGCACAAGCAACCAGGGGGGTAGGACAGCAAGCACAAGCAACGAGGGGGGCAGGACAGCAACCACAAGCAACGAGGGGGGGCAGAGGAGCAAGCACAAGCAACGAGGGGGCAGGACAGCAAGCACTCACCGGAGGACTCAGCAGCTTCTCGACTTCTTCCGACGGCGGTCGGGCAGAAATGGTGTCACAAAAGCGGCGCCATTTTCGCATTTGGGGGCATGGTTTTTGCGGTTGAGTGACGAATGACGTCACGGCAAGAGAACTACAAAAAACAAGCCCCCGAATCCGAAAAGTACGGGGCTTGAACGGAGTGACGCCCCTCTCCTCCAATGGATGGCCTCCATTTAGGAAGCCAGCCAATGGAGAAGAGGGGCGGATTTAAGCCTAAGAAACATGAATTCTCGGCTGCACGGTGTACGCTAGGCCGAGACCTAAAAAGGGTGTAAAAGACTATAGAGGCAGTGGAAGAAGGGATGTGATCCCAGTAACAAAAAAGATTATAGAAAGTCAATCAATAACTGCCATCACACTATCAGAAGGATGCAGGAAGAATAATTTGCTAAAAATAATTAATCTGCAGCAAATTCTTCCAGAGATTTATATACGGTAGTCAAATCTTTCACCAAAATGGAAAGTAATGGGTCTACTTTGACACCCTCAGGGCCCACTGCAATGAACTAGCCAACTACTTTGTTAATACAAAAATCAAGTTACTTACCTGTACACAGTGTTTCTCCAGTATTGATATCTTTTATAGATTCACATGCTTGAATCTTCCCCGTCGTCATGGTGGGAGTACCATGGTAACAGTAAAATAGCATTATAAAACTTTAACTTTCAAATGCCCATAAGAATTCACCATCTTTTAGCAACCTATTACCATTGGTATAAAACATCCAAACTCTAGTCAATCAGAGCACAGACCATAGTCTTCTTCCCCTGCAGGACCATCATACATCAGATTTCGAGCACGACTACCTTAAGTCAATAAGAGAGGTAAGGAAGGTGAACCTGAAAAGAGGAGGAGGGAGGGTTGCATGTGAATCTATAAAAGATATCAATACTGGAGAACCACAGCCTACAGGTAACTTATTTTTTCTCCAGTATTGTATCTTTTATAGATTCACATGCTAAAATCAGAATAGCAAGTAATATCAAAGGGTCAGAGGTGGTAGGTAAGGTGAACTATCCCACCATGCGACCCAGAAATAAAAATACAAAATATAATCATAAGGAGCATATAATATTTCCTCACATCAATGTATACATATATTAAAACGTATATAGAAAATATTCGGGAAAAAATGTAATGCCTATCACAATCATAACACACTTACTTAGGAGAAACATATTCTCAGGAGATCATACATTATACGAATAGAAGTTGTTGAGCAGCTTGAACAACTGCTACATCTGCCTTCGGCCAGGCATCCAAGCAGTATCAGGCAAGGACACTCCTGTGAATAAGGCAGAGGGAGCTGCCATCTTGCATGTTGGGTGAGCTGCAACTTTGGAAACCTGAGGGCAGACAGTCTTTTAATGACAAAAGAGGATAGTGGATGAGACCCAGCAAGCAATAGACACCCGCATCAAAACTTGACCCTTTCCTAGGGGCAGAAAAGCCGATGAATAACGGAGTAGATTTTTGGAAAGGCTTAGTCCTTTGCAAGTAGAACTTTAAACATAGTTTGATGTCCAGAGAATGGACTGCCCTCTCATCTAACGAAGTTGAAGCTGAAAAGAAGGAGGGCAAAACCACCGGTTCATTTCGATAAAATGCAGAAGGTACCTTTGTAATAAAGGATGGATTGATGCGAAGGATCACTTTAACTGGAAAGAAGTGCAGATAAAGGTCTGTTGTAGTGAAGGCCTAAATTTCACTAATGCTCTGGGCAGAAGTCATGGCTAACAGAGAGGCAACTTTCCAGGAGAGGTACTTCAATTCACACTTGTGATATGGCTCAAACTGTGATTTCATAAGCTGCGACAGGACAGTATTTAATTGCCATAGCACTGGAAGAGGTCTTATTGGAGGGTAGACCCTGAAAATCTCATTCATTAACTCTTTTATTAGCCTACTAGCAGCCCGTCCCGACGTTGTCGAGGTCTGAATTGCTGCCGGCCAGTAGTATATTGTTTTGTAGGATTTTGTTTTGATAGCATTTCTTATCTGTGACAGGCCTGTGAAACGCTCCGATTCACAGTGCACTGCTGAGGCACTTAAGAGAGCACGTTCAGTAGTGTGTGATCTCGAGTTTCCCTACTTTATTTTTCCTTGCAATATTATATAGCGTGAACTCGACAACATGGCATGAGCACAATTTACATTACAGAAGAACACATTCATTTGTGGTAGGCACGGGGAGACAAAGCGATTTGCCTGGAATCACAGGATGATGAGCTGATGCCGAGATTCGAACATAGCTCCCCAGCTCTAAAGTTCGCAATTCTAGAACTTGTGGCAGGATGTGTGTCTAAAAGTGTATGTCGGTGCTGCCATCAATGAGAGAGACCTGTGCATTTTTCAAAACGGTGGTGAAAAAAATATGAGTATGTTGCTGGAGATGTGGGCCGCCGTGCCACCAATGTACTTACCGGGAAGGGTAAACACCCATTATTCCGCAACTTTCTTTCCGCATACCATCACTCCGCATACTTTCATTACGAAAGTACCATGACTCCGCAATGCCATTATAAGGCATGGCATTACATTTTATATGCTTTTACCACACATACATTTACAATGAAATTCGTTGTAAATGCATGAATGGTAAAAGCATGTTTTTTATTTAATGTTTGGATAAGGTAAGTATGGGTATAGGTGTATATATATGTGGTACTGAGGTATATGTTTTGGGGTGTTTGGGTATTTTAAGGGTTCAGATATAGTTTTGGGGTACAGGGATAGTTTTAGGGTTTAGGGATAGGTATGGGTTGTGGGGTACAGGGGTATTTTAGGGCTCAGGGCTAGGTTTGGGTTTTGGGGTAGAGGGGTATTTTTAGGGTTCAGGGGTAGGTTTGGGTTTTGGGGTACAGGGATATTTTAATGGTTCAGGGCTAGGTTTGGGTTTTGGGGTACAGGGGTATTTTTAGGGTTCAGGGGTAGGTTTGGGTTTTGGGGTACAGGGGTATTTTAAGGGTTCAGGGCTAAGTTTGGGTTTTGGGGTACAGGGGTATTTTAGGATTCATGGGTAGGTTTGGGTTTTGGGGTACAGGGATATTATTAGGCTTCAGGGGTAGGTTTAGGTTTTGAGGCACAGGGGTATTTATAGGGTTCAGGGCTAGGTTTGGGGTATAGGGGCATTTTTAGGGTTTAGGGATAGGTTTGGGTTTTGGGGTACGGGGTATATTTATAGGATTAAGATGGGTTAGTGTTTAAGGGTGTTGGGGTATTTTAAGGGGTAAGGGGGGTTTATGATTATGGGGTGCAGGGGTATTTAAAGGGAGCAGGGTGGGATTAGCACAGGATATGAGATATGGCATGAAGGGCAGAACGTACCACACGCCCCCAGCGTTTGTCACGCCCCCAGCACACGCCCACAGCACAACGCAGACACGCCCACAAGGGACTACTTTGCTGGCACGGTTCTTTTACCTTTTAAATGTATATGGTGGGCATCTGCATAGCCTATGTCCTTCTGCTGCAACTGCCCTTTCCAACGCTGTATTGGGTGTTGTGATTGGTGCTGTGGTTCCTGAGATTACCCGCCTCAAAGGTTTAGGCTCTCTCTTTATTATATTGGTATGGATTAGACCACAAAGACCAGAACGACGTCTGTATCTGGAGATTGCAGCTAAATGCACTTTTATGGATGAATGTACCAGGCCAGCCTTGCGAGAGATAAGAGATAGGGAAAAACACCCTCATGTGGCGATGGGAGAGGATCGCACGAATGTGTGTCACACTAAATGCAGACTCTTTTCAACTTGGCTGAGTAACATTCGATCATAGAAGGAGCTTGGGCTTTGAGTAGTATTGCTGGACATTCCTCAGCAATTGTTAGTTGTTTGAATTCTGTGTGATGAGGAGCCAAGCCAACAAGTGTGGCGAATGGAGCCAGGGTTGAGATGTTCTGGGATCTTGTCCTGCCTTACTTCAGCAGGTAGAACATGGTGGGGGTGTTGTCTGTGCGAATCAGGATGGATGACTTCCTCATTCTTGGCAGGAATGCTTGGAGGCCCTGAAAAACCGCTTTCATTTCAAAGAGGTTTATTTAACACTGTGATTCCTGAGCCGACCACCTTCCATTGATCTGCAAGTCTTGCAGGTGGGCACCCCACCCGTCCATGGAAGCGCCCGACATGATAACCAACATTGGCTTTTCGCGAGGAAAGAGAGACCTTGAGAAAGATTGTCTCTGACTGTCCACCAAGACATTGCTGAAACCACCACCGGAATGATTAAAATGATGTCCTCGAATGATCCTCGAGATTGAGTCCATTGAGCATCGTATTCCTCTTGGAGCGGTCTCATCCTTGGACGACAATGCTGAATCAGTGGGATACAGGATGACATCATCCCTAGCATTGACTTGTATGTCCTTACTGAAACAAACTTTTTTGCAGATAGGCCCTGCACTGTCTTCTGCAGTCATAATATCCTTTCTTTTGTGGGAAACGCCTTCAAGAGCATAGTGTTCAGAGTTGCCATCAAAAATACTATCGACCTGGAGGGAGCCTGAGAAGATTTTTCCTGACTGATTCTGATCCCCAGGGAGTGAAATAGCCAAACACAGGCATCTATTGACCTTCTGGCAGCCAGTAGTGTAGACTAACCAGTCCTCCAGATAAGGAAATACCTAGTGACCATCTCGCCATAGTGAAGCCGCCACTGGAGCCAAACACTTAGTGAAGACTCTTGGAGCTGACTTTAACCCGAAGGGCAGTTCTCTGAATTGATAATGGCACCATGCCACCTCAAACCTGAGAAAACAACAATGTTTTGGATGAATGGAAACATGAAAGTACGTGTCCAGAAGATCCAGAGAGGACATATAGTACCCCGCATCCATTAGAAGCAGAATTTCCTGGAGCGACAACATTCTGAAGGGTTGAGATTTGATGAACTTGTTCAATGACCTCAGATCCATTATGTGCCTCCATTTTCCCGTCTTCTTCTTTATCAAGAAAAAGTGAAAATGGAATCCCAGATTTCGCTGATCGTGGGACACCTCTTCAATTGCCTGTTTTGGCAAGGAGCAATCAGATTTACTTCTTGAGAATTTGGAGATGACAATGGGAGAATCTTCGCGGAGGCAAATTAGGGGGCTGTTGAACAAATTCTAGGGTGTTACAGTGACGAAAAAAGTCTAACACCCATTTGTCGGAAGATCTAAGCTTCCATTGGCTAAAGAATTTAGAGCAACGGGGCCGAATTGAAGTGGGACTACAGTATCAGGATCCTAATTTTCTCTTGCTGGAGTTGTGTGCCTTCCTCCTGATGGTGGGCGTTGACGTGTTCCTGCTCTAAAGTAGGCAGGTGTTGAGGTTTGCTGAAAGGGCTATGAACAGTATTGGGCACAAAAGCCTTGTTGATAATAAGACTGGAAATGCTGCTAAAGCTGAGGACAAGAGAGATATTGACCTCTACCTCCGAAGGAAGTAAACTGTTTCTGCTGCAGATTAGCCAAAGACTTAGCCGGGTCCGTATCTGATTTGATCAACTGCAAAGCTTCATCCACATGTTTTCCAAACAGAAACTCGCCATTGAACGGCATATCTAAAACTTTGACCTGAACCTCAGGGCAAAATGTCGAAGCTTTTAACCACCCTTGCGGTCTCAACACCGCTGCCCCACCATCTTTCTGAAGGCCGGTGAAGAAATGTCCTTAGCCACATCAATAATCTCAGAAGAGACTTTCTCTCCTTCTGACAGCACCTCCTTTGCCTCCTTTTTCTTATCCTCAGGAAGGAACTCCAGCAAGGCAGAGATGTTGGAACACATCTGGCGGTCGCACCTTCCGAGGATAGCCATGGCATTGGAGGCCGTGATGGCAGTGGCCGCCAAAGTGGACAACCTTTTGCCTATGTTCTGCAATCGGCGCCCTTCCTTGTCAGGCAGAGCTGTACATGGTGAGGAAGGATTCTTTGACCTTCTGTGAGATGCCTGCATAAAGACGTAATCAGGCTGGGGGTGTCCAATCAGGTACCCGGGAGAGTCCTGGAGCTCCTTGGGCTCCTTGTACTTTTTTTCCAACTTCGGCACTACTACAGCAATAGAAGGTGGTGTCTTAATCAGATACAAGCCTTGTTGCCATAAAAAGTCTACAATAGGAATAGATCAAGAAGAGCGCTGCATAGCAGGTTTAAAATCATACAAAAAAGCACTCCGTCTGCTGGAGAGGCATAAGAAGGTCAAAGTGCCTTGAAGCTCATTTTAGGAGATCGTGGAACCCGCCGATGTCTGTAGGCGGTGAGTGGGTTAGAAGCAGAGTGAGAGAAGGTGGAGTAGGAGCCACATAGTCGGCCCTCTCATCATGGACATCCTAGTCCAACTGCAGCTCCGCCTCCTCCAGCTGCTGGTCGTCGTCATCCTGACCTTGCACCAGAACTTCCACAGGAGGCAGAACGGTCTTACTGTTCTGCAATGGGGGTACAGGCAGCGATACAGGAGTGGGGCCTCCTGAACGGGAGGCGGCTGTGGAGCTGAAATCGCTTCACGAAATCTCTTATAATAGTCATTCAGAAGGAACTGAAGATGAGTTACCAATAACACAGGGATATTTATGGAGGGTTCTTAAGCTTGATCTTCCTGTTCCTCATAAGGCTAGTGCTCTTGAAAAGCATCCAGGCATTGGGAACTGGGACGCCCCCTATCTGAAAAAGAATAGTCCCCTTTTAAATACGTAAATGGATCATCCATAATTTCCTCTTCTTCTGAGTCCTGACACTTAACTCTGAGTTGCGAAGGACTGTAAGCAGGATCAAAAGGCCCGTCATCTTCACACTCCCGAAAATCCAGAAGATGACCAGGCAGTAAAGGAGAAACTTTTGAAAGTCTTGCAGAAGAGAAGTTGTTGGTTTTAAACGTAGACTGACTTTTTCCCTCGTCGACGGGTTCGTCTACGGAATCGCTGACATGAAGAATCTCTGGAAGGAGTAAGAGGCATCGGTGGAGGAGCAGCACCCGACCTCTGGTAAAAAGAAGAGGAACCGGACTGGTCTTTCTTCACTCTTTTCTCCTCAATTCTCTCCTTGTTCTGAGATCTGGACATTTTAGGGTCCTTGAGCAATCAGGAGGACCCTTCTTCATTTCTCTTCCTAGAGGAGGTATGGGGCTTCTACTCGGCCTCACAGTCGGAGTCCTTTGCTGCTTTTTTCCTTTGGAGCCAGAGAAGCAGCCTACCCTCACAGTCTTTGAGAGTTTTTGAAGAGAAAGTACAACAGTACTTGCATTGCCACTCGGTCTGGGGGGCCAGACCAACTTGCCACGCTTGCCACACTAACCTTGCTGGGACCCTGACGCTGTGTGTTCTTTCCCGCTGCGGTTGCCAGACACACCGCACGGCCGGTGTGGGGGAAGACTATAGCTGCCAGCATTCTCAGGGGCTAGAACCGCCCACTTCTGGTTGGAGCGCCCCCGGAGGCGCTTAAACAGCAGCTGCTCCTTCGGTGGAGCGGGGAACATCGCCACTCGGTCTGGGGGGCCAGACCAACTTGCCACGCTTGCCACACTAACCTTGCTGGGGCCCTGACGCTGTGTGTTCTTCCCCGCTGCGGTTGCCAGACACACCGCACGGCCGGTGTGGGGGAAGACTATAGCTGCCAGCATTCTCAGGGGCTAGAACCGCCCACTTCTGGTTGGAGCGCGCCCGGAGGCGCTTAAACAGCAGCTGCTCCTTCGGTGGAGCGGGAAACATCGCCACTCGGTCTGGGGGGCCAGACCAACTTGCCACGCTTGCCACACTAACCTTGCTGGGGCCCTGACGCTGTGTGTTCTTCCCCACCGCCATTGCCAGACACACCGCATGGCCGCTGTGGGGGAAGACTACAGCTCCCAGCATTCTCAGGGGCTAGAAGCGCCCACTTCCGGTTGGAGCGTGCCCGGAGGCGCTTAAACAGCTGCTGCTCCTTCCACATCGCGGACGCGCGCGGATGTGCGCGGGCGGCGCCGGGCGGAACCCGGGCAGAGGGCGGGCCGTCTGTGGCCGTCCGGGGACGACGAGGGACAGGACGGCCCACCTCCCTGTGATTTGCATCTCAATATGGGTAAGCGTAAACTGCAAACTTCCATCACTGGGGGCACAGGGAAAGCAAAACTCCCACGCAAACCCACAACATCGGCCAACATTATGACCTATCTTACCACTGCCGTGGGTAAACTTAACCAAGAGATTGCAGAAAAGGAACGCGAACTGGGTCTAGACTCTATAGTACCGGAAACTCAAGTATCTCCATTGCTTAATAGACAGACTATCCCCCTGGAGCTCTCAATCCTCATTAACACAGCAAATGATATTTTGCCTCAAGCACATGCTAGTACATCTGGTCAAGAGGACCAAGAGGCTTGCTATCCAGCTACCCATCAATCTTCTCATGACCTATTGCAGGAGGCTGCATGCCAGGGTAACAAGCGTACTAAAAGGCTGATTCAAAGACCTAAACTACAAGGTTCGTACTATCGTAAAAAAACTTGCAAAACACTAAGTGACTTTGAACTTTCCATAAAGGAGATGGTGGAGAAAGTGCTTACGGATAAGTATACAGATCTCCAGTGACATTGTAGAGACTTTAAAAGAATGTGTTGAGAAATATTGGGGAAATGTGACAGGATTAATACATTTTTATCAACTAAAATGAGTGAACATCCCCCACCTTTAATACCCACAATACCTCGGTCTTCCACCCATCGAGCTCAAGAGGTTCAATCCCCAATGGAGATAGGGAGAGACGTGCCTTTAGGCCCTACTCTACCACCTGTATCATTACCCGTTTTTAAGGCTTGTGTAAGTAAGGGTAATGACAAATGTATAAATATTCCGGTGCAGGGTATATGCAAAACCAGTACTCCCCCGGTTAAGGCTACTCCACATGTTGAGTTAAATCCTCCTGGGGCTAGGAGGCAGCGTGCTAGGCCACCGGTTAATCTCCCCCGGAGGCTACACCTTTTGTTGCTGTTTTAGTGAATGTTCCCGTTTTGAAACCGGGAGAGGTGGAGTCCCAGGGGTCACTTTTAGATAGCATCAAGATATGGTGTGATGAAAACTGCTCAGGCCCAAGTAATATATCTGATGGTATTCAGATGGGGAGACGGGTTGACTGGGTGGGGTTTACGGACAAAAAATTAGCTGGTGATTGTCTGATTGTTAATTTTAATAAACCCATGAGGCATCACGTTTATTCTGAGATGCTACAGAGGTAAAGGAAGGTAGGATCAGAGCGGTACCCCTAGGTTTTTTCTACCCACGGCCAGATCCACACAAGCTGCATTTGGATAGGGGTGGTCATCATGTTACCCATACTCGTCCCTCCTACCCAAGTTCCTGGGCCACTCAAACATCAGGCCTCCTACCAAAAACCACTGATAACTGCAGAACAAAACTCAGGGCTGGACTGGAGGTAACAAACAGGTTCATCACAGCCCTATCACACCTGGACGAAAATGATTGACTGACCTGCCCTGGTGGCACTAAAAACCTGTCACAATGTACCTCACTGATTAAAGAGGGAAGTGGTAAAACAGTAAAAATCATGAGCTGGAACATTGCAGGCCTTCCCTCAAAAAGGGGTGACACAAGATGGCTTGAACTCCTAAAGGATTGTGCTGTTGTGGCTTTACAGGAGACATGGGATAGGGACTGCGATTTCTGGCTAGATGGGTACACATCATATTTTTTAGCTGCCCAAGCATCAAGCTCAGGTCGAGACAGAGGGGGGCTGATGTTTTTAATATCTGTTAAAGTGGGGGGTTCAGTGAAGATCCTAAATACTTCATGTCAGAATTACTTAGTTTTGGAAGTTACTATGCCCAACAATTATAAATTTGTTTACATCAACTTCTACAATGCCATGCAAGGCACTCTTTACAATGAAAATATCAACTCACTGGCAACGTTTTTAATTAAATATAAGGAGATCAAACCACTTTTGTATATTTTACCCTGTTGGGGGATTTTAATATACATTTATGTCAACTAAATTGCCATTATAGAGATTATGATAACATAGATAATCTGCCCTATTCACATTTTGAACATTCTGCAAAGGGGGCCGCCCTGGAAGAACTACTTTCGGAGATTAACTTATCCGACCCAGAGTTCTTCGACATTAATGAGAGGGTGGCAACATACAGTGCAAAGGACAGTAACACCATCATTGATTATATATTCATTTCTCCTGGCATGTTGCATAATGTTATTTTTTATAATGCTATACAAACCACATTTAGTGATCACAACCCAGTGGTGTTGGAACTGGACAATAATAATTTGTCTTTATTTAATAAAGCTGTAAACACAGAAACCATGTTAGATCTAGCTATCCAGGACCAGGGGAGATGGGTAAAATGGAGTAAAATCATCCCAGAGGACTTTTTTCACTCACTTAATTTAAAGGTGGGGAAGGAACTCAACACTTGTAGGGAACCACTGAAGTTTGGTGGGAACATTATTTCCTCATTCGAATTAATCTGTCGATAAGTGGCTGAGGATTTAAAGAGTAAGCCAAAACATAAGGTGCAAAAGGCGCAGGGGTGGTTTGATAACGAATGCTCTAAATCCCATAGAGATCTACTCATAGCACTAAAAAAGACACCCCGAGATAGACAGGAAGTCGCCAGGTTAAGGAAAAAATATAATACAACTGTTCTGAGGCAAAAGAATGAAATTAAAAAGCAAGCATGGGACCAACTTTACGAGAAGACCACTCTGAGGGACAGCGCCAAATTTTGGTCAATAATTAATACCCCCTTATTTAACCCCTTTGCTGCGGGGCTAATTTCCCCACAGCGCGGGGGGAGGGGGGCCACGCGCGGCGCCGCTGTGCTCATGACGAGCCCAGGCTCGTCATGCAGCACGGTGCTCGTGTGCTGGTGACGAGACTGGGCTCGTCATGACCACGCCCGCGCAATGGAACGCTCAGCACAGCGGGGAAATTAGCCCCGCGTGTGAGCGTTCCACGGCTCATGACGAGCCTAGGCTCGTCACCAGCACACGAGCACCGTGCTGCATGACGAGCCTAGGCTCGTCATCAGCACAGAAGGGGTTAATGGCAAAGTAAATGCGCCATTAGAGGTAAATATCCCTGAACGGGATTGGTTAGACCACTTTGAAAAAATGTATGGCAGTAATCTTGAATTAGACTCTTTTGATCCAGTGCTGGATGAGTCCTGGGAGACTCCGCTTAGATTCTCTATCAAGGAGGTACAGAAGGCCATTGAGGACACGGCCAGCCATAAGGCCCCAGGTCCAGATGGGGTACCGGCTGACATGTTTAAATCAAATCCTAGCATGTGGTCAGTAGTCCTCACTAATGTTTTTAATATAGCCTGTACAGACAAAGCCAGAGTTCCAACATCTTGGTCACAGTCTATTATAATCCCCATATTTAGGAAGGGCCAAAGGGGGGACCCAAGATGTTATAGGCCCATATCATTGCTAGATTCATCATTTAAAATTCTAGGTAAGGTTATCCTAGCAAAGATCTCATCTTGGGCCATAAATAATGATATTCTGTGTAACGCTCAGTACGGTTTTAGATCAGGGAGAGGCACCGAGGATCAATGCCTAAACTTACATCTCATACTGAGCAAATATACAGTTGTGTCCAAGGGGTCAATTTACTTGGCATTTATGGACTTGTCCACAGCTTTTGACCTAGTTAATAGGTCAAAGCTGTGGACATTGCTCCTGGAGCTGGGTCTGGATCGGGCATTGGTAAATTTTCTGGCGGAACTCCATAGAGACTTGAGAGCGTCTATACGTATGACTCAGGAGGGGAAATGCACTGCATCCTTTAAATCTGGCAGAGGGGTGCGCCAAGGGTGCATCTTGGCCCCAATGCTTTTTTTCTCTATATATAAATTCACTGGGAAACCCTTTGGCAGCGGCATCAGTCGATGTGCCGCGTATGGGTGGTTCTTTGATGCCCGTTTTATTATACGCTGACGACACGGTGCTGCTGTCAAGAACCCCGATAGGTTTACAACATCTGCTTAATTCCTTCGGGGCTTTCATGCAAGATCTGGATCTAGTGATAAATATAGAGAAATCGCATGTAACGTCTGTGGGGAAATGTAAGAATAGTATAAAAACCCTCTCCTGTAATGGCTCAGCAATCTCGAGAGTTAAAGATTTTACCTATCTAGGAGTGGTGTTCGATGATAAAGGTTCCTGGGTACCACAAATCACCATCAAGGTAGCAGCTGTGAGAAGATCGTCGGCTGCTATTTTGGGTTTTGCAAAGCGACTGGGTGGGGAACCAGCTGAGGCTATATTGACCATCTATAGAGCCAAAACCTTAGCCATTGCAAGGTATGGGGCCTCGATATGGGGCTATAAAGATTCCGCCCTGATACAGAGAGAGGAAAATAGATTCTTGCGATCCCTTATGGGTCTCCCCCAGTCTACACCAGCGTTTGCAGTACACATGGAACTGGGGCTGGGGTATATTGGAGATACCCTGTCTATGGCCCCACTTTTGTCATGGATCAGAACCTGGCTAAATCCCAATTTGTCTCTAAATCATGAAATCATTAGGGACTGTATGGGGAGGGACAAAGTGGCAGAGATACAGTGGTTGGCTTTTATTAAATCTACAGCAGGTTATCTGGGTCGACCTGAATTGTACACTAACCCTGAAAGCCTGACAAGAGAAGATATTAAATGGGTTAAAATACACTTTATAAAAAAGCGAGAAGCGGAAAGGGAAGCGCGTGAAATTATGAAGCCAACTGTAAGGTCACTTTATATGTCGATCACATCAATGTCTATACAATCATATTTGACGACTGTTACAAAACGATTCCATCAGTGGCTTCTTACAAAATTCCGTTTTAATCAGGTGCATTTCTGTTGGGTACTTATGACAAGTGGTGTAAACCTCATGAGAATGTACCATGTAAATGTGACGATTTCTCTGACCAGGATTTACTGCACTTTGTGTTTCTTTGCCCCTTTTTTAAGACTGGCAGGGAAAAATTCATTAAGCCAATACTAAAGAACAAAGGGTTTAAGCAGATAAAACCTGCCTTGCTGTATCTACAACTCATGGAGTCTCCACTAGTCATGTTCGGGGTAGCCAACTTTTTGACTGCCTCTATTAGTTCCAGACAGAATAGACTTCGGACGATTTCAGCTTTACATTATGTAGATGTTGAGCAGTGCTAGTTGTCTTAAATGATTAGTGTATTAAAAGAACTGGTGAGATCATCATTTTATGGGATTTTGTAAAGTTTGTCAAAATTTCCTCAAATCAGCAATTAGTCCCTACCGACCGCCACTGAATACTGTGTATATACTGAATTTTAATCTTTTTAACTTTTAAATTGTTTTTAACTAATTACTGTTCTTGATATTCCAATGTATTTGTATAGCATACTTTTATGATTTTAAAATAATCAAATAAAGTGATTTTGACTCTTACTCTGACTACTTGCATTCTCTGGGCTTATGTTCTGGATGTAGACAGTAAAGAAACTCCTTATGTGGGTCCTTGGAATAAAGTGTGGACTTTCCACAAGTCTTACAGGGCCTAAACAATTCTTTTTTAGATTCTGACATTATGAAGAAAATAGGTACTCACACTCCTGACTAGTACATCTAAAAAAATATGAAGTGTAGAGATGAACAGCTAGCTGGAGTTCAAAAGAGGAACAGTAGAAACACTGTGACTGAGCAGAGCTCAGGGAGGCTCCCTAACAGAAGATGTGGGGTAAGAAATCTAAAGTATCATGGTCCTGCAGGGGAAGGAGACGAACAATAGTTACTTACCTGTAAACAGGTGGTTCTCCAGTATTGGTGTCTTTCATAGATTCACATGCCTGAATCATTCCCCGTCGTCGGAGTGGGAGTCCCACGGTACATAAAAAAGCAATAGTATGCCAAAATTATATAGCAAGTACCAGTTATACTAAACCAGGAAGTAAAGTAGCCCTAGCTACAGTAGAAAAAACTTCCACATTAGTGACCATCCCTGTCATTTTGTATAGCCCAAACTGCAGCCAATCAGGCGACAGCACCCACCAGAAGGTTCTCCCCAGAGGCTCAGGCTGTCAGATTTTCTCGCACGGAGTGATAATAAACCAAAGTATCCTAAGAGCCTCTGAAGGGGAGGTGGGCGGGTGCATGTGAATCTATGAAAGACACCAATACTGGAGAACCACCTGTTTACAGGTAAGTAACTATTGTTCTTCTCCAGTATTAGGGGTGTCTTTCATAGATTCACATGCCTGAATCAGAGTAGATAGCAGTAAATATCCTTGCTAGTCAGACGCCATAGTAACCCAGCTTGTAAAACTGTGCACATTATCATGAAATATATAAAATGCATTAACACAGCCCGAAGCATAATAAAATGCATCTAGTGAAGAATGTTCACACTAAAAACGGTATCCTAAGCGTCTGACTGCAGGAAAAAAGGAGGTGGGAACAGAGGCTCACCTTAGTTGAAAAGATTATATAGAACTGCTTGACACATGTAAACATCGGTCTCACTGGCTGCAACCAACAGTAGTGATTGGTGGACGCATGCCTGCTAACCTAGGTTGTCGCTATGTCGATGTGTTGGAGAAGAAATTCCAGCAAACAAAGCAATTGAGGAAGACAGTGCCCTGGCAGAGTGTGCTCTAGGGGCTGCTAGCAAAGCTGTTTAACTTGTGCATGGCAAAAAATCGATCGAAGCAGAGATCCATAATGCAACTGTTCGCCAAGATCCTGTTGAGTTTTAACTAATCGTACCCTAGTTAATAACTAATTGATCGGATCTGCGAAATCGAACTATCCCATGTAAATAGAACATTTGAAACTTCTCCTAATATTAAGTGTATGCAAAACCCATTTGTTGACAGTGGTGGAGGAAAAGATGCCTTTAAATTAACAGGCCGTTCCGAAAGAAATTCCGGAGGCACTGAAAGTATGAATTCCGGAGCATCGCGAACCACCACAGAGTCATAGTGAACTGTATGAAAAGGCTGAAGAATCGATAAAACCTGAACTTAACTGACTCTAATAGAGGAATGTCAAAGCCAAGAAAAAAGAAAATGACACCTTTCAAGTAAATTTTAGATCATCACTGAGGATAGGATCAAAGGATAGCACATGAAACTGCGCTATTACCACATTGAGATGTCTCGATGGCAATGGACTAATTGGCGTAGGAAAAACATTCTGAAAATTCCTTTGAAGGATTGATTTATATATCTTGAAGAATAAAAAGATGTGTTCCTATCTCGTCGGCATCTGGAACTGCTGCCAATAAAAAACTATCAGAGTTGCATGAGGCAATCCTGAACTTGCCAGCTAAATGTTTCTGTTTTAGGAGTAAAAGGATGAAGTCCATCCGAACAATATCAGACACCGCAAAAACATTTCCTTTTTAGACCGTGTCTCTGTTATGGCGAACACCTCCTTGCAAACCGCAGGGATCTTTAGATGGGCGAACCAAAGGTACTCAGGGGCAGGCCCCTGACCTCAAAGATGGCGGTTCCTGGTGATAAACCTGGCCGCTCTGAAGGAAAAACAGATCCGGAGGTGGACACGACCGAATTGGTTCGCACTCCGAATGGAAAAAAGAGAAACTCAGTAAACCAGCTTTGACGAAGCCCTCAGGGGTAAAGAGGAACCCTCGACACCACTCTATCTTGCTCTTCCGCAGAACTTTGAGACCCAAAGGTATCGGTGGAAAACGGAAGCAGATTGAGATCAGTTGGACGACAAACGCATTTCCCTGTAAATCCTTGTGGGGATGCCTCCACCTTCCGTCGAAGAAAAAACGTACTCGAGAGTGGAATTGCCGTCTTGCTGAGAGTGCCTGCCAGACTGTTTCTTGGACCAGGAACATCCAATCGTCAGAAAGTTGAGTGTGCGTTGTATCGCTCATGCCCATAGATCACAGGCTTCCTGAGGCAACAGAACTGATCTAGCCCTTTGTGTTTAGTGGCATAGTGCATACCAGTTGTATTGTCTATGCGCCACAATACAGTTGTCTCCTTGAAATTATTGCGCAACAAAATTGGAGGGCAAAGAAGATGACCCTTCACTCAGCAGAATGATATACCAAGCCCCTTATTTGAGGGCTTCATTTCTCATAGACCTTCAGCCCCTAAAAGAGTGCTCCCCAATTCCCGAGGGATGAGTCTATGGTAATTGTGCAATTTGAACTTTTTGAAGGAAAAAACACACCTTGTGTACAAACTTCTGTCTTGGATTCACCCAAGAAAAGACCTCTTGCATCGAGGAGTGATTGTAATGAGATCTTCAAATGAATCAGCGACCTGAAACCACTGGTATGCAGTTGCTTTAGCAGCTTTATCCTGTGCAGAAGGAAACCAACAGGATGCAGGTGGAGGTCATGGCCAGTTGAAATTTCGAGAATCTAATGAAATAGACTGTAATGTACGTAAAAGAAAACATCCTGTAAGAGCTGCAGGCTTCTCATTCGTAAGAGACAACATACGGTTGTTGAATTTGCATTGATTGCTGTTTCTAGAAAATTCTGTGTCAGAACTAGGAAAAATTGGGACTTGACATGGTATATTGATAAAAACCAGGCATTGAAACAGTGATCCTTCTTAAATAAACTTGTCTCAGAAATGATGAATGCGCATGTATTGCAGACACAGATAGGCTGCCAGGATCTAGATAAGAATCACGTGGAGTGGACCGAGAGTCCTAAAAGATAGGCCTGTGATAGAAAATTATTTTAACTTAGAGTAAAGAGGAGCCACGTCCCGTGCTGTGAAAAGGATTGGCACCTGAATCTTGACACTCTGGAGGTCGTGTGCACTTGTCAAGTCCTCTGGCAGTAATATTTGAAAAACCTTCTTGAGGTACAACATTTGTAAAATTTTGCGCAGAGATGACGAAAAATCCGGCGCAACATTTCTGACCAGCTAGTTAATGAGGAACTGAGAGGAGAAAAACCTAACTCCGTATTTGATTCAGAACCACTCCGACGGTCCCTGATGTATCCATAAGTAAATTTGTGAATGACTCGCGCAGATGAGGTGAAAGCTGTCACCATGAAGGCGTAGTAGAAAAGAAATTGCCAAATTCAAAAGCATGTCCTCATGACATCACAATTAGAATTCCCAACAGACAAATGGCATCGGTGACCAAAATTAAATCCCAGAGATATTCCACCCTTATCCCACTTGGAATGGACTAATGATTGGCTCTAAAGTAAGTCGTAGTTTCCTGGAAAAACGATTTCCTGTATACGAATTAGAGTCGAATAGTACAGTTGTATACCTGATACTGGGTGGAACTTTTTGGAATAAAATGTGAAAACTGTCCTCGGGCACCACGAACGGGTTGAACCCCGTACTGTAGAGAACCGAAGGCTCGGTATTGTCTGGCCAATATGATGGCCCAGAAGGAACATCTATCAAAAGGTACGTCCATTATCCCAGTGTGAACTTGTGGGCAAAGAACTAAGGATTCTTCCAACCTTAACTCCGCAACACAATGTTGCAAAACTTGGAGATGCAATGTGCACTGCACTGTGTTTTGTTGATGATGATCTCCTTCCATCCTTTTTGTTAAAAATTCTAGAAGCGTCAGTATAGGGGTTTTCATGGATACGCACATTCCGTGTCCCTATGTCAAAAATTGATCTTGTTAAGATAGCTAAAAGATTGCCTGCTGAACTGTGGGTGCAGCTCTTGTAGACAACTTTTCCTCCCAAACAATACGAAGCATTGACCTTCCCTGTCGCGAGAAAGTAGACGTCAAAGGAGAAGCAAGCTGCGAGGATGTCTCTTGGTCGCCCGTGCAAAAAAAATGGGTCTGATTGAAGTTGAAAGACAAGACAAGCGCGTTGAAATGTCTGGCGTTGGAAATATGTGCTTGAGGCTCGAGAGAGCCACCAGCGCCAATCTAGGCTTAAGCAGAGCTCAAATTCTCTGTCAATCTAAAATTAAAAGAGAAAAAACCTCACGTCTCTATCCTGGTGACAAGGGCGTGGCGAAAGCGCATCACCGTTCCTTACCGAACATCCGCCGGAGGATAGAATACTAAAGAGTCATGCAAGATCTCGCCAAAGGACAGGACATGGCATCCCAGGAAACCTAGGCTAAGAGTCTGGCTAAGACTTAAGCCATTCCAAGAAATATGGCGTCGAGTAAAACTACATCACTCCATCCGGAGGATCTAGCTGAAAGGATGCTACGACTAATAAGTAGGCTACAGGAACACTGTACATAAACCCAACTGGATCAAGCTTCGACGAACCTAACCATGGACTGGGTCCAGCATCAAAGAGGTCAACCAAAAAACATGACCCTCAGTGTCCACATAGGAAAAGTGTTGCAGCCTTAAACTACTATGAAGGTGACTGCTGATGCTGTCAGTTTACAAACCCTCCGTAGACGTACTTCTTGTCGTCAACGAAACTGGTCCTTAACTTGGCCATCGTTCAATAATAAAACTCACCATCACTGAGGATGATTGATGAACAGAGCATTTTGTCGACTTAGAATGTCGTTGACGAGTCTGCTATTAACTAAGCTGAACTGTCGTCAATGGCCAACTGTTTACAGACCTAAAGCTTGCGGGCCAACTGTCGATGTGCCCACTGTTAATGGCTCCAATAGCATTGTTTATAGGTTTACTGTTGGCAGTCAAGAGATCCACTGCCAATGGCCAACTGCCGATGGACCACCTGTCAAAAGGGCCACTGTCAGTGGCCCACTGGTATTGAGCCAACCGTCGCCAAAGCTTTCAGTGACTATGTCAGCTGAAGAGGTTCTTAAACGTCGACGAGGCTCTTCACCGTTGACGGGGCACCTTACCGTCGACGAGGCTCCTCACCGTCGACGAGGCTCCTCACCGTCGACGAGGCTCCTCACCGTCGACGAGGCTTCTCACTGTCGACGAGGCTCGCCGTCGACAGAACTCCCTCGTCGTCGACGAGGCCCGTCGTCGACGAGGCTCCGCACCGTCGAGAATTACACTTCACCGTCGATGATTGCTCTTCACCGTCGACTAGGGACACCCTGCACCGTCGACGAGGCTCGTCGTCGACGGAGCTCCCTCGTCGTCGACGATGCTTTCCGTCGACGATGCACCCCGCACCGTCGACGAGGCTTAGCGTCGACGAGGCAAAACTCGCCGTCGACGAGGCACACCATCGACGAGGCAAAAGTGCACTCGAAGATGAGGCTGTTTGTAGATGAGCTCTTTGACGGTTGCGCAGCTCCCTGCGACTTACAACCAGTGCATAAGAGGGCACTGTCAACAGGATCCTGTAGCCCTGTGACACCGTAGAGCACCAGTGACGGCAGAATGTCGTCGTAAAATACAAGAGCGTCTTGTCAACAAGCTGGCACGTTCTTAGAAGAAAAGTGCGCAGAACGAGTCTAAACGCCTGAGAGTCAATCTCGTGGGCGTAGATGTGGGAGGCAGACTCCGAGTAGGTCAAAGACCCTTTGCTTTTGAAGCAACGTGAAGTAAAGCCAACAACATCACTGCAACATTAAGGCACCATATAAATAAAGAAAATCCTCCCACATCAGAAGGGGGTAGAGCCAAATCACAAGAACATCCCCTTCTCATCCTACCATGTCAGCGACAGGCAGAGAAAAAGATCCATATATTCGTGAGGATAACCGGAAACGGTCTCAGCTTTCCACAAGTGACACAGGGTCAACAAATAGACTTCATGTAAGAAGACATCACAAAACTGTGAAATATGAAGAAAAAATTTAATATAAATGAAGTAAATCAAGAAACTGAGCAGAGCTCAGGGAGACTCCCTTCGCACGATATGCGGTAAAAAATCTGACAGCCTGAGCCTCTGGGGAGAACCTTCTGGTGGGTGCTGTCGCCTGATTGGCTGCAGTTTGGCCTATACAAAATGACAGGGATGGTCACTAATGTGGAAGTTTTTTCTACTGTAGCTGGGGCTACTTTACTTCCTGGTTTAGTATAACTGGTACTTGCTATATAATTTTGGCATACTATTGCTTTTTTATGTACCGTGGGACTCCCACTCCGACGACGGGGAATGATTCAGGCATGTGAATCTATGAAAGACACCCCTAATACTGGAGAATCTATGATCTGTGCTCTGATTGGCTAGAGTTTGGATATTCATAACAATGGTAATAGGTTGCTAAAAGCTAGTGAATTCTTATGGGCATTTGAAATGGTAAAGTTTTATACTTCTATTTTACTGTTACCATGGGACTACCGGTAAACAAAAAACTTTATAGGAGGGCCCAAGGGGATTTGAGATTACTGACCCCTTAAGTGTCTTTTTACCCCAATCTACATGTGCTAAAGAACAAAAGGGCTTTCTTCAGGACCTAATACTAAAACACTACTGCAAATATGTGAAGAAAATATATTATAATAAAAGTAAATAATCAGAGAGACCCTACCATTTGACGCTAATAAATTGGTTCTTCTGGCATTATAATAGTCAATTTTAGTTTCCACTTTTTCTCCTTTTTCAGCAATTTATTTTTCAGCACCACAGCATCTCAATCTTTGGTTGTTGTACACCACTGGTGGATCCTTCCTTGGATGTCCCACGATAACAACTAGTGGGACTCCTGGATGAGATACCAGTTTTCTTTTACAAAAAAATCCCAGATGATGATGCTCCGCCATTGGATGGGCTGATGGGTTTTCTGTACACTGTGGTGCCACATACATAAGACACAGCCTATGCCACTCTCTGTTTTTTTCCTCAGCCGCATACTGTTTGACCACTAGTGCCCCTTTTGTTCTTTAGCACCATGGGACTACCACCATGACGACGGGGAAGATTCAAGCATGTGAATCTATAAAAGATACTATACTGGAGTAAGGAGATGTATCAGACCATCTGAAACCAATCACAAAGTATATGGAGACCTTCTTATACTTTCATCAAATAGAGGAAAAAAATGTCCTTGATTTGATGAACAAAGTAAAACCGGGCTCCCTGTTGAACTCTGCACCACCCTGTATCATTAAGCAGGGAGAGAAAATAATCCTCCCATCTTTGCTAAGAGTACTTAATTTTCCCTACAATCTGGTATAGTACCACCCTCCTGGAAACACGCCATAGTAAAGCCCATCTTAAAAAAGGCCACCCTTGACCCTCAGGAGGCTGAAAATTATATACCAATATCCCACATTTCCATTGTGAGAAAAAGTTTGGAAAAACATAATCATCACCATCTTTTCACTTTTCTGGAACATAATAGATTGGCCCATCATAAACAAATGGGCTTTTGATCAGCGGCTCTGTTCACTGTTGTCAAGATACTGAAACTTAATCTGGACCTTGACACCACTGCAGTAATCCTACTGGATCTTAGTGCCGCGTTTGACACTGTTTAACATGATAAATTATGGCACACACATTAAAAAGCGATAGGAATATCAGGATCAGCATTTCACTGGCTTTCCTTCTTTCTCAATGAAAGAACCATTCAGGTGTACGGGAAGCCATTTTATTCAGATACCTTCCCTCTTAAGTGTGGAGTCCCTCAAGGTTCTTCATTTAGTACTATTCTTTTTAAGCTATTTGTTAGTCCTTTATTATCATCTTATCCTTTGGTCTTTCCATTGTCTTGTATGCCGATGAAACTCAGATTATCATGTCCCTTACCCAGGATAATCATTGTAAAATGGATCAAGGGGATCCTTGTCAAAAGGAGGTTGTTGACTAGATGGCTCGTTTTGTCTGAATTTCAGTGGTGACTAAACTGACATGTTCCTGGTTGGTAACAATATGGGTTTGTGGCTGGGTGAAAATTTCACTTTTGAGACCTAAATTGGGGAACCATATAATATTTTTAGACCTCCTCCCACCACCCTCTCGGATGATTTTGGTGCAGGATTCTTTCCTGATGAGATACTGGAAATACAGTCTACTTTGGATGTCCATTCTACTTGTGGAAAAGGCATCAGATAATCCAGAATACAGTGACTAGGCTGTTACTGAAGATACCAGGATATTAATCGCTATCCGGTTTATTAGCTGCTGTGCACTGATTTCCAGGTATATGTAGAATTCAATTTAAATCGTTATGTATTACCCACAGAGTTCATCATGAAAAAGCCCTCAAATTTTGTTTCCCATGAGTAGTCCTTGTATGCCCAGGTGATCGATCCTCCCTAAAGGTAGCCGCAATACCTACAGTGCAAAAAGCAAGGAGAGGAGGTCGAACTGTTTCCTTCCTAGTAGAAAACTATGGAATGATTTACATACTATGTTGAGGATAATGGGGGATAAAGGTCTGTTCAAGAAACTAATAAGATCTTGACTGTTTGGTGATTATGACTTAATCGCGCTGTGGTTCATTCCGTACTGGGACGGTAGTCATGCGCTATGCAAGCACGTTTGAATATAATTTTATTGAATTTGTTTATTCCATGATTAAAGCATGATGGTTTTTAACACATGTATTCACACTGCTACTATTTAGTGTGTGTATAGGTGAAAAGACTACAGGCATGATGCATACTGATGTGTCAAGTTGACAGGGAAACATGAACATACCCTCATCTGGGGTGATAATTTTACCACATTCAACAGCCCGCCCTTCATGTTCTGAAAAGCAGCATTCGAGTCAAGGTCAAATGTGTGCAAGCTGGGATTGCCACATCACAGACTTTCCATTATTTGTTGTCATTTTAAAGTGTTGATGTCATTGTTATGTTACCTCCAAGTTCTAGTGACACCACTTCAGCAATAGTAATGTATAAAAGAAGTGATTACAAAAGACTGGCACACTTTTCTGCACACTACACAGGGGAAATTACCAATAATTTCTCCAGGATATCTGGATAAAGCAAGATAGTGAAGATTTTTTTCCCATTCCTTCGCGAAAAAGGCCTGCATTCGAGTTTGCTGGTAAAGGAAAAGCCTCCAATTTTGGGACAAAATCTGTGGTAACATTAATTGGATGGATTTACTCCACCAGAGCATCCAAGCAATGAAACATCCTGCAGATACAGCACTTCCCTCCAGAACTGTAGGATTTTCCATTACCACTGAACTCCAAGTCCCAGAACTCCTAACGTTTTGTGCAAGGTTCGTGTTCCAAAGTAACACAATCCCAGCACAAAGTGTTGCGATGGTTTTTACTTTCCAAAGCAAATCAGGATTTACTTTGGAAAGCTGGCTAAAGTAATCCAACGTGGTGCTATGCTCTTCGTTGTGCTACTTTGCACCAACAGTACGTTTCAAGGCTGGTATATGGACATTGAGAAGCAACCACTCATGTGGTTTGATGCAAATACACATGTAGTAACAATTGTTCACAGGGATGTGCATCAAAACCATACAACTCCTTCAAGAAGGCATAAGGGAGGAGAAATGTTTTAATTTCTCCACATTTTTCAATCTCCACATGTTTCTACATTATACAGTACACATGCAAAGTAAGAAAAGTATTAAAACACATTTTGTCTACTGAACGACTCCCCTTCCATTACAAAACCTGTACAATGCTTAACATAACGCACACACCCCTGCAGTATGGCACAAGGGTGTGTGCATTGGAACATGGCAGCGTAATGGGTGCTGGTGGAGAAAAAAACAGCGCTGTATCTTAGTAGATATGGCTCTGTTTTTAAATTTTCCTTTGGCGCTTTGCAGCACGGAGCAGCCATTGTGGTTACTGTGTTTCATTACATCACATTTTAATACATTTCTCACCTAATCCCGTGTTAATGCTACACTTTTGTGAGAGCAGACTCCAGGAAAAGTGCATACCAGCGTAGGGCTCCAGCTGCCTATTTGAGGCTTGCTTATGCTTTGTGAACTCAACAGACTTCCATTAAAAGAAAATAGTGCAAAGTTGTGGAAAATCAAAGGATTGTACAGACATACTGTCATGAAAGCACTCTTGATAGTTAATAACATGAAAAACCTCTCCCACGATATTCCTAAAATTGTGACACAAAGGTCAGTTGATTCCATTTTTAAATAGGGCAAATTGAATAACTTCTGTGTTCCTCTTTTTATTACAAACGTACATAATATTTCTTTACTATAAAGCTAGGCTGAGGAAATATAAATGCACTGCTCAAATCTTTACACATTCTAAAAAACAGAATTGTGGAGCTTTTGAATCGAGTTTTATACTCAAAATGGAATGGTACAAACAGTATGAATGTAGTATGCTGTTTATAATTCATTTTTAGCACTAAAGCCCCGAAATCCCTTAAGGCTTTTCCCTGATTTAGGAACAAAATAAATAAAAAATATGTATCATGGTAAACAGAAAAGGCAAACAGATAAGGAAAATGTTACTTGCCCTGTAAGCATCTGTTTGTGGAATGTAGTGCAATAGATTCACTTGCTGTGGATACTCCTAACTTGTGGTTTTTAGCCTGGATGTGTACAAGTTGTTCTTCTTCAAAGAAGTCTTTTGAGTCACGAGGTACTGTCACCCTCTTGCTAGTAATGCTAATGGTTATCACCTTCATTGTTAATATTGTTTTCTATCTGCCTGTGGGTTCGGACGTGTGCTCCTGTGGTCTGGTTCGACGCCATTATGGTGCTCTGTTCCATCTAAACAGGCTTCTTTACTCCGTCAGTATTGTTTTTTTGATCCCATTCCTCTCTTCTCTTCCTCTTGGGTCAACGAAACCTGCTTCAGCCAAGCAACTTTTGGGTCGACCTCGACCCCAAGTGAGACTTCACCTCTCGGGCCATCGTTCATCTCCCCACCATGCCTTCATGGTGATGGAACGGATGCCATTTCCCTACTGTCCTCTTTGCCATGAAAAATTCCCTTGGACTGATCTCCATCAGGTCTGTAAATTGTACCTTTCTCTGAGCAGAGTGAGGTTGCCTGTGATGCCTGTTACTCCTTCCACTCTAAGAAGACCCTTTTATAACCGTTGAGATTGACGTTTCGAGATGCCGCATAGGAGCCGAGACAACACCCCGGACCTCTTCGGCCTGAGCATATCGAGGGAGAAGAAAATAAGTTACTTGCCTGTAACTACAGTTATCCTGTATTGGTATCTTTCATGGATTTACATGCCTGAATCATTCCCTGTCGCCGAGATGGGAGTCCTACAGTAAAATACAAAAGTAGTGCCACAGGCAATAAATAGGCTAAAAGAGGCAAAATGCTATATTTAGTAGCCTATCCACATCCTTATAGGAAAAGGACCAAAAGTCAGCTCCAACCAATCAGCTATAAGCACCCTCTAGAACACTCCCAACAGAAGCAGTTCTCCTCAGATTTTCCAAGCACAAGTGGGAAGTAAATATCTTCAAAATCACTGAGAACTGATTCCACAGGTTCACATGCACCCACTGGAGGGTGGGTGCATGTGAATCTATGAAAGATACCAATAGCAGTTACAGATAAATAACTTATTTTCTTATCCAGTATTGGGGTATCTTTCATAGATTCACATGCCTGAATCAGAATAGCAAGCTGTATCCCAATTGTACTGTCGTTATCGAATGGTGGGAGACATGTACTCTAAAACTCTCAATGGACGTCCATAACCTTGAAATATTGTAAAGACAAAGCATAAAAAGCAATAATCATTTTAAAAGAGATAGCGGATATCAGCATGAGAAACGTAGAAATTGAGAAACATAGGAGCATGAACACCGTAAGCAATATTTCAGTAAAGAAAACTAATAATAGACAAGCCTTAAAGAAATTTAAAGAATCTGACCTTAGTGAGAGATGGCGTAACACAGCTTGTCCAACCGCTGCATCCTCCCTTTGTGCATATTGGAGGCAGTAGTGTCTTGTGAACGTGTGGACATTCTTCCATGTCGCGGCACAGCATATTTTGTCCTGTGTAACCCCAGCAAACAAAGCTGTAGACGCAGCAATAGTTCTGGTGGAGTGTGCTTTAGCCTTCACCATGAGAGGTTTATTGGCTTTTTCGTGGCAGAATTGAATGGCAGATGCGACCCATCTGGCTATTGTCGCTTTTGTTACTGCGGTTTCCTGTTTTCCTTGACCGTAGGCCACTAACAGTTGATCCGTCTTTCTGATATCTTTTGTCTTTTGAAAATAACATTTCAAACACCTTTTTACATCCAATGAATGCAAAGCCCTTTCATCTGGACTGGATGGATTCGGAAAGAAAGTTTGCAGCATCACTGGTTCATTCAGGTGAAATTGTGTGGGTACCTTTGGAATGAATTTTGAATTTGTCCGAAGGATTACGTAGTCCTGTGTAAAGCATAAGAAGGGTTCTTTGATCGTAAAAGCCTGAATCTCACTAACCCTTCTTGCGGAAGTAAAAGCCAGCAAGAGGGCTACTTTCCATGTGAGGAATTTGAATTCTGCTTTATGGACCGGTTCAAATGGTCGTCTCATCAGTTGTGCTAAAACCACATTGAGTTCCCACTCTGGAGGACATGCACGAACAGGAGGAAAAGTGCAAAAAAGTCCTCTCATGAATTGTTTTATAAGAGAAGATGAACATAAAGAAGGAAGCTGCAGAGATTTCCTGTACCTGGAAAGAGCAGTCAGGTGAACTTTGACCGATGGAAAAGTGAGGCCAGACTTGGCCAGTGAGAGCAAGTACGGTAGAATCTGTTCAGCAGCAGCTTGAACTGGATGAACTTTATTGGTTTCATACCAACAACAGAATCTTTTCTATTTTAAACAATATGTTTTGAGAGTGCTTTCTGCATGAGAGTTAGACGGTATGTCTCGACAGTCATGTGAAATATTGAGGGCTTTGAACTCTAGGAATTCAGAAGCCATGTGTGTAGGTCCAGGGACTGTGGATCCGGATGGATTACCTGACTCTTGTTCCGTGAGAACAACACCGTTGTTGGATGAAGGCGAATGGGTCTGTCTTGTGACAAGAGAAGACGCTACTGGAACCAATACTGTCTGGGCCAACGGGGTGCAATCAGAATTAGACGGCAGCCCTCTAGTTTCATCTTGCTGAGCACCCTGGGGATTAATGGAATGGGGGGAAAGCGTAGGCATAGATCCCAAACCATCTCATTGAAAGGGCAATTCCCCCTTGACCCCGGTTGGGAGAACCAGCTGGCATAAAATTGGCATTTCTTGTTCTCCTGTGATGCAAACAGATCCAGAGCTGGTTTGCCCCATATCAGAAAGATTTTCTTCACCTGAGTTTGTTCCAACTCCCACTCGTAGCAGCCGGATTGAGACCTGCTTAGTGTATCTGCCAGGGTATTGTGCAGACCCCTGACATGCTCGGCCTTCAAGAATATGCTGTGGAACGATGTCCATTCCAACAATTCCTGTGCTTCTTGGGAAAGTGTAACAGACTTTGTTCCTCCTTGTTTGTTTATGTAGTACATGCTGGTCATATTGTCGGTACGGACCAGCACTGAGGAACCTACTATCCTTTGAAGGAAAGCCTGAAGAGACAAAAATATGGCTCGGAGTTCCAAACTGTTGATGTGGTGTTGTTTCTGTATCTGAGACCACTTTTCCTGGATTTGCAAACCCTGCAGATGACCTCCCCATCGTTCCATGGAGGCGTATGTTGTTAAGACAAAATCTGGGATGTTTTGCAGAAAGGTGAGACCTTGGACAAGATTTGCTGTTTGGGACCACCAACGGAATGCGTCCACCATTTGTTCCATTATTCGGATAACATCCTCGAAATAACCCAATGCTTGTTGACATTGTTTTTGTAATTCCTCTTGAAGAGGTCTCATCTTGAGCCGCGCCAGAGTGGATAAGTTGATTGCTGAAGAGCACATCCCTAGGAGAGATTTGAATGTTCGAACAGAAACTGACTTTCTTTTTTAAATGATTGTCGCAAATTTTTGAAAGCGCACTTGACGGTCTTGAGACAAGATTGCTTTGCACTGGACGGTGTCCAGGGATGCTCCTAGGAACAAAATGACCTGAGTTGGAAACAATTTTGATTTGTCCTTGTTCAAAGTGAGTCCCAGCGTATTGAACAGATGGAGACAAGTTGTTATGGCAAGATTGGCTTCCTGCTCCGACGGAGCTTTGAGCAGCCAATCGTCGAGGTATGGAAAAACTTGGATAGCCCGGGATTGTAAGGTCACTGCTACTGGTGCTAAGTACTTGGTGAAAATCTGTGGTGCTGAATTTAGGCTAAATGGAAGCACCTTGAATTGATAGTGGGTAGCAGCCACTGTAAATCGTAGATATTTTCGATGTTTTGGATGGATAGGGATAGGAAAGTAAGCGTCTTCCATGTCCAGAGAAGTCATGAAATCCCCTTTGTTTAAGCATCCCAGAATGTTGTAAAGCGTTACCATCCGGAATGTTCAGTTCTTGAGAAACTTGTTGAGTTTGCGGGGGTCCAGAATCGGTCACCATTCTCCTAACTTCTTTCTGATTAGGAAGAAACGAGAATAGAAACCTGTTCCTTTCTGTGTGGGTGGTACTAAGCTAATAAGTGAAGACGAGGGGAGGGGGACCCCTGGGTGGAGTAGTAGGTAGTTTCAGAAAAAATTTCAGTGTGTGACCCTTTGTGACTAGGTCCAGCACCCAGGGGTTTGAAGTGATGTCGTGCCACCGCTCTGCATAAGCAGACATTTTCGCACCCATGGGTAGGGAGGGAATGTTAACTGGCACCCTGAGAAGGTCATTGCTTTCTGGCAAAGTCACAGCATTGTTGCTCTGTGCACTTACGGCCACCCTGGTGAGAGAAACCAGCTGTCGATGACTGAAGGTACGACGACTGGTTGTAAGACTGGTGATATTGAGGCTGATATTGATGATACTGTTGATTCAACTGATAGCCGCCCCGGTATGTTGTGAATCCTCGCCCTCTGGCTCCTCTGAAAGGTACACACCTATATTGCAGAGCGCCCAGAGACTTTGCAGTGTCAATGTCATTCTTTATTGCTAAAAGAGAGTGATCAATATGTTTCCCGAACAGTGAGTCCCCATCGTACGCCATGTCCAGGATCTTAATCTGAGCTTCAGGTCTGAAGGTAGTAGCTTTAACAGTATCAAAACAATGAAAGAGAGAGGCCAAACAGAAAAAGAGCCAGCAAGAGGAGTCACTCTTGTTTAAAAGAACCCTCACTCACCAACCTAGTTGGTGACATGCTTCATCATTGGGTTCCCACCAGAGAAGCCGAGTACCTCTCTGGTGTGCTATGATGCCTGTGTATTTTTTGTGTATGGCATGAGTGCAATTGTGAAGAAATGTAATTTAAAAGATACCTTGGTTTTATCCCAAAAAATGTGAATGGTGGAAAGCCAGGCACCAATAAAAACAAGTGCATTGGATGTTTAATACCAGGCTAAATTGACCAGATACATACATCCTACTGTAAAAAGTGCAAAAACGTGGCCAACATGTTTCTGCTTCAAAATGCTATTGATGAAGCATTCATCAGGACCAGCACACCACATCAGTATGCACATGCTAAGGCGCACCCTAACCTGTGGTGAAAATGAACCGAAAAACTCATGGTTATCTAGTTGAACCTTCAGGATTTCCGAAAGCCGATAATATCTGTGGGAATAAACAGACATACAGACAAACAAACAAAACAAGTCACATGGCATAGAACTACGTCATAGCTCAAGTGTTTGTACATAATCCGGAGTGTCTAAGCTCACGCTGCTGTTTAGTGCTCTTCGAAGTGCAGCAATATCGCTAGAAAACTCATGTGAGACATCCGTGTCAGTGACATGTGAGTTAACACTAACACATTGTGCTATACAGGTGCTTGCAAGAAGTGCTCATTAACTGTATAGCATGAAGGTATGAAATATAAGGCGTGCTTACGGTCGTGCACACTTTACACAGGAATTGCCGGTAAATATTTAAATTTAGTAGAGAACATGATTGTGCTGCTGGAGTGAGAGTAGTTGTGAGACTCAAGCTAACAAAGGGTACAGCAGTTTTATGAGCATGGGTCAAAACTTGTAGTTAAAAGCATGTTAAAAGAAAGGCTTACGTGAAGTATTGAAAGACCTCACGACATGCCTAATCGTGCAATGACGTATAATGCCTCTTTTAGGTATAATACAGAGAACTGAAACGCTCACCTTTTGCATCTCTCCACCAGCACCATTTTAGTTAGTGCACTAGTGGTTGGCTGCTTAGCACATTCTTCCCTATTTAGGAGGGGTGATGCAGCGGGCGCGCCGATGGTGGGCCGGAGGCGCGCCAGAGGCAAGCCCGTCTGCGCCCGTCCATGCCTCGATGTGCTCACTGTCAGCCATGCTTTCCGTTCCACCCAAAGATTGGGGGACTATGTTATTTTAGGGTAAAATTCCTCTGTATAGGTAAGAGGGATGCTAGGGGGACACAAGCAGTTATGATTAAAAACAATAATACTACTGCTGCTGAACAGACAAAAGACACACTAAAGTGTGGCCCGATTAACAGCCGGTCCTTGATGAGGCACCACCAGGAGGTGTCAAATCTGCTAGAATGCCTGGACCTAGGCATTTTATTTTTAACAGAAACCTGAACTCGTACCGACTCATCTTCAGAGCTGGGCTTCACATGTCCAGAAGGTTACAACATCTTTCATAAACCAAGGCCCTCTAGGAGAGGAGGGGGGTTTGGGGTGATTTTCAAAAGAAAGTGGGACTTTGGTCAACTATGTGTTGAGGTTGAGGGGATTGAACTTCTAGGTTTCTCATTAACTGGAGTAGTTTGTTATAGACCTCCGGGTGCAAATACCCAATACCAAGCCCTGTTCGACACCCTCACCAATCTGACCTTAGCACACTCAAGAGGAGTTCTATTAGGGGACTTTAATATCTGGAACAACAGGAATCCAGAACCCCATCTGAGAGAATTGAGGCAAATCTGTGAAAGCCTTAGCCTAAATCAGTTACTACACCAGCCAACTCACCGAGGAAGGCATGTCCTAGACCTCCTATTTGCTAATCGGAACGAGACAGAGGTGATGGATGTACTGCCCCAAAGATGGACTGATCATTTTCTAATCCTTTTCAGGATATTATTGCCTAGATCAATAAACAGTGTAAATCAGCCAATGACCAAGTGGGCCAAGTTAGTAGAAAATAAAGTATACCCGACATTCCAAGAACATTGCCCCTACTGATTCAGTAGAAGACAATTATCAAACCTACTGTAATTATATTAATGGTACCTTGGATTTAATTGCCCTGATGAAATGATTGAAGAATAGAAAGAAACCCTCAGCCCCATGGTACAGTGAGGAGTTGAAAATGATCCGGAAAAAAAGCAGACAGACCTAAAAGAAATGGAGAAGGTCTTACGTAGAGTCAGATAAAAAAGAGTTGAGACTATTGCAGGTACTGTACAAGGAAACTATTGTTAGGTCCAAAGCAGAATTCTATGCTAAATCCATCTTGCAAGCATCCAATGGCACCAAAGGGCTTTTTGGTATCATAAAGGACCTATCTAACCCAGCCTGCATGGGCAATAAGGTGGTTGCAACACAAAAACTATGCGACGATATTGCTGCCCACTTTGACAAGAAGATCATCAAAATTGTGGGAGGTTTTAACCCCAGCAACAACAACTGTCAGGATGAACATCTCAGACTTTAGCTGAAGAGCTACAGACTGAAATATATCACAGTCATCAATCGCCCATTCTAGAATGTTTTCAACCGCTTACCGAGGATGCATTTCATAGCCTTGCCCATAGTGTATCCTCGGGCTCTGCCTTAGACCCTCTTCCACATAGGATTTGGAAGGAGTTTCAGCAAGAACTGTTTCCCTGGCTGCAGTAGATTTGCTGTCAGTCATTGGAAGAAGGAATGGTTCCAGAAATCTGGAAGCAGGCTGTGGTGTCTCGCCTGCTAAAAACCCGTATCTTGACCCTACCACCCCAATTAATTTTAGACCTATCTCTCTCCTACCATACCGGGTAAAACTTTTGGTGAAGGTAGTCAGTAAATCATTGTCCCTATATCTAGAAGAAAATCATCTGCTAGACAAGGACCAGTTCGGGCTCTGACCAGGACACGGAACTGAAACAGTGTTAGTGACCGTACTAGACAACCTAAGAATGCGAGCCGACAATGGCAATCCATCCGTACTAGTGTTACTCTACTTGTTGGCCGCATTCGACATTGTAAACCACACTAAATTATTGAAAAGACTGGAGAATATAGGTGTGAAGGGGCGGGCGCTGAAGTGGCTGCAATACTATCTGACAGGCAGACAACAGGCTGTTACTATTACACCATTCACGTCTACTAAGACGCCGGTTCGGTATGGGGTGCCACAGAGATCTGCAATAAGACACATTTTATTTCATGTGTACTTCTGCCCTTTTAACCCCCATTATAAAGTCCTTCGGTAACTTGATTATTTATGCGGACGACACCCAATTGGTGTTCCCCCTGGAAGGGAATCAGGCAGTAACTATGGACACATTCCAGGAGTGTATGCAACAGACCTTCAACTGGCTTAGGATAAACTCCTTACAATTTAATGGAGGAAAAACAGAGGTCGTGTATTGCTCCTTAGCCAAAATATCTTGGCACCTGCCATTGGAGTTTCGCCTTACCCCCCAAGGAGAAACCACTGGCTCCAGTTAAAACAGTGGGCAACCTTGGGGTTGTGGTAGATGATAACCTCCAGATGGAGTCACAAGCCAACAAAATAGTCAGTATCTGCTTCTCCTTGATCAGAGCACTTCGACAGATTCTCCCACTACTGCCTTGTGACTCAGGTAGTGAGGAGCATCATTCTGAGCAGACTGGACTACTGCAACTCCCTGTACTTGGGAGCACCACAGTCTGTACTGCTGAAATTGCAGAGAGTCCAGTCTATAGCAGCAAAACTAGTGCTGAACAGGCAGCGTAGATCTTCTATGTCACTGGCTCTTAGGGACCTTCATTGGCTCCCTACTAAGGAGAGAATTCAATTTAAGTCTCTCTGTGTTGTATTCAGAGCAGTACAGTGCTTGGGTCCAGTACCTCTGCAGGAAAAACTTACTTGGTACAACCCTGGGAGAAATCTTTGCTCGTCCAATGCAAATCTGGTAACGGCCACCAGATTTAAGAAAACCAGGATGAGAGGTAGAGCATTTGGAGTAGCAGCTTCACACCTCTGGAATAGCCTTCCCCAGAGTATTAGACAATATAAACCCTATTTATCTTCCAAAACAGCCTAAAGACATGGTTCTTTCAAAGGAAGGAGTAAGATGAGCTTCTCATTTCACATATAGGACTACTGCTTGTTGGTGCCACCTGATAAGTCGAAGCACCAAGATACCCTTAGCATGACAGCATGCTCTATACAAGATTATAATACAATACTACTTTACGTATGGTAAACTGTGTAAATTCTTTATTGTATAGTTAGTAAAAAGCGTAACAATATTCCAATTAATAAAATACTTTCCTTTGCGTACTATTATACATTAAATACAATTTTAAAACCGCCTTTGTTATAAAAAAGAACAGATACAAAAAAAATGTATGCAACTTGGTGAGTTATAAGTTTGGCCTTATTGTCCTTTACATGTGTTCTCGGTAATAATTAATAGTTTGAGAAACAAGTTTTAGATCAACCAATATAAATCGCAGGATCAAAGTTCAAAAGTTCTGACTTGTGTTATCTTTTCAGTAAATTTTCAAAATTGGTTACATATTTAAATATTCGACAGATGAATTGTGGGTCCACTGAGTCCAACGCGTTTAATATTGCTGAGCGGCATGTGCGAATTCCTTTTTCGTTAAACTTTCTCCTGAGTAAACTCAGGCAATCACACTCCAGCACTGGACAGATGCAAATCAGATGTATGAAGTCTTGCACTGCTGCGCCACATAGATTACAATCCTTAGGGCCCAGAGTCCTCCAGCCAGGTTGGTCGGCGTTTGTTGGCAATTTTCCCATGCGTAACTTCAAGTACTTTAGTTTTAGGTGGGGAGGAAAACCGAGGCCAAGATAGGCAGCTGGTACCGGCTTTTTGTAGTATTGTATAATCATCCATACGTGTGCACGGCATCTTAAAGTTGTTTTATCTTCGATCAACGAGTGCAAGTTAGCTGCTTTCTTTACGATCTGCTTAAATGCTTATACTAGTAACTTCCTTTGCCAAACATCTGCCATCTCAGTGCTTTTCACAGAGAAATTTAGGTACTTCGCATAATGAGATTTAGGGATGCTTTGCAAGGCGGCCCAAATGGCAGAGTTAATTTCTATATCGCAGTTGAGCCAGATGTTACACCAACATTTTATTGACTCATATCTTTTATGCAATATCTGGGACTGCAATCCAAATTCGAGACGTACCTGTGCTGATGAAGCAGTGCACGGTAAACAAAATACACTTTTGTACACTCTTGTTTGAATTTTATCTAATAGAGGTGCACTTCTTCCATTATGTACCACACTGCCATAAGCTATAATTGGAAGTAGCTTGGCTTTGATAACTGTGAGAACGGGGGTGAACAAGGGACCTTTTAGCTGTTTGGATAATCTGCAGAATGCATGCAATAGGGCTGTTTCCTTCTTTTCAATAGTGTCGAAGTGCGTGGAGAATGTGAGCCGTCTATCCAGATGTATCCCCAGGTATTTGTAGCTGTCCACCACTTCCAGGTTTACGTTATCAATTGTAAATTTCGGCTGTTTAGAGCGACGATGCGTTATGATCATGACCTTTGTTTTTTTACTATTTATTTCCATCAGATTCTATTTGGTGAATTCAGCCAACTCATGGATTAGACGTTGCAGTCCTATTCTTGTTTGACTGAGGACAACATCGTCTGCGTATGATAGATGCGTAAGGTGTAAAGTCCCTAGCCGTGGCGGATGTGCATTGACCCCATCAAGCCTTGGTGTCAAATCGGCCATGAATAAATTAAACAGATGAGGGGCCAAGACGCAGCCTTTTTTTAATCCTTCACTGGTTGTAATCTTCCTTGTTAGCCTTCGGCCGTTATCGATCTTCACCTGCATCCAGGTTTTGGTATAAAGGTCCATAATTGGGTTTAAGATCCTGTCCGGCAGGCCCTGTTGCTTTAATTTGGCCCATAATGTTTGTCGGCTAACACGATCAAAGGCCGCCTTGAAGTCCACAAAACATAGATGAAGTGCTTGACGGTCTCGTAGGCTTTTTTCTGCAATCAGGCTTATTGCTATGAAATTTGCCATTGTTCCTGTGCCACGCCGAAACCATTACTGATTTGCGGGGATTTTTTTATTATCATCGGACCATTTTACAAGGTCGGTTAGAATCAATGAATCGTAATATTTGGCCTCCTGATCTATCAGCGAGATCAGGTGATAATTTGCTGAATCCGTACGATCCCTGGCCTTATATATTGGGTTAATGATCGCGCCTCTCCAGCTTTCCGGGATGCGACTGGTGACATTGATCGTCTGAAACAGGTTATTGAGTTTACAGGCCCAATTATGTGGATCTTGCTTGTAAATTGCCTGGGGGACACCTTTCGGTCCTGGTGCACTATCTTTCCTACTTTTCTTTTTGGTTCGCAGTATTTCTACTTCAGCGTAAGCTCGGGGGTTTGGCCTAAATCTTCATTTCTCTATTCTAGGTTGTTTATTGAGTCGGAAGCGATTAAGAGCTGAATCTCTATGTTTTTACTTCCGTATACTGAGCTTACAGCTAATGGCAGCTGTTCCATGGTGTTTATTGAAAATGTGTCAATTAGATGCTGGGCCCATGCCATCTCCGAGACGCAGGTCGTGCTTATGGTATTTGTGGTTCTACTCATTGAGTTTACCTGCGACCGAAATGCTCTGAAGTCAGATTTTTTTGCACTATAAACTATTTTCGTCCAGAAATTGGTATCCTCGTTTTTTTTCTCATTCCAAATTTGTTTCTTGTATTGTTTCTTTAAGGAACGTATATCCTGCCAAACTTTCGATTGAGAATTAGGACTTTGAGCTCTTCTCAGAGACTGTCTCAGACGCCTTCTCAAGGCTCGAGATATCTGGCTAAGATGGCTGTTATTGTTTCCATTATGCGTCATTTTGGTGTTGACTCCTACTTTTGGTAACTTATTCAGGAAGGTGGTCCATGTTTCAATGGTCAATTGGTTTCCTGGGGCAAGCGTTACCATTAGATTTTTGCATCTTGAGCTATCTGTGGTAGTGTGGCATACGTCCACCTTAGATGTTTCAGATTTGTTGTAGAAGTTACCCCTGCTATTATTGGGGCCTCTTGGTGTTTTAGAGGGGTTATTTTTAGCTCAATATGCTGAGCCGAGAGATCACTATCAGGTGAGCATTTGATTTGAAACGTCTTAGTTAACCCTAGGAGGGGAAAAGTGACTATAGTATAGTCCAAGATTGAGCTTGAACTGGGACCGATATACGTGCAATTGGCGGGTCTATCCTGTTTTATTCTCCTGTTCAACGTGCGCATGCCTAGCTGTTCAAGGTCCCATATTAGTAGCCGGCCCACTTTGTTCTTTCGTTGTGCCACTGGGATCACCTGCATTTCTACTGCACAGATTTCGTTTGCTGTGATGATATTTTCTTCCTCTTCATGGGGGTGTAGTAAGTTAGCATTGAAATCTCCTGTAAGAATTATCTCCCAGGTTGGCTGTTCAAGGCGAAATTCCGCTATAACATCACTGACTTTTTTGAAGAGCTCTTGTTTTGTTTTAGTTTTTCGGTGTGCATATGTATTAATAAGTATAATGGTACCTACACCTACGGATAGTCCCATTTCCAATTTTATTATTTGCATGGCTGGGGTGGTTGAGGTTAATTGAGAGGACTTGATTTTTAGTGCCGTAGAAATGTAAACGGCCAGACCCCCCTTGGCTCGTCCATATTGTTGGGTTCGTGTTGCACTGACGTGATGGCCTATTCTACCTGGGACTTCTACAGGGGCTGTTAGCCATGTTTCTTGTAGTGCGATTATTTCGTGTGTGTCCCAGAACTATGTCTTTCCTTTATCATTTAAGATATCTTTTGCTCCAGCGATGTTCCAAGATAGAATTTTTATGGAGGCAAGGCCGGTTTTACCACCCTGATTATAATTTCATTCCTCTCTAATTCCGCTATTTGATCTGCACTGATGCTCAGGTTTTGTGCTTTCCGCCCCCTTGGCACCTTGCAACACTGAGTATATGATACATTTTTTGTTGAATTTTTTCTTTTGGGACGCCGGTTATTAGGAAAGGAGAGGGGTAGCCTGGTGTTACCTCTTCATTGAGAGAGATTCCCCATTCTTCAAATTTGGTAATATCGTGTAGTATGTCTTTGACTATTTCTGCATTCCCCCAATTTGCTAAGGTGACTTCCTTTGCTGTATTGTTTCCGGAGTTTACAAATTCTATTGCTAATAAGTCGGAAGATGTTATGTATTGTAGACTTGGGATTTCTGCCATTAGGCGTAGGATATTTCCTCTGTTCAGATAGTCTTGTGGACCTTGTTATGTTATGTTATGTTAAGAAGCTTGTAAAGCGCACTTACACCCAATGGTTTCATGGCGCTGTGAGCAAAAAAGGACGAACGTTCAGCAATTAAAGCAGCAGAGGAAAGAGGGATTAGTCATAAACTATACGGAATAGGTGAGTTTTCAGAAGAGATCTAAAATGGCCATAAGAGGTAGTGGATCTAAGCTCCAGAGGGAGCGCGTTCCAGCGGGTGGGGGCAAGGAACGAGAATCTAAGGCCCCCGTGCTTCTTGCGTTTAAAAGTAGGAGTCGTAAGCAAGGCGAGGTGAGAGGAGCGGAAATTGCGTGATGGGCGGTAATGGTGGATTGTGATTGATAGTTTGGGGTGAGTAGTATCCTTCTTTTTGTATTCAATGTATTCTCCTTTTTTTGCACGAAAGAAGTTAATGTCTGCTCGTTTATCCGGTGTCTCCTTCGGTCTTTATGGACTTTATCATTTATATCGTTGAGTTGATTTTTTGTGTTGTTCTTGTTATTATCCCTCCTGATATTCTCTTGAGGCTCATTTACTTTCGCAGGTACTTTCGGATTACCTATCATTAAGCCACTGGTGCTAAGGATTCGGCCATGTTCTTGCGCGGTTGTCAGGTAAGCTAGACTTAACCTTGTTCTTTTTCCGTACCTCTGATGATATTTGGGCCGTCATCATTAAGCCACTGGTGCTAAGGATTCGGCCATGTTCTTGCGCGGTTGTCAGGTAAGCTGGACTTAACCTTGTTCTTTTTCCGTACCTCTGATGATATTTGGGCCGTCATGTTCCATATTTATGTTGACTAATAGCAGGTCTCGCGAGCTCTTGTCGACCTTCACAATGATTTGCCCTGGTTTTTTAGTGTCACATTTACTAAAATTTGCTCTGGGACTGACAGTCGTTTGCTGGACGTGGCTTACTTTTTGTTTTTGGTTGTTGACTTTGTTTGTTACATCCCTTAGGGATCCTTGTTTACCCACCCCTAGATTTAGGTCTTTGATGGTTTTTCTATCTGTTGCGAGACCATTCTCTACATCAATTGTGATCTGTCCATTTTCGGACTTGGTTGACTGAATAGTTTAATTTTGTTTCCGGTACTTTTAGATTGTCCTGTTGGGCTCCCCAATGATCTATTTATTATGGGTAATTCGGAGTCACCACTCTCAAAACTCCAGTTTGTGCTACTCCCATTGGGTGTGTGTGTTGCAGATTCTTCATCATTGCTATCCTTCGTACTTACTGAAGTATTTGATCTTGGCACAAGTGCTTTCGGTCGGGGTAATACTTCCGCGAAGGCGGACTGATGTTCTACCACTTTACCAAGTTGTTTTTGGAATTTCCTTGTGCCCTTGGGATGGTTAAAAATTGGATAAATGTCCAAAGCCTGCTTATTAGCAGGTCTGCTATTTTGCTGTTGATTTCTGGCTTTTCTAGCATGTTTTTTTTGTCTTTCAGTTAAGATGGGCTGTTGGTTATTTGTGGTGTTTGTCTGCTCATGCATTTGTTGATCTGTTTCAATGATCAAGATGTGATTATGTTTGGTCAGCTCCAGAGGTTGATTCTTTGGTGATGTTGGTTCCTCGATTAATTCTCCAAATTTTATCTTTTTTCTCTTTTTTGTGGAAGGATTAATTCTTTTGTTTTTTGTGACGTTTTTTGTAGGATTTTTTCGATCCTCTATTCTGCTTTATCTGTTTCATCATTGAGTGTGTCTTTTTGCAGGGCCATGGTATTGATGTCTCTTTCTTCTAGTGTGCAACGTTTGCCATATAGTTCCATATTTTACGACTCACAGTTTGCACGTTTGCATTATTGTAGTATATTTTTAAGTATTGTTGGTAAATCCCTTAACTTTTCAAGTATAGGGCTACAAGGGCAATTTGGAGGTTGGGCCCGAGTGTTATTTCGATCCTGGAAATTTGCAAACTGAGAAAAATCCTAATTTTAAGACTTTCGGTATTCACAGAAGGCATTTAGGAGTCCTAAAGTTAGGAGTCCTAACTTTACTACTACTAAATTGAGAAAAATCCTAATTTGAATACTTTCGGTATTCAGAGAAGGCATTTACTAGTCCTAAAGTTAGGAGTCCTAACTTTACTACTCCCAAACTGAGAAAAATCCAAACTTTAGGACTTTCGATATTCACAGAAGGCATTTAGGAGTCCTAAAGTTAGGACTCCTAACTTCTGTGAATACCGAAATGAGTAAGTGTCTTCTGTGAATACCAAAATGAGTAAGTACCTTCTGTGAATATGAAAATGTTAGTAAGTTTAGGATTTTCTCTTAAGTTAGTACTGTGAATCGGGCCCATAGACCTGATCTTTGAGCTACTGTGCCGACCGTCCGTGATGCTCTCCTCACTGCTCACAGCCTCCTCCACAATGAGCTGGATTCTTCGCACAGGACTTTGAAAAGGTAAATGTTCAGTAGGACTAACCTGGCCCTAGTATTTGGCCCATGCTCCATAGCAGCTGACCTTTACTTATGACTTTGCTAGTATGACCAGAAGACCAGGAGTGGCCCTTTACGCTTTTAGGTGCTATACTTACCTAAATCTCTGATTCTACTGATTGGATGTTGTCATTTTGGTCTCATTGTATTTATTAAAATGCACTCTATGTTTCTAAATTAATATGGATATTTTCTTGTGTGGTGTTCTCACTGTATTACTATTTGTGTGCTGTATAAATACTTTACACATTGCCTCTATGTTAAGCCAGACTGCTTATGTGTCAAGCTACTAGAGGGTTATGCACAGGTTAATTTTGTAACTTTTATGGTACTTCCTGCCAAGGATTGTGGTTGTTGCTTATAACGTTATAGTTGCTTTTATATGATGATGGTGTATGATTCTCCCTTTAATTATGATATATGCCCAGACCTTTGATGTCAACTGCCATGAAGCTCTGTGTTTCTAATGCATTTATGTACGTATTTCTTATTGAGGACGATTATTATGACTTCTGTAACTAATGGATAAGTTTCTAATTGTTTTTAGACTTGTATGTGTAAGATGACATGGCTTTGTGTTTTTATGTATGTATCTTTTATGGCTAAAGTAGCCGAAATAAAGATTTCTGAGTCTGAGTCTGCTTGAGGAGGGTCTTCGCCCCTCTCAAGCTCAAACCCAATTTCTAACAGGCTCCAAATAGGCCCCAATTAAGAAAAAGAGTTTTAGCAAAAGCATAAGTGAAAGACACATCCTGATTCACAGAATGAAAAATAGTGGATATTAGATTTGCTAACTGCACTTATAGATGCAGAAAATCCAGTAGTATGCAAGAATTTCAGTAATTGTAAGTTTAGGGTAGGGGTAAGACTGTGGACAAATAAGGAATGTGTTACTTACCTGTAACTGCAGTTATCCAGTATTGGTATCTTCCATATATTCACATGACTGAATCATTCCCTGTCGTTGGGATGGGAGTCCCCAGTACATAAATAAAGTAATGTCTTTGAGTAATAGGCCAAGGGTCTCACATTAGTAACATATCCATGTCCTTTTGTAAAAAGGACCAAACTTCGGAGAAGAGCCGATCAGCTATCACCACCCTCTGGAACCTTCCTGGAAGGAGCTCTAGTCTCTCAGATTTTCGTAAGCACAGTGCTAAGTAGTTGCATTACTGAGAGGACTAGGAGAGCCTTTCCAGGGGAGGTAGGTGGGTTGCATGTGAATCTATGAAAGATACCAATACTGGATAACTGCAGTTACAGGTAAGTAACACATTCCTTATCCAGTGTTAGGGTATCTTTCATAGATTCACATGCCTGAATCAGAATAGTAAGCAATGATAAGCACATTTCTGATGGTACAGTATCACAAATTCACCAGATAATAACATATCAAAGTGAAATATAGAAAGTACCAAAATGAAATGAAAAAGAATAGTACGGAACACAATAGAGAAATGTGCGTACAGAAGAAAGGATGGTGGGATTAAGAGAAAAGGCTTACCTCTAATGAAATAGATGACGGAGCACAGCCTGCCCCACTGCCGCATCCTTCATGAGTTAAAACAGTAATGCTTGGTAAATGTATGCGGCGTCTTCCATGTTGCTGCTCTACAGATGTCTGTAATGGGCCCTCCTGCAAAGAGTGCCATGGAGGTAGGAATCGCCCTAGTGGAATGGGCTCGTACCTTGGAATGCAGGGGTTGCCCCACTTGCTGATGACAGAACATAATAGCTGCAGAGATCCATCGAAAGATACTTTGCTTAGTGAATGGAAGACTTTTCCTAGGTTGACTGAAAGCCACAAAGAGTTGGTTGGATTTACGAAATGTCTTTGTCCTGTCAATGTAAAATTTAAGGCAGCGTTTAAAGTCAAGAGAATGCAGAGTTCTTTCTGACGCCGTTTGAGGGTTTGGAAAAAAGGATCGCAATACTATAGGCTTGTTGAGATGAAAGTCTGACGGGATCTTAGGCATAAATTTATGATTTGTGCGAAGTATGACCCTGTCGTGTTTCAACTGAAGTAAAGGGTCTTGAATTGAAAATGCATGAAGTTCACTTACTCGCCTTGCCGAGGTAAGGGCGAGAAGGAGCGCCATTTTCCAGGAGAGATACTTAAGATCAGCTCTGTGTATCGGCTCAAAAGGGTGTTTCATAAACTGGGAAAGAACAGTGCTAAGTTGTGAAGTGGGAAGTAAAGTCTTTACAGGAGGGAATGTCCTGAATGCAAAAACAACAATTGATGGACAGAATGCAGAACAATGTCATACATTCACCCGAGTACAGAGATCTGGGCCCAAATCCATCGTTCCGTGGCACTCCACACCACCCCAGTTCAGACATGGCCATATGCAAATCAGCCTTGACCCTGTGCCTCATGGGAACAGTCCAGCCCGAACTGCCAAGCCATGTCTTCCCTGGACCGGAATCAAGCATCCTAGGACCGGTTTCTGGCTATCAGCCGTCTTCAGCCAGGACAGCTTGACTCCAGTGGTGTGGAGAGCATGGAACTCACGTCTGAGCATACCCTTCCCACTCGGGATGACGAATGCAAAAACAACAATTGATGGACAGAATGCAGAACAATGTCATACATTCACCCCAGTACAGAGATCTGGGCCCAAATCCATCGTTCCTTTGCACCCCACACCAGCCCAGGTCAGACATGGCCATATGCAAATCAGCCTTGACCCTGTGCCTCATGGGAACAGTCCAGCCCGAACTGCCAAGCCATGTCTTCCCTGGACCGGAATCAAGCATCCTAGGACCGATTTCTGGCTATCAGCCGTCTTCAGCCAGGACAACTTGACTCCAGTGGTGTGGAGAGCACGAGACTCACGTCTGAGCATACCCTTCCCACTCGGGGTGACAAATGCAAAAACAACAATTGATGGACAGAATGCAGAACAATGTCATACATTCACCCCAGTACAGAGATCTGGGCCTAAATCCATCGTTTTTTTGCACTCCACACCACCCCAGTTCAGACACAGCCATATGCAAATCATCCCTAACCCTGGGCCTCATGGGAACAGTCCAGCCCGAACTGCCAAGCCATGTCTTCCCTGGACCGGAATCAAGCATCCTAGGACCAGTTTCCGGCCATCAGCCGTCTTCAGCCAGGATAGCTTGACTCCAGTGGTGTGGAGAGCACGGGACTCACGTCTGAGCCTACCCTTCCCACTCGGGGTGACAAATGCAAAAACAACAATTGATGGACAGAATGAAGAACAATGTCATACATTCACCCCAGTACAGAGATCTGGGCCTAAATCCATCGTTTTTTGCACTCCACACCACCCCAGTTCAGACATGGCCATATGCAAATCAGCCTTGACCCTGTGCCTCATGGGAACAGCACAGCCCGAACTGCCAAGCCATGTCTTTCCTGGCCCGGAACCAAGCATCCTAGGACCGGTTTCTGGCTATCAGCCGTCTTCAGCCAGGACAGCTTGACTCCAATGGTGTGGAGAGCACGGGACTCACGTCTGAGCATACCCTTCCCACTCGGGGTGACGAATGCAAAAACAACAATTGATGGACAGAATGCAGAACAATGTCATACATTCACCCCAGTACAGAGATCTGGGCCCAAATCCATCGTTCCTTTGCACTCCACACCACCCCAGGTCAGACATGGCCATATGCAAATCAGCCTAGACCCTGTGCCTCATGAGAACAGTCCATCCCGAACTGCCAAGCCATGTCTTCCCTGGACCGAAATCAAGCATCCTAGGACCGATTTCTGGCTATCAGTCATCTTCAGCCAGGACAACTTGACTCCAGTGGTGTGGAGAGCACGGGACTCACGTCTGAGCACACCCTTCCCACTCGGGGTGAAAAATGCAAAAACAACAATTGATGGGCAGAATGCAGAACAATGTCATACATTCACCCCAGTACAGAGACCTGGGCCTAAATCCATCGTTTTTTTGCACTCCACACCACCCCAGTTCAGACACAGCCATATGCAAATCATCCCTAACCCTGGGCCTCATGGGAACAGTCCAGCCCGAACTGCCAAGCCATGTCTTCCCTGGACCGGAATCAAGCATCCTAAGACCAGTTTCCGGCCATCAGCCGTCTTCAGCCAGGATAGCTTGACTCCAGTGGTGTGGAGAGCGCGGGACTCACGTCTGAGCATACCCTTCCCACTCGGGTGACAAATGCAAAAACAACAATTGATGGACAGAATGCAGAACAATGTCATAATTCACCCCAGTACAGAGATCTGGGCCCAAATTCATCGTTCCTTTGCACTCCACACCACCCCAGTTCAGACATGGCCATATGCAAATCAGCCTTGACCCTGTGCCTCATAGGAACAGTCCAGCCCGAACTGCCAAGCCATGTCTTTCCTGGACCGGAATCAAGCATCCTAGGACCGGTTTCTGGCTATCTGCCGTCTTCAGCCAGGACAGCTTGACTCCAGTGGTGTGGAGAGCACGGGACTCACATCTGAACATACCCTTCCCACTCGGGGTGACAAATGCAAAAACAATTGATGGACAGAATGCAGAACAATGTCATACATTCACCCCAGTACAGAGATCTTGGCCTAAATCCATCGTTTTTTGCACTCCACACCACCCCAGTTCAGACATGGCCATATGCAAATCAGCCCTGACCCTGTGCCTCATGGGAACAGTCCAGCATGAACTGCCAAGCCATGTCTTCCCCGGACCGGAATCAAGCATCCTAGGACCGGTTTCCGGCCATCAGCCGTCTTCAGCCAGGATAGTTTGACTCCAGTGGTGTGGAGAGCACGGGACTCACGTCTGAGCATACCCTTCCCACTCGGGGTGACAAATGCAAAAACAACAACTGGAGTCAAGCTATCCTGGCTGAAGACGGCTGATGGCTTCCTGAGGACCCTGGAAATCAGGAGAAATGGAGGAAAAGAGTACGCAAACACGTTGAACCATGTGATCGAAAAGGCATTTCCTAGCGATCCCTTTTGGGGACGCCAGCTTGCGAAGTGTTGGCAGTTGGTGTTCTGTTTGGTAGCGAATAGGTCCAGGTGAGGGGTGCCCCATTGGGAGAAAATGCGGTTGAGAGTCCTTTGATTCAACTTCCATTCGTGGCACATTGTTTGTTGTCTGCTTAGTGAGGCGGCGAGAACATTGTTCGTTCGTGGGACGTACTCTGCCCAAAGAGGAATGTTGTGATGAAGCAACCAGTTCCAGATTTTTTGTGACTTGTGAGAGAGTGTCAGAGAACGAGTACCTCCCTGCTTGTTCAGATAGTGCATTGTCGTGGTATTGTCCACCTGAGGGGGTCACTCAGATGACATCGTCGAATGACCCCGTACATTGGGCCCATTGAGCCGATAGCGCCTTTTGAAGAGGGCGCATGTGGAGGCGACAGTGCGGGACCAGTATTTTATGTATTTATTTATAAAGAACATAAATGCAGTGTTGCTTAAAGTTGATGATTGTAGTTTATTACTCTGGGCTTTAAGGGCTACAGTTAGACTGCAATATCAAGGGTGTAAAAAAGGCATTAAAATTCTTAGCGGGACTCCTGAATTTAAACAGGCATTGGCAGAGACAATATGTCTCTAGGGCCTCTTGTCTTTGCCAATAGTTTTATCCAGGAAGACATCATCCCGAGCAGGGATTTGAAAAGGCGCACTGTGAGAGACCTTTTGGATCTTATGCGATTTGCCAAGGAAAGAAGTCTGTCTCGTCATTATTGTTATGGAAAAGCTTTCTTCTGGGTCATGCCGAGAGTAGCACCCAGGAAAGTTAGACGCTGGGAAGGCTGGAGGACGGACTTGTCCTGGTTGAGAGTGAGCCCCAAGCGATCGAAAAGCTATAGACAGGCGTCGGAAGACCTGGTCGCGCCTTCCAGAGAGGGTGCTTTGACAAGCAATTCGTCCAGATATGGAAAGACTTGATGGTGTTGCAAACCTCAGGAACTTTTTGTGATTCCGGTGGATAGGGACGTGAAAATAGGCGTCTTGAAGATCTAAGGACACCATGCAGTCGTTTGCATTGAGAAGTTGTAGCACCTCTTTGATGGTAACCATGCAGAACAACGGCTTCTTTAACAATTTGTTGAGACTTCTCAAGTCTAGGATTGGCCTCCATTTCTTCTCTTTTTTCCGCACCAGGAAAAAAAGGGAGTAAAACCCGTTTCCACGTTGACGAGGAGGAACTCTTTCTATAGCTCCCTTCCGGAGCATCAGTGAAAGCTCCAGGAGTAGAAGATGTAAGTTCTTGTGAATCATAGGTCGGGGAGGGGGTTAAGGAGGAATTTGTATGAATTCCAGCGAGTGTTCAAATTGAACCAGCTGGGGGACCCAGCGGTCTGTTGTTATCTTTTTCCAATTGAGTAGGAAATACGAAATTCTGGAGGGTGGAAAGGAAGTCGAGACCAGTGGCAGTGGAGAGTCATTGTCGCTGAGTGGCGTCTTTCTATCTAAAACCTTTTCCTCGAAAGGAGGACTTAGAGTAAGACAACTGTTGTTGCTGTTGACGCTGCTGGTCCTGCCCCCGATATTGCTGATTGGAAGAATAGGAAGATTGGTAGTGCTGGTAGTATCCTCTCCTAGAAGACTGTCCCCTTCCCCTTGAGCCACGAAAAGTTTGTACTTCTAGTCAGAATGCCATCGACTTTAGCCAACCTTGGCGCCGTAGTACCGCAGCACTGGCCAGTTGGCGAAAACCAGTAGAGGCGATATCCATCGCACAATCAATGATCTCGGACGCTAAACGTTCGCCCTTTTTTGCTTTTTCCTTTGAATTGTCCGGCAAGGCTCCAAGATATGGGGCAATGTCTGCCCACATCTGCCTGTTATAGCGTCCTAACAGTGCCAAGGAGTTGGAAGCACGTACTGTTAATGCTGACATGGACGAGAAACCTTTCCCAATATAATCAATCCGTCTACCTTCCTTATCTGGAGAAGCGGTCAGTGGTGCGGATGGAATTTTAGATTTCCGCTGAGCGGCCTGTGTGATAACTGAGACAGGTTTGGGGTGTCCGGTCAGGCATGCTGGAGTGGTGTCCGGAGCCATGTATTTCTTGTCCAGCCGAGGCAACACAGGGGTAGAGAAGAAGGGTTGTGCATAATATTTACACCCTGATCCCACATGTAGTCAATACTAGGTATAGGCGTGACGTATTGTTTGAAAGGTTCCTTAAAGTAATAAAGGAAGCAATCCTGTTGGTGGGAAGGCATAGGTATCTGGAAATGCTGTGCCGCTCTCTCTAGGATGTTATGGAAACCCCCGATATCCTCAGGAGGTGAGTCAGCTTGAGTAGGGGATGCTGGACAGGGAATTACGTAATCATCCCACTCATCATGTGTCAATTGGGAATAGTGAAGTTCCCCTTCCTCATGTGGATCCTCCTCCTCATCATCCGTGGAAGGTGGAGGCTGTGAAGTGGGAGACCCAGACTGCAAAATGAGGGGCGAGGGCCGTGGCCATGGTGGCGGAGAGGCTACTGGAGGAGGTGGAGACATAGCCGAAGTTAGAAACCTCTGCTTATAATCAGTGATAAGAAATTGGAGGTCGGAAACCAGGGATGCAGGAAGGCAAACCATAGGAGGTTGAGGCGGATGGCACTCTTCAGGATAATCCACCTGTTCCTCCTGCTCTTGGTCATCATAGCCCGAGCTGTCATGGTACTTAACGTGAAGTTCAGATGGGCTTGTTGCATCTTTGAACATACTGCCATCGTCAGAATCTTCCTTCTCCAAGAGGTGAGTAGGTGGTAAAGGTTGGACTCTACTAGGAAAAGTCAAGGCTAGTGTCAGCATGCGTTTTGTAATCTTGAGGTGGACATACGCACTGTGTAGCTTGGGTTCTGTTGTCGTCGACGAGCCCATAGACGGAGTAGTCGTCGACGGCGAAACGTTGACGGGCACCACCTGTGGTAACGGCGACAGAGCTCCCGTCGACGGAGCTCCCGTCGAAGGAGCTGTCGTTGACGGTGTTGGCCTCTTCGACGGTGTCCTCATCGACAGTGCCATCGTAGTCGTCAACGGAGTCCTCGTCGACGACGGGGTAGACGTAGACGGAATAGTCTTCGTCGACGTAGGCGTTGACACGCTAGTCGGCGATCTTAGTGTAGATGCTGGTTTTGACGTCGACGATGATTTCTTTATTTTTATCGTCGGCGGGATAGACCTACCAGCCGTCGACGATGAAGTTGTCATCGTCGACGTGGATAAAGTTGAAGACGCGACAGAAGTTGAGACTATCGTCATCAACAAGGTTACAGTCAAAGATGTAGATGGAGATTTCCTCATTGTTGAAGCCATCGGCGACGAGGCAGTCGTCGATGAGGTGGAAACAGGCTTCTTGAAGGTGTGAAGAACCTCTTGAGGAGAAACCTTTGCCGTTAGAGCCTTAGGATGTGCCTCTGAAGACTTTTTGTGCGTCTTCTTTTGAGGTGGCTGCGATGAAGGTCCTGGAGAGGCCACTCTAGGTATTTTCTGAGAGGAATGTGAAGACTCTGAGGAACATTACCTCTCCTCAGAAGACACGGCTTGGTCTTTATCTTTAAGCCTTTGCAGCCAAATTAAGAGGTGTCCCTCCCTATCTTTGAGGGTTTTTGAAGAAAAGGTACGACGTACCTTACAGTCCTTTGAAGAGTGATCTGGGTAAAGGCAGTAGAAACAGTCCTTGTGTTGGTCATCCACATGAAGTCTCTTTTTACCACAGAAAGCGAAGAACCTATAAAGGCCTTTCTTAGGAGTATTTGCCATGAAGAACCTGAGAACTCCACACAGATGAAGGAATTTTGAAGAAAAGAGCACTGGAAATCCAGAAAACAAGGAAAGCTGAGCAGAGCTCAGTGGAGACTCCCTTAGCACGACGTGCGGTAGAAAATCTGAGGGACTAGAGCTCCTTCCAGGAAGGTTCCAGAGGGTGGTGATAGCTGATTGGCTCTTCTCCGAAGTTTGGTCCTTTTTTACAAAAGGACATGGATATGTTAACAATGTGAGGCCCTTGGCCTATTACTCAAAATGTCTAATGAGACATTACTTTATTTATGTACCAGGGAATCCCATCCCGACGACGGGGAATGATTCAGGCATGTGAATCTATGAAAGATAACCTAATACTGGATAAGGTGGCACTACAAATTTCAGTGAGCATGAGCAATTGCGTGCTTGTGGGTTTTATCCGGTTGCAGGTAGTTCCCTGCTACGTAAATTTAGGGGGTTTCCTTAAGTGAATGAGAAAAAGGTTTTAGGTACTAATGTAAATTTCTACATCATCACGTCTCATCATTACCCTCAAAGATATATAAGTAACATTTTCTACCACAAAGAAAGAGTCTGAGAGAAGCATGTTGCAATCATTATAAACTTAAAAATAATGTCCTCAAATGATCAAAAGTAATATTCAATTCGAAAACAGATTGCTAAATATCATATTCATCACATACTCAATTGTACTATGTAAAGAAGAAGATGCATGCAAATATACTCGTTATCTCTCAACATACACCTACTGTCCTTTTAAAACCTATAGCTATATGGTAACCTAAAGTAATCAATTCTGATGTTCATCTTTATTAAATCATAAGAATGAAATGTAAGTCTCTAAAAACAAACTAAGCTCAAATTATGAGAATTCCTGTCATTTTAGTCATTCTGCTGAGACACATAAAAAGAACTAACAAAACATTACTGTTACTCAAATTTATGGATCATTTAAAATTATAGTTCGTAAATTCCTAAAGTGTGGCATGTATATCAAATATCTGAATGGACTGTTCTTATACATTGCAAGGACTATTAAGTTTGTTAAGAATATGGTAATCGCACGCAAACTACATGCCTGGCTCCTGACTACATAGGTTAACTGATTGTTATGTTACAAATTATCAATAATCTAAGAAGAGAATAAATAAAGACATCAAATGTACTTTACAATACTGATTGGAGTTTTTTCTAATGTAAATTTACTTGGGACATTTGGGAACATTATTTGTGCAGTGGCTTTGTAGAAGAAAATTATATTCATTGGAGCACTCATAGAAATATGTACGGTTATTGGATTCTTTGTAATTCCTCAAAAGTTGAACATCTATTTTAATTGTATGAGTAAACGGTGAAGGATACATTTGCAAGTATTAAACCTCACATGTTGTGAAATGCCCCTAAAATGACCATTTCCATCCTGGTCTAAGGGTTTGCAATGCTTTGTTTCAATTGACTAATATTTGGAACTCCCAAAATTGAAATAAAAAATGATGGGCATGATGTATGAATTGTGTTGTCTTCGCCAAACATGGGAATGCAATATCATAGTCTTTGCAAGCGTCAAACTCCAAGTTGCAATGTACTAAAGGTATATTGCAATTAGAAAATGTCACTCCCACTTACAATTATGCACTTTGTGACACTGATTGGAAAGGGAAAGAAAGGTGTGGAAAGGACCAGTCCCATCTTTGTTACAAATTGTAATGATACGTATCAATGTACTGCAACCGTAATTGTAGCTGTAAACCATTAATGGCATGCTGTGATCTCCAAGGAAGCTGTTTTAGATTTTCAAAGGGAGAAATTCCACTTTTTTCTTGTGGACCAGGAATATGGGAGTAGTGGCCAAGAGGGCCACTGTATGTTTGCCCCTTTGAAATTAACCAAATGGCGAGTTAATGTTTTCATTGTAACATCTGTCCATTTGAAGGACAAGGACTGTGATATACGAACGTCACAATCAGCGAATGCAGGGATAGCGGTGTCCATTCCCATGCAGACCTCCATACCACCCACCATTCACAACAGGCTGCGAGGAGTTGCATGCTGATTCCCTCCCTGAGAATATTAATGAAGTAGGAGATTTTCAAGTTGTTTTTTTTCTGTTCTGTTGAGAATCAAGTTGTTTTTACATCTTTTGTGCAATTTGAGTGGCTGGTTGCAGGGCAGAGCAAAAATCACCTTCCCACAAACCTCCTTTGAACATCAGGCCCAATGGCTTTTGTGGGATCTTTGGGGAAGTGTGATGCTTTGACTGCTGAGTCATAAAATTAGCAAACATATGCAATTGACCAATTATTTTTGTACCTCTTTTTTCTCCATGTAAAAACCTATGCTTCCAATGGAATCATCTTTCGTCTTAGGTGCAATTAGAGAAATGGATTACAACCGTTAGTTAATATCCTCAAAATTATGAAAGCAGAAAGTTATGACCATCTGGTGGATTGCACATTTAAAAAGGGCAGTTAGGTTTTCTTTTTCAGATGAATTATTTCTTCTGGGGGTTATTTAGAGTGTGGCGGTTAGGACACTCTGTCACGCTTGTGGCAAAATTGCCAGTACGCCAAACCGACAGATTTAGAGTTGGGAAGACTGTGCCAACAGACTGAAGTGAAGTAGATCACAACCTTCACCGTAATTTGAGTGGATGGTTGTTGTTCTTTCTTTCCCATTTGGGAACGCTAAGGAAATCCCAGTGTTCTTCAACAGAAGAAAACAGGTCATTAGTATTTTGTTTTTAAAAAGTACAAATTCCCACTTTGAGAGTTTGTTTTTGTAAAACACTAACGTTTGCTGAATGGCCCCATGAAACATGGAGACCATTTCAGCAAACTTTTAGTTGCCATGGAAGCACTTCATTCAAGGTGCACAGATCTCTGGCAGGCTGGTGGAGATTTCTAAATATGGCAGCCAGGTCTTCCCGAGGGTGACCTCCACAAACCCTGGCAGACATCAGGCCACAAAAAAACTCTAAATAAGAGCATATGTTTGAGATGAATGTTAGAAATCTTGAAAACAGAAGATGATGTTTAGGGCCGAGCTGTCAAACTTTGTTACACATAGGGCCTAATCCATGGCAGAGTTTCAGAACATTCACTTACAAATATTTACATGTAGTGGCTCTAAGTCGGAAATATTTTGATAGTTCTTATCCTGCAAATGTGGTACAGATTTAGCAACTGTGTACTAGCTACGTACACTTCTAGGTTATGCCTTTCCCTCCGCAACTGCAAGATAGTAATATAGACTCAATTCATTGTCATTCCATTGTTCTGGACACATGGGCAAATGTTGTTTGAAGATTACATTCCTCATTTGTGGGTGAAGAAAGGTCTGGACCACATAAAAGAAAATAAGTTACTTACCTGTAACTATGGTTCTCCTATATTGGTATCTTTCATAGATTCACAAGCTTGAATCATTCCCCGTCTTTGAGATGGAAGTCTCACAGTAACATAATCAAGCAGAAGTTAACCAATACCATATGCTATAATGGCCCTATATCATGTTTTAGATAGCCTATCTATGTCCATTTTTTTGTAAAGAACAACCCCATCAGAGGCAGATTCCTTTCGATTTTCAAAGTACAAGTGAGAAGTACATATCCCATAAACAAAAGACTAGCTGAGGTGAGAGCCACGAGAAGAGCGACCTTCCATGTAAAATCTTAAATTCAGCTCTGTGAATCAGTTCAAATGGTTGTTTCATCAACTGTGCTAGAACGATGTTAAGCTTCCATACAGGGGTGGGTAGGGTGGGGGTGGGGGAGCTTGCACAAGAGGGAAGATGTGGAAAAGGCTTATCATAAATTGCTTTACTAAGCTAAAGGCACAAAGGGAAGCAGCTTTAGAAGGTCTTCTGTAGGGAGAGCTAGAGACCAGATGTACTTTGACTGAGGCAAAAGTCAGACCTGATTTTCCAAGGAGAGGAGGTATGGCAAAATATGCTGCAGGGATGCCTGAAATGGATGCAAGTTGTTTCGTTGGCACCAGAAGCAGAACCTTTGCCATTTCAGTCTGAACTTTTTGTAGGCACTTTCAGCTCTAGATTTTGTAAGGATAACCCTGCATTCCTGAGAGATGTTCATTTACCTGAACTCCAAAAACTCAGTAGCCAGACATGCAAGTACAGTGACGGCAGTTCCAGATGGCATACCTGATTGTTGTTTCTGGTAAGGAGAGGAGATTGCTGCAGGAGTATGGATCTGTACTCTGAAAGATGAAGAAGTTCCATTAACCAATGTTTCGTGGGCCACCTGGGAAATGTCATTATCAGGCAACAACTTTCCAGCTTTATTTTGTTCAACGGTCTGGAGACCAATGGAATGGGGGGAAAGGCATAGACATATATCCCTGACCATCGCATCAGAAGGGCATTGCCCTGAGACCCTGGGAGAGGGAACCTGCTGGCAAACGACTGGCATTAGGTGTTGTCGTCTGCTGCATATAGGTCTACTGCTGGTTTTCCCCATATCCAAATACTCTATCCAGCTGGTGTTGACTGAGCTCCCATTCATGACAACTGTCTGTTGCTCTGCTGAGGGCATCTACTAGTGTGTTATGGAGCACTGGAACATGTTCGGCTCTGAAAAATATCCCATGCTCCTTTGCCCACGCCCATAACTATTGAGCTTCTTCCTAAAGCGTGAGAGACTTGGTTCCCTCCTGTCTGTTTATGTAGAACATGCTAGTCGTATTGTCCTTACGAAATAGAATGAAGGCAATTGCCATCCTTGGTTTAAAAAAAGCCTGAAGGGAGAGGAATACAGCTTTTAGTTCCAGACTGTTGATGTATTTTAGTTTCTGAGTACTGGACCTTTTGCCTTGAATCTGGAGGTCCTGAAAGTGTCCTCCCCAGCCTTCCTAGAGGCATCTGTTGTTATGATGTAATCTGTATCTCTTGCAAGAAAGTGAGGCCCTTCGGGAGATTTGGTCTGTGATACCACCATCGCATTGCTTCTTTCATGATCGGGGTGACACAGAGAATGTCTTCGAAGGATACCAAGGTTTGTGGCCACTGCTGTTGAAGTTCTTCCTGAAGAGGTCTCATCTTGAGTCTGGCCAAGGGCACCAGGTTTATTGCAGATGAGCACATTCCTAGGAGAAATTTGTACCTCCTTACGGAAACTGACCTTTTTCCTGTGATGGCTAGTACCAACTTCTGTAATCTTATCTGGCACTCATCTGATAGAAAGGCTTTGCATTGGACTGTATTTAGTTTGGATCCCAGAAATGAATAGGGGTGGACTTAGCTCGTGGAGGTTCACTCATAGGAATTTCGCAGAGTTACCGAAAAACTCTTGCTAGAGGTATCCTCCCTGAACCTGAAATTCCAGGAAAAAAATCCAGAAACTTGAGTAGAACTCAGGGGACTCCCTTTACACAGAACAGCGGTAAAAAACTGAGAGGATCTGCCACCGCTAGGTGTGTTCTAGAGGGTGCTAGAAGCTGATTTGTTGTATTTAACATTTGGCCCTTTCTTAAAAGGGACTTAGATAGACTTTCTAAAACATGGCACAGGGCCATTATAGCCTTATGTAATTGTTAACTACTGCTTGATTATGTTTCCTTTTGACTCCCATCTCTACTATTCAAGAATGTGAATCTATGAAAGATACCCTAATTCTGGATAACTTGCATGCTACGATCTTTAGGCCCCCATTGCTGATACTTCTGAATTGTTTTCCGGAAATAAGATCTGAAGTACTATTGTTCCATTTGGAAATAGTCATTAAAATTGCTCATTGGCTCTTAGTGAATGACGTATAATTTACAAAATTAACTCTAGAACTTAATGGTTGTTCACAGACTACCGAATTGCAGAGGGCCAAAGAGCGACTAGCATCATTATTATTCATTAGGAGGGTCTCAATTTGTGACTCTCTGTGATTGGCTGCAATCACAGCAATGGTAGCCTGCATTTCAAAATGCAAATTTTTTTCTTTTTAAAAAGGAGTTCATATTCTTTAAAGGAACTAGTGCTGCTTTGAAATACATTGTTTTGCCATTTTGAAAAAGTTTAGGGAGAGCAGGCAGTGGTCGACAGGTTCACTGCCGGCTCCCCCCAAACCTCTCAACATAATTTTGAAAGGGGAACGGGTCCTAAAGGCCCCCCTTCCTTTTTCGGAATCAGTTACCACTGCAACTCGGTGTCAGGAACCCAATGGTTTGTCACTGTAGGCACAATCCATTAATGCATCCCTTCCTGAATTGGAAATACGATTGGGACACCCCAATGATGCCCCCTCCTATTTGCAATTCAGACCTGATCACAAAAGTTCTTTTACGAGTCAGAAATAATTTTCAAATTTGTGAAAGGGCTTATGTACATAAAGAAAACCCCTTTTGAGTTTGAAAATCCTGTGATTTTGCAAATCATAGGGTTTACCATAGCAAAGGGCTTTGTCCATAATGTCTACAGTACATTCAAAGATTCCAAGGATGAGTTTATCTCTCTGTTTTTTCTATGCATTTCTAAATGTGAGGCAAGGTGGTTGGCCCCTACCTGACTGTCTGGGTACTAGAGGATTGACATTGGACAGGCACACTTTCAATAAGAACCATTCAAAAACGTGTGCATTGGAACCCTGACTAATCAGAGGTATTCATCGTAATCAAATAGTTTAGTAATTCGAATCTTGACTTGTTCTATCCATGGTGTGGTCTCCATTTAATATTTCAATTTGCTTAGAGTGATAATACAGGACTGTGCTTTCCCAAAAAGTGATTAGATAACATGAAAGTACAAAATGAGAGATCATGTTTCTTTACTGCAGCACCATGTAAGGTACATAAAGAAAACGATACTTCATGAAATGGAGATGACAGAATGTACAAATGCGGCAGCTTTCATCCTAGAGGGCTAATACTTTTTTCACGCTGGGATTAACCTGAGATGAAATGCACATGCTCACAATTAAGGATCTCAGTTGTTACAGAGGAACTGTTGAAACTGTCCATTTTATTGACAACTTTTAGCTCTGTAGCGGATGGTGATATCATTTGCCGGCTGCATCATTCCAAATCCGTATCTGCTTTTGTCAAAGCATGGGATTTTCTCATTTGGGTCTTTCAGTTTCAGATCAAAGTGCATCAGGAAGATGAACACAAATCTAGGATACCGGAGAAAAAAATGTTAAGAATTACAACAATAAAACAGCAAAAAGTTAGCTTAAACATTATATTTTAAATTAAATGGCACATACACCCCCTTGTTCACAGGAGAATGTTGCATTATTGTATCTGTGATTGCACTCTTGACAACAAATTTAACAACTGTTTTTCATGAAATGTGTAGCAGGCTGGCTTCGTATATGGTGCACACTTATTTTTAGTGGAGCATCTTGCACTAATCCAAACAACCCTTATTTTGATTTTTGTAGTCTTGGACAGTCATAGAAAGCTCTCTAAGTGGTAGCTGTGGAGAGCAGCATTCAGGCACAGTCCAGGAGGAATGTTCAGCAGCTTGATTTACCAGAATGAATCATATAGTGTAGGTTAAATGAAAAAGAACCACACAGTGTAGTTATAATAATAATTATATTTATTATACACACTCACTAACACATTGGTATATCTCCTACCCGGAGAAATCAACACAATACACACAATATTTCAAAGGTAAACAGGTAAGTAAACACAAATACACAGTGGTCTCAAGGGGGAGACCAAACTATATACTAAAGAAGAGGAATGTGAACTGCGACCAAAGTCGGGACTTCAACCAGAAGACTCAGAAGAGCTGGGGACACAAGGAACCACCTGTGGTAAGTACCCAGAAGCCCCATGGAGGCTGAGTGCAAAGTGGAAACACAGCCGCGTACTCAATGTAAGTCAATAGAAAGTCGTGTTTGCAGTTTGTAAAAAGAAGGTCTCATCCTAGTGGACCCTGAAGAAACCCTGCGGAAGACAGAAGGTTGAAGAGTCATCCCACCCTTGGTTACCCAAGTAACTAGGATACCTACACCAGGGAAGATGGGTGCATAGGTGCAAAATGACATCAGAAACAACCGGAGACCACAATGGAAGACTTCTGAAAAGATGCCACTGACGAAGAAGGTGAAAGAGTCCGGTGGAATCCAAGGATCTGTTCTCAGAGAGGAGTACTTGCAAGCAGACGGGACAGTGTGTATGCTACTCAGAAGTGACCAGGAGGCACGGAAGACCAATGCCCACCGATGACGGAAGATGCAGGAGTGATGACGGTGACCTTGTCACTGCAACTGTGGGACCACACAGTGGTGTCGAAGATCATGAGCCGCTCCCAAGCTGACCAAACTCTGTAGACGAGAACCAGAGGGTCGGTGTCCGGCTGGAGCACTAACAAGCCTTGGCAGCAGCAACAGACATGGTAAACAAAGAAGGTGCAGCGTTGGGAACTGCAAGGTCCAAGAGATTCACCAAGTGCAGGATAGTCAGAGAAGGCCCGAGCAAGCATGCAAGCCCACTGAAGCCTAATAAGACCCGCAAGAGGACCCATGGGTCGAAAGCACAGGAGTTGCAAGATGACCTTGAGAAAATTAAAAAAAAGATGCAGGACCGCGGTTCAGAGGATGCGTTGAGGACATAGATCTTGGCAGGGAGAGATGCTGGAAGATGGTGTTTTTGTAGCCTGGAGGACAGAGTCAACAAGCTTTGGCAGTGTATAGTCGACGCAGTGCACAGCCGTTCTGTTCCAGCGGCTCCGACAAGGGATACTGCCCTCAAACTTGCTGAGAGGACAGGGCAGACCTTGAGGGAGTTGCAGAACCACCACCTGTGTTGCTGAGCATTTCAGAGTTTGTAGGACGTCAGAGGCAGCAGACTGATCAGCTTAGTTACGGTGCCTGCAGATGCAGGGGGGGTGACTCCTTCACACCAAGGGAGATTCCTTCGGGTGTCCTTGATGCCCACAAGCCTGGAGAGGAATCTGGAGGAAGCACAGGCACAGAAGATGCAGAAGGCTGGCAGGACGTGGAGACCAGGAGCAGCAGTAGTCTTCCTTGGTGCAGTCTTGGTTCCAGGTGAAGGGCAACGAGGCCCAAAGTGCCCAGAGCGTAGAAGTTGAAGTTGAAGTGGTTTTGGGTTTGAATCTTGTTTCACGACGAATCTGACGTACCACCCTCAGGTAAGTTACTTATCTATAACTGTAGTTCTCCAGTATTGGCATCATTAATAGATTCACATGCTTGAATCATTCCCTGTCATCGAAGTGGAAGTCCCACAGTACATAAAAATCACAAAGTAATGACTTTAACATTGAAGTTAATGGAGAAAAAACATTCACATTAACATCTCGTCCTAGTCCTTACGAATGGTCCATAGTTCAGCCAGTCAGACAACAGCACTCTTCAGAACCCTCACCACAGAGGCTCCAGGCTCTCAGATTTTCTAGTGCAAGTGAAATTTAAAGTGTATTAGATAGCTAGGGGAACCTCTATGGGGTAGGAGGGTGGGTAGCAGTTATGCTTTAGGGATATATTAGTATATGAGACAAAAAACATACATAATCCATGAACGTTATATATTAATATAAACTTATATGTATATATATATAGTCTGTTTAGTAACAGGATATCCTTTCTTGATATTTCTATGTGCCACAAACAGTTAGTCTGCTTTGCAAATGCTGGTGGTCTTCTGCAAATGGAATTAAATACATCTCTTGATATCCAAGGAGTGTAATTATCTTTCCGTTGGTGTTTGGAGATTTGGGAAAAAAAGTTTTTAAGATGAAAGGCTCATTCAAATAAAAATCCAATGGGACCCTAGGGATAAAAGTTGGATTGGTACGAAGGTTCACAGTGTCCTTTGTGAAAGAAAGGGTGTCAAATAATGAAAGGATGTATCTCGCTTACTCGTCTAGCTGATTTAAGTGCCAGCAGAAAGGAAGTTCTCCATGTAATATATTTGAGCTCTTCTCTATAAATGGACTCAAATTGTCCTTTCATTAGTTGAGCAAGCACAATGTTGAAATGCCAAGACAGAAGTGGCTGCTTTATTGGCGGGAACATTCCAAATAATTCTTTTAGAAATTATTTTATGGCTCTTGAAGAGCAAAGCAATTGTGAATTATTATGTCGTTGAAATCTGGATATTGCGGCAAGGTGGACCTTTATGGAAGAATGAGAGAGACCGGACCTTGCCAACTGGAGGTAAAATGTGAGTATTTGCTCTGGTGGTGAGTGAATAGGATGCACCTTGGAGTTTGGGCACCTGTGACAGAAAATTTTCCTTTTGAGTTTGTATGTTTTAATAGTGGACTCTGCCCTAGCATTAACAAGGACTTCCCGGCAATCAGCCAGGATAACTAAACTGGCAAACTCGTACTGTTCAGGAGCCAAGCTAATAATCAAAGAGATGTCGGTCTGGATGATGGATCTGGCTGTGGCTCGTCATCAACAGGTTCGGTATTGGCCATAACTGAATGAGTTTGCACTTCGAGAGAAAGAGGTGTTCAGTAAACCAGAACTGGTGGGCCCACATAGGTGCTATGAGAATTATCCAGCAACGGAATCGGAGGAAAAGCGTAGGCATATATCTTTGGCCATTTGATCAAAAATTCATTCCCCCATGATCCCTGTTGGGTTAGCCAACTGGTGAAGTACTGGCATTTGCGGTACTGGCTGGTGCAGTTCCCACTCGTGCAGAGCTTGCCCTGCTTAGGGAGTCTGCAAGAATATTGACACATCCTGGAACATGTTCCGCTGTTAAGTTTATCTCGTGTTGAATTGCCCAGTTCCATATTTGCTGAGCTTGAAGAGACAGCAGTCAATCTTGTTCCACCCTGTTTGTTTAGCTAGTGCATGCTTGTAGTATTGTCTGTCTGAATTAACACTGGTGCTTCTGAGATTTTTGAAAGAAAAGACTTCAGAGCCAGGAAAACAACCTTGAGTTCCAACAGGGACTGTTGTTCGCCGTACTATTTGCCCATGACTGTTAAACCCTGTAGATGTGCTCCCCAGCCTTCTAGAGAGGCTTCTATTGTAATTACATATTGCGGAGAGTCTATTTTTGAAGTATGTTTAGGAAGTGCCTCCACCATTGAAGCGCATCTTTCATCTGTGGTGTTATCCGAATGATATCCTCGAAGGACCCCGAGATCCGTAACCATTGACTGTCTAGTTCTTCCTGTAGGGAAGTCATGCGCAAACAGCAGGTGGGAATGAGGAGAATGCAGGAGTAAAGCCTTCCCAGTAGAGATTTGTGTTTTCATTCTGAAATTGACTTTTTTATGAGGAGTAGAGCTGCCAACCTGGGTATCTTTTCTTGACTTTCCTGCGATGTGAAGGCCTTTGCCTGTAGGGTGCCTATAGTTGCTCCTAAAAAAGTTCTGACCCTTGAAGGAATTAGTTGAGACTTTGGAACCTTGATGGACAACCCTAGAGACTGGAAAAGAGATAGGCACTTCTGTGTATGTCTGCTTGCCACTGCGGAGGAGTTCGCTTTTATAAGGCAATCGTCCAGATATGGGAACATTTTAATCCCTGCTTCTCTTCGATGAGCTGCCACCGGTGCTAATACCTTGGTGAACACTCGAAGTGCTGAGTGAAAGCCAAAGGGCAGACCCCAGAATTGATAATCTGTGCCGTACACTCTAAAGCGTAGAAATTTCCTTTGTTTGTGGTAAATGGGGACGTGGAAATAGGCGTTTTGAAGATCCAAGGTAGTCATGTGATCTCCTTGATTCAAGAGTTGTAGCACCGCCTAAGATGGGGTGCCTTTCCCCTGATTTCTTTTTTATGAGAAAAATTCTTGAATAATATCCTGCTCCTCGTTGCGCACTTGGTACCAATTTGATCTCTCCCTTGCGCAACGTGATTTTTATCTGAGACAGTAGTTCTGTTAGATGAGACGGCGAAGGGTCCTGAGGTGGACAATTTGGAGGAATCTGTTGAAATTCAATGTGTGCCCACTGGAAACTATATCACGGACCCATCTGTCTGTTGTTATCGTAGACCATTTGGGGAGTAAACAGGAAATCTTCCCATTAACTTCTAGGGAAGGGGTTTGATTTGTGGCCGACACCAGGGGTTTCTGCTGCTTGGTGATGTCTCTGCCTCTGAAGGATGTCTTTCCTCTAAAGTGCTTGTAGGAGGCAGCAGCTGGTCGTTGATGCTGTTGCGCTGATGAGTATTAGGTTTGACCCTGATATGGCTGCTTTTACCAGTTGTAACCCCTCTGAAAGGAAGATGAGCCACACACTCGAGCTCCACAAAAAGGCTGTCCTTTAAATTGCAGGGTGCCTAACACCTTCGCTGCGTTCATATTCTTTTTATTGCTTGCAGAGCCTCATCAATGTGTTGGCCACACAGGGATTCGCCATCATAAGGCATATCGATTGCCTTAGTTTGCACCTCCTGGCAAAAAAAGTCAATCTCAGCCATCCCTGTTGTCTTAGTACTTCCACCCCAGCCAACCAATGGAAACCTGTTGATGAAACATCTACAGCACAGTCTATTATCTCCCCTGAGATCCTTTCTCATTACTGAAGGATTTTTCTTGCTTCTGCCCCCAGGCAGCAGATCAATAAAAGGTGAAAGTTCCAACCACCATTGGTGGTCATATCTTCCTAGGGAGACATCCTTTACTACGCAACCTTTACAACGCAATATTTTTACAACACAGTTTTCACAACGCAAGGCGTTACAACGACTTGCGCTGAATGGCGCTGTACATTAAGGAATAGTATGATTTACAATTCCAACACCTTCCCTAATGTCCGCATAGACTGGAGTTGGAATAGTAAATCATACTATTCCAAAGTCCAGCGCCCCAAGCACAAGTCGTTGTAACGACTTGTGTTGTAACAACCGCAATGTAACATACCGCATTGTAATGGAATTTGTTGTATGGTCATATATTCATCTACCTAATATTGCAAGTGAGTTCTCTACCCTAACTGTGGTCACTGCCATAGTGGAGAACCTCTTGCTCATGGTGTCAAGACGTCTCCCATCCCTGTCAGGAGGGGTGGACAGGGCTGAAGCAGGATTTCTGGCATGACGTTGTGCCACCTGAGAAATCACTGAATCCGGCTTAGGCTGCCCGATGAGGACGCATTAGAGTTATCGGGTGCTTTTATTTCTTTTCTAATCTAATATAAAGAATTTTGTTTGAACAAAAACGCGTCTTGCTGGGCACTTGCCGTCAATGATAACGCTAAGAACTATGCAATAAACCGCACAAAATTATTCAAGACACGCTGTGGTCCATACCTGTTTGTTGGGGATTCCGGGCATAACAGGATTGTGGTATTATATATATATATATATATGCGCGAAAACTCCAAACACCACCTCCAATCCCAGCTCGGATCGGCGAAGCAAGCAGGAGACGGACCACCAGGATAAATTACAGGTTTCTTTATTGCATTTTCAGCTGGGTAGAAGGGCAAGACGCGTTTCGGGCTGAAACAGCCCTTGTTCACATGCAAAAGACCAGATGTAACTTTTTACTTTTTATAATGCTAGTGACCCACCTGCAACCCGCCTCCAATATGGTCATGTGACCATAGAGATGGAAAACATACTATGCGTACATCATCTTATGTGCAAAATACGCCAGAAAAAACGGAATATGAAAGTTAAACATATATTAACACTGTAATCAGAAGCATGGTTGTAAAATCGTAACAAATTGTTATAACAGGATAAATCCTTATTTCTAATATCAGTATCAAGGCGTTATATTGTTGCATAATACAAAAAGACTGCACATGGTGTATGTCAACAGTACAATAAGATGGTAGGGCAGGGCAGGGGAACTTATAGTGCTACTATGGTGACACTCTGTCGATGCCTAAAGTGCGAAAAATTATATTACATGTGCAATTAAAGTGGGATAAAGTGCTGTAGTGCATGATAAAATCAACCTGTAATTGTAATGCATAAATGCCATCTTAACAATTGGGAACAAACAGAACCACATTTTGTTAGATAAAAGGTTAATTTTAAAACATTACAAAAATGGTTAAATCATTTATCATGATTAAAAAAGTGAAAGATCCTAGCGAATAGATTGTTGACTCACATGACAAACCTGATTCATAAAGATCAATGCGGCTTCATCCCGACGCGAAACACTACCCACAATATTCGCAGGCTGACGAGGCTGATGGGGGCTCGGTTGTCGGACGACACTACTCCATTCGTGCTATCTATAGATATCGAGAAAGCCTTCGATAGTCTTGAATGGGACTATCTGTATGAAGTGATGAGGCGTTTCGGGCTAGGGGAGGGTTATATCAACTCGACCAAAGTCCTGTATACAGAAGCCACGGCTAGAGTTAGAGTGGGTTCATTAATCTCGAAGCAATATCCGGTACGACGTGGCACTAGGCAGGGGTGCTGCCTTTCTCCCCTTTTGTTCGCTCTGGCAATGGAGCCTTTTGCAGCGGAGGCCAGGTCCGGCCGCCATTATAAGGGGTTGGTCTACAGGGCCAGACCGCATGTCATCTCGTTGTATGCGGACGACTTGTTGATGTTCTTGGCCGATGCGGAGGCGGAGTTGCTGGGGGCGAGACGTTTGCTGGAACTGTTCGGGCGGCTGTCGGGCCTGAGGGTCAATTGGCCCAAATCTTGTCTGTACCCGTTGAGACAGGGAGAGCCGTGCACCCTCACGGCGCAGGAACTCCGGTGGGAACCTCATTGCCTGCACTATCTCGGCGTTTATATCTACCACACTCCAGCGGATATGCTGGATGGTAATATCAATCGCTGTATTAATGCCTTGAGGGGGTGTATGGACTTCTGGGCTACTCTCCCACTCTCACTGGCTGATCGGGTCTCCTTGCTTAAGATGGTGGCTCTGCCTAGGCTACTATATTACTTTAGGACTCTCCCGATATGGGTGCCGGGCTCAGTCTTTCGGCGCCTGAGATTGCTTGTCATAGCGTTTTTATGGGGCACGGGCAGGCGACGAATAGCTCTGGATACCCTCTTGCGACCCAAAGATGAGGGAGGCATGGCGGTGCCTGATTTCGAATGCTATTACCTGGCGGCTCAACTGCAGACTTTCACACAGGAGGTCGCGAGGGTGTATCGAGGCCCGGAGCATTCTAGAGATGAGGGTACTCCGCGGCATGTGCTAGCATATATCACGCTGCATCAGAAGCTATTGATTAGGGATCTGACAGTGGAAGAATAGACGTTCCGACTTTGCTGGAACCGAGCGCGCAAACGAGCGGGCATCCGCCGCATGTATGCTCCGGAGATCCCGCTGGGAATGGTCACGGCCCTGCCTCATGGTGGAGACTGGTCGAGACTGCTAGGCTGGGAAGAGGCTGGGGTTCAGATGCTGGGCGATTTGTATGAGGACGGTGCATTGCTTCCGTTTCAAGAGTTGCAGGAGCGGTTCGACCTCCCACGAGGTGATTACTTATTACATGCAGCGATAACGGGCGCCATGCAAGACCATTGGGCAGAGGGATTGCAGGAACCTGCGACCTCCATGGCGTGCCAATATACAATGATGGCGGCCGGAACCTTTAAGGCGGTAACCTGTCTGTACTCCAGAATGTTGCGGGAGGCCTTGCAGACGCTCACAGCTTTAAAAGCTAAGTGGGAACTGGACCTCCAAATGGAGATCCCTGACGCCACCTGGGGCCAATTACTGCGGAGGGCGCGGAAGAGCTCGAGGAACGCTAGGTTCCAACTCATCCATTTTTATGTTATCCATCGGGCATACCTCACGCCAGGGAAACTGCGGCAGTACTTTGGAGTGGAACAGGCGGCCTGTCCTAGGTGCAACACATTGGGGGCAGACCTGGGACACATGCTGTGGGATTACCATACCTTGGGGGAATACTGGCACGAGGTTGGGAGGGCCTTAAATAACGCCACGGATAGGGAGATACAGTACACCAAAGCAGTGGGGGTGCTACACTGGTTTCCACACATGTCCAAAAATAAGACTACCAGTAGATTCATAGATTTGGGGCTGATTTTGGCGAAGAGGGAAATAACAAGGAATTGGAAATCGAAAGTGGGGCCCACATACAAGCGATGGTATGGTGAATGTCTGAGGTGGGCAGCCTGTGAAAGCACTTTAAGGTACCAGATGGCTAGGAGGACCGATGATGAGAAAGCCGTGGACAGAGCGACAGCATGGGAAATTATGGTACAGGCACTCCGGGATGATAATGATGAGGAGGAAGGAGAGGATACGGACTCTGTAGCAGCCGACCCCATTAGCGCACCTAGGAGCACACCTTAGCGAATGTTTACTTCCTCCTTACACACACCAGACCTTATTTTCTCTGGGATTCTACTATAGCGCTGCCACGGGGGGGTGGGGGGGTGGGGGGGGGAGTTTGGGAATGCGGGAAGTTGGGGGGGGGATGGTTGATAGGGGGTGGGGGAGGGGTGAAAATTTCAAAAGCAGTCCACGTCTTCCTGTGTATATGGCTATGGACATTGAACAATGAAGCGGGAAATGATGGACTCAGTATGATTGTTGCTCAGTCTTTTACCTGGAGACGTGAATGGCATGTTAGGGGGAACGAATTGCTTATGTGCCTTACTGCTATGTTAATTGGATATTTCATAAATATATTGTCTGTACAATTATTTTGGTGCTGCAATAATTTTTTTTTTTTTAAAAATGATTCAAAAAGTGAATAAAACACCTTGTGTATAAAACAGTTATTACCAAAATCTGATAAAAAACACAGAATAATATATATACATACACATCTATGTACACAAGAAGAAACTGTAGAGCTGATAAATACATACTAGTGACTAACAGGGAACCTGACTAGCCAATATGAAACAGAATTTCCAACTTTAAGGATCACTTATTCAATCACAGGCACAGAATATCCCACCAGGCAACAGGGAACCTGACTACCTTGGGGCTGAGGGCACATTTTGAGAAATTGGAGAACAAGAAAACTAGAAAATAGAGCCCAGATAACATACTTCAAAAGAAAATATGCAAATCCTCGGTATTATTGAGACCATTTGGCCACTTGCTGTCATACTCGAGGATCATACTGGATTCCAGTTGTCTCAATTTCAATTCTCTATTACCTCCCCTTAGTAATTTTGGTAAGCATGGGCGGATTTTGCGAATTCGCGATTTGCGAATTTGCGTATTCACAAATTTGCAATCCGCAAAATCCGTGAACTTTCGCGAATTTGCGGATTTTTTCCTTTTTTTGTGTTCGCAAGGGTTTCTGCCAGTTTGCGAGGGTTTTTTATCAGTTCGCAAACGCGAACTTACTTGTCGGGTCGCAACGGTCGCGACCATGTTGTTTCTACGTCTGGTTCATCACAGCACCCTCTGTTTCACCACTGCCACCCTCTGGTTCACCCACGCCACCCTCTGGTACATCACTGTCACCCTCTGGTTCATCACTGTAGATTATGGGGGGAAAAGCACACCTGCCCTGCCTCAACTGACATGAATTAATTTGGGGCTGATTAATGTGTCACTGAATTTGAGCTGGCACCTGCTTCCTTAGCTGTAAGTGCTTCCTGATTAATGATGAGCTTGAACTTTTGCACCTGCGACGTGTTTTCAGTTTTGCAAAATTCGTTAGCACACCTGCCCTGCCTCAACTGACATGAATGAATTAGGGGCTGATTAATGTGTCACTGAATTTAAACTTCCAGTCTGGCACCTGCTTCCTTATCTGTAATTGCTTTCTGTTGCAGTGTAATTTTTTTTAACAGGACCTTTGTGGCATACTTGTAGCTATTCTCTGAGCCTGCTGTGAGGGTCAGAGCAGGGTCATAGAATAGTTGCAAGTAGGCAACTGAACTCTGGAGGGGCCCCTCAGGAAGCACTACAGGGAATGGTTACTAATGATGAGCTTGAACTTTTGCACCTGCTGAGTGCTTTAAGCTTTGCAAAAATTGTTTTTCTGCAATTTCGCGGGTTTCGCGGGGCGCGAATTTGCGCGAGATCGAATTCGGAAGCCGCAAATTTGTGCGAATATGCGATTTGTTTTTTTGCGGCGTGTTAGTTCACGTGGTTTTTTGCGTTTTCGCAAGCCGCTGGTAGCGCAACGAGGCGAAGTTACCCTAGCGGTCGTACATGGGCGCGGCCATCTTATTTGCGGGACGTATTTCAGTTTCCGGGCGCTATGTGTAATCTCGCAAAGCGTGCGGCTCGCTAGTACAAGTTTGCGTGTGATCGCTGGGGAAATCTCGCGCAAAATTACCCACGCAGTCGTGAACCGGCACGGCCATCTTGTTTTTCATTCATTGCTATGGTTCTGGGCATGCTTTGTGCATCCTCTCTCAATCTCTGCCATCCTTTGCTTGTTTGAAGTTTTTTGTAATCTATTTTACTTATTATCTATCCCTCTATATTTTTGTGTTTTCTGCTACTTTTAGTTAATTTCAAACTACTTTTTTAAACTCTTTTCTTTTCTTCTTCCCTATTCTATTTCTTATTTCTTATTTACCTTCCTTTCTGCCCAGACCATGGTAAAGGGAGCCAGGAAGCAGCCCGAGAAGGGGAAGGGTCTCACACCCCGTGCCTGGCTCCCGTGCGGGCGTTTGAGGGGGTGCTAGTGATGCCACGGAAGATCTTTAGCGCAGAGTAGGTGGCCGCACTAGTGTTCTATGTACAGCGCCGCCTCCCCAGGACCATCATGGCAGGCGGCAAGATCGCAAGTGGCTTCGGGAGCGCCGGAAGCGGTGGGAGAAGGTGTGCCGGGCCATGTATTCTCACTCTCGGGTCCGGCGCACCTACAACCAGGCCACCCACCGTTGGACGGATCTCCTGGACTGGGAACGCGACTTGCTCGACCTGCTCGGCATCGAGATCCCCGGGCTTGGTGAGTAGTAGTAGCTATTTCATCACAACTCTGTTTTCTCCTGCTCTGTGTGTTATTATATTGCAAATTTTTGTTTTTTACCAAGAGCAATAATGCTGCCGATTACATTGTAGGTAAATTATATTTCAAAATCTTCTGTGCATTTCAGGTGCACTGCTCTCCTTCTCAGTAGCGTTGCTACTATGCTTATTTGTTTTCGATTTTGTGTTCATTTCATTGGCCTGAGAAATTATGCATGATTGTAGTTTACAGAACTGCGTAATGCTAGACACTAAGGGGCAGATTTGCAATTACCGGCGCATCCCTGCAAAGTAGCAGGGATGCGCCAGTAATTGTGTGCCACGCCACCACCACCCATGGTGCGCCGTATTTACAATGCGACGCACCATGGGCCCAAAACGTCACCGAAGCGTTACACATCTGTGCCGTAAATGCGGCGCATTGCTGGAGTTGCGATGGCGCAGCTCCAGCAATGCTCTGCAGTGCCCTATCTCCCCAATGCTGCGTCAAGCTGTACGTCTGCTTCAAGCAGGCGCAGGGTTTGAGTGACGCATCATTGTCCTAAAAGTGACTGATTGAAATCTTGTAGATTTCCCTCAGCCACTTTTAGGATGCTTTCTTCCGCAGGAACGCCCTCCCTTGCGCCGGAACGCCCCCTGATGGCGCAGGGCTTTACAACGTGATGCATCTCCCATATGTGTCACATTGTTAATATACGCCGCACCATGGCGCCTCTTTTGTTCTGCCGCTGCATCACAAAAGTCACACAACAACGGAGCAAAAGAGCCGCAAGGGGCTTGTAAATCTGCCCCTACAGACTCAAGTCCAGTCCTTCCTTTGTACACCTGGCAATAAGAAGAAATAGTGGTGGCGGATTGATAGTTTGAGTGTTTTAATGACTGGTTAATGTAGTAGGAAACTTTTTAGTGTTGTTACTGATCTGCAATCACGATGGAGTTTGTCTGTCACTTCGCGTGCTGCGGGCTGCTGCATGGCAGTCCTAGGCGTACCTTTTTAGTAGTCTGTTTAGTGAGTTACATAACTTTTCAAGTCGACGGTCCGCAAATCAAGCAATACTACTATCGTAGTAGACCACATGAGATAGGTCAATATATCCCATGGAATAGTTGTCTATTTGCTATTTCGCCAAAATATTTTGTTATTGTTCTTTTGAAATGTTTCATTTGGTTGACAACAATCATCCATGTTTTCGGGTCTTTCTTTCTTTCATGTTGTAAATCAGCTCCCCCCAGGGGCAAGAGGATAGAGGAGGAGGGGGTATCGGCTGCTGCTGCTGTACAAGGCCAGGATCGGTCGGTAAGTTTTAATTTTAATATAGAGTACCTATTTTTTCCTAGCGTTCCTCATTCGATTTTTTCTAAATCGTCTTTGATCTTCTTGTAGACTGTATCTAAATTCTTATCCTGCCTCTACTATGACTCCCTGTGGTATTACTAGATTATTCTTATTAGTCTGTCTGTGTAGCTAACTAAGATTGCACATTTGGCAAAAGGTGTTAAACGAAACTCCCATTCTAGTCAACAATAGCTCTATGCACTGAGTGCAGTCCTCTGGGGTTGTCGATAATGTCTTTTCAAGTCTTCTAAATGTTTATGCTTTGACTATTACCAACAATAAAATGTGAATGACCACAAAGAATGAATAAGATACTACTTTACTTTTGGTTTGGATAGGAGGACAATCCATACTATTACTGTTGCATGGACAAATCTGCACAAACAGGACTATGGACAACACTAAATAGTGCATTGTTTATCAATTATAATAGGCGCATGTAGACTTTCCACATACCTCAGTGATATCAGACTTTGAAGAACCCCCAATCTCCTTACTGACTAGATAGTGTGGCAGAGTCATTTAGCTCCCGAATTCATCGATGATTGATCCCCAATGATGATTATCCAAAGCAGGACAAGAGTACGGAGTCAGAGTCCTGAAGTGTCAGAGGCACGGACTCATGATTGCAAATTGCAAAACCTTTTGCTTAGTCACTCTTGACCAAAAACCACAGAGTCTATTTAAGTTTTAAAGCTCTATTAAAAGTAAAAACATTTATTAAAATCAAGCTTGTCATGAAACATAAACGGTTGATTAAAAATGGAAAAGTGCTTCATGATTTATTTCACACATTTATTGTGGGTGAGCCGAGCCCTCACCTGGTTTGAACTTAAATTTTTCTTTTTGGTGCTGAATCGTTGGTCACTCCTTCCTAGTGATGATGATCTGATCTTGCTCTTGTTCTTAGAAGTGAAGCTTCTGTCTGTTATGAGAAAAATGGTGCGTGTTAAAAAGCAAGCATTCATCAGTTGTGCCAAAAAGTGCAGCAAGACAACACCCTTCCCTCTTAAAAGGGACATTTTTACTTTAGAGTAGACAGTCACAAATTATTAGATTGGTTTCTGTATTCACATGTCTTCATTCCTAGACAAAATACTAGTGAGTGGTGTATGTCTATGACATCTAACATTCTTAAATGTACTTTGTAGGTGGAACATCTGGTGCCGGGGCCAGCGCGGCGGGCGGTGCAAGTGCCGGAGGAAACTGCTGTGCGGGTTGCCACGGTAGTGGCGGGCAGTGGTAAGCTCTTATATTCCTTACTTATTGAGATTGCAGACTGCAGAGTGTGCTCTCTGCACAGGTGTAGTATATATGTTCTACAGTTAAGTTACTATACTGTTAAGCAGACTTTGAAATTTAGAACAAAGTTTTTATCAACCAGGTAGTAGCCTCCTCTAAATTTACTTCAACTCAGCGGTGAATTTTTTTTCGAGAATCCAAATCAGATCTGAGATGAACTTGATGGATGGGATGAACGAAAAGCGAAAGAAGGGTGTGAGTAAGTGTGGAAGGATGAGCAAATTAAAAGTAATGATGACTGACAAAGAAGAATGATACGTGTTTGATTGGTGCCCGAGGTGGCTGGGAAGGAATATGATGCATGGCTGGGTGAAGGATGAAGCAAGGATGGGTGGAAGGAGAACAGCCTGGGTGGGTGAAACAGAAACTGTATGTGTGCGCAATATATGCTTTGGTTGGAATTCAAATGCAAGTCAAGCACGGATGGTTTCCCAAATAAAATGAAAAGGTTGTTTCCCCGTGAGAAAACGTAAGGTTTGTCCAGATGAGAGACATGAAGAAGAGTGATTGACATATAGTTTGAATGGATGTATGCCTGGATCATGGTACTATATGACTCTTAGATAGCATATGTGTATCTAGAGAGAGTAGACGATCACTGGATGAACTAAGTGTTACTTTGAAGAGCATGTAACACCGCACCAGCACGTCCGTCCCAGTGTAGGAAAGGCAAGGAAAAGAAGTTTTAATTTTGTCCGAATACTACCATGAATAGTAGCAGTAGTTTGTATTGCAAGCACAGCATATATCCGGCTATTACGATGGACACTCACTACCTCTGTTAATAAGTTTAGTAGAACTCGGTCATTCATGTGTGGATGTATCACTGTTCACTCAATAAAAAGCAAAGCACCTAAAGTCATCCCATATGTAAGCAAATACATACCATGTGCAGTGATAGATAATCAGATTATTTATATTCTTCATTTTCCTTTTCTAGTATTCATTGGCACTGTAGGGTGAAAGTTAAATTAATTAAGCAGTAGCCCTTGTAACAGAGTATTTTCAGTGCCACCCGTAATAGAAAAGTAAGAACATCACCACCTGCATGTACTGGACTGGTACAGTAACGCAAGTCTGTCTCACTCATCATGGCGGGCGTCTGTTTTTCTCGGGTGCAAGTTGACTGCGCTGGCGTTATGCCGGCTTGCAGAAGTTAACGTACCAATTTTGTTAAACGAGAGAAGAAGAAGAATAAGACTGGTATACTGTCATAGTCGACTCTAATGGAGTGAGTCCATAGTGCTCGTAGAATTGATTCCTTAAACTCCCACTAATGTTAGAGCAAGGATGAAGAAGTGGGAGGTTAGATAGATACTGGCCACAATAGTTATGTACTGTGCTTGCAAGTTGCTAGTTCTACTGTGACACAACTTTCTGCGGAATAATTTTGTGTTAATCTTAAAGAGCATTGGTTACAGACTATGTCTTTCTTTCTTCATGTAGATGCTCCTTCCAAACCAACACTGAAGGAGCTGGCTAAAAGGGCCCGGCAACGGAGGCTGGAGGCGACTGTCGCCGAATATCGGCGACTGGTGGCCCAGGAGGAGGGGGACACTCAGTCAACCACAACATCAACCGGGACAGCTGCATCCTCCTCCGCGCTCCCTGGGTCAGCCAGTCAGCGCAGCAGGTCTCCAGCGGTACGGAGCCGGGGTACCGCAGCCACCCGCCACCGCCGAGCAGCAAACAAATCAGCTGCCCCCCACAGCAGTACCAAAAAAAGGTTGCACCGCCTTTCACTTAGGGTGTCCTACCTCGAGCAGGAGCTGTTGAACACCAAAACCCTGCTCGAGACCCTCCGCAAGGAGCATGCCGACCTGGCCCGAAAAGTGAACAGCAGCCAGCAGTAGGAGGAGACTGTCCCTTGCCCCTTTTTTAAAGACTTCTGGGGGTGGGAATTGAGAGTTGGGTTTTTTTTAACTTTTCACGGACATTCGTTGGGGTTAGGGATGGGGGTGGGTTGGGTCTTGCGGGAGATTATTTATGTTAGGGATATAAATATACTTTAAACTTTATCTTAGCATACGTGTTTTTACTGCTTTTGAGGCTGATGGGTGGGGGTTTAACAGTAAGTTTGTTTTCCTGAAACGTAAGTGGCATCTTGATTCAAGTTGTGTAAGTAATTACTAATTGCCCAAATGTTTTCAAAACTAAGTACTTCTCACAGAGTAAGTGAATTCAATAGTCCTAGGACTTTACTAGTACTACTGTCAGTCTCTTGTCTCTCCTAAAACTCCATTATACTACCTCCCCCCAAACGCTTATCTTACCTGTAATTTGTGTTTGGAAATAGGGCTAGGCACAGGGTTGGCTGCACGGGAAATGGCGATTAAGGTTGGCAATCCTGGGCGGATGAAATGTCATCATTGCGGTGGTACTAGTGGTGTTACACAGTGGCAGTTGCAGCATATGAAAAAAAAGAAAATGAAACCTTGTTTGTCCTTACCGTAGCATTAAAACGGTACGATAGAGAATATAGCAGGTGACAGTACACTAGAACAGTGCCACAATGTAGCCTAACAAATGGTAAAGTATTGAAAGTATAACTAGTACTTGTGTTGAATTTCTTTGACATTGGCTACTACTACAAGAAATAGTACTGAAGGTGAAGGACACAGCAGCGTAATAATTTGCCACGTCTAGGAGGAGGATGTTCTTGATGACCAATCAAGTTGATGGCGCACATGAAAATCTGCTTTCATTTGCCAATAGTGACTCTGTGTCAAGCTGAGTAAGAATATATCCTCGGATTCCTTCACCAGCCTGTTGCTATGACCTTATCCTCCCCAGCAAGTGTGTGGAATTATTGCTGTCATTTAGTCACACATCAATCAAAACCAAACAGCCCGGGGGAAGAGGGTTGGGGTTTGGAAATGGATGGGACTGGGGGTTTTTGGGAAAGTTTTGTTGAAAGAAGAAAAAAAAAGCACAGCATGGGCAAACAATAATTGAAGATAAACAACTCTTTGGGTACAAAGCTATCCATAAATCTTTTAAGTGACATAAAGGAAGTGCATGCACTACTGCATGCATGGTTACTGAAAAGTAAGTAGTACTTTCAACAACCGTGAATGAAAGAAGGCAACAGTACAGGGCTGCAGTAATAATTATGCGTTTTCACTTGCCTATCTCTGCACTCAGAGAAACAATTCTTACATTAAATTCGGTTTGAAAAATAGCAGAAGTAAAACCTATACAATGGCTGTAGGGATGAATTTAGAAGCAGAGATCAAAGAAATGCAGAGTCGCACTCATAGAAGTACACTGCAATAACATTACTTAAAAGATAATTAGAAAAGAACGGATACTGTATCTGTATGTTGTTGTAGTTGTCCTGTTGAATTTGGTAAGTTGCATGCATCCAACCATTCCTCTTATTAGCGGGACTCCTCCATTCCATCTGACGCTCTGTCCATCAATGTTGGTGACCAGAAGACACCCTGTCCACTGCCTGCCTGCCGGATGCTGAATTGCGGCTCGCTAATGTGAAGCCTGACTTCATCCTTTTTTTCCCATTGCACAGGCTGAAACCCGGCCTGTAATTATTGATGGAAAAACAGGAAGTGATATTAGAACACCACTGACAAATAAATATAAGGTATGTACGCTGTGTAGTGCAAAAAGTCACACTTTGAGTTTCCTAATAGACAGTACAATATTTTTGAAAGTGCGTACTCTGTCTGAGTCTCCTTTTGAAGGATAAATAAGTATGGGCGAATTAATTTAGCGGATCTTTCCCCTCAAGCTAGGTGTACTGTAAACTGTGTTTTAGAACAAAATTAGACCTTCCCAGCAGTGCTCCCAGACCCTTACTAATCCCAGTCGCAAAAATGTAGAAGACCCCCAATCAGATCTCCAAAAACGAGGCCTAGTAGAAAATGGTGACAAAACGTCCTTTGAAAGTAAAGTAGGCCCAAATCCCCCCTTACCCAACATGGATTGTATTCAAACCACTTGCAAGCAAGCAAAAGTATCCATACCCAGCATTGCTCCAAGACTCGCAAACCCCCCCACAAACACCAGGAACCCCCACAAACAGCCCCCCGAAAACGGTAGAGTGAGCGAAATCTCAGAAAATGCAAAAACTTTTCCCCCAGGGATTGTCTCCAAAATACTTTCTTTCGGGTATTAGACCTTCCCAGCAATGGCCCCAGAACTGTCAACCCGGGCGAAAACAAGTTTAACCCCCAAAACAAGCCAAAAGGCAAACCCGGGAAAAGCCACACTTTGGGCCTACCTGGAATTCAGACCAAATGCGCTCTGCATCTAGGCCCCAACTCCCCTTTTCCTCCATGGATTTCCTGAAAAACAAATGCAATCAACATTAGACTGTGCCAGCAGTGCTCCCAGACCCCAAAACCCACCCACAAAAACCTGGAAGCCCCCCAAACAGCACCCCAAAGACAGGCAAGTGAGCAAAAACGCAAAAACTTTTTCTGCTCCGATTTTCTCCAAACCACTTTTATCCGGTATTAGACCTTCCCAGCAATGCCCCAGACCTGTCAACTCACCTGCAAAGAAGTAGACACCCCCACATGTGCAGAGTCTTTCTACATTGGGCGTAATCCAGCCATCTGCTTTGAGGTAAATAGGAGTCTGGAGGAGGAGGATAGAGGAGCATGTTCTTGTGAACTTGTGAACCTGAGGAATGCAGACTGCCGCACCTTCAAATCAATAAGCAAATAAGCAAATAAGTGAGACAGTTCTGCTGATGGGCTTGTTTTTGTGATTAGGTGATCAAAGTTTTTTGTTTATATAGATTTTGCAAAACAAAGAAAGACAGACACACAGGAATAAAAGTGAATAAGGTCGAAAAAGAAAGTTAGTGATTCATTGACTCATTTTCAGGGCTCGGTGACAGGGAAGAAGAGCATCTAAGTTGGTGTCCTCCTCGTCTTCTTCCTGCGTGCATTCTCGTATTTTGTAATCTGGTGGTATGAGGTGCTGATTCATCTTGATCATTGTTAACCTCTCCACATTGTTAGGCGAGAGGCGGGTCCTTTTGGAAGTTACAATGCCAGCAGCAGCACTGAAAACACGTTCAGAAGACACGCTTGCGAGTAGGCAAGACAAGTAATTTATAGCCAGGTTGGTGATCTCTGGCCACACATCTCTTTTCTCGTGCCAATACGCCAATGGGTCATCATGAACATAGACCTCTGTTGAGTCATTCAGATAGTCCTGCACCATCGACTCAAGGTTCTCCAGGGTTCCTCCACTTACTTTTTTCTGGGACCTTTTGAGAAGCAAACCCAAGCTGAGTTAGCCAATCCTCTTCTTCACACAATGTTACTGTTGTGTCTGGTGCAGATGATACGGTTGCTGGTGTCGTTAACGGCTGAGAGGGAAAATCACTCACTTCTGCCACAGCCACAGCTGCAGAAGTGGATTTTTTTGACTCCGGATGGCCTACTGATGTACTGCCTTTTCCTTCAATTTCCTGTTGTTCTCTTTCAAACCGACTGGCTGACACAGCTAGCCAATGTTTGTACTTTGTAACATCTGCGTCATCAAAAGGAAAGAATACTCTGCCTGCCACTGCCTTTTTGTACAGTGGAACCAGAATAGTAGAAGAAATGTAATGCTGTTCTGTGTGGATCTTTTGAAGACGTTCATCGCAAAGTAGGCGCTGTAATAACTTCTCCGCCAACTCAAATGCTTCTTGCTTTCCATTTTTTTTTAAACGTAGAAGACACCGCCTTCAGTTGGTGCTCTAGCATGCGCAACATTGGGATAGCTTTTCCCAAATTACAGTCCTCTCTGCTGACTGCACGCATGAAGATCTCAAAAGGACGAAGCATGTCTGTCAGGCTTTTAACTAGCTCCCATTGCTCCACCTGTATCCTCAGGTCTATCATAGGTGTACCCAGTTGAAAGAAATACTGATCGACTACCGCATACTGCTCATACAGATTCTGAAGCATGTAGAAGGTTGATTTCCAACGTGTTACCACCTCCTGGATGAGTGCTTTCACTGGCACTTTACTTCCATGTTGCAGGCACCTCAGCTGCTTCCGGGCCTTAAAAGAATGGTTGAAATGTGTGCACATTCTTCGGCAGGTGGTCAGTAACTCGCACACTGGACTTTCTTCATTCAAGAATTTTTTAAAAACCAGGTTTATACAGTGCGCCAAACACGGCACTCTGAAATAGTTACCCTTATCCATGGCCTTAACTACATTGGCGCCATTATCCTTGGAAAAATAACCAATCATGCGTTTTCTTGGGGACAGCCATTGAAAGACCTTTGTGTTAAACTCATGCAAAATGTAGAAGGTTGATTTCCAACGTGTTACCACCTCCTGGATGAGTGCTTTCACTGGCACTTTACTTCCATGTTGCAGGCACCTCAGCTGCTTCCGGGCCTTAAAAGAATGGTTGAAATGTGTGCACATTCTTCGGCAGGTGGTCAGTAACTCGCACACTGGACTTTCTTCATTCAAGAATTTTTTAAAAACCAGGTTTATACAGTGCGCCAAACACGGCACTCTGAAATAGTTACCCTTATCCATGGCCTTAACTACATTGGCGCCATTATCCTTGGAAAAATAACCAATCATGCGTTTTCTTGGGGACAGCCATTGAAAGACCTTTGTGTTAAACTCATGCAAAATGTTTTCTCCTGTATGATTTTTCTCCATGGCAAACATGGCTAGTGTTGCATGTTTCCGAGCAGCTTTATAAACTTTGTCCGTGTCAACACCTGCGGTTACCTTTGCTTTAACCCCTGAAAAAGAGACCCAGTGTGCAGTGATGCACATGTAATCAACGGCTTGGCAACTGGTCCACATGTCTGTTGTCAGATGTATAGTGTGAACAGCACTCTTCTGCAAAGCTGCCCCAATCACCTCCAGCACATCTTCATGTAGTGCTGGAACCGCAACTCTGGCAAAATAGAACCGGCTAGGAACCTTCCATTTAGGGCAGAGCATTGCCACTAATTCAAGAAAACCCACCCCTTCCACAAAAGAAAAAGGGAGAAGGTCCAGCGCTAGCATTTTATCCAGCTTAGTGTTATACAGACGCGTCGTTGGGTTGTTGCGTTCAAATGGCGCATCTGAAAACAATATGCTTCTAATGGTGGGCTGGACCATTTTACGAGATGATGATGACTTCTTCGACCCAGTTACGCTCGGTGATGATGAACTTTTTCGCATTGGTGTCTCACTCTCTCTCACACTCTTAGTGTGGCTCGTATATCTTGCAGGGGGTGTGCTGCTGACAGGGGTACTGGGTGTAAGTGAAGAAATGTTTGACGCTTCTTCCTCCTCGTCATCATCAGATTAAACATCAATGGATACAATTTGTTGACTTGCAATTCGGGCTGCCTTGGTCTCCTTTAGGTGCGCATGCCATTTGACAGTGTGCTGTCTCTCAAGATGACCTCTCTGGCCTCCGGTACCATAGTTGGTACCAAGCTTACCACGACTAACTCGAACCTTACAAATGGTACAAATGGCTATGTTTTCCCTTGTTGGGCTAACACTAATGAAGTCCCAAACTGGGGACTTCAAATGTCTGTGGGGGCGGAGGAGGCCATACTGGGGATGCTAATGCCAGATGAAGTGGAAGATGTGTATCGCTGAAATTTACTACGTTGTGCACTTACAGCACCACTAATTGAGGAAATGGAGGTCGAGGTGGATGGAGGTCCCTTCTGGTGAGAAAATATGGAAGCGGTAGGTGGTGGTGTACTAGTTAACTGCATTGGTGGTGATCCCATTGCCACGTCGCCAACATCACGCTCAGCAGCATTTCGGGATAGGGTAAAAATGTCTGTTTGCTGCATGCCCACTGAGGCTGGAGTGACGTGTATAATGACTGCGTCGTCGTCGTGAGAGTCTTCATCAGCAGGAGTATACGCCACTTTGTTCAGCGTCATCATCACACTCCATAACTATGAGACTTTCGGGGACCTTCCTTTTACGCTTAGCTACCTTTGTCAGATCATGGTGTGCCTCACTCTCAGACGGCCGTGGTGGTTCCCAATTTTCATCCATATCATCAGAAGGAAGGGGGCTTGAAGAGGATGTAGACACCATCCTTGATCTTTTCCTTGCTAGGGATCTGGAAGACAATGAATGATCAGGAGGAGTGGCTTCCTCAAATGATACCTCGGCTTGAATGTCGATTTCCTGATGTGCCCCTACTTCGGGAGGAACAACTATTGCGGGCACTTGTGCCGCTCCATGCACCTCTGCTTGCGCCTCTCCTTGCGCCGCCTCTCCTTCCACATGTACTTGGGCTTGTACTTGCACATGTGGTTGTTGTTGCGGCTGTGGTTGTTGAACACTCGTCAGATGAGTTACAACAACCTGTGTTGATTGAGGGATGCTGCTACTTTCTTGCGATGAGCCAACATCACTGGTCAATGGTGCCTCTGCAGCATTCAAGGGCTTGGACCTAAGTTGGCTTGGTGGTGGTGGCACTGAGCCCAATGGAGCAGAGGTGCTGCTCCCAGCTTGGTCCCCAGCAGACCCCGCTGCTGCTGCAGGCGTACTTTTTTTCCCCAAAAAATGAGGCGGTCGGCACACCAGTCTCCTTGGTAAGTGGCGCCACTTGCTTCTTCTGCTCCTTACTGGCAACTTTCTTGCTAGAGGAGCTACGGGCAACTTTTTTTGGGGCCATCTTCTTCAGATCTCAGAACAGCAGGCTGCAGTTGCACAAGTTGCAGAGTTGTCTGTGGCCACACGTGACGTTGTGCTGCACACACCGCAGCAGGACATGTTCCTGGCACTGATGAGGAACAATGAGGCTGATGATTTGTCTTACTGCACCTAAAAGCAAACGAAGCCAGAGGAACAACAGTTAAATAAATGTTGCATATGTAGCGCTTCAATTAATAGTTTGCAAGTAAGCATTTTTATTATACCCACCCCCCAAAATGGAAAGACCAATAAAATGAACCACTGACGGAGTACCCCTGGGCATAATGGATGAAAGCATGGCAGACTGGGTGCAGGCCTATGGCACAACAAAGCACACTGCCTGGCTTCAAAATGGCCCCTAGACCCCCACCCACATGGCCAGGCCCTGCCTGGACCAGGCCTCAAAATGGCCCCCACCCACATGGCCATGCTCCATCAACACCTCAAAAAATCAAAAAACACACAAAAATCACCACAATCCAATGCCAGCCATGCCCTCAATCATGTTCAAATTCAAGACACCCCACAGAAAGACTAGGCCCATGCACCACTGAGTACCCCTGGGCATAATGGATGAAAGCATAGCAGACTGGGTGCAGGCCTATGGCACAACAAAGCACACTGCCTGGCTTCAAAATGGCCCCTAGACCCCCACCACATGGCCAGGCCCTGCCTGTACCAGTCCTCAAAATGGCCCCCACCCACATGGCCATGCCCCATCAACACCCCAAAAAATCGAAAAACACACAAAAATCACCACAATCCAATGACATCCATGCCCACAATCAGATTCAAATTCAAGACACCCCACCGAAAGACTAGGCCCATGCACCACTGAGTAACCCTGGGCATAATGGATGAAAGCAAGGCACATTGGATGAAGGCCTATGGCACAAAGCACACTGCCTGGCTTCAAAATGGCCCCTTGACCCCCACCACATGGCCAGGCCCTGCCTGTACCAGTCCTCAAAATGGCCCCCGCCCACATGGCCATGCCCCACCAACACCCCAAAAAATCGGAAAACACACAAAAATCACCACAATCCAATGCCATTGCGGGGAATGAGATTTTGGTATCAATTTATAATCTAATTAATAATTTATCTCATTCGTTAATTTTGGACCGCTAGTATCTGTCATTGAGTAAAAGACAACCCCCACATAGGTTTAGTTAAACCCCATTAACTGACGCCACTCTGAAGAACCACTTACAACTGATAAAGTTTTAAAAGTTTATATAAAAGTCAAATTTGAATGCAAATACAATCCTCTCAGGATAAACCTCAAGGTATACAAAGAATACAAAATCAATTCCTTAATCCGCAATTTAAAGCTTCGATGTGAAGTGGTTCCTTTGCGTCATCTACAGAAAGAGAAAATAATCAAGTTAAATCTGTCCCTACTCTATACTAGGTGACATCCCTATTTCGCAAGTTCCTTCCCTAAAAAGGTGTCAGCAGTTTGACTTCCAAAGAAGTTCAAACTCTCTTAGCCTCTAAAGGTAACTTAAGTTTAGGAAGCAGTACTCTCTCTGCCTACCCATCCGCTCTTCTAAGGGTCCTCGGCCTACTGCTCCCTTGCGCTCTGATCTATCTCAGCGCATCTGCTCAAGGCATCTACCCTTGCCTTCGCTCTGAGCAATTCACCTCGCTGTTCCTAATCTTCAATTGCTACCTTCTCCCCGGGGTGCTGTCCCTAAAATACACAATCACAGTGTGGGTGGAACGCCCCTTGACGCCCACCACGGACTTTCCCCGATGATGTCAGTTTCTGGCTCTTTCCATTGCTTCATCTCTTTGCGTCGTCCGTTAGGTTGACCCTTCTCTTTAGATGTCATCTTCATCTTCTCGTTGGTGACTTTAATTGACACTTTCCATCAAAAGTCAAATGAACTTAAACAAGACTTTAACCTATAACTATTTCTTTGACCTTACTAGATCCTGTGAATGGTCATTCAAAACAAAGCTCAAATTCCAATCGCCTCCTCTCATGTTTAGGCAATAAACTTTGTTCGACATTTGTCACCCTAAATCTAACAAATGCTAGACTCTTCGGCTCGCACCTTCAAGTGAAAACTATTCACGACTCCTGTGAGTCCACTAAATTACATACATTGGACTATGCTCCTGCGAACCCTTGGTCATTCAGGTTATAATCACAAATGACCTAAACTCTTCTAGCATTCCTACAATTTCTTCTACACAGTATAACCTTTAACATACATTTATATATAATCGCATTTAGCAAATCCCCTACTCATGTGTGAATACATTTTACCTAAAATACAAATACGTAGAATATAACTTTAATACATGGAATATAATCTACATAGAATATAAAGTTATATTCTCATTTGTTGCTTCGTTACATATGCTCTCTGCACATTTCTTCATGTTACATTTCTCGCCGTTTCTACATTTCAAGCTACACACGTATATGTATTTCACTTTGCACGTTCTTTTGTTCGTAAGCATTTCTACACATTTCTACATTAGCCATTACATGTACACACAGGCCTTCTAAACCTAATACATTCTAAAGTGAATACAGTTATACATTTCCTATACCATGTTGTCACTTTCCGTTGACCTTTACGCTATAGACGTCAAGTTTATATTCGATATATACTTCATTCCCACGTTTATAATAGATGCTTGTAAATATGGCCTATACATAATTTTTTTATTCAAATTTGCGCTTTCTCACCATCCATGCCCTCCATGATGTTTACATTAAAGAGACCCCACAGAAAGACTCAGTCCATGCACCACTGAGTACCCCTGGGCAAAAGGCCCCAACAACAGCCAAAAAATCGCAAAAATCACCACAATCCAATGCCATCCATGCCCTCAATCATGTTCAAATTCAAGACACCCCACAGAAAGACTAGGCCCATACACCACTGAGTACCCCTGGGCATAATGGATGAAAGCATGGCAGACTGGGTGCAGGCCTATGGCACAACAAAGCGCACTGCCTGGCTTCAAAATGGCCCCTAGACCCCCAACACATGGCAAGGCCCTGCCTGTACCAGTCCTCAAAATGGCCCCCACCCACATGGCCATGCCCCATCAACACCCCAAAAAATCGAAAAACACACAAAAATCACCACAATCCAATGACATCCATGCCCACAATCAGGTTCAAATTCAAGACACCCCACAAAAAGACTAGGCCCATGCACCACTGAGTAACCCTGGGCATAATGGATGAAAGCAAGGCACATTGAATACAGGCCTATGGCACAAAGCACACTGCCTGGCTTCAAAATGGCCCCTTGACCCCCACCACATGGCCAGGCCCTGCCTGACTCAGTCCTCAAAATGGCCCCCATCCACATGGCCATGCCCCATCAACACCCCAAAAAATCGAAAAACACACAAAAATCACCACAATCCAATGCCATCCATGCCCTCCATGATGTTTACATTAAAGAGACCCCCACAGAATGACTCAGTCCATGCACCACTGAGTACCCCTGGGCAAATGGCCCCAACAGCCAAAAAATCGAAAAACACACAAAAATCACCACAATCCAATGCCATCCATGCCCTCCATGATGTTTACATTAAAGAGACCCCACAGAACGACTCAGTCCATGCACCACTGAGTACCCCTGGGCAAAAGGCCCCAACAACAGCCAAAAAATCGAAAAACACACAAAAATCACCACAATCCAATGCCATCCATGCCCTAAATCATGTTGAATACAACAAAACAGTTGTATCATGCACCCATAACTAACCCTGGTCCTACTGGATACTGTGGCTACCCACAATATATTTTATTTAATGTTCTGAAAAAGTTCCAAAATTGTAGTTGCAGCAACTGTAATGCCCCAAACAAACTTACTTGTGAAATTTCTAATCCAAAAGTGATCCAAAGAAAGTCAAAAAGACCTCAAAGCCAAATATCCAGCAGCATCCACAAAAAGCAATCCTTCCAGGTCAAGATCCAAATCAAAGTGACCAGGACATGAACAAAGCACTGGGAGAAGCCTGCTGGACAGGAAGAGGAAGTTGGAGACTGTGGGGCACTGTCTTCCTCCCAACCCCCCCCCCCCCCAAATGGACTCCTTGCAAAAAAAAGTGCAGGCAAATGTCAACCTGAGGAGTTATTCTGATAAAAATCATCATTTTCAGAAGGTTTATGCTGCCTGCTGGTGGATTTCTTGTGCAGAATTGCAAATTTTACAATTTCGCAAACGCGAGATTGTTGCTGCCCGCCGCATCCACGTGTTCGCAAATGTTTACTCCCACGATGCGTGATCACGGGCCTTTATGACGTACTCGCGTTGACAAACTCTCGCTGTGCAAGGTGGCAAGCCGCGATGACGTAATCGCGGTCGACCAACTCCCGCGGGATCCCGCAGCAAGATCCAAAATGGCGCAGCACACGCAAAACATGGAGAAAAACAACTCTGCAAATGCTGAATGACGGTAAGTGAACGCCGCCCGCCGCAATATTGTATCACCAAGCAAAAAAATCCGCTGCGTGCGAATGTGCGAATTTTCGGGAAATTCGTGAGAATTCGCGGATCGTGAATTTGCCGAAAATCCGCAAATTCCGCGAGCGGAACGGATTTTACGCCCATGCTTCAATTTCGGTACTGCGGCCACTACATAGTAAGTCAGGCAATTAACATCCTTATTATGTTTACTTAGAAAGTGGCAAGCCACCGGATAGGCAGGATCGCTATGTAAAATAGCTCGGAGATGCTGTAAAATCCTGACGTGCACCTGTTGTTTAGTACTGCCTATATAATGTAGGCCACAGGTGCACGTCAGGACATAAACAGCAAACTCCGATTTTGCAGGTGTAATTGCCTACAATGGGAATTTCAGTACAATTGAAAGGGGTACGATAATGAGTTTTGTTTATGCCAAACTTGCAGGCCCGACAACTGCAGCCAGTTCGCCTTATGTTTCAGTTCCAGACTGCTGAGATCCAAACTTGCTCCCATGCTGCGGGTTCTGCGAAAGGTTACTAACGGTTTGTTAGGTAGCATGTGCCCTAATATATTGTCTGTGAGAACAATAGACCAGTTCTTATTAATGATTTGTCTGATTTTAGATTCTTGGTTACTGAAGGCCGTTATAAATCTAGGACAACCATTTTGTGAATCGACTGTTTCAGGTGTAGGTGCAATAACCTCACTGCTAAGAGTATCAGTCGGGAAGAGACTGGCCCTTGTTCTTAAATTGGCTTTAGCCAAAGCCTGCTCAAACATTGCGTCAGAATAGCCTCGATTTTTTAACCTGTTTCGTAATTCCTTGACACATCTATCAAAGTCATCAGTTGAACTACATATTCTTTTGAGCCGTATAATTTCACCAAAAGGAATGCTGTGAATAGTGTGTTTTGGGTGAACACTTGAGGCGTGCAAGGTAGTATTACCTGCAGTGGGCTTTCTATGCAAGGTAATCTGCACTCTGTTGAATTTATCAATATAGATTTTAACATCAAGAAATTCAATCTGCTTAGCATTGATATCGGAAGTAAACTTCAAGTTAAGGGAGTTGTTGTTAATTTCCTCAATGAATGCAGATGCTTCTTTCTCATCACCCTGCCATACTATAAAGATATCATCTATATATCTAAGATATTTAATGATCTTTTCTTGCACCCACACCTGATGTGTCGCGTTCAGAACCTGCTCCTCCCACCGGCCCACGTGTAAACACGCGTAGCTGGGGGAGAAGCAGGCTCCCATCGCAACACCTCTCCATTGTCTCCACACTTCTTTCCCAAATACAAAGTAATTATTGTTCAAACACCATTCCATTAGACTCAGTATAGCCTTATTGTGTTCATAAAATTAAATCGGTCTGTGACTTAGAAAGTGTCCTGCTGCTAATAGGCCATGGTTATGAGCTATACTAGTGTAAAGGGACTCAACGTCCAAAGTTATAAGCAACATATCGTCCTGCCACTCAAGACTTCTATTTTTTTCAAAAAGTCACTTGTGTCGCGAACAAAGCTGGGTAGGTTGCTTACCAGGTCTTGAAGAAAAAAGTCAATATACTGCCCAACTTTTTCTCCCATGCTGTTAATCGCGGAGATGATCGGTCTCCCGGGTATGGGAATGATTCCTTTATGGACCTTTGGTATTAAATAAAAGGCTGGCAGCACTGGGAATTCGTTATACATATACTTGAATTTGTCTCCAGAGATGAGGCCCTCTCTGCGCCATCTTGATAAGAGCTTGTTCAAATATTCCTTGTTTCTAGATTTGATATAGCAAGCCTTATCACTCAATTGTCTGTGAGCTTCAGTAGTATAGTCCTTTTTGGGCCATATGACAATATTTCCGCCCTTGTCTGCCATTTTAACCACAATGTCAAGATTGTTGCTTAACTTTTTCATTAAAGCGTGGTAGTTGGCCCGCTTTTGATTAAATTTATGTCTCTTATTGTTGTCAGTTTTTCTATATAGCTGTTTGATTTCCAACGTGATGCAGTCATGAAAAGTGTCTAAAGTGTCTTTAACCATGAGTGGGACAAAATTAGATTTCCCTTTAAAAGGAGTTGCGCCCGCTCCCTTTTGTATCAAGTTAATTTTGTCCAGTCTTCTTTGGGTACTGAGGTCAAAATCAGGCCCCATAGGTTGCGAATTGGTTGCCTGATTGAGATCATGCATCTCCAAGAGAACAGGGACATCCGCCGCCGATACTTGTGGTTGTTCACTGGCCATGCTGAGATTCGATGCAGAACTTCTGTCAACATTAGCTTTTAGTTTTTGTAGGGCGAAGAATTTTTTAAGTTTAAGCTTCCGGATGAAGCAATATACATCCATGCGTGTGGATTTAAATGGTTGCTCAGGGCAAAAGTTCAGAACGAGAGCTAGGAGTTGTTGTTCGGCTTCGGTTAATATGACATCGAAGAGATTTAAAATTGATTTTTCATTTTCTACTTCCGCTTCTGCCAGTGTTGATTCGTCTTCTTTTTCTGTATATTTTTGCCTTTGTTTTCTCCTTCTTTCTCGTCTTTTTTTGTTACGACGTTTGTTGCCGCATTTCTTGGCCGTGGTCTTAGAGTTGAAAGTCTTTCCGCAACTAAAAAATCAAGCTCTTCCTCGAGGTTTAAAATAGTTGCAGGTTTTTCATAACTTGTAGACTCATAACTCGATTCACTAGTAAGTGAAACTGAGCTCAGACTGGAAGTTTCATCATCCTTATTGCCAGTTTGACTTGCTGCCGCTTGAGGAGGCTTTTATTTCCTTTGTCACTATATTGTTGGCGTTTGGTGTCATTATATTTTCTCGCGAATGTGAAAATTTGGCCATTTGTGTAATCGGCTTGGTCATGCGTGAATTTGCTCACTTTTCTGGTTTTAATCTTTTCCTCATGTTTTTTAAGCCTTTCCATCATCGATTCCTGTAGTTTTTTCGTAACATCCGTTTAATTTGTCTTGTCAATTTCTTCCTGAATTTTGTCAATTATTTTTAAAATCTCTGTCCTGTCAATAGCTGCGTACTTAATAAGTAGATGAACCAAGTTCATTGACGCATCTAAGTTGTTTTTACCCCATTCTTTTAACATTTGTGGGTTCGGGTTCTCAAAGCTCGGAGCGAGCATAATTCGCAAGCCTCTCGGCACTCGATTGACCTCAGCATATTTAGACAGGGAGTAGTGCTCCCACCACTATGTGATCTCAAGGCGTTTTTGTTTTTCAAGGTCCTTATACAGAGTTTTAATATTGGAATCTTCCCGTACCTCTGTATTTGCCGGAGTTTTTTGGGCTGTTTTACCTGAAGCAGAGATTTGTCCAAACAATTCATCAGCTTCCTCCTCCCTTGCACGGAAAGCTTCCGCAGACGTGCCTTCACTTCAGCTGAAATTACTTTTAGTAAATGACCGTAAGCAAAAACGGCGTTTTGTACGGTATCGATTTCCCGACAGGGAAAAACCTCTCCACCTCCGCACTGCCACTATATGACTCACTGCGTTTTGATGACATAAAACGTTGGCCGAGTCCTCCGACCCCGCCGCTGGTTGTTGTCTTTGTCATACGTTGACTTGAATCTTTTACTGGCTGCAACAGGGGGTATCAGCTGAAGTTCCACACAGCATCCAACAGTAAGGTAGCTTGAGAGAGAATACCACTTCAGGAGAGGGGGTCTGTTACCGGAAGCAAGCTCACTTCCGTAATTATGTGCGCAAAAACTCCAAACATCACCTCCAATCCCAGCTCGGATCGGCGAAGCAAGCAGGAGACGGACCACCAGGATAAATTACAGGTTTCTTTATTGCATTTTCAGCTGGGTAGAAGGGCAAGACGCGTTTCGGGCTGAAACAGCCCTTGTTCACATGCAAAAGACCAGATTTAACTTTTTACTTTTTATAATGCTAGTGACCCGCCTGCAACCCGCATCCAATATGGTCATGTGACCATAGAGATGGAAAACATACTATGCATACATCATCTTATGTGCAAAATACGCCAGAAAAAACGGAATATGAAAGTTAAACATATATTAACACTGTAATCAGAAGCATGGTTGTAAAATCGTAACAAATTGTTATAACATATATATATTGGGATAGAAGTTTGTGTGGAGATATTAAACGGTTTGCAAGTACCGTTTTACCGGCACGCCTTTCGTTCAGGAGCACCGCGATTAAATTGCAACGAGTGGTGTGGTTTCGAGAAGAGACAACGCGGCGCCCCCCTGGATGGCTGAGCAAAACTCACCTGAGTGCGAAGCTGTGCAAGGACAAAGCATACGGCGGTCTGTAATGGGCCGCTGTGTGGAAGTGACTCAAGTGGCAACTTTCAAACATCGCTGCCTCTCCGCCATGCACATCGGAGGTAAATGCCTGCCACCGCCAGACCTCGAGTTTGGGACACCACCATGGTGTTGGAGGGAGCAGTTCACTGTACCTGCAGTCTCAGTGGGAGACATGGAAACTCCGACATGGATCACCTAGGATGGGCGGCGGTGCAAGCCGAGGGTAGAGGGCCAATCAGAGACCACCATGCTGACTTTAAATCAAGAGACCCTTGGCCCAATGTTTGTAAAAGCGAAGCGGGCACTGAAGAAAGCCGTCAGGCTGAAACGCGTCTGCCCCAGCGTTTCGCGACATTTATCAACAGAGCTGCTTTTAATAAAAGGGAAAAACTTGAATCACCGAGCATGTGTCGGTTCTGTCCTTTTGGGATAGAAGTTTGTGTGGAGATATTAAACGGTTTGCAAGTACCGTTTTACCGGCACGCCTTTCGTTCAGGAGCACCGCGATTAAATTGCAACGAGTGGTGTGGTTTCGAGAAGAGACAACGCGGCGCCCCCCTGGATGGCTGAGCAAAACTCACCTGAGTGCGAAGCTGTGCAGGGAGAAAGCATACGGCGGTCTGTAATGGGCCGCTGTGTGGAAGTGACTCAAGTGGCAACTTTCAAACATCGCTGCCTCTCCGCCATGCACATCGGAGGTAAATGCCTGCCACCGCCAGACCTCGAGTTTGGGACACCACCATGGTGTTGGAGGGAGCAGTTCACTGTACCTGCAGTCTCAGTGGGAGACATGGAAACTCCGACATGGATCACCTAGGATGGGCGGCGGTGCAAGCCGAGGGTAGAGGGCCAGTCAGAGACCACCATGCTGACTTTAAATCAAGAGACCCTTGGCCCAATGTTTGTAAAAGCGAAGCGGGCACTGAAGAAAGCCGTCAGGCTGAAACGCGTCTGCCCCAGCGTTTCGCGACATTTATCAACAGAGCTGCTTTTAATAAAAGGGAAAAACTTGAATCACCGAGCATGTGTCGGTTCTGTCCTTTTGGGATAGAAGTTTGTGTGGATATATATATATATATATATATTCTCTTATACTCCTCGTTACTTCAGAAGAAAACTGCCGCCTTCCAGAACAGCGGGCGTCTCGTCGGCAAAAGGACCTCTGAAGTCAGGTCCCGACAACACTCCACCTCTCGAGTAGACAAACTACCAGTGACGAGACTATGTGCTGACCATAAAATGTTTATTTCATGTCGCCCTCGGACGCGTTTCGCCTGACCAGCAGGCTTGCTCACCGATGCTTCAGTGTATTACAATCGCCATTTTAACAGAGTACACCCAAACAGTCATGTGATTAAAACTACAACCTGGCTGACAGTGAAAACAGACTCGTAGTTTTTACAAAATACAAATAGCATTACGTTTTATGATTTCGTATTGTTCACTACTTTCATTCGTTTTGCCTCCATAATTAAGTAGAAAAGCTTGTTTTAAATATAGCACAATTGAATCACTCCACAATGTTTACATTTAGTTTCGTATCCAATTACACTCGGATGCGCTTACAGATCAAATAGCCGCTTAAATGCATACTTTCTGAATCACGGCGGATGCTGTGCATTTAAAAAAAGCCTCGTATTATGCCCATGGTGGGCGCATAATCTGTACATGATGATTAGGCATTGCTATAGTGAATTTCATCATTTAACGTAATTCTTTTATAAAATACTGCCCAAGTGGGCATATACTAATATAATAAAGAGAGCCCAAACCTTTGAGACGGGTAATCTCAGGAACTACAGCACCAATCACAACACCCAATACAGCGTTGGAAAGGGTAGTTGCAGCAGAAGGACATAGGCTATGCAGACGCCCACCATATACATTTAAAAGGTAAAAGAACCATGCCAGTAAAGTAGTCCCTTGTGGGCGTGTGCTGGGGGCGTGACAAACGCTGGGGGCGTGTGGTACGTTCCACCCTTCATGCCATGTCTCATATTGTGTGCTGTGGGCGTGTGCCGGGGGCGTGGGCGTGTGTGCGGGGCGCGGGATTACGGAAAAAAAAGCGAGCGTTGTGCCCAATATTTCATTGTTTTTCTTCCCAGGTTCTGTACATTCCAGCTCCGGGTGTCCACCCTGCTCCCTTTATATAACCCTGCACCACATAATCATAACCCACCCGTACTCCTTAAAATACCCCAACACCCTTAAACACTAACCCATCTTAACCCTATAAATATACCCTGTACCCCAAAACCCAAACGTATCCCTAAACCCTGAAAATACCCCTGTACCCCAAAACCCAAACCTAGCCCTGAACCATATAAATACCCCTGTACCTCAAAACCCAAACCTACCCCTGAACCCTAAAAATACCCCTGTACCCCAAAACCCAAACCTAGCCCTGAACCCTAAAAAAACCCTGTACCCCAAAACCCAAACCTACCCCTGAACCCTAAAATACCCCTTTACCCCAAAACCCAAACCTAGCCCTGAACCCTTAAAATACCCCTGCACCAGAAAACCCAAACCTACCCCTGAACCCTAAAAATACCCCTGTACCCCAAAACCCAAACCTAGCCCTGAACCATAAAAATAACCCTGTACCCCAAAACCCAAAGCTACCCCTGAACCCTAAAATACCCCTGTACCCCAAAAACCAAACCTAGCCCTGAACCCTAAAAATACCCCTATACCCCAAAACCCAAACCTAGCCCTGAACCCTGAAAATACCCTTGTACCCCAAAACCCATACCTATCCCTAAACCCTAAAACTACCCCTGTACCCCATAACCCAAAACTATATCTGAACCCTTAAAATACCCAAACACCCCAAAACCTATACCTCCGTACCCCAAAACATATACCCCTATACTCATACTTACCTTATCCAAACATAAAAAAACATGCTTTTACCATTCATGCATTTACAACGAATTTCGTTGTAAATGTATGCGTGGTAAAAGCATATAAAATGTAATGCCATGCGTTATAATGGCATTGCGGAGTCATGGTATTTTCGTAATGAAAGTATGCGGAATGATGGTATGCGGAAAGAAAGTAGCGGAATAATGGGTATTTACCCTCCCCCGATAAGTACATTGGTGGCACGGCGTCCAACATCTCCAGCAACATACTATTATTTTTTCACCACCGATTTGAAAAATGCAAAGGTCTCTCTCATTGATGGCCAGCACCGACATACACTTTTAGACACACCTCCCACCACAAGTTCTAGAATTGCGAACTTTAGAGCTGGGGAGCTACGTTCGAATCTCGGCATCAGCTCAACATCCTGTGATTGCAGGCAAATCGCTTTGTCACCCCGTGCCTACCACAAATGAATGTGTTCTTCTGTAATGTAAATTGTGCTCATGCCATGTTGTCGAGTTCGCACTATATAATATTGCAAGGAAAAGTAAAGTAGGGAAACTCGAGTTCACACACTACTGAACGCGCACTCTTAAGTGCATCAGCAGTGCACTGTGAATCGGAGCGTTTCACAGGCCTGTCACAGATAAGAAATGCTATCAAAAAGAAATCCTACAAAACAATTTACTACTGACCGGCAGCAATTCATACACGGACAACGTCGGGACGGGCTGCTAGTATATGTGTATATATATATATATATATATATATATATATATATATATATATATATATGGAACAATCCCTGCTGCCTCTCGCCCGGAGCCCAGTACTGGAAACCGCTGCGCAGGAAGAAGAGAGGAGACCTCAGGTGCAGTGAGCAATACTTCTTTATTATTCCCTCGAGGAAGCGGCACACCACAGCATGACGTTTCGGCCTACACAGAGGCCTTGATCACATGACGCACGCTGGGGAAGAGGCAATTTTTAAAGTGCTAGTGCTCAGTGAAAATACATTCTGATAGGTAGGTAAAGGCCACGTGTTGCGCTACATAATAGACATGGACAAAAGATTTGGAGCAACAAACATCATGGGATAATCCCTGAATTAGCGCCTTATTGCAAAAAATCCACTCGATAATTTTAAAGTGCAAATGCAATTATAAATATGTAAACAAAGCACGATAAAGATCACTGTATGAATCCAATGCTGGATGATGTAAAATCAATACCATTGTGCAAAGTGCAATTTGTGTCATGAGAATCATACTCAATATATACACTATATACAATACACTAATTGTACAAAATCATGTATAACAACGAATTTCTGAACGAATATATAAAAATATAGATTCATAAATAACATATTATAAATATATAAATATATATGTTAAAACCATGACTGTACAAGTATATTGACAATAAATATATATATGAACACAACACCATTGATACTGGATGAGATCTGTAGTGAGCATGAAAAATATCACTGCATAAATGCATTTAACCCATAGCACTAAGATCGCAGCATCCCATTATTAATGCACGGAATTGTTTACACGTATGTCTACACAGAGCTGGACAGTTTAGGAGCAGAGGAGATGTTAACCCCTCCGAAGGAGAGGAAACCATCGCAGCCTCTGCCCCTCAAACCTCCAAATGGCTCTGGAATTGCCTGGTTGGACCATACCTTACCATAGATGTACCTACGTAACTGGTGAGAAAAAAGAGAACTAAACTGTGCACTTTTTTTGTGTGAAAGTTTTTACATTTTTTGTGTGGATCAGTGAAATTTTTTCCAACTCTTTCTCTATAGAGCTTACTGGCTGGTTCTCTTTAAGGTGAAAAAGCTCTTAGTACATCCAAGTGCAACCTAAGCCTAGGCTGCACCACACACTTAAATCATCCGAACCTCTAGACTATATGCTGTTAAGACATTAAATCTGGATAGAAAGACAGACAGATACACCATGATTATATAATTGGGAGCATTAAGCTACTCAACAGGGGAAGCAGAAAGAAGTCCACGACAGTATGTTATTGTCATAGACACGTGTAAAAGTCTTCCGTGGAGTTCAACCCCCCCGGAGCTCGGCAGTCCATTTCCAGTATATACCTGGTCTCTAGTTTTCTCAAAGCCCCATCTCTATCTCCTCCTCTCTTAAGGGGACCAACGCAGTCAATGGCATAATAGCGCAGCAGGGAACTGTCATTGTTGTGGTGTTCCTTAAAGTGGCGGGCCACTGGGTAAGCTGGATCATTTGTGTTAATGGCCCTGATGTGCTGGAGTATCCTCTTGTGCACCTGCAGTTTGGTACTCCCAACATATCGCAGGGCACACGGACACTCCAGCACATACACCACATACTCGCTTTTACATGTAAGTTGTTTTTTAATCTTACGTGCAATAGGGGTGAAAGGGATTACATATTCTGTTTTGTTCAATCCATGCTGGCAAGCCTTGTAGGATGAACACTTCCTAAAACCCTTACTCTTCCCTAACCAATTTTTACTGGTAAGGACTTCTGGGCTAGATTTTACTAGGGCATTCTGCATGGAATATGCTCTCCTGTATGTGATGGACGTGGTATTGGATATTCTATCCCCTATCACTGGGTCACATTTCACCAAATTCCAATGTTTGGAGACTATTTTCCCCAGCGCTCCATGTTGCCTATTGTAGGCCCAAATCAATCTGACTGGTTGATCATTGGTGGTGATAGACTTTTGATGGACTTTGGGCGGAAGGGCGTGGTCACGTGAAAGGGCATTAGCTTTAGTAATGGCCCTATCCAGCACTGCGGCCTTGTACCCCCTAGCCAAGAATCTGGTCCTGCTAGCTTGCTGTGCAAGTTTACACTGGGCTTCTGTACTACTCAGGCGTCTTATACGCAACATTTCGCCGTACGGAATGCTGCGTATAAGATGGGCTGGATGATGGCTGCTGGCGTGGAGAATTGTATTTCCTGCCGTCTCCTTGCGATATAGCCTGGTTTCAAGTTTTACTGCTCCTGGTGTGACTGTCATATCCAAGAAATGCACCTGATCCCTGCTGATGGTGGAAGTAAAGTTCAAGTTGTAGTCATTTCTATTAATGAGATCAACAAAGTGCTCAGCCTCTTGGCGGGTGCCCCTCCAGACTAGGAACACATCGTCTATATAACGATACCACTTAACAATAGATCGTCTGGAAATGTCAGCGTGCGTGCCATAGAGGACCTGTCTCTCCCAGTAGCCCATATGAAGGCAGGCATAACTGGGAGAGAAACAGGCCCCCATGGCCACACCCCTGACCTGTTGGTAATACCTATTGTTAAACATGAAAAAATTGTGGTGTAAACAAAATGAAATCATAGAAAGTAACATGCGATTATGGTCAGCCATGATTATTGGTCTCAGTCCTAGGTAGAATTCTATGGCTCGCAATCCGTCCTGATGGTTAATACTGGTGTATATCATTTAGGATGTGTATATAGAAGGTGGAATTACTGAATTGGTTGTTGTAACTGGTATGGGTATCTCTATTTTTAAGAAAATGTTAGTTTCTATTTTTCAATATGTGTTTCAAGGGTTACATTACACTGAAAGGAGGTCTGTCAGTCTGTCACAAGGATGGTGTCATCAGTGATGTCATGAGTGATGTCACTGACCATGTCATGAGTGATGTAATATGTGACGTCATCAGCAGTGCATTGCAGGCGCGCAAGTTATAGTGAGTCCAACTAACTATAACGTGGAATTTCAATGGTTTTATGTCAGTAAAATTCCAGCTAACTATAACTGGTGTGAAACCTATGGTTTTTTCAGTGAATTGAATAGGTTTTTTAAATGCTAGATATCTGCTCCAGTGGATTTTGAGTAATTTAGGTTCAAAAAAATATATATATCTATGGCAGCGCCCCGGTACGTGCACCGGGGAGCGCTCTGGGCGCGCCACGCGAGGTGCGCACGGAAAGCTGATTGGCTCTCGGGTGTCTGTAAACATTCGAAACAGTCCGGACCGGCCGCCATCTTGTGTCTCGGTAGGATAGAGACACAAGAGGTGGAAAAAAAAGGGAAAATGACCATAAGGGGGCAGGGTTGCTCCCCCCTGACCCCCTAGGTTTGATGTGGGGGCTATAAAAGGGCGGGGGGAGCGCCCGGTACGCGCACCGGGGAGCGGACCGGGGAGCGGCCCATGGGAAGAAGAATGCCACTGACCATGTCATGAGTGATGTAATATGTGACGTCATCAGCAGTGCATTGCAGGCGCGCAAGTTATAGTGAGTCCAACTAACTATAACGTGGAATTTCAATGGTTTTATGTCAGTAAAATTCCAGCTAACTATAACTGGTGTGAAACCTATGGTTTTTTCAGTGAATTGAATAGGTTTTTTAAATGCTAATTCCTAACTATAACGGATGTGAAACCTATGGTTTTTTCAGTGAATTCCTAACTATAACTGGTGTGAAACCTATGTTTTTTTTCAGTGAATATATATATATATATGTATATTTATATATGTATATATATATATACATCACCAATGGGAAAGTTTAACAAATTCAACTTGAGCACGGCGCAGCAGGCAGCCATCATAGCACTGCAAAAGGATTCAGCAATTGTAATTAAGCCATCAGATAAGGGCGGCAATGTGTTGGTCCTGACTAGAGAACTATACAAGGAGGAAGAATACAGAGATTTCGAGATTTCGAGAGCTATACTCCTACTGATAGGGCAACTTCTATCAAGGAATTCCATGCCCTTTTGAACTTTTGGCATGATAAAGGAATATTAATGGAGGATGAGTATGAATTCACCGAGGTGGACTACCCGGTATTACCAACATTTTATCACCTTCCAAAGGTACACAAGAACAAAGAAAGACCACCAGGACGCCCAATCGAGTCATCAAAAGGCAGTCTCTTGGAGAAAGCTTCTACCTATGTGGACTCATTCCGCGCCACTATGGTGAGGGATCTTAGCTTATTTGCTCAGAACATGACAGATTTCATTTGTCTGATACAGAACATTCAAAAGCTGATTTTGTTTTAATCACTATGGACATAGCTTTCTTATATACTTGCATTGATCATGAAAAGGGCCTCACTTCATTGCAGTATTCCTTTAAGAACAGACCTTTGAAATGTATAGAACACAATTAAATGATACCACAAATTGCTTCTTTTTGTTTGAGGAACAATATTTTTCTATTTGCAGGCGATCTTTATTGGCAGAAACAGGAGACGGCCATGGGCAGGTGCTTCGCCCCATCTACGTGTACTTGGTCGTGGGCTGGTGGGAGAAGCACAATGAAAGATGGGTGAAAAAAATAGACCTATGGTCTAGAAACATCCATGACCTCTTTGTGATCTGGCTGGGCACCCCAAGTGAAGCTGAGGAATATATCCAAATCCTCGATTATAACAATTCAAACTTGAAATGCATCTATGAAATGAACAGAGCAGCATTTCCTTTTTTACATCTGACAGTGTTTGAACAAGATAACAAATTATGTAAAAAACTTTTCAGAAAGCCAACGGCAGGGAACATTGTCTTACAAGCGAGAAGCCAGCATCCAAAATGCTTCATTAATAGCATACTCTATGGGGAACTATTTAGGTTGAAGTGTGATTTCTCCTTGGCAATAGATTATGAAAATGTATTTATTTATTTATTTATTTATTTATAAAGTTTTATGTAGCGCAAACAAGATCCCGAAGGATATCAGACGCTTTACAATATGATGGGAGGAAGAACATAAATGCAGTGTCACTTGAAGTTGCTGATTGTAGTTTATTACTCTGGGCTTTAAGTGCTACAGTTAGACTGCGATATCAAGGGTGTAAAAAAGGCATTAAAATTCCTAGCGGGATTCCTGAATTTAAACAAGCATTGGCAAAGACGATATGTATCTAGGGCCTATTGTCGTTGCCAATGGTTTTATCCAAGGGGAACAGCATTCCCGATGCTTTAGCACTTGGCTACAGAATATAAAAATTAAACAAGGCTTTGTCATTTGTAGGCGCATCATGCATGCAAGCACCTACAAAATGACAGCAGTTTGTTTGCTTTATTTTAGGTGCTGATCCTAGTTGGATCGGTAACTAACAAGAAAAAAGAGTGATTAAAATGTTCCTTTTTTAAAGCAAAGTGAATGGTGGAAGAAATGCAGGGGGTGGGCAGGGGGTAGAAGCAATATGGGGACAAGGGACGGAAGCAACACAGTGGCACTGGTTTTCAAAATAGGTGGGGGAAAGAAACATGGACGGAAGAAACACAGAGTTGCTGTGGTTGGTGGAAGTAGCATGAGGGTGCAGGTAGTCAAGCAACATTGGGGTGTGGATGGGGTTACTAATGGGAGATTTCTACCCTTTTGGTAAAGATCACTGCCTGAATATCAAATCTTATAGTAGTTAGTTTACACTTGTAAGTTCTGTATAGATATCTAATCCTCCTGATTTCATGGGGTAGAACTATATGAGTCTACCTTGGAGTAACTTTACACTTGGAAATGGTGAATAGCAAACCAGTATATAGTTTCTTTAAAGTGATGTAATAAATGTACTCATGACTAAAATATACAAGGGTAAATTTACTTTAGAAAATAGGAAATGGTAAATTTTCAGAACCCACAACTCTTTTCAGTTCTCTTTAATACTCACTGCTTGATGCTGTTTGTTGCAAAAAATCTTCCAATGCATTCATTGCTGCCTGCACCCCAAGGCATGTTGTAATATTTTAACCTTTTCCCTCCTTTGAAGAAATCTGTTTTCTTGCTGCCATCTGCATTCAAGAATCTGTCATACTGAAACTTCTAAAAAAAAAATAATAATAATTAATGTTTTAGAATATAACACTGGCAATTTCTCTCTATTAGATGTTTTACCATCAACACTCATGTTTTAAAATGTAGCACCTCTGCACAGCTGTCCCCTTAAGAAATGACAACAGATTCAGAAGAGAGTTACATAAACTTACCCCTCATGGTCCGCAATGTCTTTGCTTACTAGTCGCCATTTCCAAAATGACACAGTCAAGCAATCCACAGACCAGGAGCTAAACATCAACATGTGTGTCTGCGTAGGAAACAGTAGGTGCTCACGTTTATGCAATTCAATGTGCATGTATTTAACTAGGAATTTCTCTTGAGTTAGTACATCTGCTGCAGGCAGCATGCTACAAATCAGAGAAAGGAAATCGCTACTCACTATTTTCCAGCACTGCTATCTGCAGCAGGTACAATAAGTCAGAGAACGTCCAAGCTCCATATGTACTTTAGAAAATGTAGTCACACAAAAATTACATTAACTCATTAACTCCTGGGGCTTCACTCCCACCAGTGCTAAGACCTTATTTGGATATTTGGAATAGTTTGTGCTTAGGGCTCAATAACTTTTCTCCCACATAAGGTATCCATTAAAAATGTGCACCCTTTTTCTAACATCATATTTGAGAATTCCCATGGAGGAGACTGAGAAAATGCCAAAATATAGCTACATTTTGAGTTTTTGGGGAAAAATAGGAAAAAGTGCTCTGTAATAAAAGTGTGTTTTCCCCCTAAAAATGGTATCAACAATGGGTTTGCTATGCTAAAGTCACAATCTTCCCAGATTTCAGGCACATGCACCGCGGAATCAAAAAGCCTACTTCTTTACCAAACATTTGGCATTTTTCAAAGAGGTAGTCCAATTTTCCATTTTTTCTGCTATCACCCTACATCCAGTTTGTGGTAGAAACCAGTGTGAAACCAATTAGTGATCCTAGAAAGCTCAGCACAACAGACTGCGGCGCTTGAACAATCGTCAATGGTGAACAAACTTGCTGAACCAATATACACCAAAAAAGAAGGGTCAAGGCACTATTGTCCCGCACTTCTTGAAAAAGTTCTAGACAAAGTTCAAATGATACGGAAGGTGCAACCCTTCTATACTCTAAAAATTGAAAACAAATTCCCAAAACAGACTAGATAATTGGTGGTTCAGCACTAAAAAAAAGGTGGTAATAATGCAGAGTACATCTGCTTTATGCGTAAATCCTTGCATGAAATATGTACTATCGACAGTCATGACACTTTGTTATTGAGTTGCAATAAATGTATGTCAAGAAGGTTTCTTCTTTCAATTTATCTTTATTAATTTTTATATTCTAAAAACCACATCTGGCCTTACCCAAGCACCTTATTAAATGTTGTATAGAGACTCATAGTAAGGGCTCTACTCCTGCCTCCCCCTGGCTAACTAAAGGGTCAGTGGAAAGTTCCACTGAAGGAAGTTGCCAATCCAAGATAACAGCTGCTATCCTTAACACTTTTGCATAAGAGGAACTCACCTCTGTAGCTATACCAGGTGAAGAAAGTAAATCAGAAACTGGAAAGGACTCGATTTCACTAGCCTCAGTCAGTTCTGTCAATCCTTTTCTTCTACAGGAGGCAGGTGAGTGTTGTCCAAAGGGATCAGGGGGCATATTATCAAGGGTGGCAATAGGGAATTTTCACCGCTTTAGCGGCCGAAAACGGCTGCTAAAGCGGCGAAAATTCCCTATCGCCCTATTAGCAAGCTGTCGCTAACAGCAGTTAGCGACAGCTTTTAGGTGATAGCGAGCGATTTGGGGCCCGCTTTGCATGTTAGCGATATTTATCGCTAATGACATGCAAAGTGGTCATACCCAAACTGTTAGCGACTGAAAACAGTCGCTAACATTGCTATCGCCTATTAGCAAGGCAGGCGTAGTGATGGAAATATTCGCTCTAAGCACGAATATCTCCAAATACTAACACCTGCCCAGACCAGTTCTTAGCCATGTTATCCAATGAGAGGTGGATAACATGGCTAAGAGCATTTTGTTGCTAATGCGTGAATATCGCTGTATTCTCAGCAATATTCACGCATTTCGCCGCTATCACTGGAAAAATTTTCGCTTTGGAGATAAACGTTGCTAATAGCACGTTATCTCAGCGATAAATTCCGGCAATGCTCAGCGATAAAAAAATCGTCGCTAAGCCTATTTAGCGATAAATATCGCCACTTGTTGGTAATATGCCCCTAGATCCCTTATATACTCTTCTCCACCTTGAAAAGTGCCTATTCCCATAAGAAATATAGTGACAGGTTTTGTAGGGACAGATGAAGAGTTGTCTGAAGCAGATGGCTCCATCGGCGCCGCATCCAATGCCATCAAGTGCTGTTTCAGTAATGTATCGACGTCGGAAACAGTAATGTTCTCTGTGTCGACTGGCGGTGTTGATGTTATTGGTTGACCAGACTCCGGTGCCTAAAACGGTACATCGGCGCCGGTACGGATCTGACAACAGATGAACTGACGTTGGTGAGGAGGTCATACACACTCTCCATGTAGTCACCGGACGCCCTCTTTCGATGTGCAGACATGTTATGGAAAAAATTTCCGGATCAAGTATCGCGCCTGGAGAGGATTCGAAAGTAAGGAATCTGCTGCTAGATGTCTAAATCAAATATCAACTGTTTTGAAAATACTGCTACCTTCATTACCAGGTCAATCGATGCGAGGAAAAATCATTAAACAATGCAGCACGGGTGCACAGTGCACCTATTAATTAGTGAAATAATATCATCTCTGTAATGACAGAACTCCATTTTACGTAACCTGATGAACATAGTATTAAACATTCCACCAGCATGGTAGTTTCATCCAAAAATACAGCACAACATTGCTAAAGCTAAAGACCAGCTGTAGGCAGCGCCACAAGTCCTAGCTTTCCGATGATATAGCAGACGGCTGACAAGTGTATTGTGCTGGAAACTATAAACCTTCATACAGGAGGGACCAGGGCTACAAATGAGTTTCCTCATGGCAGAGTGGAGTTTAAGGGTTTAAGGTAATGAGGTATCTGGAGGTAGTAATCCTGACCTGCAAGGACAGCAGTATTATGGATACACGCTAAAACCCAATTATCTTCCACATGACTTCCACAAAACATGACAATAAAATGGTTGTGCTATGGGAAAGAAATTGTGCGTGATCTGATCAATAATTTCTAAACTTAAAAATGTCATTAAGGATGGGTGGTCTCATCTCACATATAGGGTTGCCACCAGCCCATTTCTTTCCCAGCCTGGCTTGTATTTTTAAGTCCAGGTCCGTAAAAATATTGGAAAGAGCAGTGAAATCTGTTACTTTTCCCTTCTGAAACATACACCTAAATAGCAAAGACATCAGGGATTGCCTTGTTACAAAAACATCCTGCTTATTATAAACAAATTATTTTTCACCTATCCGCTGCCATCTCTTTCCAAACTGTCAAAACGTAAAAGGTAAACATATGGCCGATATTTCTTCCGAAGAAACGTGTCAGCCCTTCTCACAAATAGGTGTGATTTCGATCTTTTCAAACGATTCTACGAAATGTGCTGGCTCTTCTTCTCAGCATCCCAGCTGCTCTATAACCGTCTCAGGGAGACCTTAAATTATTTTCAATGAAGGCCAGACCTGTCATATTTTAGAGAAGGCATATATGTTTTCCCTGATTAATGCCTTTCAAGGTCGTGCCGTGAATGAGTGAGCGCCATCTACAGAAACTAATTTTGGGATTAATCAATTACACTGGCTTTGTGGTAGCACATTTCTAAGAAACTTGCATTTCTCTTTTAAATTTGGTAATAATTTTCAATCAATCAATCAATCAATCAATCAAGAAATTTGTATAGCGTGCTACTCACCCAGAGGGTCTCAAGGCGCTTGGGGGGTCGGGGGGGGGGAGGTCTGCTACTGCTCGAACAGCCAGGTCTTGAGTTGCTTCCTGAAGGAGAGGTGGTCTTGGGTCAGACGAAGGTGGATGGAGGGGGAGTTCCACGTCTTGGCTGCCAGGTAGGAGAAGGATCTTCCTCCCATGGTGGCTTTTCAGATGCGTGGAACGGCGGCGAGGGCGTGGCTGGTCGATCGTAGCTGGCGAGTGGGAGTGTAGAAGGTCAGGCGGTCATTGAGGCACCTGGGGCCCAGGTCGTGGAGGGCCTTGTGTGCGTGGGTGAGGAGTCGGAACGTGATTCCCTTGCTGACGGGGAGCCAGTGGAGGTCTCTCAGGTGTCCGGAGATGTGGCTGTGACGGGGGATGTCCAGGATGAGTCGTGCGGAGGCATTCTGGATTCGTTGGAGTCTTTTCTGAAGTTTGGCTGTGGTTCCGGTGTAGAGGGTGTTCCCGTAGTCCAGTCTGCTGGCGACGAGGGCCTGGGTGACCGTCTTCCTGGTTTCGGTGGGGATCCAGCGGAAGATCTTACGGAGCATACGTAGGATGTTGAAACATGATGATGAGACGGCGTTGACTTGTCTGGTCATCGAGAGTGAGGAGTCCAGGATGAATCCCAGGTTGCGTGCGTGGTCCGTTGGTTTGGGTGCGCTGCCAAGGGCCAGGGGCCACCATGAGTCGTCCCATGCAGAGGGTGAAGATCCGAGGATGAGGACTTCCGTCTTGTCTGAGTTCAGTTTTAGGCGGCTGTTCATCATCCATTCGGCTACGTCTTTCATCCCTTCGTGTAGGTTGGTTCTGGCGGTGGCTGGGTCGTTGGTGAGGGAGAGGATCAGCTAGGTGTCATCGGCGTAGGAGATGATGTTGAGGTTGTGTTGGCGTGCGATGGCCGCGAGGGGGCTCATGTAGACATTGAAGAGGGTGGGGCTGAGTGATGATCCTTGTGGTACGCCACAGATGACTTCGGTGGCCTTGGATCTGAACGGGGGGAGGCGGACTCTCTGGGTTCTTCCTGCGAGGAATGAGATGATCCATTCTAGAGCCTTCTCTTGGATTCCGATGTTGCTGAGGCGCCGCACTAGGGTGCGGTGACAGACAGTTGCGAACGCTGCGGAGAGGTCCAGGAGGATGAGGGCCGCTGTTTCCCCGTTGTCGAGCAGGGCTCGGATGTCGTCAGTGGCTGCGATGAGGGTGGTCTCGTTGCTGTGGTTTGCTCGTATGCCGGACTGCAAGTGGTTGAGGGATCCGTTTGTCTCGAGGAAGGCGGTGAGCTGTCTGTTGACAGTCTTCTCTATGACTTTGGCAGGTAACGGGAGGAGCGAGATGGGGCGGTAGTTCTTGAGGTCGGTGGGGTCTGCTGATGGCTTCTTCAGGAGGGCGCGGAGTTCGGCATGCTTCCAGCTCTCCGGGAAGGTAGCGGTGTTGAAGGAGCAGTTGATGATGTACCGGAGTTGGGGTGCGATGACGGAGTCGGCCTTGTTGAAGACGTGGTGGGGGCATGAGTCGGTTGGTGATCCGGAGTGGATGGTGTTCATCGTGTGAATGGTGTCTTCGGTGCTGACTGGGGTCCAGGCACGGAGGGTGGTGGTGGGGGGCGTTGGTTCGGTGGATGTGTGCGTGGTCTGTGCGCCGAAGCTGTTGTGTATGTCGGCGATCTTGCTGTGGAAGAATGAGGCGAGCGAGTCGCAGAGTTCTTGCAAGGGGGTGATGTCGTTGGTTCCGGCGCTGGGGTTGGAGAGCTCTTTGACGATGCTGAAGAGTTCCTTGCTGTTGTGTGCGTTGTTGTCTAGTCGTTCCTTGAATGCTGTCTTCTTGGTGGTGTGGATCAGCTGGTGGTGTTTGCGGGTGGCGTGCTTGAGCACCATCATGTTGTCTGTAGTCGGGTCTTTGCGCCAGGCTTTCTCGAGGGTACGGCAGTTCTTCTTGGAGTTCTTGAGATCGTCGTTGAACCAGGAGACTTTCTTGCTGCCGGGTCTGCTGGGATGGTTTTTCAGGGGTGCCAGGTCGTTGGCGCAGGTGGTGATCCACTGTGTGAGGTTGTTGGCTGCTTTGTTGGGGTTCGTTGAGCTGGCGGGAAGATTCTGGTTCAGGGATGTGGTGAGCTGGTTGGTGGTGATCTTGTTCCAGCTCCTGCGGGGAACCTGTTGCGGGTGGTGGTGAGTCGTGGTCCTTCTGAAGCTGAAGTGGACGCAGCTGTGGTCTGTCCAGTGGAGTCTGGTGGAGTGGCCGAAGGAGACGTACTTGCTGGAGGAGAAGACTGGGTCAAGCGTGTGGCCGGCGTAGTGGGTGGGGGTGTTCACCAGTTGCTTGAGTCAGAGGTTGCCGAGGTTGTCCAGCAGGGTGGTGGTGTTGTTGTCGTTGTTGTTCTCCAGGTGGAAGTTGAGGTCCCCTAGGAGGATGTAGTCAGCGGAGGAGAGGGCGTGTGGGCTGATGAAGTCTGCGATGTCTTCACTGAATTGCGTGCGAGGTCCTGGGGTTCTGTAGATGAGGATGCCTCTGAGGGTGGTCTTGGGGTCGGTGTGAATCTGGAAGTGAAGATGTTTGGCGGCTGTGAGGGTGTCCTCGGAGCTGGTCGTGATGCGGATGGTGTTCTTGTGGACGATGGCGATGCCTCCTCCTGTCTGGTTGACGCGGTCCCTCCGGGTGATCTTGTATCCGTCCGGGATGGCGATGTCGGGCGCTGAGGAGGCGTTCATCCAGGTTTCCGTGAGGAAGGCCACGTCTGGAGATGTGGTGTCGAGGAGGTTCCAGAGTTCCACGGCGTGCCTGTGGACGGAGCGGGTGTTGAGCAGGATGCAGTTCAGGTGGTTGCTGCTGGTGCTCGGCTTGGCGGATGTGGGTGCGGAGCAGGTCCGAATGCAGGAGAACTTGCAGGATTGGCAGGTGAAGGGTCCGTGGGTGCGTCTCGGGGTGGCTCGGTAGCAGCCGGGGGTCCGGCCGGTGTTGAGTGCGATGAGGGCGGCGCGCTTGGGGCACGGTCGCTCCGGGGGCGTCATAAGAGGGGAGGAGGGGAGGAGGGGTCAGCTGGGAGGCGGGAGGGAATTATCCAATGGGTGTGGGGGGCGGGGCCGCACGGGAGGCAGGGGCGGGAAAAACGGGGCTGAGGAGCCCGGCGGACGAACCACTCACTCAGGTGTACAGAATAGAGAATGGGGCGGGCAGGCACACGGGCACTCAGGCGGTCCAAGCGGGGGTACAGAAAAAAGAGAATGGGGCAGGCAGGCACACGGGGGCACTCAGTCCAGGCGCAGGCAGTCCAGGCGGTGCTCGATCGGGGTAGGAGAGTGCCGATCTGGAGGGAGGAGCAGGAGGCAAGAGACTGGCAGGCGGAGCAGCAGCGGTGGGGAAGAGATCAGGAATTGTTGTCAAAAATACAATCGGTTCTGAGAGATGGGCACCTACCTTCATGCAAAGGCATGCAAGCCCAAGGTACTGGTTGCTGCATGGTGACCAGCTTGTCAAGAACGTTGGCACCCAGTTCTCTGCCTAAAGAGCATAAGTGCTACAAAAAGTTGCATCCTTTATTGTATATATTGTGTCCCTGGCATGCCCTAACCCTGGGTGCCTACTGGAATGTTTTAAAATCAGTGGTTAAGCCAGATCCATTTGCCGCATGTCCCAAGGAACTGGTTTTGCAGCGCTGTCTGCATTTCAACAGGTCAGGAGACAGGTAGGTAGGAGGACAGATCGGGCAATCAGTGAAGTCATTAGCCCGGGAAAATCAGGGTACCGTTGGCACTAATGCAGCAAGGACAATTTTATGGCAAGACACGGAGGCTAATATTATGCAAATACCCTTTATTGCCAGCTCACAGCAGTAACAGTTTAAAATATAGAACTTCAAGTAACATTCAAACTCACTATAAAGTCCATCTATGCGCAGCCATCTTCCTTCTTTGTTGCTGCTGCTCACAAGATAAGTACCTTTTTACTTCTTCTGGAATATAAATGTCTATTATATGACTTACTTTAGACCCCCCCTTCCTTACTGGACCTTAGCACAATGGTTAATATGGAGAGAGGTTTAACAACTTTCCTTTTTAGGTCGAGCTTGAGCCAGAGTGCAAGTGCTGCTCTGGCTATCTGTTGTAGGTAGAGTACGGAGGAGAAGCCTTTGGCTTTTGTCTTTGTCCTTTGTAAATGCTGGTGTTTGATTCCTTAATAGGCTTGTTAGTCCTTCCTTAGTACGGCCATGTCATCATTTGTATCCTCCCATAGCGACTGGCCCCTTTACTTGGTTGTTACTCGGTACGTGTAAGTTTTGTCTTTATTGAGCTTCTACTTTAGGCATGACGACATGCTTTGCTTACATTCAGGGTCTCATGCCCACTTTCACGTTTGAAGCAGAGACAGTGGCGGCCCTTTGTTTGCAATGCCATAGGTCTCGCATTTAAATGCAAGACCCATGGCATTGCAAATATTTATTTGTTTAAACGTCTTTAGTGCAGAAAGGAAAGGAATGTGAAGGCAGGAGGCTACAAGTGTGGTGTTCCTTCTCTCTGCTCCTCAGAGTGACAGGGAAAATGCAACACTGCGACATGGTGTCATTTGTGGGGCGCTACATCATTTCAAGGGTAGGAAGGGTGTGCAGAGAGGACAGAGCATCGTCTTCGGGCACAGCTTCCCAAATGGCAGAGCAAAGCTTGACACAGAGCTTTAAGCAGGAATCTGATGTGTGGAAACAAAAACCTCTCTGAAATGAGAGCTGTTCTGGGAGCTGGTGGGTTCCCCCTTCACACGGCACAGCCCGTCTCTGAGCATGGGAGTCCACACAGAGTGGGTCCTTGAGTGTGTTTAGTCTGCAGTGTGTGAGGATGGCAGAGTAGTAGAGATGTGTTGCTTTTGGGACAGTGGCATTAGAGAAGCCAGTTTAGAGTGCAGTAGCGCACTCTTCTAAGGACGGGGGCTAATTGCAGACATTGGTTTAAATTGAGCTGTCAGTCGATGATGCTACTAGACTGTGCAGTTTGAAAGCGTAGACACAACCAACAAACAACTGGAGATGTGGTTTGTGGTTAATTTACGAGTTACAAGCAAGACTTCCTCCAGTAGACAGCACCTGTGATCTTTGATAAATCACCTTATGTCCATGGACCTAAACCCCCTTCTCAACAAATACACCCAACACAAGTGCCGAGAGCAGTGCAAACAACAGGATGTTTATATTTGCACATTGTATCCAGATGACCACGTAGCACAGCATTTTCCACCAACAATCCAGGAAGTTGTAGTCTTCAAATTAACTAAGTCCCGCTCGCAGCTGTAGTTTGTGGGACACGTTACCGGATTCAGCTTTCCTCTGGCACTGAGAGCCATCGAGCCTTGCAGAGGGGAAACTCTTGACATTTGGATATCTACGGATTGCACTCAGGGGTCGGGACTGCGAGAACCAGGGTCCCTTGCACACGCCTAACACAGTGAACCTGGTGACTCTTCCCGCCCCTGCTCCTCCTACTTAGGCCCACCCTCCCACGCACAGCGGGACGCGTGTGCGGGACCCCGGACGAAGCCTGGACAAAGGGCGGGCTGTCTGTGGTCGTCAGGGGCCGCAGGAGGCTGGGCTGGGCCTATCCCCTAACGTCTACTTTTTGGTATTTATTCGCCAGATATATGTATGTGGTGGGAGTTAGGGAGGTGGGATAACGGCGTTCCTATTCTTGTCTAGATTATACTAGAAATGTGGCTGTGGCGCTCTCTTACTGATTGAGAACTCGCTCTATTGTTTTGAACATACGGTTTAGGGGGTTGCCTTTTGTTTACTTTAAACGGAAAGTATGGCCACAGAGGTACCTAATTCACTACCCGCCGCTGTTGGGGTTTCCATCTTGAGTCCCTTGGACAAGTATTTTGCAAGAGCAACCAAAGAAATAGATAAAGAATTGCTGTTAGCAGAGAAACGTGCGGAGCGCCACTTCTGAATTGATTTACTTAAAAAGACACCAGTACTTTCTCCACTGAAGGCATCTACGCAGTCACTACCTGACAATTTAAGCAACTCGAATATTGATGCTGAGCTATTTAGTACTGATAACATTCCCCTCATTTTTCAAGAGCACAACTCCTCACCTATATCTATTGATATTACTAATGATGGTATTGTAAATGGCCCCTCGACTACTCCTAGTTGTTTAATAGATCTAAACTCCCCGGTAGTCATGGACCTTGTTTCTCACCCACAGTCAGCCTCCCCTAATCCACTACCTAATGCTGACACTCCGACAGAGACAATTCCATCAGTTACTGTCAGCAGGAGTAAAGCCAACTCCAAGAAACCCACGAGGGTACACTTCTCCCCACCAAGGAAAAGAAGGAGAAAGGGTGGGGCAAAAAAAGGAGAAATCAGTTCACGTGTCACTCCCTCTCCGGTTGACCCTACTGATAAACCATCTGGTCAACCAGAGAGGGAGGTTTCAGAGGGATCCCAAATACCACCAATCATAGGGGGACAAACTTTGTTGACCAAAGAGACTATGGAGATGTTTGAACACCTCCTAAAATCTCTTTTGCTTCCACTTACGGAAAGAGTTAAAAGGTTGGTGGAAAAAATGGATCGCATTTTGGAAGCCTCCAACCTTACCGTTAATCCCAATACCAGTAACCCTAAGGTACCTTCTACAGTAAATAATCAGCTAACCTCTAATAAGGCGAATTCAAAGATCCCCCAGAAAGAAAATTCTGTACTAAAAAATAAAACAAACCCGTCCACCCCAACTTTTGCACAGGCGATACATAAAGAGAAAGTTATGCCGGCGGCAAAGAAACCACTCCCTCCCACAAAGATTCCAAGTACGAAGCCTGTGACAACAATAAAGCAGAGAGCAAACTTATATTCTAAAAACTTTAGGAATATGGTGGACTTGCCACCAGAGTCAGCAAACTTTGTGATAGCCCTTACTGGCGTCCCAACCGTTCCTAATGGCAACATTGAATACAACACCAATCTCAAAAACAAAGTTATTTTCTGGCTGGGAAAAAATAGGTCCCTTCCCCCTCACCTAAACGGAGACATAATCTCCGTTAGACGATGTAAGTGGGCGGGCCCCAGACCTAAAGACATCGAGGGGGATGCCGTGATAGTAAACTTTAGGGATCATAGAGTGGTCACGCACATTAGTGATTGGTTTCCAGGAAGAACGGAGGGAGGTGTTTCTACCCGTAATCTTAGTTATTTTTACCCTGAAGCTTTGTTAATACCCCCTATTCAACCACCAAATCGTCAACACTGTAAAACCGTTAATGTAGTACACCGTGCTCCTTATCCCTTAAATTTGGGACATCATTTTCCACATCCTTCTTCTTTTTCTGCTAATCATACATCTAATTTCTCTCCTTTTCTTGGATGTCAATTTCCCCCTAGATATTTTCCTCCGAACTCCAATTTAGGCCGCCCTGTTAACCCTAATGAGTTTTGGAACATCCCCTTACAGAATCTGTATGAACCACTCTCTGGGCTTGATTCCAACGAATGACTGGACAAGCCAACTTTTGATAGAGAGGAACCCGAGATTGTCTGAGTGTTTCTCCTATATCAGTTGATGCCAACAAAACCGCCCCTTCTATTGCCACTTCTCCATTAATAAGTAGTCCCGCAGAGTTAAATATTAATATGTGGGAGAAAAACTGTGTTCCTTCAGCACTGAAAAGCGGTGTTAGCAATGATGTTAATCTTTGTTCGCTGAATTTGCATGACATGGTGATTACTCCCACTTCCTGTGCTACAAAGGTTGAGCGGGGTGGGGCGGAGGATTTATCGCACGATGCCTCACCAGTGTTTTTAAATTGTATGCATTTGGATAGGGGAAAGCGTTTAATTTTTCCTACTAATTCTGTGACAAGTGACATGGAGGGTATTGGTGGGAACGAAGAACTTGTTGACACTGTATCTCTTCCTGAAAAATGTATCCCTGGTGGTCAGATTAATGTAGAGGCCCCTTCTAATATCTGCACTCCTTCCCCTGCTTACATTGTATACTCTATTCCCCTGCTTACATTGTATACTCTATACTTAGTTGGAATGTGGCTGGCCTTGTGTCTAAAACTACATCACAATCATAGTTGGATATGATGAACACCCACTCAATCCTCTGTTTGCAAGAAACTTGGGCACTAATTAGTGCATTTATTGGGGTACCAGACTTTGCACGCTCCGGCGTTGGCGACAAACCATGGCAGAAACAAGGGCGGTTTGGTAACATATCTTAAGATTACTAGTGGACTAACTGTGCTGACACACATCCCAAAAGACTTCAACCAGATAATTATGATTGGATGGGGAAACTCCCTTAATCTCATCATAATAAATTTCTATAATAATTTAGCTCTTGAAGCTTTAAACCAAGCCTTAAATGATTTAACTCAGGAAGTTGTCACTTTGAAAGAACGTACCAATAAGGAATGTATGATCGCCTGGATAGGTGATTTTAATTGTAATCCCTGCCAGTATGGGCCAAAGGAACTCTGTGGCCTAGATTGTATTATGGATGAAACCCCGAATCATTTTAGTCATTCAAAACTAGGGGATAGTTTAAATAGCTTTCTTTTCTTTTTTAATCTAGATTTTGTAAATGAATTATGCTCACCGTCATTACCTTTTCAAACCACCTTTCACGGAAGAGAATCTAACTCCGTGATTGACTTCACCCTTTTTTCTAGATCACATGCCATTTTGCTCTCCTCATGGAAAACATTGGACGAGGTGTATGGAGACCATTACGCTCTAATGTTTAACATAAGAAAACATATAGAGAGGTCAAAAACGAATACTAATACTATTAACTACCAACCCCATATTTCCATGGGACGGACAAATGGCAATACTATTAAATGGGATAAAGTGATCCCTGAAACACTTTTTAGAAATTTAGTATCTGAGAGAAGCATGGAGATTAATATATGCCTATCTCCATTAGAAGACCCACAAAAAATAGTAGACTCGTTTAACAAGATTCAGCAGAGCCTTAAATCCCTATTGACATGGCAACCTAAATCTGGAATTAAAAACAAGAGAGGTTGGTTTGATAAACATTGTACTGCTGCCTTAAAAAATCTGAAAAAGGCGCTACATACCACCCCGCGATCTACAGAGGCTATTAGACAGGCAAGACGTAACTATCGCAAGGCTATAAAGAATAGAGAAAAAGCCTTGAAATAAAAGGCCTGGGAAACTCTAATTTTTGCCTCAAGAAGTAAAGATGCTACGGCATTTTGGAAGGCAGTAAACGCCCCCTTCTGGCGAGGTAACCAACCGGAAATGATAGATCTTGCCATCGATGGGGAGACTTGGGTCGCTCACTTTAAAAATTTGTACGATGTACAGGAGCCACAACTGACTGCTCCTGAGGGTGGCATTCTTCTTCCTTCTATCTCCGAATCTCACGTGAAAAATCATCCGGTGGACCTTGTTTTTTCATGTGAAGAGGTGAGTCTGGCTATTAGAGAAAGCCCGGCCAGTAAGGCACCGGGTCCAGACTGCATACCTGTAGATGTTTTTAAAGCTAATCTACACTTTTGGGCCCCACTGTTAGCTATAGTGATGAACTGTGCTAATACACATGGTCTAATACAAACCTGGTCAGAAGCTATAGTGGTCCCCATTTTTAAAAAAGGGGACAGGCACGATCCGTCCTGCTACCGCCCAATTTCATTGATCGATGCCCAAATGAAAGTAGCGGGGCGAATGATCTTAAAACACATGCAAAACTGGATTGAAGAATCAAATATTCTTTCGTTTTTTCAGTATGGTTTTCGTCAAGGGATGGGGACGGTTGAGCAGAGCCTTAATTTACATCTCTTCATTTCCAAATACACCATAGCAAAAAAGGGAACCTTTATATTACTTTTATAGATTTAGGTTCAGCATTTGATTGTGTTGAACACAAACAACTGTGGGCTGCCCTTAAAAATCTCGATCTGGATCCTTCCATCTTAAATTTTATCAAAGAATTATATAAAGATGCCGGAGCGAGGGTTCGCTTTGGACAACAGGGAGAGTGCTCATCAATGTTTTCAATTAGGAGGGGGGTAAGACAGGGGTGCATTTTGGCACCCCTGCTCTTTTCACTCTATATTGATGGAATTGGTGATCATCTCTTCAGCTTTCCTTACGACTACCCTGTTGTGCAGGGCTCCCCTGTCCCAATCCTCTTATATGCGGATGATGCCGCAATTTTATCGCAGACCAAACTGGGACTTCAGAGGGCAGTCTCTAAATTCAATCTTTTTATGAGGGAGAAGGGACTGAAGGTTAACATTAGTAAAACTTACTCTATGTCTTGTCGACGGGGAACAAAGAAAATACCCTGCCCTGTCTTCATAGATAACAAAAAAATAGAGATTACAGATCAATTCCCGTACTTGGGGATTTGTTTTCACCGTAAATCTACTTGGAAACAAGCTATTCTAGCGAGAAACTTAGCTTTCTCCAAGGCCATTGGTGCCTTGCAGAATTTTGCAAGTATAATTGGTGGTAGACCTGTTAAAGAGTTAATTGCCATTTATAAAGCCAAATGTGTGTCTACGGCGATTTATGGCTCAGGGGTGTGGGGAATCGATTCTGCGGTTTGTATACAACAGACCGAGAATCGTTTTCTCCGGTACCTCTTAGGGGTACCAAAATCCACCCCAAATTATTTTATACACATAGAACTTGGCCTTGCATACATTTCGGACATTATTATGACGGAACCCATCCTTCTATGGCATAAACTCTGGCTGACCACTGAAACTGTCTTTAAACGCAACATTATATCCGACTGCTTACAACTGGATGGTGTTAAGCGTGTTAAGTGGCTATCGACAGTTGAAAATATGATGAATGGCATTGGTCATCCAGAGTTTTTCAAGAATCCCTTGACCATGGAATCAAACTCAAGGAAAGGGCTACGCAAAATGGTTATGGACCATCTAGAGAATAAAAGATGGAAGACGGAGAAACTAAAAAAGTCTGTCCTAGCCTATCAAAATATAACTCCTGAGCGGGGCCCACAATTATATCTTAATAGTGATATAAATAGCTACGCTAGAATGCTTTTATCCAGATTTAGAATGGGTTCCTTTTTTCGACTGATCACATTTCCATCTTGTAATGATTGGTCGAGACAAATCTTGCCTTGTCCCTGCGATGATGTGGCCCTCAAATCAAATTTGCACTGCACTTTATTCTGTAAATTTTATCATGTCCCTAGAAAAATTCTGTTAAGACCAATCCTTAAAGAGTGGGGGATCCGTTCTTGTAGAGAGGCGTTCTTTAAACTACAAAGAATGGAAATCCCGAAAATGATCTTCACTCTAATTGAATTCTTGAAACTATTGGTGAAATTTAGAAATTCAATGAATTGACTGTATATATCTTTTTATATAAAAAATGTTTTAATTCATAGGGCTCTTTGAACTGTATAATTTTTAATAATCTTCTAAAATATTTATTGTATTATTTTTTGTATGAATATGACCATTATTTCCCCTTTTTCCATCAAAAATTGCAATGATACTGGCTTTTTGGGGATATATAGTGAAATCTGTATGGTGAATTTGACGTATTTTAAATGTATGCTTTTATGATAGGAAATTTTATATCGAAATAAAGCATTATTTGAATTTGAATTTTGAACTAATTGGACATACCAACATTTCAACGTGTATGTTGCTCCCCTAGCAAAGGTGATTGAGACAACTGGGGTTAGAGTGATATCATACGCTGATGATACTCAGCTTATCTTTTCCATCAGAGACCACTCACCCTTTGGCTTGAAAAATCTCAGAACTTGTCTTTCTAGGATTGTGGCTTGGATGACTTTGAACACGCTAAAACTTAATACGGACAAAACAGAGGTGCTGTTTTTTAATCAAGCAAACCCCATGCCACCCACCACCTGGTGGCCAGCGGAACTCAATCCACCACCCTCTCCGGTAAAAGTGGCGCGTAACCTTGGAGTCCAATTTGGCAATGAATTATCTTTCAAAACCCAAATCCAGAAAGTAACTTCGACATGCTTTGGTAAACTACGCATGCTAAAAAATATTTTCCCCTTTCTTCCCGTCGAGGCTATGAAGACAGTGACCCATGCCTTGATCACTTCGCACCTGGACTAGGCGAATAGCCTGTATCTAGGACTTCCAGCCTACCTACTACACAGGCTGCAGATTGTGGAGAACGCCGCAGCCAGGCTGATCTGTAAAGTCCCCTATCGCTACTCCATCTCACCCCATCTCAGGAAGCTGCATTGGCTCCCAATCACTGCTCGCGTCAGATTCAAGGCCCTCATACTAGTTTTTAGGGCTTTGAATGGTAAAGGCCCTAGATACCTTAGACAGAGACTGAAACTAGTTCAATCATCTCTTAACCTTAGATCTAACCACCTCCGGCTCTTACTCCCCCCCAGATTCCGCCTCGCAAGGAAGGGTGGCAGAGCCTTTGCAGTAGTGGTATCTAAACTGTGGAACTCCTTACCCATCAGTCTTCGCCTTATTGACATTGAATCTCAATTCAGGGGCAAATTAAAGACCTTTCTATTCTCTGGCTGCTAATTTCTTCCTCCATCTGCTCGCAATCCTCAGCGCCGGGACACCCCCGTTGGGGTTAGCCGTGCGCTCAACAAATGTCAATAATAATAATAATAAAATACCTAAAAAAGTTCAGTTAAAAGAACTCCAGGACTGGCGCCTGGTGTCCTTGACACATTGCAGCTGTTTGTTAGCCTTACATTAATTTAAGTAGTGTACACAGGTAATACCACGCAGTGCCACATAATTACACGCCACATAATTACACTCTACTCAATGCAACATAAATACACTCCACATATTACCACTCAATGCCACATAATTACATGCCCGGTAATAACACTCTACTCAATGCAACATAAATACACTCCATATAATACCCCTCAGTGCCACATAATGACATGGCACATATTTACACTCTACTCAATGCAACATAAATAGACTCAACATAATATCATTCAGTACCACATAATTATAAAACACATAATTACACTCTATTCAATGCAACATAAATACACTCCACATAATACCACTGTGGCACATAATTAGACACCACATTATACTCTCTACTCAATGCAACATAAATACACTCCACATAATTCCACTCAGGGCCAGATAATTACCCACCACATAATTGCACTCTACTCAATGCAACATAAATACACTCCACATAAATGCACTCTATACCACTTACCACCAATCAACATAAATGCCCTCCACACCATGACACAATTTCACTAAGCAAAATTTCACTCAACACCACAGTTCCAGGCCACACAATTCAACTCCATAAATTTCCAATACACACTGCATAATTACACACCAAACAACATATTTCAACACCACAATCCACAACGTACCTCCAATCCAAAGCATATAGTGTCACCACCTGAGCACCAAACATCATTCACCACCACCATTTTGCATCAGCGCACCACCTAAGCATCACATCAGTCTGCCCTTGGAATCTGGCATCTATTGATTCTCTCCTAGTGTCCGTCCGCTGCTCGTCTTCTAATTAAATGACTGTTTTCCAAACTCCACTCCCCCGTTATTTATGTTCCGCTCCCCCATGACAAAAAACATTATAGCTAACAAGAATGAGAACAGGCAGGAAGAAGTTGCCAGCAGTGCATGTACACAAAAACTAGAAAAACATTTTTTTATGTTAAAACATTTTTTAATCAGGTTTTTCAGTTGAATATAATGTCGTCTTCGTTTGTATAAAGGTAACAAAAATGCTTAACACTTTTTATTATTACTTTTCAACATAATGCACAGCAGCCACAATGCTCTACAACATAGCCAAAAGTTCTGGCTAAACACATAAGGTCCCAAAGGCGAGACCTATTGGCTATGCCAATGCTTGTTATTAATACTTTGACATGTTCTTCCTTAATATAGGCCGCCTTCTAATAATGTTTTGGGATTTCTAATAGTATCTTGTGCATGCTTTGTTTAGTTGTGTATGGATAACACTTGTATTAAATGTTGTGTATGCAAGTGCACCACTGATATTATTACCCCCCTTTGATGCGATATTAATGAGCTATTGTAATATCTGGCCTGCAGTGGCAATGTTTTTATGTACCTGATGTGTACTTTTCTCTCTTTGCATGCTATTTTGTTGTGAAAATCATAATAAAAAATATAAATAAAATATCAATATGTGCTAAATGACTAACTAGTACGTTTTTTATGGAATAGAAAAGTAAGAACAATAGTTACTTACCTGTAATCTGTGGTTCTCCAGTATTGGTGTCTTTTATAGATTCACATGCCTGAATCATTCCCCTGTCGTCGGAGTGGGAGTCCCACGGTATATAAAAAAGGAATAATATGCCTGTAATAACCAAAAAACCTTGGTAATAACCAACCAGGAAGTAAAGTAGCCCTCAGCTACAGGAGCAAAAGCTCCCACACTCATAACTATCCTAGTCATTTTGTATAGACCAAACTGCAGCCAATCAGGCGACAGCACCCACCAGAATGTTCTCCCAGAGGCTCAGGCTCTCAGATTTTCTCGCACAGGAGTGAAACCAACATAATTGCCTGAGGGAGCCTCGGAGGGGAGGAGGGCGGATGCATGTGAATCTATGAAAGAAACCAATACTGGAGAACCACAGATTACAGGTAAGTAACTATTGTTCTTCTCCAGTATTTGGGGTGTCTTTCATAGATTCACATGCCTGAATCAGAATAGATAGCAGTACTCATACCATAATGCTCATAGACGCTAATTGTACCATAGTATACATGCATAATAATAAAATGCAATAGACAAGGTAAAGCGTCTAAAAAAGAGCATAGAGGAGGAGGGAGAACAGAGGCTCACCTTATTGGAAAACATTGCGAAGAACTGCTCTTTCCACCGAAGCATCTGCATCACTTGCTGAGTCCAGACAGTAGTGTCTCGTAAAAGTGTGCCTGCTGGACCACGTTGCAGCTCTGCAGATTTGTAGAAGAGGCACACCAGTGAACAGAGCAGTGGAAGAGGAAACTGCCCTTGTAGAATGCGCTCTTGGTAAGGCCTGTAAGGGTCTTCCTACCTGTTCATGACATAGTCCAATTGTTGACGAGATCCATCTGGCGATAGTCTGTTTGGATACTGCACAACCTTAGCGCAGTCTGCCATAGGCCACAAACAACTGATCTGTCTTGCGAATAGCTGCTGTTCTTGAAAGACAGAACCTGAGGCATCTCCTGATGTCCAAAGAGTGTAAAGCTCGCTCACCCATCCTGTGAATCTTCACCTGCCTTTCTTTTGATATGAAAACTTGGGCGAGTTTTGTGTCCAGCGTGGCTCCCAAGAAAGACTTTCTCTGTGATGGAGTCAGGTGAGACTTTTTGAAATTCACCGAAAAACCCAGGCTCTGGAAAAGCGATAGACATCTCTGAACGTGAGTTTTTGCCAAGTCGATGGAACTGGCCTTGATAAGGCAGTCGTCCAAATATGGATACATTTGAACTCCCTCCAATCTCAGGTGGGCGGCCACCGGGGCTAACATTTTTGTGAAAACTTTGGGGGCTGAACGTAGTCCAAAGGGGAGTACTTTGAACTGGAAGTCCCTGCCAGTCACTCTGAACCGTAAGAACTTCTGGTGTCTGGGAAAAATGGGCACATGGAAGTATGCGTCCTGAAGGTCAAGTGTTGCCATGTGATCCCCTACTGAGAGAAACTGGAGGATTTCTTGAAGCGTCAACATTCTGAAAGATAATTTCTTGAGGTACTTGTTGAGGGCACGCAGGTCGAGGATGGGGCGCCATTCCCCCGACTTTTTGCGGATCAGGAAAAATCTTGAATAAAATCCTGTTCCCCTCAGTTGTTGAGGCACCTTTTCGATTGCTACTTTCTGAATAATTGAATGTATTTGGGAAAACAGCTCTTTGAGATGAGCTGGAGGTGGTCCTTTTGGGGGAGAATTTGGAGGGGCTTTGACGAATTCGAGAATGTGACCTCTGGAAACCACGTCCAGGAGCCATCTGTCCGTGGTAATCTTGGACCAATTGGAGTAGTATCGGGATATTCTTCCTCCAATTTGCTTCAGGCTGGGACAAAGTGGTGGCAGGATGTGTTTCTCACTTGCTCTTGTTGTTGTCTCTTCCTCCATAAGAGGTCTTTCCTCTTGATTGAGAGTAATTATTTCTCCTTTGGCCATATGTTTGTTGACGGTATGGCTGGTATCTTTGATTTCCTTGGGTGTTATTGTAGGAACGTTGCTGTGAATAACCTCCTCTGTTAGAGAAATTGCCTCTTCCTCTTGCGCCACGAAAGGAAGACTTGCGAAATTGGAGAGAGCCCAGCGACTGTGCCGTCTCTGTGTCTTTCTTTATGGCTTGCAATGCCTCGTCAACATGTTGTCCAAAAGGAACTCCCCATCATAGGCCATGTCCATGATCTTTGTCTGGACCTCTAGATGAAAGGATGTAGATTTTAACCATCGTTGCCTCCTGAGAACAGCTGCTCCCGCCAGCTGTATGAAACCTGTGGCTGCCACGTCCACTACAGCATCAATTATTTCAGATGAAACGCACTCTCCCTCTAGTAGGATCTTTTTTGCTTCATATCTATCTGGTTGTGTAAGCTTTTCGATGAAAGGCGATATGTCCGACCACATCTGCCTGTCATACCTCCCAAGTATTGCAAGTGAATTTGCGGCTCGGAACGTGGTTGTCGCAATAGTTGACACCTTCTTCCCTATTGAGTCAAGACGTCTACCGTCTTTATCAGGGGGAGCAGAGACCTGTGAAGATGGATTATTGGCCCTCCTTTGAGCTGCCTGCGTAACTACGGAATCCGTTTTAGCCTGACCAATAAGGCATGCCGGTGATGAACTAGGCGCTCTATACTTCTTATCTACCCGAGGTAGTACTGCAGATAGAGAATTTGGTGTAGCCATTATTTTCAGACCTTCCTTCCATATAAAGTCAATGATTGGAATAGACCAACTCTGACTTTGCCAGGGCCGTTTCTAGGTGTTTTGCTGCCCTAGGCGACAGCTGAAAAATACTCCCCCTCCCTTTTACTACCATCACTCTCTCTCCCTCTGTCATCCAGGCTAGAAGAATTAATGCATTAGATATAAAAGAACTTGTATTCAAGCACTGTTTAAGGTTGCACCATCTCAGCATTTAGGCTTTCGTCTCGATGGATAAATGTTCATAGTTTAGGATTGTTGGTTCAATTTGTATGAACTTTATTTTACTCTTATGTATGTATTCATAAAAGCTCGGATGTCCATTTCTTAAACATGTTTAATTACTTACGTGATGAAAAAGGTACCTTTGCTATTTTCATTTGCGTGTGTTCAAAATAACTTTGCCAAATTACTTTTCAGAAAAAATGTGCCCTCTGCTGGGCACCATTGTTTACAGCTGAAGCGCTAGCCTAGTTTTCTGACTTTTTAAAAATAATTACTACAACAGTAAATAAAATGTCCGCATTAGGCCACTTTTTAAATATATTCATTTTTTTGTTAAGCACATTTTTTTATGAAATTCTTGGTATAGAACCTCAGCACTCTACCAAGTGACTATCTGAGTTGCTACACTTGTATATCTATTACTACTCTTCAGAATTTTTATGACAAAACCTACTTAGTAAAACTACATTTTATCGAGGTACATCAACTGCAATTAGCAGCTAACGTGTTTAATAGTGAACACAGAATACTGTTGGCCTAATATGTAAGAAGTTAGGGGAAATGTGTAGGTAAAATCAAAGCTAGCATAACAAACATTATATTTACTAGTACAAGCCATGGAAGTTCCATACCTCGCAGACTACTGACCCAGTCTTAGGGGGTCTCTGATGAACAGGCACAGGGGGGTTACGCAATAATTTCCCTAAACCTCACAGACTTGGCTCTACACATACCACAAGTCAAATACCTTCCTGACAGGACCTGCCTCGAAGTGACTGTTCCTCATTTCAGACTTTTGTGAGGAGATAACATTCTGCTTACATGTAATGTAACTGTGTACGTCGCCCTTAAAATCGGGCGTTTTTAGGTCGAGCGTAGCGATGGACCTTTTGTTGGCGTGTTTGGGGGAATGTGAGACAGCGATCGCCCACGCGCCTCGCTGTCTCAGATTCCTCCTCGTGGGCGCACACGGCGCCGTGCCCATATTCCCGTGCGCACACAGCCAGCCCCCACACCACACAGAATGAAACACACGCGCACTGGTTACTTTCACTTTCCATCCCCCCACCAGTCATCGGCTCTTTTTACACACGCACGCATGCATGCATGCATACATACACACACACAGACACACGCGCACACACAGACACAGACACACTCGCACACACACACACACGCGCACACATCCCCCCCTCACACCCCACTCACCGAGTTCTTTTCGTGTGTCCCTCTCTCCCTCGGCAGGCAGCGGGTCATTCTCAGCAGCAGGCGGGGCTCTCCACGAGCACGGGAGCCCCGCTAGCTGACACGCAAATCTTCCGGCTGACGGGCACAGGAGCGCTTCTGCACAGGAGCGCGGGGTAGGCTCCCGTCTGCTTCCTGTCTTTTTGCGGCCCCGCCCCCATCCCAACACAGGTTGCCTGGCTTCCTGTTCAAGCCGGGCTGGAGCGGTGAGTTTTTTTTTGTTTGCTGCCTCAATGCATCTTCCCCACTATATCCCATGACAGACCTCACAGAGTGTGCCATGCAGGCCTAAATTAGCCAGGCAACTTTGTATTCGGAGGCTCATAACTTACATTTCGAATATGACGAACAGACTGCAATTTCCGTAAATTAAGTGATTAAATATCAAACTGTCGCTGATGTTTCCTGTAACTGGGCTGGTTCTTTACTGCTGTCTTGAGCCAGACTTATCGTGAATGCACAGCAACATCTAACATGTGTGGCGTTCGGACCCCACACGGCAGGCTAACATGATTGGGCCAGGCGGACTGCAGAGGACAGCATAACCTGATTGTGAAGTTAACTAGCAGTTCGCTGCACAAACAAGTGGAGCCACGCAACACAGCATTTTCAGGACATGCCAGCCTGCCCCCCCCTCCCTGTTGAGCTTTACCGGTGGCCTCCCAATTGCAGCCGCCATTGACACTGTAGATTGCTCGAGAAGTTCATCAGTAAGATCTAGTGGGGCCTGGCTGCAGCAATGCACAGCCTCCAGGCAGCAGCCAAGGTTTGTGCCCTTGCATTTCTGGTGCTTACTTACAGCAGTTTTAATATCTTAGAGTTCCTTGTTGCTCAAATAGGTGTAATTTCTATTATTTATATATGTTTACCTTGTCTATATTGCTTGATTTTGCTCGTAAGATAGTGTCACTTAAAATCTTTTATGCGAGCCCGTTTAAAGTTGGTGCTACACAAAAATGCACAAATTCTACTTGCCACAGGGGCAGTGGTTGTGTAGGACGGGCCAGTATACTTCAGCTGTATCCACGCATATAAATTACAGGACATTTAAAGGAGCACTTGTTGTAGATTTAGTGACCTACCTAATCCAGTGAGATATTTCACTGAGCAGTGCAAAGCCACAGAAGGCATCACAAAATAATTCTACTATGTCTGTTGTTGGTGGTTGTAGAGGTTGCAGGCTGGGGAAACAGGACTGTGTGTTTTTCTCTGCACTGGAAGCCCCTTTATATCTAGTGCTTCACAGACGGTGCATTAATTCCTTATCCTATAAAATACTATTTATGTATGGACAACATATTTTCAAAAGGGACATTTTTGCATTACATTTGTTTAAGGTGTTTCTAATACAACATATGTTTTTAAGTTTGAAAAGCAGAAGCATCAATTGCTGATCAGAGATCGAGTATTTTTGGTACATACAAGAGTATTTACACAAGTTTGAGCTATTGGTATTGTAAATGCCAATGCGTTTTATTTATATTTTATTTATATTTATTTTTAAAACACATGGATGAAAGGCATTGTCATTTACAATGCCAGAGTTTAGGCTATTGGCTTTGTAAATGGCAATGACATTTATTTATCTGTTTTCAAAACCAACACATGGATGAAGGGTTTGTCATTTACAATGCCAATGGCTCAAACTTTTGCAAATGCGAGACCTATTGCGCTGCAAATGCTTGTTTACATAAGACATTATCCATATATATGTATGTGTGCTAGCTTTCCCCTAATAATATAACTGGCCCATTTCGAGTTTTCCCATGTTATATTAAACATTTGGGCTGGAAATATTCCCTAAAACGTTGCTGCTTTAAATGCCGGGCACCTCTGTCGAGAGTCTTTCCAAATAGCTGCGAGATTTTAATGGGGGCTTTCTCGGTTTCTTCAATGGTTTTTCGGGAGCTCACACCATACATGTCATATATTTACGAGTTTTTCTAATCTATTGCGTTACTTTTAATAATTTGAATGATGATCCGACACCACATGTGGCATTTTTATGCAGAATGCTGCTTTGGGGGAGGACTTTTCTCTTTTGTGCAGCAGCGTCTATAGAATGCTTCCCCTCACCTTTTGCAGAGATAGTTTCTGTTCACTCTGCACCTTTTCTTGTAGGGGTCACTAACGTATGACTTTTTGGTACATGGCGCACATGTTAGGCCCCAAACAGCGCGGAGACTGCCATGTTGAGTGTGCGGGAACATCTTTGAGCATTTCCTAGTGCTCGCAAGGACATGGACCCTGGGCAAGATGCCAGACCAGTAGGACTTTCAGAGGCGGCTTGTCAGGGTCTGGGTGCCTGGCCCGTGATAGCTTTCAGCGCGCACATGACCCCTATGTACCCCTTTCAGTGTCTCCAGTGCGGACACCAGAGAGGATTGCTTCATTCCTCTGCAGTGACATTCACCTAAAGCCCCACAATGTCACATGGTATAACCCTGGCAGGCAGGAGTTTTTGCGGACATCCATAAAGCATCCCACAATGGTACTGGGTTTTCACCGATATGAAAACCCTTAATGTGCAAGGTCAAAATGCAAGGATTTGATGAGACAGACAACCCCAGAGGCTGCTGGGGGGTCTGCTCTGGCAGGGTATTGTAGGGGCCTTCTCACATCTGTCATGGTTTATAGGGACACATGTTTTTACTCGGGCCGGGTTGTTTGGGGGGCTAGCACTGCTATAAAATACACGGTGTGGGACGTGCCTCCTCATTTATTGCCTAACGGTGAGGGACAAGCAGAACACGAGAATTGAAAGCATCACAGATTGTGTGAGCGGCAAGGCGGGCGGGACGGGGGACGACCATAGGGACTCTTTTCGCAGAGGCTTCCTCTCCTGTTTATTGTTGGGGTATGCCGATCAGTTCTGCTGCCGCACAGGTGATTTGCAGGGGGTTATCAACTAACACTGGGCCTGATTCACAGAACTAACTTAAGACAAAATCCTAAACTTACTATTTTTATTATTCATAGAAGTTAGGATTTTGTCTTAAGTTTGTCTTAAGACAAATTTAAGACAGACTTAAGACAAAATCCTAACTTAAGTCTGTCTTAAGTCTGTCTTAAGACAAACTTAAGACAAAATCCGAACTTCTGTGAATACCAAAAGTAGTAAGTTTAGGATTTTGTCTTAAGTTAGTTCTGTGAATCGGGCCCGCAGAGTCCAGGTTTGCAGGGTGTATGGTCTTCCAAGACATGGCTCGATTTACAGGGTCCTTTCCAATAAAATTACTGGCGAACGTGCATGAGCACGGCGCCACATCTTGTCCCGATTTGTAGAACTACAGCGCACTAAAGCGCTTCGTGTCCAATCACTGGTACACACTAGTAAAAACTGGAGCAAAATCAGAAGTCACATATTATAGCGGTGCGCACTCATGGCTTTTGCCGCCCTCCCCCTTTTGCCGCCCTAGGCAGCCGCCTAATCTTGCCTAATGGTAGAAACGGCCCTGGTCTTTGCGGCAAATTCTTAAAATCATATAGGAAGCATTTGTCTTGTTTAGCTTCCATTGTGATGAGGAACCTTTTCGTAGCTCTATCCATAATCTTGTGAAAGCTGGCAATGTCCACCGGCGGAGAATCCGCCGTAGGCGGGCCCGCTGGAGAAGGGCTTTGTGCCTGTTAGTCGTCCCACTCCGACGATACTGACTTGTCGTCCAATTCACCATCTTCTTGTTCATCTTCCGAAGAATTCTCACCCCCTGTCTGATGAGATGGTACTGGTGAAGAAGGTACTGCGGGCCGTGCTTCCTCAGTTGTCATTTGAGAAACTGCTTCTTGTGGTCCTAAAGTTGCCGTAGATGTTCTTGGCCTAAGCGTAGTGACATGAGAATCACCCGATTCTGAAGGTGGAAACCGGCGATAATAATCGCTTAAAATATATTGGAGATTCTGGAATAAATCCATAGGCATGCTAGGTGCAGACACAGTCTCCCGACTAGAGTGTTCCAGGAAATGTTCCTCCTCCTCCTCCTCCTGATCCAAATCCTGAATCTTCATGAGCAAGTCAGAAGGGCTCCTGGCCGCACAGAAAGTGTTGTCCGCATAGGATTCCTCTTCCTCAGAATCCAGTAATTTATCTTGCAGCTTTAATGGAGAAAAAGTTGTGGAGGATGAACCACGCTTCTGTAGGAGCGAAGCAGTGGTAGCCGGTGATGGCAAAGGTATTGTGGATGTTTTAGCTGACCACACTTGCGCATTGCTGTACAGGTTGACAGTGGAGGCGCCGACGGAGTCACCGACGCTGATGACAAGCCTGATTCCCTCTGTGTCGCCAGATCCGTCGTCGACGGAGCGCCCGTCGACGGTAGTGGCTTCCTCGACGATGAACTCGTCGACGGGGTTGTCTTCTTCTTCGTCGACGGTGTCAACGTCGACGGAAGTGTCTGCTTCGTCGACGAGGAGGTCGTCGAAGGGATATTTTTCTTCGTCGACGGTAACTTCGTCGACGAGGATGTCGTCGACGGTAAGGCCTTCTTCGTCGACGGCAAGATATTCGTCGATGCCTGAATCGACGACGAAGTAATCGTCGACTGTACCTTCAGGATTCCCGTCAACGGTGGAGCGTCGACGAACGATGGAACTATTTTCATCGACGAGATGGGTCTAATTTGTACCTGAGCCAACATCGACGGTGAGGAGGCTAAAAACATCACCATAGCTGATCTTGGTGAGGAGAAAGTCACTGTAGAAGTGGAAGAAGTGGCCACATGAAGAGATGGCGACGATGAGGCTGTATTTGACTCTTGTTAGAAGGGTCGGCGCGGTGCACAGCACGATTAAACTTAGTCTAATTTAAGTTTGTTTTTGCAATTTCAGTTGTTAATGGGTGCTCCAATAGGTGGCGTAACCGACCATTTGCGCCGACTTGAATGATCCTTGTGTGCGAACATGTCCATATGGACGCATCCCTATATTTGGGCACTCTCGTTTGGTTCGTCAGAAAAAGACAGACTCCACTATTTGGTGATATTCTTTTCTTGATATTTTTATTATCCACTTGAATATTATTCTTGCATATTCAATTAGGTTGATCAGATCATCATTTATTTTTTCTCATATTCATTAGCATAATGAACTGCTCCGATGCATTTCGGGCAGGTGTGCCCTTTTTCAAGGAGCTCTGAAATGGTTAAACAAGAAACACAAATTTGCAAACATAGCCCATCATAATCAATTTAATGTAAACATGCAAAGGTGATCGACCTAACCAAGGAAATCAATGACATTGAGAAAGAATTAAACGAATCCTCCACTCCTGAGGAATTATCAAAAATCTTAGAAGACATCAACATTCAATTAGACAGGCACACCAAAGAAATTAATAAGAGGAAAATCCGCAAATTCAAGCGCGACGCGCTTGATTACAAGCTTGATGAAGTTTACACCTGGGCGGAAGTCTACGCTTAATGTCGTCGTAATAAACCGTACAGCCAACAGACGGATACATCTTCCTCAGGTAGCGAGTCCTCCAACCGTCCACCAAGAAAAACTACATTTAATTTGAACCCAATGGGAAACAACAGAGATAAAGAAAAATCGAATCTGCCAACTGAGGATAGCCCATCCACAACAGATCCTTTTTTAGAGGAAGGTCAAAGCACAACAGAAGACCCAGGAGGGGCAAAGGGAAAAGAAAAAGATGTTCCATCAACGAGAAGCACAAAGAAGGACAACAAAAAGAAAGTGAATCGCTAGTCATAAACATCCCAGACATACGGTTATCCCCATATGAAATTAAACTTCTACAGAAGGGCACATCCTTTGATCCTACAACAACAACAAATCTCTTGGAATTGGAAACAAGCACATTTAAACGTACCCGTAAACTTCGTTTACAACACTTTTTTGAAAACGTACTCCCACCTACGACGGAGGAGAAACAGGATCAACTCCTTGGGCTTCGCCCATTCAGTTCTTACATGCCACCCAGCAGTCATAAGAGCATCGATACTTTCAAGATCCTAGTCAAGCAAGATCTGGAAAAAATCAACTATCGGAAAAATAAATCCAACAATATCACTCAAAAAAACAAAGATACTTTGAGGAAAATAGCAGCTAACCAAGCAATAAAATGTATTAAAGCAGACAAGGGAGGCGCACTGGTGATTGTCAACACCAGTATGTACCAAACCAAAGCAATTGAACACATTTCAGATCCAAATACCTACAGGTTACTTGAAAAAAAAAAATGAATACAAAACAGCTCTAATGGATATCATCTCAAAAGCTTTTGATCTTGAAACTATAGATGACCGGACCAGAAAATATCTAGTGGTGGAAAATCCCAAAAGTCCAACTATAACCATGTTACCTTAGATTCACAAGAACTTAATGGACCCTCCATTTCGGCCGATAGTTTCAACCAGGGGTTCTCTCCATGAACCCGTGGGAAAATTCTTGGACCGATATTTACAGCCGCACGTCAAAAAACTTAGGAGTTACGTTAAAGACACCACGGAATTTCTGATAAAATTATCGGAAGTAACCATTACAGAAGGGCAAAATTTAATTTTATGCACCGCTGATGTCAAGAGTTTGTACACATCAATCCCACACGGTGGAGGGATTGATGCCATTGAGAAGACAATTTTGAACAGCGATATTCCTGAACCAATGCAAGTGTTCCTCATGGAACTGATGATATTTACACGATATCACAGTTACTTTGTGCATGACAATCAATGGTACCAACAACTGTCCGGCATGTCCATGGGCAATTACGCAGCGCCAACGTATGCCAACATGTACATGGCAAAATTTGAGGCCACTAACATCTATGACGATGCAAACTGGATGAACAACTTGAAGATGTATGTAATATACATCGACGATTTATTTTTCATTTGGAGTAACACGAAAGAAAGCCTGGTTGAGGCATTGAATGAACTAAATAAAAAAGACAACAGAATACAACTCACATGGCAACTAAGCGATGACATGATAACCTTCTTGGATGTATGCATAAAACGCACTAACACAGGATTGGAAACTGACCTTTTCAGAAAAGAAACGGACCGAAACAACACACTTCATCACTCAAGTTTCCACCAAAATTCATTAAAACGCTATTTGCCTTACAGCCAGATGCTACGGATCAGACGCATCACTTCGAATCCGGAGACATGCACCAAACGCATGGACGAAATGAGCACAAGGTTCTTGGAAAGAGGATACCCACAAGACACAATCACTGAAGCAATCAACAGAGCTTCTAATATTACAAGGGAAAAAGCACTTAGCAGAGCTGAAAAAACTGAAGACACACGCATGGTGATAGTTTCAAAACACTCAACGCTCAGTGGGAGATACAAGAAAATTATACTAAACCATTGGCGAATACTGTCATCAGAACCTGATTTCAAGGATTTATTCAAACGCCCTCCTATATTTGCCTACACTCGAGCTAAAAATCTCAGAGAAATACTATCTAAGGAACCAACAGAACAAATCATACATAAGGGCACAAGACCTTGTCTCAACTGCAACAGCTGTAATAATATAATCAAAGGCAATGTAATAAATCATCCAATGAAGGGCACCAACATTAAAGTGAATGTCAGCGCCACTTGTGACTCCAGAAATCTGATTTACCTAATCAAATGTCCCTGTGGGAAGATCTTTATAGGGAAGACAGAAAGGAAAATAAAAGTTCGTCTCAACGAACACAAATCTAACATCCGAACAAAAAATGAGAAATCCAGTATAGCAACACATTTCGCAGAACAGAAACATAATGTGGCACAACTTAAATTCTTGGTCTTGGAAATTGTTGAAAAGAAGGAGGGTAGGGACAATAACAAAACCCTCTTACAGCGTGAAACTGCATGGATCTATCGTATGCAGTCACAGAAACCATTTGGACTGAATGATCGAATTGAATGAAGTTGTTTCCTTTGATAACAATTCGTGGCTCTATTGATATACGCACCTATTGTGCCGCTGTTTGTATTAAAATAAGTAGAACGTTTTTTGTTATGTATCAACTATTATGTATACCCAATATGGCCGACACACTACCACACATCAGTCCGTTCTCTATTTTTGTTATCGTGACGCTTTCGTCATATCCGGTTCCCCTCCCAGGGTCTGTTGACACGGTACTTCTAGTGAGCACTAAGATCCACCCCTAGTCGCGCATCGTCTGATGTAGAACAACCGGCTCTGTGGGACGCGCAACAGTTAGCGAATCTAAGTAAGTCGGGACGCGTCTCGCTGTGAACCCGTGCATTGTGCTTCCTTAGCTCATTGCGATTAGACTTTTAACTTTGTCACATTTTCGCCCCCAGTCATCAACCCTCCAATGTCCGGACCACGTCGGATATGTAAGCATTTTCGTCACCATTTTCTCCTACCCGGTTTTCATGGGTTTTTTACACCATTTCCTCGCACACAGGGCTTCTGTATTGGGATTTACACTTAGGGTCACACTTACCGATCACCTTTGCATGAAATACATAACGAGAACATTACTGTTTACTTGAAATTGAGTATGATGGGCTATGTTTGCAAATTTGTGTTTCTTGTTTAACCATTTCAGAGTTCCTTGAAAAAGGGCACACCTGCCCGAAATGCATCGGAGCAGTTCATTATGCTAACGAATATGAGAAAAAATAAATGATGATCTGATCAACCTAATTGAATATGCAAGAATAATATTCAAGTGGATAATAAAAATATCAAGAAAAGAATATCACCAAATAGTGGAGTCTGTCTTTTTTTGACGAACCAAACGAGAGTGCCCAAATATAGGGATGCGTCCATATGGACATGTTCGCACACAAGGCTGTATTTGACTCTGCCATGGAGAGAATAGACTTGGGGCATTTTAAATAGCAACTTGGACTTCTCCCTACCCTGCTGCTGTGTTGCACAAGTCCTCCCACTGCCGCTTTTGTTATCCCCACGTCCGCCGAGCGGAGGACTTGGTTCCCCATCAACCCCTGCGGCGGCGCTTGCTGGAAGCGTCATCTCGGCGCCAGGAGGTGCTACAAAGCCTGCGAGGACCCTGCTTCGCGGGACGCCGGGCCGTCTTAGGCCCTCAGAGGTCAACAGTGTTGGGTGGGCCACCCCTCTAAGTTGTTACAAAAGGCGAGCCCGAAACATTCAAAATTATAATGGGGAAACGAAACACTAGTACTGTGACACAGGCACCCGAGGGATCTTTGGTTCTCCCGCCTTCCATTGAAAGCATGCTGGAAAATGCATTTAACATGGTAACAAATGAAATTGCCAATATCGAGAGGAGAATGTCAATGGGCCTCACAAATATACATCCAGAGCCATCACAAGCAAATTCTAATAATGTCCTGCCGCTCTCCCCCGTGGTTACAGTTATGAAACCTACCCCATTTGTCAATCCGTTGGTATCGTTGCCTGGGGGTAGTAGCTCTACCATTATTATTAACTCCTTGCCTGACCCTGTTGTACAAACTGTCATTGCCCCCTTGACCTCGAGCAACAAGTCTGGAGGTGAGAAAAGAAAAAGAGGCACCTCCAAATTAACAGTAAACAAGAGGAAACAACCCCCTCGCAATAAGAGCCAACCGACCCCACAGAGTATTTGGACTAGAGGGAACATTCAACTACCAGGGGGTGGCACTGTCACCAATGAGTCTACGCAACCTGCAGATGAGGCTCCTGTTGCATCTCCACAAACTTTCCTAAAAGAAGGACATATCTCTGCCTGTACACAGACTGAGTCGCTAATTGAAAGTATTTTCCAACCAAAGACTAATGGGAATCTTATTGAGACTATTGTTGATACAATTTTTAAACAAATGGAAAGTCAAATGATCAAACAGTTTAATACTATTTTTAAAAGACTGGATAGATTGGAAAACCTTGTAAAAAAGGAAGACGTAAAAAGGAAAGGGGTGCTTAGTCTTGATCTAAAGAGGGGAGATCGCCTACTGAAAGATCTGGAGTCTGCTATTAAGGTAATTTTGGGTGGTGGGCCCAATACCATTAGCAGTAGTATACCAACATCTAATGCTGCACCTAGGAGCAACACTGCAGTGAAAACCCAATCTGCCACGAAACCACAGTACACTCCGGTAGTAGCAGCCGGATCCTCCTGTTCCATCAGTATGGCTAGCGGCGCACCTAAGGGTGGCCCTACCTCAGCCACCACTAAATCAGGAGCACCAACTAACATTGGCCCAGATAAGGGACAAGCTGCTACTATTAGGCCCACAAAACTTCAGGGACCTGCCCTTCACCTACCCCCAGACGCATGTCCTTATGTTTTAATCTTAGCAGGCATACCACCACTTAAAGAGGGACATGGAGAGTCCTGGGTCCAGCTGAATAACAAATGCATTGACTGGCTGTGTAAACATAAAGGGGTAGGTCATAACATCTCGAACGAAATCTTGTCAGCACGTCGAGTAAGCTGGGTTGGTCCCCTATTTAAGAACATTAATGGTGATTGCATTGTAATTAATTTTAGGCTCCCTGGTACAGCTAAATATATACTTAGCAACAACAATATCTATTCTTGCCCAACAACTGTTATAACCCCTTTACCATTCGGTTACTTTTATAGGCCCCCCCAGAGATCATTTAGCCAAGCTCCACCACCATATCCACTATTTAATAGATACAGTGTACTATCTGAGCTGGGCACCTTGGACTGACCACCACCACCTATCCTCTCTGATACAGCAGCTAGCGATCAACTGATTATGATTGATCCTGTGGAAGAATTGCCAATCTGCCCCAATGTAATGGTGCCTAACGGGCTCAGAGCGTCTGTGTTACCATCTAATCATTTAACATCTCCCCAGGGCACCATTACCCCCACACCATCCGATGATCTGACCATTCTGATTTGGAACATCGCCGGTCTTAATGCAAAAATGAAAATCAAGGAGTGGATAGATTAGGTTACTAACTTCGATGTCTTAATGCTCCAGGAAACCTGGTGTAACAGCCCCCTGCTTCAAGAAGGATATAGTTGTTATAACCAAATTGTACCCATCCCGGCCATGGGCCGACCTAGTGGGGGACTATCTATTTGGGTCAAGATTACGGCAGGAGTTAAAACTGAAACACTGCTTACTAACAATAAGAATTTTCAGGCGTTGATATATACTAGCAGGATAAAGCTATGCTTAATTAAGTTTTATAACAATGACTATACAACTCATCCCAATGCTAATTTTATAAGATTATTTGATTTTATTGATGAAATTGTTGATAGACATAAATATGGTAAATTTGATGGTATTTGTACAGGAGGCGATTTCAATGCACACATTCATCCAAGAACCCCTAGCTGTAAAAGAGGAGAAGAATTGCTCAACTATTTAGCTACACGCGACCTAGTCAATATTATGGAGAAGGCAAACACGACCGTGAACAAAGGACCTGAGGCCACCTATGTAGGGCGTGGGAGTTCAACTATAATAGACTATGTATTTATATCCTCTCTGTTAGGGGACCTCTTATTAAAGGCCGAGGTTGTCAGTGTCTCATATAGTGATCACTACCCGATTTTAATTAGATTTAAATCTATCAAAAAACAGGGGAACCATAGAGAAATCGGGGCAAAAAATCTGGTGGCATCCACAAACAAACTTAGGGTGGTCTGGAGGGGGATAGATAATAAGGGGGTTTTAACCCGTATTATTAAAAAGCACTCTGTTTGTCTATCCACCGCTAGTTCTAAACATGACATTGTTCAGGCCTTCACAGGTCTTTGTAAGGCCATAAAAAAGGAGATCTCTAAACCAGCCTTAGCCAGCAATCACAAAAACCCAAGGTGGTTCGACACCTCATGTTCCAAAGCAAATCGGGAACTAAGGGCTGCCCTCACAGTGAATCCACGGGACCAGTCTGTGGTGAGGAGACTGAGGTCTAGCTACAAGCGCACTCTAAAAATAAGATCAGAGGAGTTACTAAAAGACCACTGGGATTCCCTCGTGCGCACAGCGTCGTTGAGAGATGTCACCGGGTTCTGGAGTGAGGCTAAGAACTTGAGATCAATGGGATCAAATATCACCCCCATAAACTGCAATATATCAGGGGATGTGTGGGTGGACCATTTTTGAAAAATCTATGAGGCACCACTTAATTCCACGGGTACTGCCCTCCCCTTTAACTATACTGAACATCACCATAATGGAGGTGGAAGACGCTATCTCAGAAAGCGCGGGGAACAAAGCTCCAGGGCCCGATGGTTTATTCATCGACCAAATCAAATCAGAACCTGACTTCTGGGCACCTTTATTGTGTAACATCTTCAATAATCTATCTCATACCCCAGTCCCGGTAACATGGTCAAATAGCATTATTGTGCCTACTTTTAAAAAAGGCGATAGATTGGACCCTGGCTGTTATCGCCCGATATCTTTAATAGATAACACTCTGAAGATCTTAGGTAGGGTCATTTTTAACAGGATCAGAACCTGGGCAAAGGATGATGCTATTCTACACCCGTGCCAGTTAGGTTTTAGAAGTAATGGGGGAACTGTGGAGCAATGCCTAAATTTAAATTTATTAATGGCTAAATATACCATCGCCAACAAATCCCCTTTGTATTTAGGTTTTATGGATTTAAGTTCTGCCTTTGATTTTGTTAACCATTCTCGTTTATGGTCAGTTTTGTTGAATTATGGTTTAGATGAACCCTTGGTTTATTTTTTGGCCCACCTACACAGCGATTTGAGAGCCCGAGTTCGATTGAATAATGATGGTGAAGTCTCCGGTGATATTTTAATTGGCAGGGGGGTCAGACAGGGCTGCGTCCTGGCCCCCTTGCTTTTTATCCTGTACATAAATGAGTTAAGTAGTTCTGTGTGTAAGCTAATAAGTGATGTCCCGCATGTAAATGGTAAACCACTTCCCGCCCTTCTTTACGCGGATGATGCGGTCCTTATGGGCCGCACACCCAATGCACTGCACACTTTAATATCAGGATTTGTCACGTATATGGCAGATCTTGGCATTTGCACTAATTTTAATAAATCATTCATAATGTGTTGTGGCCCTAAAAAACATACAATTAACCAAATCTTGTCAGGGAATAATGTTTTAAAAAGCACATGCACTTTCCTATATCTAGGCCTGTTGTTCTCTGACTGGATCATGGCAACCTCACGTTGCCCAGGGGAGGAACAAATTGGGCAAAGCTATTAACTCTATAACCTCCCCCTGCCAGGTTATCATGCCATTGCTACAAATCTATAAGACCCAATGTTTACCCACAGGAACCTATGGTGCTGAGGTGTGGGGATACTCGAACTGTACTAATATACAGACCGAGGGGAACAGATTTTGTAGGAAGGTCTTGGGGGGGTTATTTCTGCCCCAACTTATGTGTGTCATAGGGAATTGAATCTCCCCTACACAGAGGATTTCATAAGATCTAGACCTACCCTGTTTTGGCTGAAAATATGGCTGAATTCAGTGGCTTCTCTGACCCGTGATATTATTTCGGATTGCCTAAAAAGTGAGCGGGCCAATTATATACCATGGTTTAGGGCTGTGGAGAAAAGCCTAGCAAGTGTGGAGCAGGGGCATCTATTTTCATCTCCCCAAATCATCGATCGCTCGCACAAGAAAGAACTAGTTACTTACCTGTACACTATGGTTCTCCAGTATTATCTTTCATAGATTCACATGCTTGTATCTTCCCCTTCGTCATGGTGGGAGTCTCCCGGTAAATAATAATCATAGCAGTAGAAGAAAAACTGCCTGAAACCATAGAGTAGTGAAACCAGAGGGTAACCTCTCCTCCTCATTATGTGGCCCAAACTACAGCCAATCAGCAACCAGCCCCAGCCTACACCATTCCCAGCAGAGCCACCATACCTCAGATTTCCTACCGCCCAAGGGTGAGCTATACAGGAAAACCAGAGATAAAAGGTGGTCTACCTAAAGGAAACGGGGAGGCGGGCGGGCGCATGTGAATCTATGAAAGATAATACTGGAGAACCATAGTGTACAGGTAAGTAACTAGTTCTTTCTCCAGTATTCAATCTTTCATAGATTCACATGCTTGTATCAGAGTAGATAGCAGTTCCTGTAGTTAGAGCGTTTCTAGGCTAGACCCCTTTCCTATCTCGGGGCTGTGTGCCATAAATTGTTTCTATTAAAAAGAACTTTTTACAATACCAAGGCATGATCAATTAAACATTGCCACAATAATTATTTGCGTAAAGAGAAAAAACATATTATATAGTAAGAAAAATATGCAGAATACAATTCATAAACATGTACCTTATTTAAAGAGGTGTCGCAGAACTGCCTGTCCCACTGCTGCATCTGCTTTCCATTCCGTGTCCAGACAGTAATGCTTGGTGAATGTATGAGCAGTCGACCAGGTTGCTGCTCTACATATGTCTGGAAGGGGCACTCCTGGTAGCAATGCAGAAGACGTCGCCATTTTCCGCGTATCATGGACACGGACTTTCCTGCCGAGAGGTCTTCCTGCTTTCTCATGACAGTAGCCAATAGCGGAAGCAATCCATCTGGATATGGAGGAACGTGAAAGGGCCAGCCCTTTTCTGACCCCTGAGTAAGCGACAAGCAGTTGGTTTGATTTGCGAAAGCTTTTTGTCTTTTCAATGTAAAATTTTAGGCATCTGCCAATATCCAAAGTATGCAGAGCTTTTTCAGCCGCTGTGGATGGATTTTTAAAATATGTAGGCAGGATAACAGGTTCATTCAGATGAAAATAAGAGGGTATTTTAGGCACAAATTTAGGGTTAGTTCTTAGCATCACCTTATCGGGCATGAATTGAATGAAGGGGTCCAATATTGAAAAAGCTTGGATCTCGCTCACTCTTCTGGCTGATGTGAGCGCCAACAGTAATGCCACTTTCCATGACAAGAATTGCAATTCTGATTTGTGTATGGGCTCGAAGGGAGCTTTCATCAGCTGCGACAATACCGTGTTAAGCTGCCATGAAGGTGGGGGACGCTTGACAGGAGGAAACTTCCTGAACAGCCCTTTCAAGAATTCCTTGATTAGTCTGTTAGACCACAAGGAAGGGCATCCTGGTGATCTTCTATATCTGGAAATTGCCGCTAGATGGACTTTAATAGACGAGTGCGCCAGTCCTGATCTGGCTAAATGCAGCAAATAAGGAAGGATTTGCTCAGCAGAGGACGTTAAGGGATGCACTGCATTAGCAACGCACCAACTACAGAATCGCTTCCATTTTGCCATATATGTCTTGTTGGTAGACAGCGCTGCGGAACTTTGCAGTATTTCACGACATTCCGGAGTGATATCTAGGGACTGGAATTCGTGCTCGAAAGGTTCCAAGCGGACAATCTTAGCGAGGTCAGTTGCGGATGAAGTACTTGGCCTCTGTTCATGGAAATCAGATCCCTGGTTATCGGAAGCTGTATTCTTGGTTCCACCGACAACTGCAGAAGCTCCGTATACCAAAACTGCCTCGGCCAGGCCGGGGCTATCAGTATTATCTGGCAAGGCTCTGATCTCATTTTCCTCAGTAGTCTGGGAATCAAGGGAAAGGGAGGGAAGGCATAGGCAAACATCCCTGTCCATCGGAGCTGAAGTGCGTTCCCCCTCGAACCTTGCTGAGGGAACCTGCTGGCATAATGACTGCATTTCTTGTTGCTCTGAGTTGCAAACAAGTCCAGACCTGGTTTGCCCCACACTTTGAAAATCCGATTCAGCTGGACCTGACTGATTTCCCACTCGTGGCAAATGTCGGATGACCTGCTTAACAGATCCGCTTTTGTGTTGTCTACTCCTGGAACATGTTCCACTTGCAGCGTTATGTTTTGACACAATAGCCATTTCCAAATTCTTTGTGCCAGAATCGACAAGGGTTTTGATCTCGTTCCACCCTGTTTGCGCAGGTAAAACATTGTTGTTGTGCTGTCTGTCCGCACTAAAACCGATGAACCTTGGATCCTGGGAAGGAAAGCCTGGAGGCCCAGGAAGACCGCTTCCAATTCCAAGAGATTGATGTGACGTTTCGCCTCTTGAGGAGACCAAAGGCCTTGAATTTCCAGGTCTTGCAGGTGTGCCCCCCAACCTTGTAATGAAGCGTCTGATGTCATGACGTAGCTTGGTGATTGTGGTTCGAATGACAGGCCCTTTGTTAGGTTGCTCCTGATACCCCACCATGACATTGCCCGCTTGATCTGACAGGTTATGACCAGCTTGTCGTCGAAGGAACCCAGGGCTTGGACCCATTGCTTGTCCAGGGCTTCCTGTAACGGTCTCATCTGTAAACGGCAGTTGGGGATCAGCGGAATGCAAGAGGACATCATTCCCAGTAATGATTTGAATATCCTGATGGAAGTGGACTTTTTTGCTGCCAGGGATGCAGTCAGATTCAAGATTTTTGTTACCCTTTCCTCTGAAGGGTAAGCCTTCATTTCTTGTGTTTTCAAGATTGCTCCTAAGAATTGTAGAGCACAAGTCGGAACAAAAGATGATTTTTCTTTGTTTATCCGAAGACCTAGTCTTTGGAAGAGATCTGTGCACTTCCGTAGAGATCTCTGCGTTGCTTGGAACGATGGTCCTTTTACTAACCAGTCGTCCAGGTATGGGAACACCTGTAGACCTTGCTGCCTTAAATGCGCCGCTATAGGAGCCATGCATTTTGTGAAAACTCTGGGGGCAGACTTCAGACCGAAAGGTAAAACTCTGAACTGGTAATGGCGCCCCGCCACCATGAATCGCAGATATTTTTTGTGCTTTTTGTGTATCGGAATGTGGAAGTATGCCTCCAGCAGGTCTAGAGAGACCATGTAGTCTCCTTTGCGAAGCAGTAGCAGAATTTCCTGCAAGGATAGCATACGGAAAGAAATCTTCTTTATGTATGTGTTCAGATCTCTGAGGTCCAGTACCTGTCTCCATTTTGATGACTGCCTTTTCCTTATAAGGAAGAAGTGTGAATAAAAACCTGTTCCCCGCTGGTCTGGTGGTACTTCCTCTATCGCTCCTTTCAGAATGAGTGATAAGACCTCTGCTTTGAGAGCCGCTAAGTGCTGATGAATTCTGCAGAGGGGTGGACGATTTGGAGGCCTTTGCGAGAATTCCAGGGTGTGACCCTGTGTAATGATGTCTAATACCCATCTGTCCGTTGTTATGGACTGCCAATGCGGGAGAAACTGAGAGAGGTAGTGGAACTGGTCGATCTGAAGCGGTAATGGAGGCGCCTGTGGAACATCACTGTCTGCGACCAGAGTCTTGCTTCCCTCTGGCGGCGGACTTTCTCCTTCCTTGTTGTTGGAAGGAAGTGTTTGAGGACCGATATTGCTGGTTGGAGGAGTACTGACGGTAACCCTGCTGGTTGTAAGGTTGGTACCGATTAGATTGATAAGAGGAACGTTGTTGTTGAAAGTGTCCTCTGGATCCTCGGCCGCGAAAGGACTGATAACGGCCTTGTTGCAATGATCCCAAGGATCTAGCAGTGTCAGTATCTGCTTTAATCCCCTGCAACGCCTCGTCAATCTGTTTCCCAAAGAGGCTTTCACCATCAAATGGCATGTCCAATATCTTAGACTGCACCTCCGGCCGAAAAGACGTAGCCTTGAGCCATCCCTGCCTCCGCAGGGTTACCGCCCCAGCCATTTGGCGGAAGGCTATAGACGATATGTCCATTGCCACGTCAATGGACTCCGACGCTGCTCTGGCTCCATCTTGTAGAATGGTAGTCGCCTCCTCCTTCTTGTCCTCTGGAAGGTGCGACAGGAAAGGCGCGATGTCCGACCACATCTGCCTATTGAACCGGCTCAGCAGAGCCATTGCGTTGGTAGCTTTGATGGTAGCTGCTGCCATGACCGCAAAGCGTTTACCTATGCCATCCATCTTCCTGCCCTCCTTATCGGGGTGCGTCACGCATGTAGCCATCGGGTTCTTGGAGCGCTTCTGGGCTGCTTGAGTCACCACCGAGTCTGGACGAGGATGACCAATAAGACATGCTGGGGCCTTCTCTACAGCACGATACTTCTTGTCCAGCCTGGGTATGGATAATGTAACTGAGGCTGGATTCTTCATCAGTTTGAGTCCTTCATCCCAGATATGCTCAATGATCGGAATAGCTCTTACCGACTTCCTGGAGCCCTCCTTAAAGTAGTAAAGGAAACAATCGCTTTCCTTGACTGGCATAGAAAGCTTGAACCTTTTAGCCGCTTTTTCCATCAGGTCATGAAAGCTGGCTATATCATCTGGTGGAGAGCTCGATTGAGGCAAAGGTGACGCCGGGGACGTTGGAGCAATATACTGGTCCCATTCGTCTCCCACTTCCTCATCCTGAATAATTTCTCCTTCCTTCTCCTGATCCTCATGATCAGACTCATTCAGGTCATCACGAATCGTAATTACGTTTTGAACCTCCTTCCGAGGAGGAGGAAGCGGTTGAGCTATAGGCGTCTCTTTAACAGGTTGAGAGTCTTTCTCCTTGGCCGCAGAAGCATTATCTTCTGGAAAGCGACGATAATAGCTGTCTATCATACTCCTTAAGTCAGATATTAAAGAGATAGGTACCGACATCGCCTCTTCTCGCGCAGGCGTATCCACTTCCTCCTCATCATCATAGTGATAGTCCTGGTGAAAAGACTCGTATCTCATCTGGCCCTTGACCGGCCGGTCTGTAAAGGCAAAGTCCTCCTGGTGCTCTTCCTCATCAGTGTCCTGATGTTTAATATGGAGCTGCGAAGGACTGTACGCCACCCCATAGAATCCTTCCTCCTCCAATTCCTGGCAATCCAGAATGGTGGAGGGCAGCAGAGGTGAAATCTTTGGCGTGGAAAATTCCCCTTTTCTGCTCGTCAACCCCCCCGTCGACGGAGCAATCCTTTTAACAGAAATATAAGTCAACGTTATTTTCGTTGGAGATGGCATCGACGATGATTTACTCGTCGTCGACGGGATCGTCGACGTAACAGACATCCGCATCGTCGACGGGATGCTCGTCGACGAAGATCTCGCCGTCGACGAAGGTCTAACACTCACCGTCGACGGAGTCATCGTTGTCGTCGACGTCGACGAAGCTGTCGACGTCGAGATTGTCGTCGTCGTCGACGGACTGGTCTTCGTCGTCGACGGAATGGTCGTCGCCACCGTCGTCGACGGAATGGTCGTCGCCGCCGTCGTCGACGGTATCGTCGGCGATCTGACAGGATTCTTAACAGATTTCGTCGACGGAAGCGACGAAGGAGCCTTCTTTTCTGAGGAAGGCTTGAGAGGAGTTGGAGGGAGTGAAGTAGAAGGTTCACCTTCCTTAGATTTTCCTGCTTTTTGCTTTCTCACATCTCCCTTTTCCTCAGAGGACCCTCTTAACTTTTTAGAGGTGTGTCCCTTGGCTTCTCCTTCAGACTCCGAGTCTTGAACTTTCCTTTTCTGAAGCCATAATAGGAGGCGCCCTTCCCTATCCCTCAGAGTTTTGGGAGGGAAGGTCCGACAATACTTGCAGTCCTTAGGGATATGCTTGGGGTACAGGCAGTACAAGCATTCCTTGTGAGGGTCCTCAGAAAACAGTCTGGCCTTGCCACCGGATCAGCAAGCTCTGAAAAGACTCTTCTTGGAGCTTTCAGACATTATGACTGAAGTAAATCTTGACAAGAAAAAAGAAGATAGTACCTGACTTCTAATTGTCAAAGGTCAAAAGTTCAGTGAAGAGAACAAACTGAGCAGAGCTCAGGGAGACTCCTTCTCACACGAAGGCGGTTAGAAATCTGAGGTATGGTGGCTCTGCTGGGAATGGTGTAGGCTGGGGCTGGTTGCTGATTGGGTTTGGGCCACATAATGAGGAGGAGAGGTTACCCTCTGGTTTCACTACTCTATGGTTTCAGGCAGTTTTTTCTTCTACTGCTATGATTATTATTTACCGGGAGACTCCCACCATGACGACGGGGAAGATACAAGCATGTGAATCTATGAAAGATTGAATACTGGAGAACTTAGTAAAAAGAGCTTTGTACGACCTTTACAGTAATTAGAGGGAAAAGAGCGAGTTTTTAAAATCGGCTATTATAAGGTACATACCCCTTTTGGTACCATGCAGCAGGCCATACGATATGCCCCAAGGCTATCTGTGTAAAAAGCTGGGCAAATGGAACAGGAGCCTGCTGTTCCGGTTCAGGGATGGGAGCATTAAAAATGTATTATGCTTCCCGTTAGGCTTCAACAAAAATTTGGAAAACCTAAGTTGTCCCTGTAACCTAGGCCGGAAACAAAGCCTTTTACATTTTACGCTTTTTTGTGGCTTCTATGTAAAATACACTAAACATTATTTAATCCCATATTTTCGAAACTTTGCTCTGATGAATTTTAATTTAGCTTTTGGAGATTTACTGATGTTACGCTCTGATGAAGTAATTTTCAGAGTCAGTTGCTTTCTTAAAGCTGCTGTTCGATCACGAGCATCATTGAACATGGTCTGATATGTTTTGCACTATTTCTTGCCCAGTTTGCACACTGCTTATTTGCACTAGTGGCTGTTCTTTTGCACATATCATAGCCATTTGACTCTGCATTGTTTTAATTGTTGTGTATCCCATTTTTAAGCCTTGCATACTTTCTGAAATCACCATTTCTGCCTGTTATCTGCATTTTATGTAATGTACAATGATGGTTAACTATGTCATCTTTTATTACGTTTTTTTAATGATTGTTCTACTGTGTTTTATTGGATGATTGTTGTGATTTACATGTACTTTTATGGATGTTTCTAAATTCGAATAAAGATCTTTGACTCGACTTGACTCTGCCATGGCCCGAGGTGTAATCTGAGGTGGAATTTTTTGAGTAGCTACTTTGGAAACTGTAGATTTTCCAGTTTTCCCTGAGGGCGCAGTTTTCACAGGTGGAGACACTTTCTTGGATGTAGCAGGCAAGCCAGAATCCTGAGAGGATTGGGCTTTCTTCAAAACCTTCGCCCTAGGAGAAGCTACCTGAACCTCAGTTTTCCTCTTCCTAGAGGATACAGAAGACCCCGAGGCAATGCTCCCTACCTCGGAAACAGGGTTATCCTTGTCCTTTATCCTCTGAAGCCACAGGAGAAGACCACCCTCTCTGTCCCTGAGGGTCTTTTGAGGGAAGGTTCTGCAGATCTTACATTCCTTCGCCTCATGATCCGGATACAGAGAGTATATGCATTTTTTGTGAGGATCCTCCTTGAACCGCCTTAGCTTTCCACAGGAATCACAAGCCCTAAAAAGAGATTTTGAAGTAGACATCCTTTGAAGGTTAAAAAACCAACCAAAGTAAGAAGAAACTGAGCAGAGCTCAGAGAGACTCCCTTCACACGACGTGCGGTAGAAAATCTGAGAGCCTGAGCCTCTGGGGAGAACATTCTGGAGGGTACTGTTGCCTGATTGGCTGCAGTTTGGTCTATACAAAATGACTAGGATAGTCATGAGTGTGGGAGCTTTTGCTCCTGTAGCTGAGGGCTACTTTACTTCCTGGTTGGTTATTACTAAGGTTTTTTGGTTATTACAGGCATATTATTGCTTTTTTATATACCGTGGGACTCCCACTCCGACGACGGGGATTGATTCAGGCATGTGAATCTATGAATGACACCCCAAATACTGGAGAACATGTGTTCGATCCAGATAAGTATATGGCTTATTTTAAACTCTAAGCACATCTTCATCAAACGTATCACCATGTTTAAAACAAAATACTATGCACCACATATTTTCGAATTCTCAGTAATCATAACAACATGGGGACAGAGGAAAAGATAATGGGGTACATTGGGAAAAAGCATACATTGATACAATGTTAGAAGCAGTCAGGCCTAATCAATCGAAAATCAGGAGCAATCTTGATAACGGTAAATGTTTCTTGTTAATCTGTTTTCAAATATTGTCCATTAAATGTATGAAAGATTTTTGTTTGCAAAAAAAAAGGCTTTGGCCCATGCTTTTTACAACATAATGCAGTCTGGCACGTTATCAAAAATGAAAGTATGGCTAACTCACTGTCACAATAAATAAGTTTGCAAGTGCCAGGTCATTACCTCAGGTTCCTCGTAGATTTCCGGGTCCATCTGGGGGCTTAAATATGGAAAGAGGCAGAGCCTGTCTCCTTTTCTCAGGGTGTACTCCTTGCCACATGCCATTCTCAGGGGCATGTCTTGCATCACTTCTCTGGTGATGAAAGGGGCGGCTGTCAGGCGCAGTGTCTCGTAGAACACACTGTCTGCAGAAAGAAAAAAATAAAATACAAACTTTATGCAGTGGATACAGCAGAACCAAGCAACCGTGGACAAGATCAGCATTCGGGCTTGAATGTTCTAAATCAAAAAGACTCCGTAATCAGCACAGAAGTTGAGTCGATGGTTGAAGGTTTATTCCTGTCAAGGGCGGGACTTAATTACTTTCTATTGTGAGAAGAAAAAGGGAAAACACCAAAAATGTTGTGAGCAGGGTGGAGAAGGGTTCTCTTTATTTTATTCAATTCTATTCTATTCTATTCTATTCTATTCTATTCTATTCTATTCTATTTTATGTGTCTTTTATAGCGCACACCTGCCCAAGAGGCATCCTGGCACTGACACATGCACATCTGCAAGACCTACGCCAGCCATGCTGGAGTTAGAATAGATGAGTCTTTAGAAGTTTCCTGAAGGACGTTTCTGGCTACGTTCATTTTAGTTTGACAGACAAGGCATTTCACAACTTGGAGCCAGATAGGCAAAGGACCGCTGTCACCACTGACTTTCCAGACCTTGGGCATGGTCAACAGAGAAGAGCTCTTGGAGCGAAGAGATCTTGTTGGCACACATGGGCAGACTAGTCTTTGTATCACAAGGGACCTTTTCCATGCGTTGCTCAGTGGACCATGCATAGAGCCTTGAAATTGATTCTTTTTTTGTTTGGGAGCCAGCACAATGCACCCATGGCTGGGGCTTCTGAATGGTGTTTGGGGATCTTTAGGGAAAAAAAAGTTTCCATGTGGAAAAATATTTTCCCTGTGGAAAAGAAAAAAGAAGATTTAGCAATTCTACTTGAGTTTTCAGAAGATTTCAATATTACAGCCATCATTTACCATTAGACGGAGGGCTGGCATTTCTGGAAAAGCTGGTGTCTATGGACAAGGGCATGAATGGTGAGCGTCTTTTCTTTCTGGGACATTGCAGTGAGAAAATGTTGAATGCGCTGGACCTTGTTATCAGAAATTCTTCACTGGAGCCAACAATATTCTAGACTCTGCCCAGGGTTGTAACACTGGCTCCTGCAGCACCTGCGGCAAATGTGGGCCCCACGCCCCAGGGGGTCCTTCATTCACCCTAAAGCCAATGACTATCTATGAAATATGTCTATCTCAAGGGCCCCTCTCTACATTCTGCAGTTAGGCCTGGTCTTTTTGCTTTACTCCTCTGACTCTACCTTTACATGTTTTACTCTGACCCAACAGTCTTCTGATTTGTGGGCTTTCCATGTACATAAGCAGATGTAGCTTGATGACACAAAACCCCTTATGACATTTGGAGAGTCACAAGAATGTCCATTTACCTCTGTCTCTAACTCATGAAAATATGAAGCACAGTAGGCTTACTGTGAACTTGGCATGAGAGGAATCCTATAACCAAATTCTGTAACTAATAGGTGCAGGCCAGGTAGAGCAAGCTCCCCTTCCTAACAGTAGAGAATACATGCAGGACACCAAGGGCACACATCTCCAAACTACAGGTGCAGAACAGGGAGAACTAGTTACTATTAACTATAGGTGCACAACAAGTACAGCAAGCATCTCTAAACCTGTCGGTGCTGGCCAGGAAAAGTACATTTTTTTATTTTTTCATTAAAGGTGGGTATTGCAGGTGTTTTTGAAGCAGAGTTTAAGAAGCACAAACAGGTACGTTAAATGACAATACTGCTCCTTTTAATCACAGGAACAGAGCTAACCTCCATGAATGAGAGAAGAAAGGATAGGCACACTTAGCTTTTTAAAAAACAAGTTACTTACCTTCGGTAACGCTTTTTCTGGTGGATACAGTATCTGCCTGTGGATTCCTCACCTTTTGAATTACCCCTGCACCAGCATTCCACGTAAATTCTTTTCTTAGCTCTCCCACATCAACCAAGACATCACAATAGCACGGCTCCGCTCGTGACTCCATATGACATCATCGGAGCCAAAAGAAGACCTCGTCGGCGTGCTGACGTCAGTTCCAACCATTTGTTTCGTGCTCTCAAGGCGAACGGCTGAACCCACAACATAATACAAGTATACACAGTATACAAAATATATACACAAATACATACATACAAATACAAATACAAATACAAATACATACATAAAAAGGAAAAGCCTAAAACCAAAGTATTTCCTAGCAATAAACTGTATGGTATATAAATGACATATGAAAAATAACAATGTCAAGCAGTCAGAAGTTTTTCAGTATAAGCAGGTGGAAAACAAGGAGGCGGGTGGGTCAGTGAGGAATCCACAGGCCGATTCTGTATCCTCCAGAAAAAGCGTTACCGAAGGTAAGTAACTTGTTCTGATGGATACATCTGCCTGTGGATTCCTCACCTTTTGAATTGAATCCCAAAGCTGTTCCTCTCTTGGACAAGGGTGTCCAACCGCCTATACCAAAAAATCTTGCTGCACAGAGCATACAAAATGGCTGTCCCTCCTAACCTCCGAAAACAAGAGGAGGCGCTAGAGTGACGGCTGCAAGATGGCCGCCACATAGTGAGCCTCTGCAGGCTGGACGGACAATCTGACATTAATTCAGCATGCCCGGCGACCATTGCAGGCCTCAATTGCCAGGGAATGTCACCTGACACATTTGGCAGAAAATATTAACGGCAAGAAAGATGGACCAGATTGCTTGGGCTGAGTAACAGAGGAGAAGGAGCGGAGCAGAGTGTGCCACCTGAGGAAGCAAGATGGCGGCCCTGTGATGAGTAGAACGAATGCGGCCTAGAGCTGGCTCTGTGCGGACGCCGGAGAGTGACCTGTCATCTCGTCTTCTCACAGCTCTGCAGGCGATAGAAGGGGGAGACGAGCAGTAAGGATTGACGCCATCACTCGGGCAGTTCCGCCATACTGATTCTCTTAGATCTCTCCGCAGCTTTCGATACGATCTCCCACATTAAGCTAGGGGAGAGACTATCAAATTGCGGAATCACAGGAACTTCCTTAAAATGGTTTCTACACTTCCTGTCAGGAAGAACACAAGCGGTTACGTAGGGCCTTATTCTTCGGCAAAAATGCCTTTAGAAAGGGGGGTTCCTCAGGGCTCTTGTTTGATCCCCACCCTTTTCAACATATATATGGCCCCTCTGGCCCAGATTGTGGAACAGCTAGGTTTTGAAATCGTTTCATACGCCGACGACACTCAGCTGTTGTTCACGATTGGAAATGCCCAGAGCAAGAAAAAATATGCTTTACCAATGGCATGAGGCTGATTTCAGACTGGTTCACGACGAATCATCTTCAATTGAACCCAGGGAAGACTGAAATTATGCTGATGGGGAAAGCCCCAGACATCTGGACGGATGACTGGTGGCCTGACCAACTGGGCTCTGCCCCCTCCGCTAAACTTTCTATAAAGAATTTAGGAATAAAAATTGACCGCTCCCTGTCAATGAAAGATCATATCGCGACAACGACCAGCACATGCTTATATGGTCTCCGACTTCTTCGAAAAATACTTCCTTTTATACCCATCTCCCATCGCAAGACGCTAGTACAAGCTATGATAACTAACTGGTTGGACTACGGAAACGCCCTGCTGGCAGAAGTGGGGGAGACTCTACTGGCGATACTGCAAATTGTTCAGAATACAGCCGCTAGAAGGATTTTAGATCGTCCGGCTGGCTCGCCATCAGTTCCACTGCTCAGAGAACTGCACTGGCTTTGTGTTAAAAAGAGATCCTTCTTTAAGGTCTGTTGCCTAACTCATAATGCCCTTAATGACAAAGGTCCTCATTGTCTACAACATAAACAGGTTAAACTTAGTCCCAGTAGGACACTTAGATCGACTTCTCTGCACTTGTTACAAGTTTCCCGAATCCGGCTGACTCGAACTGGAGAGAGAGCCTTCTCCTATCTGGCTCCCAGGTATTGGAATGGGCTCCCCCTGCTCTCTGATCCATTCCGCATTATGGCACCTTCAGTAAACACTTGAAGACATTTCTGTTTTAAAAATCCTATCTATAATCTTCCGACAGCAAGCAGCCCAGTCTCTAGCCAGCGCCAAGATGCCCCAGGGTGAGTTGCGCGCACTATAAATACAAATACAAATACAAAAATACAAATACCTACTGTCAGCCCGCAGAGGGCGGTCCCTGAGCGGGGCACTGGCCCCAGTGAGGTGTGGAGGCCATCTGGAGGACTGACTGGAGCGGCAAGCGGCTGAAACTGGGTAGCCACAACAGGGCCTGAGAGAAATACGGACTCCCCGAATTCGGCACAGCTGATCCCCCCTGAATTGAAGGTTCTGGCCTGTAAGGGCCTGGGGTGGAGGGAAAAGCGAGACATTCACACATTCCAGAGGCAAGGTAGGAGCAGCAGCGGGGGAGGGGATAGACGGTAGCTGTGAGTGTATGCCCCCCTTCACTCTTCAGGATACCAGCAGTGGGAGCCACCCTGGGGGAGGAACAGCGTACACTCATACCTGAGGCCCACCCTGCATGGTGAAGCAGATTGTGGCCATGCAGGAGCGAACTGCAAGACAAAGTTAAACAATCCAGTCCTGCTGGACCCTGTGGTGGGGCCCTGCTGGGTATTGTTACGCGATGGATAACATTGGAGGAGCGGAGAGCCCTGGTTGGGCGCACCCCCCTCATTTTGCTGGTTGCTGAACAAGGTGACCAAATTCAGGAAGGGGTGGCATCGTGCAGGGGTGGCCAGCATTGTGAGTTCTGGGGACACCGCTTCACCACCTGCCTAATTGGAGGCGGGCCCACATCAGACACTGCACTGGCCCACAATAAATTACATAAAGAGGAGAATAGATCTGCCCCGTATTTGATCAAGTCTAGGCTCAGTTAGAGTCCAAAATCTTCAAAAGTCACCCATTTTAACGCTCACCAAATTAATCAAGGTCACATACATTTTAGACAGAGGCACTTTTATAGAAAATATATCATTTTTATTCTTAATTAGTTCATATAGTTTTATATATAACACAATTATACAAAATCGTTTTTTTGAAAAATTTCATAATAATAAGGTAAAAACATATATGTGTATACACAACCCATCAACCTTCCAGCATTCAAACTTCAACAAACTTCATACTTCGCAGCCAGTCATACTCATTCAAACATTCAACTCAGATGGAATTTGAGGTAAATTGCTCTGAGAACATCCTGAATATTCCTCTCAGCCATAGGCCGGGGATAGAAGATGATAAATTCAGGGTAGATGGTTTCAACGCGCACTGGCCCACCAAATCGGGTTTCCATCGACCCAAGGAGGAGGCCGCCCATGCGGGGAGGCTCTTTGGTGAGCAACGCCCCACAAGACAGGGACACTGAAACAGATACAGTTGCCCTGGCAAAGCACACTCCCTGAGGAGTGGGAATGGAAGTGCGCCATGGTTAAAGCAGGCGCAAGGCAACCAAAGATCTCCATTTAACATTGCAAGACCCTCTGAGGGTACACCCCCCAGAAGAGGAGCCATCATAAATAACTATGAACCCCACATCCTTGCAAGAACAAAAAATCCCTGAAATGTTCACGGATCTAAAGCAATCCCTTTTGGCCATTGATCTCAAAATTGGTTCAATGTTGGATCGCCTGGACTGGCTCAGGGACAAGGTATTGAATCCCGATGAATGTCTTGAGGAGGTCAAACAGCGGACCTCTGCGCTAGAAGATGAGGGAACAGCCACTCACAAGAAATTGCTTTGAATGGAAAAGGTGCTGGGAGTCATAAGGAACAAGAATGGAGACCTCAGAGCTAGGTCACGGTGAAATAATCTGCGATATCTGGGAATCCCAGAGACCACAGCAATGACCCGGTTTAAGGACTATGTTGAAGAGATGCTCCGGCCCTTGTTTGGAGAAAACTATAGGGACCTTGATTTTGTACTACATAAGGCTAAAGACCAGCAGGAAACGAGATATCAGGGCACGTGGTTTTATTTTTCCCTGACTTCACCTTGGCCTTCCAGGCCGCCAGGAGAGAGTTTGTGTCGATAAAGAGGCTGCTGCAGCAGCAGGAGATCAAGTAGTCTCTGCTTTACCCTTCAAAGCGCCGCATCTTTCGTTCTGGTAAAACCACGTTCTTCACAGATCCTAAACTTGCTGCCAAATTTTCACGTAGTCTCAAGCATTCTAAACCAACTGCACTTGCAGATAATAGCTCAGTGGAAGATGACCCTCTTAGCGAAAATGACTGAGAGCCTGGACAAGCACTATGATGCTTGCTGGGCTTGGCTGTTCATGGCTTAGCAGAGACAGGTTTCCTCCTGCTTTTTTCTACAAGCTGACTTTCCCCCATACAACAACTACTAAGGAACTGAACATGTTTGCCCGAATGCTTGAGAGGCTCCCCCTCTCTAGTGCTTCTCATCCAGCCACCCAGCATCCAACCGCTGGGATATGCTGAGCCCATAGTGCTACCCTCTGGGACGAGTCTTATGGTATTCTTAACAGTTGGCTACCTGCTGCCTGTTCGGGGTAGGGGTAACACTTATCAGCCATGTTGGGCAGCTGTAGTGGGTGGGGGTGTGGGTACTTCGGGTGTTGGGCAAGTTAAAATGGCTAAAATGTTCTCTCCCCCCCCCCCCCTTTCCCCTCTCTGGCCTCCCGTCAACATGAGCAAGGGGCAGTCATGGGACTGGCACACAAAGATCTGTGTGATTGCATGCGTGGGCGTGACTACTAATAGAGTGACCACACTAAAAGCAGTAATGTGGCTTGTACGTGGCCTGAATGACTGCAGGAAGGTTCGACTGGTTGCAGCGTACCTTAACCATCATGGTGCAGACATCTGCATTTTGCATGTGATGCACCTGTCGGGGACCAGCTGTGCACTCCTGTGGGCGGGTTGGATGGGGAGAAATATATAGCATGCTACTCAAATTATGCTAGGGGCACAGCCATCATTCTTAGGAGGGGGCTCCCATGGCATATACACTCCACGCTCTGCAACCCTCAAGGGAGAGATGTAATGGTCACCGGAGTGCTAGGGGGTCAGCCGGTCAGGCTGATATCGGTCTACGGCTCAAATGTAGACGATCCGCACTTCTTCAGTGAGGTTTGGTGGCTGACTGAGACACTGGGCCCCTGAGATATTTTGTGAGTAGGGGGATTTTAATGTAATATAAGATCTGGCAAAGGACAGATCGGGTGGATCCCGCCGGCCCAACCCGCCGACCATGGGCTGGTAGACATTTGGGGTCGTCTACACCTACACAGCAGGTAGGGCACATCTGTATCCACAGCAGGACCCACCTGGTCCAGGATTGATTACTGGCTAATGTCATGGGATGTGGATACATGGGTGCATACCACCACTCACCTGCCCCTACCCTCTTAGACCACGCTCTGGTGCTGCTCGAACTCCCGCTGCCTGGTGCCCTGGACTGGGCTTTCAGCAGGAGACTCCCCTCCAGCGTACTTCGGGTCCAGGTCTTCCGGGAGGCGATCCGGTCTGCCATAGTAGAATATTTTGAGATAAATGTTGGGCCTGAAGACTACCTCTACACGCTGTGGGAGGCATTTAAATCCGTTATCAGAGGCAAGTGCATAGGCAGGCAGGTGTTCTGGCCTCACTTAAAGGGGATCTCAAATGCCTTGAGGGCGAGATACATGTGCGTGAGTCGGAGTACTTTATAGCGGGCTAATTAGTGACCCTAGGACCAATCAAAGAAAAGGTGGTGGAGTTTGAGGAGGCAGTGCAAAGAGAGGCACACTATCTGGGGAAAGATACACGCACTCGCCAATGTTGCAAAGGAGATCGAGCTGGGAAAACACTGGCAGGCCTCCTAAAAAAAAACAAGAGCAAGTAAATACATTTGCGACTTACGCGTCAATGACAATGGATTAGCTGCTGGACAGGAGGCTGTGCAACCAGAAATGCTCGCCTTCTACTCCTCGCTATACGCTGTGCGCCATTCAGAAGCACACCCTGATTTGACTCCCTTCCTTGACTTGATTGAACTGATATAGCTTAGTGATGACCAGCGCAGATACCTTGGTGAGCCATTCTTAGAGGAAATGGTGTGATCCAGGCCATGCCTGGCGAGAAAGACACTGGGTTGGGCGGACTCACGTCCGCGTTTTACAAGGAATTTGTGCAGCTTCTCGCACCACACCTCCATAACATGTATGAGGAATCACTGGAGCAGGGTACCCTTAGAGAGGCGTTAATTTTAACCATTATCAAACCAGAAAAGGACTCACAGTTATGTGACTCCTATAGACCACTATCAATGATTAACTTTGATAATAAAATTCTTGCAAAAGCTGCTCCCTCTGCTCCCCACGGTGCTGATACCTGACCAGTATAGTTTCGTCCCTGACAGGGGTGCATCTCATAATCTCTATGAGTGGTAAACAGGTCCAACCGAGGAAACCCCCACATCCGGAAGATGTAATGGACTACCTTTGGGTGAAGCCACCACTCGTGATCAGCCGAGTATTGCCGACTGAGACTGTCCACATGCACATTTAGCACCCCGGCCACATGATTTGCAAACACACAAATCTGATGGCCCTGAGCCTTGGACCAGAATCCCAGAGCCTCTCTGCAGAGATGATACAGCCCTACCCATCCCTGTTTGTTTATGTACCACCTCGAGGTAGTGTTGTCCGTCGACTGACCGCAAAGGGAGGGAAAAAAGGCCTTGAGAACCGAACGTATTGCCCGCAATTCCAGAAGGTTGATTTGAAGCAACCTTTCCTCCTGAGACCAAAGACCCTTGATCTCCAGATTCCCCCCGATGAGCACCCCACCCTAGATTGGAGGCATCTGTGATACTGTGGCCACCGGTGGAGGAGGTTGAAAAGCCTTTCCTTGAGACAGTTGTCCCGGCACACTCCACCAAGACAGCTCTGCTGCAGTGTCTCTGGAGATTCTGACTAAGCATGGGTGAATTTTGCAAATCTGGCGTTCGCGAATTTGCGTATTTGCGAACTCTCAATCCGCAAAATCCACGAATTCTCCTGAATTTTTTTTTTGTGTTCGCAAGGGTTTCTGCCAGTTCGCGAGGGTTTTGTACCAGTTCGCAATTGCGAACTTACTTGTCGGCTAGCAACGGTCGTGACTATGTTGTTTCTACGTCTGGTTCATCATCACAGGTTCCCAGTACCCTCTGTTTCACCACTGCCACCCTCTGTTTCACCCATGCCACCCTCTGGTACATCAATGCAACCCTCTGGTTCATCATCACTGTAGATTATGGGGGGGAAAAGCAAGCACACCTGCCCTGCTTCAACTGACATGAATTAATTTGGGGTTGATTTGTTAATGTGTCACTGTTTTAAAATTCCAGTCTGGCACCTGCTTCCTTATCTGTAATTTGCTTTCTGTTGCAGTGCAATTTTTTTCCCCAGGACCTTTGTGGCCTACTTGTAGCTATTCTATGAGCCTGCTGTGAGGGTCAGAGCAGGGTCATACAATTGTTGCAACTAGCAACTGAACTCTGGAGGGGCCCCAGTCAGGAAGAGCTACAGGGAATGGTTACTATTACTAATGATGAGTTTGAACTTTTGCACCTGCTGAGTGCTTTCAGTTTTGCAAAATTCGTTTTTCTGCAGAACAGCAACTGTAATGCCCCAAACAAACATAGGCAACTGAACTCTGGAGGGGCCCCTCAGGAAGTATTACAGGGAATGGTTACTAATGATGAGTGAACTTTTGCACCTGCTGAGTGCTTTCAGTTTTGCAAAACTCATTTTTCTGCAGAACAGCAACTGTAATGCCCCAAACAAACTTACTTGTGAAAGTTGATTTCTAATCCAAAAGTGATCCAAAGAAAGTCAAAAGGCCTCAAATCCAAAAAAGTGCAGGCAAATGTCAACCTGAGGAGCTATTCTGATGAAAATCATCATTTTCAGAAGGTCTATGCTGCTTGCTAGTGGATTTCTTGTGCAGAATTGCAAATTTTGTAATTTCGCGAGTGCGAGATTGTTGCTGCCCGCCGCACCTACATGTTCGCAATTGCGAACTCTCGCGATGCGTCGCCAAACTCCCGCGGGATCCCGCAGCAAGATCCCAAATGGCGCAGCACTCGCAAAATATCGAGAAAAACAACTCGGCAAACGCTGAATGACGGTAAGTGAACGCCGCACGCCGCAAAATTGTATCACCAAGAAAAAAAAATCCGCTGCGTGCGAATTTGCGGATTTTCGGTAAATTTGCGAGCGTTCGCGGATTGCGAATTTACCGAATATCCAGAAAATCCGCGAGCGGAACGGATTTTCCGCCCATGCTTAGCTGACCTTCGTCACAAGATCTCCATTGTGCTACCACTGCTTGCAGAGGCTACTGGACATCCCTTGTGTGCCAGCTTCCATAGTTGACCAACAGTATGCAGGAAGTGAACAAACCAAGTAGGAGTGGGACCTTCAGGACTAGAACAACCACTCCATTTGAAGCAAAGGAATAATTTCCTGAATGTTGAGAATCCTCTGCGGCGGTAGGAAAGCTCGACACACAGTAGTGTCCAGTACTGCCCCCTATGAATAGGCTGCGCTGAGAGGGCACCAGATGAGACTTGGATCCATTTATTTATGCCCTCTATCTTGGAGCCCCGGACTACACCCTACAAAAGCTTCAGCTCACTCAAAACTGTGCTGCCCGGGTGCTCCTGGGAGTCCTTCGGAGGACTTCAATAAAATCTGGCCTAAAAACTTTACACTGGCTGCCTGTCAGGGACAGAGTGAAGTTCAAGGCTCTCTGCATCGCCCACCAGACTTTCTGGAAAACGGGCCCAGAAATCAACTCCTCCCTGATCTCTCCATACCTGCCCAATAAAACTTTACGCTCCTCAACTGCTACACTAGCCAAAATCCCTAGAATATTCAGAACCAGAGCAGGAGGACGTTCATTCTCATACAATGTATCCAAACTTTGGAACACCCTCCCTCTGCAGATGCGAAACAATGTAAACCTCACTAGCTTCAGGAAACAGCTTAAAACCCTCCTGTTCAACAAATAGTAACCTTAGAGGGCAGTTTCTGTTTATCTCCAGCGCCTGGACGCATCAGGGCAACTGCAGCGCTCTACAAATCCAATTTTCATTTCATTTCATTTCATTTATTGAGAAACCCAAGTTGAACAAGTCACATTGTTACTTGCAAGTGAAACAGCACCCTCTCTGGTGACTTTGCTTTGAGTCCAGATAGGGGAAAACGGAATCCCTGACCTTCTGAAATGTGCTGCTACCACCACCATCTCCTTTGTGAAGACCCGTGGTGCAGAAGTGAGACCGAACAGAAGCTCCGTAAACTGGTAGTGTTGAGACCCTACCGTAAAACAGGGATACTTCTGATGTGACTTCAGAATAGGGATGTGGAAATACGTATCCTGCAAGTCCATCGACACCATCCAGTCTCCCTGCTGCAACGCCAAAAGAACCTGAGCTAGGGTCAACATCTTGAACTCTTCCTGCCTGAGGTAAAAATTCAAAACCCTGAGGTCCAGGATCGGTCTCAACCGGCCGCCTACTTGGGGATCAGGAAATACCAGGAACCACCTCTATTGCACCTTTCTACAGCAAGGCAAGAACCTCCTGCTGCAAAAACAGTAAATGGTCCTCTGAACACGAGTCCTTGCGAGCAGGTTAAGGAGGTGGAAATGCTTGAAAAGGTTGGGCGTACCCATTTTCCACAAGATTCAAAACCCAACGGTCCGAAGTAACCGATTTCCAATCTTGTAGAAAATGGGACACCTGTCCCCCTATAGCATGCTCCAAGATGGGGGATCTAGAGTTCTGTCCCAAGGTATTGGTGGTAGGCACAGGAGAGGAGAAAGAGGTAAGAAGACTGTAGTCATGAGGCCCCTCACAGACAGCATCTACCTTTTCCCCGGAAGGACATGTACAGAGGGTTTTGCTGCTGCTGCTGCTGTGGCTGTTGACGACCCCTATAGGAAGCCACCTTCCCAAAGCCTCGATACCTTTTGTATCCATAGCCCCTAGGCTATGACTGCAGGCTCAAGGATCTTGCAGTAGCCCTACTGTCCTTGAAATGCTGCAGCACATAATACACCTTTGAGCCAAACAATCCAGATCCATCGAAGGGTAGATCGAGCAGAGTACCTTGTACATCTGGATAGAACCCTGAAAACCTAAGCCAGGCATGCCTCCTGGTAGCCACAGAGGAGCCCATGACTCTGGCGACCGAGTCCGCAGTGTCCAGACCCGACTGAATGACCTGCTGGAATGCTGCATTCAGGCTGGACTGTTCCCATGAGACAAAGGGTCAGATTGATTTGCATATGGACATGTCTGAACTGGGGTGATGGAGTGAGCTAAAGAATGATGATGTATTGAACCCAGATCAGTTGACTGGGGTGAGTATTTGATTTGCTCAAGCGCTCCGTTCATCATTCCCTTTGGTATTGCTTTGTTCGCCCTAAGTTTGCAGGGTATGCCCAGACGTGGGTCCCTTGTTTACTTTGCCACTGGATTCAAGCTAGCCTGGCTGATGATGGCTGTTTAGCCAGAACCGGTCCCAGGATGCTTGTTTCCGGTCCAGGGAAGACATAGCCTGGCAGTTCATGCTGGACTGTTCCCATGAGGCACAGGGTCAGATTGATTTGCATATAGCCATGTCTGAATTGGGGTGGTGGAGAGAGCTAATTGAATTGAAAAGGTTCTTGTATAGCGCATGGCTACTCGGAAGCATCCCAGCGCTTGATGTTGAACAGAAGGGATAAACAAGGATCTGAAATGTGGGGGCTAACTCATCTGTGTCTTGGGAAACAGTGCTGTTTTGAGTTGTTTTCGAAATGCCAGCAGGCTGGGTTCTAGGCGAAGTGAAAGCGGGAGGGCATTCCACAGCCTTGCTGCATTTCGCGAGAAGAGACGGTCCCCGGATCGGGCTCTATTGGTTCTGGGTATCGTAAGGAGGTTTTGCTGTTTAGAACTAAGAGCCCTAGATGGAATGTATGGTCTGATCATATCGTTCAGAATGGGGGGGCCATTCCCATAGAGAGTTTTATGGACCAGACAGAGGGTTTTGAAATGGACCCGCTCTTTTATTGGGAGCCAATGCAGGGTCCTTAGTGAGGGTGCTGCTGAGGTACGATGGCTGGTACCAGTGAGTAGCCTTGCTGCGGAGTTTTGGGCCAAGAATGATGATGGACTTAACTCAGATCAGTTGACTGGGGGTGAGTGTTTGATTTGCTCAAGCGATCCGTCCATCATTCCCTTTGGTATTGCTTCATTTGTGTCTGATAGCGCTTCCAAAAAATGAACATGGTCATCTTCAGGCAACTTAGGAGCTACCTGCATTAAGAGTCCATTAAAGCGTGAATGTACCGACTTAGCAAGCAGGTGGCATTGGTTGACTTCAGATCCATACTTGTTGAGGAGAACACATTTTTGGCAAAATGCTCCAGTTTTTTTGCTAAGGGCAACTGAAGGTGCAACAGTTCAGCCGCTTTCCTGATAACAGAGTGGTAGGGGGCAATGTCCTGTGAAGGCAAGGTCTTCGGTGAAGAAAGCTCACACTCTGGTGAAGCATCCAGGCCACTGGCCTCCCGTAGGCCCTCGAAGTTGTCCACGGAGTCGACGATGTCCCCTTCCTCATGTTCTTGCTGGTACTCACCTTCTTCCAGCAGTCTTTGTACTTACCTTCTGGAACCCATTTCGGGATTTGCAGCGATGGAGACAACAGCGCCGGCGTCGAAGGAGGCCCTTCTGAAGCAGGCAATGGTGCCGCTCGATGGCGCTAGAGATTGAGGTATTAAAGTTGAAAACCTTGGCACCGGAAACTGCCATGACGGAGCCATCATCGTGAAAGGCAGAAAAGTGCCTGGACATACTGCTGAGGGATGCCCAAATTAAAGGCAAGTGTACCCACAGGGCCAGACGGCACGCCAGTAGGGCAAGATACCTTGGCAAACATGCCAAATATCGCATTAAGGAAATACGACGGATCCGCTTCTGTACCTGGAAAAAGAGAATAAGGATCCAAAGCCCCCTAGATGGATCCATCCGAGGCCTTACAGGGGGTTGAGGCTGCGGTGCCGGAGACATAGGACCTAATACAGGTGAAGCCACAGGAAAAGGAGTAGACTTCCTGGGTGTCGGAGAATCCCTGGGCATCAGTGAATCCCTCAACACTGGAAAGTGCCAGAGTCGCCTGCGGAGAAATAGACGGTCAGATGGTATTCTTCACATGACGCCAGTCTATGGGGGAAGCCAAGCTCGAAGCCCTGCCCTTTGAAGATCGACATCGAGACCCATGCCTTCTCCTCTTTGACTTTGACGTATGCAAGGTCAACGACTTCCATCTCTTGCCCCCCCTCTACTCTTTTTTTGCCTGCGCCATGAAGAGTTTTGCCTCACATTCCTTCAACGCTGTCGGGTTAATCTTCTGACAGCACGAACAGCCTTCGATGTCGCGGTCCGAAGAAAGACACAGAGACTGTCATCATGGGGATCCGTGATGGGCATATGGCCCAAACACTCCCTGCAGAGCTTGAAACCAGACTTTTTCGAAGTAGCCATTCTCACTGCAACATGAAGTAGAAGATAGAAACAATCTTATCACATGTAAAAAGGAGAGTCCAAAAGAAAACTCCATTGAGTCCATTGCCAACTTCATCAGCACACACGCCCTGGCCCCCACAGACTACATCCTCCTTGGAGACCTGAACTTCCACCTCGAACACAACAACAACTCCAACTCCTCCACCCTGATCGACAACCTCAGCAACCTTGGACTCAGATAACTCATCACAACACCCACTCACACCACCGGCCAAATGCTTGACCCCATCTTCTCAGCACCCATGTCTTCTTCGACCGCACAGACGAACTCCACTGGACCCACCACAGCTGCATCCACTTCACCTTCCGGAAACCCGCCACACACCACCGCACCCAGCAGATGCCTCGTCACAGCTCGGGCAAGATCACAGAGGACCAGCTAACCACCGCCCTCGCCCAGAGCCCACCCGCAGACCCGACCGACCCCGACAGCGCAGGCCTCAGACAATGGATCGACGACTGCACCAACAAGCTTGCCCCGCTCAAGAAGCCCCCCAACACCCACACCAGCTAGAGAGCCAGCAGGTTCACCGAAGACATCCAGGCCTCCAAGCGAACCTGCCGAGAACTCGAAAAGAACTGGACCCGTGAAAGAACACCGGAAAGCTACACAGCCCACAGGAACGCCACCTGCCGACACCGCCAACTTATCAGATCCGCCAAAAGGACCACCTTCAGAGACCGCATAGACAAGAACGCACACAACAGCAAAGAGCTCTTCAACGAGTCCCGGGCTCGTGATTCCGTGGTGGCCATCTTGGGTTGGGCCACACACACTGAGCGCTCTAGTCGCCAGTATAAAAACAGACGACCATGTCTCCGCACAGCGGACGCGCTCAGCGGATGCGCCGGATCTGCGCTGGAGTCGTGCCAGAGTCCTGCCCGTCTGCGCCCATCCGCGCACGAGCGGGCGCAGGGGCAGGGACTCCTGACAACAGGATCACCTATTCTAGGGATGAAATACACCAACTGAATGAGGGAAATCTGTCTCCAGACTCGGCCACACTAGCCATTCTGGATGAGCTGTCTATCCGGAGACCACATATAGGTAGGTCCTCGCCCCACTTTCACACCTTGAAGTTGGTTAGTTTAAACACAAGGTCTTTACATTGCCACAGCCTTGAGATATTTACATTACTACAAGATGAAGATATAGACATCCTGACCTTGACCGAGACATGGCTTGGGGAAAACTCTCTACCAGATATCATAGCCGCTGTTCCATCAGGCTTTGATATCTATTGGCATAACCGCACAGGGAATGCCCGAGGGGGAGGAGTGGCAATACTATTTAAGAAAAACTTAGCCGTAACTAAAATCCTGGCTGAATCTACTGATCTGGCTGATATGCTGGCGGTCCAAATCATGTTTGATAATTTGTGACTTACAATTCTCACCGTATACCGTCCACCTAACGCCACCCCAGGTTTCAATGACTCTTTCATGGCCAACATATCCGACATCTGCTCAAGATATAAGAACATATTAGTTACGGGAGATTTCAATCTGCACTGGGACAAAGAGAAGAAAGAGTTAACAGCTAGCTCTCTGGAAACAACTATGTCCTCTTTGGGTTTCAGGCAGCTGGTAAATGCCCCTACACATATAAAAGGTCACATTCTTGACCTAATATGGACTACAGATCCCAAGGTGACATTAGTGAAAATCCTCCCCTGTATCTGGTCAGATCACCATCTGATCTACTGTGATATTCCTATAGATGCAAAGTCTTCACACCTACCACCAAAAACTAAAATGATTCGTCAGTGGAAAAATGTTGATCGACAAACATTGACCACGAGACTTACGGAAATTGTCCAACCCATAGCATCTGAAAAGGATGTAGATCAGGAGTGTAAGGATATAATGGGCTATCTGACCAAAGCTATTCATCAGATCGCACCCGAGAAGCTCCAAAGAGCGAATAGTGGCAGAAAGGGAGCCCCCTGGTTCACACCTGCTCTGAGGGAGCATAGAAAGACCCTACGAAATATGGAGAGAAACTGGAGAAAGAAAAAAGATGTCAAGACTTGTGAACAATACAAGAAGTCGCTCCGTACCTATAAAAAATGCATTCAGGACACCAAAGCCACATTCTATGAAAACCGCATAAATAAGGCGGGCAACGTCCAGAAAGAAACATTTAAAATTCTCACGGAATTAACCAAAAGAACTCAAGATACGGAAACTAATATTAGCTGCGACACTTTCCAGAAATATTTTCTGGAAAAGGTCGACATCATTTTACAAGAAATAAAAAGTATGGTGGTCGATCCCATTGAGCAACAGGCTGTCATAAATCCGGCAGGAATCCTCATGTCAAATTTCCCCCCGATTGACCCATTAATCCTTGAATCCCTGATGAGGAAGACAAAGTCTGGCTCTCCAGCAGATCCATGCCCCCCAAGTGTGTTCTGCTTAGCCCGCCCCAGTCTAGAGGACCATATACTAACTATATTAAATAAATCATTAGATACCGGACGGCTTCCCACTAGCTTCAAAGAAGCACGAGTGAAACCACTACTAAAAAAAGCCGGGGCAGACACTAAAGTCCTGAAAAATTACAGGCCCATTTCCCAGCTTCCGTTCCTGTCAAAAGTGCTTGAGCAACATGTGCTGAAATCCCTGGCATCATTCCTGGAATCCAACCATCTTCTCCATGAGATGCAGGCAGGTTTCCGTGCACATCACAGCACCGAGTTAGTCATGCTCTCGGTGCTGGACGAGCTCAGAGGGATGGCTGACAGGAAAAAACCGAGCGCCCTGATATTATTAGATCTTTCAGCGGCGTTCAATACTGTCAGCCATACCCTACATTTGGACAGGTTGTCCGGTTTTGGGGTCCGGGACTCAGCTTACCGATGGTTGGAATCTTTTCTAACCGGGAGAACACAGAGGATTCAGCTGGGAGACAGGATATCAGGAGTGGGAGACCTGACATGTGGAGTCCCTCAGGGCTCAGCACTGTCCCCACTCCTGTTCAACCTATATCTTCAACCTCTGATAAATACACTAGCTGAGATGGGCTGCCGTGTGTTCAACTATGCCGACGATACACAGCTGCTGTTGAGCATAGACAACACTATACAGGCTCAGCTACATCCACAGGAGGTGCTTAGATACACAGTCCATTGGATGTCCACGAACCTCCTAAGAATAAACCCCGAAAAAACCGAGGTGCTGATAGTTTCATCAAATTGCTCGCCCTGGAGTGACCTGTACTGGCCTCAGGAATTGGGCCAGACCCCTAAGCCAACTGATGCGGTCAAAAGTCTAGGTATTAAGATAGACAGCGCCCTCTCAATGGTCAGCCAGATCTCCACTGTGGTTGGAACCTGCACTGGCCTCATAAGACAGCTGCGCAAATTAGTTCCACTCCTTTCCCAGTCAATGCTTCGCACGGTAGTCTCTGCCACCATACTATCGAGGCTTGATTACGGAAATGCGCTCTACCTGGGCCTACCTAAAACTCTAATCAACAGATTGCAGGTGGTCTTAAATGACGCGGCTAGACTCATCTTCAAACTCCCAAGAAGAGCACATGCCTCCCCGTTACTATGGAGCCTTCATTGGCTGCCAGTTGGGCAAAGGTCAGTCTTCAAAAGTCTCTGTATAGCCCACAAATCCATTTATGGACAAGCCCCGGCGTATATCAAGGAACGGCTAGAGATTTACAGATCTGAAAGAAGTCTCAGGTCCTCCGACGCCCAATTGCTGGTATGTCCCCGGTTCAGACTGGCCACAAAGGGCGGGAGATCCTTCTCTGTCCTACTACCTAAGCTCTGGAACGATTTGCCTGAGGCCCTCTGTAAGGATGGCAATTTACTCCGTTTCAGGAAAGCCCTAAAAACAATTCTATTCAGAGCAACGCTCAGCCCAGCATAGTCCTACCCAGTTCCTCCACTCCCTTTCGGCTAACTCGGTTGTTGTGTTTTGTGGTCAAAGCGCCCTGAGACCTGCAGGTGAATTGGCGCTATACAAAATGACAATAACAATAACAATAACAACAACATTGTGAAGGAACTCCCTAACCCCAATTCCAACACCAACAACAACAACATCCCACCGTCACAAGACCTGTGCGACTCACTGGCCACCTTCTTCCATCGCTAGATCGCAGACATCCACAACAGCTTCGTCGCCGTCACCGCCCTGTTTACCGCCGACACCCCCACTCCCACGACCACCACCTGCACCAATCGCCTGCTCGCCTGGACCAATATCAACAACGACGAGACCATCAAGATCATGAACACCGTCCACTCCGGATCCCCGGTAGATCCCTGCCCACACCACATCTTCAACAAAGCCAGCAGCACCATCGCACCCCACCTCCGTAAAACCATCAACATCTCCTTTGAGACAGCGACCTTCCCGGAGAGCTGGAAACAGGCAGAGATTAACGCCTTACTAAAGAAACCGAAGGCGGACGCCAAGGACCTCAAGAACCTCAAGAACTTCCGACCCATCTCCCTGCTTCTGTTCCCGGTGAAGGTCATCGAAAAGGCCGTCAACAAACAACTGACCAGCTTCCTCGAAGAGAACAACATCCTGGACCCGTCCCAGTCCGGGTTCAGCAGCAACCACAGCACCGAAACTACCCTCATTGTCGCCACCGAGGACATCAGGATCCTGCTCGACAACAGAGAAACCGCGGCCCTCATACTCCTGGACCTGTCAGCCGCTTTTGACACAGTTTGCCACCGCACACTAAGAGCACGCCTCCACGATGCCAGAATCCAAGAGAAGGCCCTGGACTGGACCACCTCCTTCCTCTCCAGGAGAACCCAGGGTGTCCACCTCCCCCCTTCCGCTCCGAAGCCACCAAGATCATCTGCGGCGTACCCCAAGGCCCATCCCTCAGCCCAACGATGTCCAATGTCTACATGGCACCGCTCGCCCACATTGCCCGACCTAAACATCATCTCCCACGCCGACAACACCCAGCTGATCCTCTTGCTCACCAGGGACCCCCCCACTGCCAAAATCAACGTCTACGAAGGAATAAAGGCCGTCGCCGACTGGATGAGGAACAGCCGACTGAAGCTGAACTTGGACAAGACGGAGGTCCTCATCCTCAATTCTACCCCCTCGACCTGGGACGACTCCTGGTGGCTGACGGTACTAGGAGCACCCCCCACACCCACCGACCATGCACGAAACCTATGGGTTATCCTCGACTTCACCCTCTCCATGACGAAGCAGGTCAAGGCTGTCTCCTCCTCCTGCTTCAACACCCTCCACATGCTTCGCAGGATCTTCAAGTGGATCCCCACCGAAACTAGAAGGACGGTAACCTAGGCCCTCGTCAGCAGTAGACTGGACTGCGGCAACACACTCTACGCAGGAGCCCCAGCCAAACTCCTAAAACGGCTCCAAAGCTTCCAGAACGCCTCCGCACGCCTGATCCTCGACATCCCCCGCTGCAGCCACATCACTCCACACCTGAGAGACCTGCACTGGCTCCCCATCAACAAGATAATAACCTTCAAGCTCCTCACCCACGCACACAAGGCACTCCACGACACCGGACCAGCATACCTTAACAGCCGACTCAGCCTCTACACCCCCGCCCACCAGCTCCGCTCCGCAGACCGTGCCCTTGCCACCGTCCCCCGCATCCAAAGAGTCACCGCCGGTGGCAGATCATTCTCCCACTTTGCTGCCAAGACGTGGAACACCCTCTCCATCTGCCTACGGCAGACCGAAGCCCTCCTAACCTTCAGGAGACTCAAAGACCTTGCTCTTCGAACAGCAGCAACGTTCCCCCCGCTTGCGCCTTGAGACCCTCACGGGTATGTTGTGCGCTTTACAAATGCTATGATGATGATGATGGATGGATTATGCGTCAACAGCGTGGAAAAAATGGAACTGACGTCAGCATGCCGACGAGGTCTTCTTATGGCTCCGATGACATCATACAGAGTCGCGAGTTGATCCGTGCTATTGTGATGTCCTTGTCGACGTGGGAAAGCTAAGAAAAGAATTTCCGTGGAATGCTGGTCAGGGGTAATTCAAAAGGAAAGGAATCCACAGGCAGATGTGTCCATCAGAAATTAGAGGTACAGGCTAGTCAGAGCAACTTTATTAATCTACTGGACAGACAGAGCAAACTTCTCTAAGTAATTGGTCTTTTTTCTCCTGATTCTTTTGGTTGTGGGAAGCACACAGAAGTGCAGTCTTGAAGTTACAGCTGCATATTCTCCCTGCTGACTAGTAGGCCTGCATAGTTAGTCACGACTCTTTAGTTTACTTGACTATCCAATGGCAGAAATTGACAGTCCATTGAGGCAAAACACGACGGAGGTGTTGTGATGTTTGGTGCACCATAAACTATAACGCCCGTTAGCACGATCCTTAAATGCCACTGTTTGATCACAGGTTATACTTTGAATAATATAACCTCTTGGTTAAGCATATAAAATAATAAATAAATTAAGGCAACAATTTTAGTGAAAAACAGCAGTTTCAACCCTCTTCTGCGTTGTGGTGCCTACAGATGCAAGGGAGTGACTCCTTCACTCCAAGGCATATTCCTTCAGGTGTCTTGGATCTCCACTAGCCTTGGAAAGTTCCTTTATGGAGCTCAGACATGGATGTTGCAGCTGACAAGCAGGACAATGAGACTAGAAGCAGCAGGAGTCTTCCCATTTGCAGTCTCGGTGCCCAGAGCAGACCCCAGCGAAGTCCAAGGTGCCCAGACGGTTGAAGATAAAGTGGTATCTTGATCTGAATCTTGTCCCACGATGAATCTAGGGACCCATCCACAGGAAAGCCCTTAACCCACTAAGGAAAGGGTTGTGACGATTCAGGGGTCCCTCCCAGAGGATTCTCCCATGTCCTTTGTCCAGTTTCACGCCTGAGCAGGAGCCAATGTCTCCCTGAACTGGTTTGAACTGGAGTATGCATGGAGGGCACCAAATGTGCCCTTCAAGCACTCAGTGGCACTGGCAAGCACCCCCACCCAGCCCCAATACACTGAACTCTGTCTTGGAGATGGTCACATCTCCCTGTGACAGGATATCCATTGTTCTGCTTCCCCTGCCTGAGCTTGACTCAGAAGTAGGAGGGCATAAACATGTCTCTGATCAGGAGCAGCCCTAGCTTGCTGCCTGGTTCTGAAAGAGTGGTACTAGGAGAACTGAGGGCCTCCTGGAGTGGCTTTATAATGCATGGAATCATACCTCCCACACTGGTTACAGTTGGGGGGGTAGGATTAAAACATGTTTGATACTAAATAGGACAGGGCTAGTTACAGCCAGTTTAGAGATGGTCATCGCGTAATAATGCATGGCCACTCTATATATCGTAATGGCTGATGCATTTACATCCTGGGGGAATGGACTCTGAAGGTTGTAGGGGTGTCCCACTCATACAGGGACACTCTCACACTTAGAACCGAGCAACCTGACTTCAGGAGTGACTTATAAGTTTTAAGTGCAGTGACCTCAGATATAAGCAACCTTATATCTGTCATAAGTGGTGCTAGCACCAGCTTACACAGGCTACAATCACAGGCCTGTAGTCACAGTTTGAGTGGTCTCCCTTGGGTGGCATAATACATACTTCAGCCCATGGGGGACCCCTGGTGTACCTATACCCTGCTACCATATAAAAGGGACTTATAAGGATACACCAGTAGCCAACCTGGTGCGTACTTAAGAACTTACCATAATCAATTTAGGGGAGAAACCACAGAGACTGGGGTCCCGATTAGCAGGATCCCAGTCAGACTACTCAGAAACAGCATAACACCAGGTAAAAAGTGGGGGTAATCATGAAAGCAGATCCTACTTTCCTACAATAGTCATTAGTGAAACAGATATAAGGTTCTTTAAGTGTAAACACTTGAATTTCGCTGACTCTCCTGGTGGGTGTAAGAGCCAACAGCACAGATGATTTCCAGGAAATAAACGTGAACTAAGCCTTGTGTATAGGCTCAAAGGGTGAGTTCATAAGGTGTGTAAGAACTATATTAAGGCTCCATTCAGGAGGAGGAACTTGACTAGGAGGGAAAACCCTCAACAGTCCTTTCATAAAGTGTTTCACTAGTCGACATGAACAAAGAGAAAGACCTTTAGAGGAACATCTGTAACTGGAAATGGCAGTCAGATGTACCTTAATTGTGGTATACATCAGTCCTGAATTAGCCAGGAAAATTAGATAAGGCAAAACATTTTCTGGAGGAGAATCAAACGGACACTGTTCTTGCTTTAGATAGAATGTCCTTACAATCCTGAAGCAGATCTAGGTCCTTGAATTAATTGAATTTAGTAACCATGCATGCTTCTGGAGCAATGAGGGACGTGGATGGAGAATCTGGCCTTTGCTCATTATCAGCAGTGTCAACATTACTGGAAGGCGATAAGGTCTGCATTCTGAGAGCAGGAGAAGCTCCATGAACCAATGTTGGCGAGGCCAACGCAGAGTAATGAGAATCAGACGACTTGGCTCTCTCTTCAATTTCATCAGTAGCATCGCCATTAAAGGGTAAGGGGGAAGAGTGTATGACCCTCTTTCTGGTTCCTAGCTGGCAAATAACTGGATTTTCCAGTTTATTCTGAAGGCGAAGAGATCAAAGTTGGGTTTGCCCAACTTTTGAAAAATGAAGTCAAGAATCGTCTTAGCTAGCTCCCATTCATGGCAGTAGTTGGAAGTTCTACTTAGAGTATCTGCTAGACTGTTGTTCACCCATGGGAGATGTTCCACTTTGATGGAGATGTGGTGCAAAAGAATCCATTTGCAGACTTCCTCTGCGTCTAGACATAGAATGTGGGAACATGTACCTCCTTGTTTGTTGAAGTAATGCATGCATGTAGTATTGTCTGTTCGTATTAGAACTGAAGAGCCTCGTATTATTCTGAGGAAAGTCTGTAAGGCAAGGAAAATGGCCCTTAACTCCAGGAAGTTGATGTGTATTTTTGCAACCCATTTGGACCACTTGCCTCTTATGCGAAGATCCTGAAGATGCGTCGCCCAGCCTTCTAGAGAGGTGTCAGGGAAAAGGATGAAATCCGGTAACGGGGAATGGAAAGTGTTGAGAGATGCTTGGAGAATCGCCACCAAAGAAGGTCTTTTTTCACGGTTGGGGTTATCTGAACTAGGTCATTGTCCGACCCAGTTACTTGGAGCCTTTGCTTGTCTAGCTACACTTGTAAGGGTCTCATTTTGAGACATGCTTGAGTTATCATCAAAATTGCCGAAGACATCATGTCAAGCAGATATTTTAGTAGGCGTACAGAAGCGAATTCTCTTCCGGCTAGGTTGGTTGGTAATGAAATGAGATTTATTTGTCTTTCTGCAGACAAGAATGCCCTGTCTTGGACGGTATCCAGAGTTGCTTCAAGAAAGGTAATCTTTTGGGATGGTTGTAGAACATATTTTTGATAATTGAGTGTCAACCCCAGGGAGCGAAACATCCGTAAACAGATAGTGGTTGTCTTTGAAGCCTACTGATAAGACGGTGCCTTTACCAGACAGTCGTCAAGATAAGGAAACAGTTGAAGACCCTGAAGTCTGAGCGAGCTAGCAACTGGGCTAGGCACTTGGTTAACACTCGTGGGGCTGAGCAGAGACCAAACGGGAGGACTTTGAATTGAAAATTAACACCTGCTACAGTGAACAAAGACATTTTCAATGTTTGGGATGCATTGGGAAGTGGAAATATGCATCATGTAAATCCGGAGTTGTCATAAAATCCACATGATTGAGAAGCTGAAGTATCTCCATGAGAGTGACCATGCGGAAAGACATTTTTTGCAGATACTTTTTTAGATTTTTCGAGATCCAGAATGGGTCTCCATTCCCCCGACCATTTCCTTATTCAAAAAGAAGCTGGAATAAAAACCCATTCCCCTCTGAAAACGAGGAACTTTTTCTTTGGCTCCTTTCTGAAGCATAACGTATGCTTCCATTCGTAACAATTGGAGATGAGACGTAGACAATGTAAGCATTGTCGACGACTGCTGGGAAACGAATTCCAACTGCGATTTAATCGTCGACTAAGTATTTTATGACGATGATGGCTTTAGAGCCTTTGACTGAATTTTTGAATGTTTAGTGGCAGTTTCTGAGGCAGATTTTTCCTCAGAAGGGAATGGTAGCTTCCATTTTTTTGAGGCAGTATGTCATGATAGGTATTTTTTGACGCTATATTATGTCCCTCACGGGATTCCAAAAAACTATCCTTCTTTTTACAAAAGTTCAACTGATGCATGGGAACTGAAACTGCCTTCCTCATCAGAGAGCACAGAGATTATGGGGGTCATTAGGATGTCGGGCGGATTTGCTCCGCCAGGGTGGCGGTGGCCACCGCCACCCTGGCGGAGCAAATCCGCCCGACATCCACAGCCCAATTCCCCCCCGCCATATTAGTATGGCGGGGGGGACCGCGGCGGTGCAAAACACCGCCCGCATGTTTTCCGCCCCGGTCGCCTTGCGGCCGGGGCGGAAAACCAGTAACATGGTGGCGGTGTCTGTTAGACACCGCCCGCCATATTACCATGGGCATTTGTCAATGCCTTTCCGTGGTGGCAATGCCGCCACGGAAAGGCATGCGGAGACTCCCTGCGGGGGCCCGTTGCGGGCCCCCTGGGAGTCCGGGGCTTGGGGGGTGCACATTGGGGGTACCTATGGTACCCCCCCGCATTTGAATGTGCAACACGGCAGGCACCGCGCGGTGCCTGTCATGTTGTGCTTTGAAATGCACAACGTGCATTTTTACCATTGCGGCGGGCGGAGATTTCAGCTCCGCCCGCCGCAATGGTAAATATACAGGATGCGCCCGCCTGTGTGGCGGGCGCATCCTAATGCCCATTTCGGGACCCCCGCCCTGTAGGCGGGTGGTCCACATCCCCGGTAGGGTGGCGGGCGGCCAAAGCCCGCCCGCCATCCTAATGACCCCCTTAGACTTTAGTCTCTCCAACCAAATAGGCAGCCTGTCTTCTCTATCTTTCAAAGTCTTTGTAGAGAAAGTTCTAAAAATTCTACAGTCTTTTACCATATGAAGAGGCTACAATCACAATATCCAAGATGAAGAGAAAAACTGAGGAGAGCTCAGGGAGACTCCCTGTCACAACGATGTGCAGTAGATATTCTGAGGGGGATTGGTGTCAGTACAACGCGGATTTTTACAACGCATTCCGTTACATCGGAATTTTTACAACGCAGGATCCATTACATCGGATGCCATTGCAACGCATGGCATTACATAGCAGATGCTATTACAACGCATGGCATTACATCGTAAGTATAGGTAAGTATACCTTTTTAAAAAAATTTTTATTAAGTTAATTTAATTAATTTAATTTAATTAATTTAATTAAAATACATTTTAAAATAGCCATTAATTTAATTTAATAAAATAATATCTGTTTCATAAATGTAATTTTAATAAAAAATGGAAATAATTTAATTGAATTAAAATAATGAAATTAATTTAATGTACATATTTTTATAATTGAAATTAAATTAAATTAATTGAAATAATTTATTTTATTTAATTAATTTAATTTAAAAATGTAATTAATGTAATAAAATTAATTTAATTTATTAAATATATTTTAATTAATTTAAAAATGGTAAATATAATTTAATTATCCCTAAACACAAACCTACCCCTGAACCCTACAATACCCATGTACCCCAAAACCCAAACCCTGCCCTAAAACCTAAAAACACCCCTGTACCCCAAAACCAAAACCCTGCCCTAAAACCTAAAAACACCCCTGTACCCCAAAACCCAAACCCTGCCCTAAAACCTAAAAACACCCCTGTACCCCAAAACCCAAAACCCTGTCCTAAAACCTAAAAACACCCCTGTACCCCAAAACCCAAAACCCTGCCCTAAAACCTAAAAACACCCCTGTACCCCGAAACCCAAAACCCTGCCCTAAAACCTAAAAACACCCCTGTACCCCAAAACCCAAAACCCTGCCCTAAACCCTAAAAACACCCCTGTACCCCAAAACCCAAACCCTGCCCTAAAACCTAAAAACACCCCTGTACCCCAAAACCCAAAACCCTGCCCTAAAACCTAAAAACACCCCTGTACCCCAAAACCCAAAACCCTGCCCTAAAACCTAAAAACACCCCTGTACCCCAAAACCCAAAGTCCTGCCCTAAAACCTAAAAACACCCCTGTATCCCAAAACCCAAACCCTGCCCTAAAACCTAAAAACACCCCTGTACCCCAAAACCCAAACCCTGCCCTAAAACCTAAAAACACCCCTGTACCCCAAAACCCAAACCCTGCCCTAAAACCTAAAAACACCCCTGTACCCCAAAACCCAAACCCTGCCCTAAAACCTAAAAACACCCCTGTACCCCAAAACCCAAAACCCTACCCTAAAACCTAAAAACACCCCTGTACCCCAAAACCCAAACCCTGCCCTAAAACCTAAAAATACCCAAACACCCCAAAACATATACCTCAGTACCCCAAAACATATACTCCTATACTCATACTTATTTAAAAAATTACTTAAATTAATATATTTAATTTATAATATTTAAAAACATAAATAAATATTTTTATTTATAATTAATAATAATTAAATCAATTATATAATATTAAATAAAATAAAAAAATTATATACTTACCAATACTTACGATGTAATGGTATGCGTTGTAATAGCATCTGCTATGTAATGCCATGCGTTGTAATGGCATCCGATGTAATGGATCCTGCGTTGTAATAGCTGCGTTGTAACAGCATTACGACGTAAAAGTTGCGTTGTAAGTGTAACATACCTTCTGAGGGACATGCTTCTCTGTGGAGTGTTCTAGAGGGTACTGATGTGTGATTGGTTGTGTTTTAACTTTGGTTCTTTTTACAAAAGTATATGGATGGGCTAATGCATGCACTCTTCTATGTATTGCTGCCTATGAAAAGAGTAATTACCGCTATTATACAATTTACCGTGGGACTCCCACCTCAACGGCAGGGATGATTCAAGCATTTGAATCTATGAAAGATCCAATACTGGATGAAGTGTTTTTTTAGGGGGACACACAAGGTGCCATAAATAAAACTAGTAATGCCAACCGCACAGGGTAATCGTGAAGATTGTATGCATGTGCATGTCTGTGTTTGTGCACATCAATATATAAAAGTTTAAGTACATTGTTGAAATGTTACGTTGTATGTATTTGTGTATATCTATTGATGTACAAGTTACTTACCTTTGGTAACGGAATATCTGGTAGAGACACAGTATAACCGCAGATTTCTTAACTTCTAAATTCTCCCAAGGTGTCAGACTGGATCTGCAATTCTTTCAGCAGTACCTCTGCATGCTGGGGGATGGTGCTGTACAGCTCCGCAATGACGTTGTCTCCGTATGTCATGCCAGCAGTGCCATATAAGTCCCCTCTGGTGCGCTGATGTCAATTTCTTCTGTTAAATCTTCCGCGCCAGAACACTGAGCCACTAAAGAAATTGGTTGTGGATACAGTGTGCCAAAAAGATAAAAAAATGTTGAAACATTAATAAAGAAGAAAACCTCAAAAGATTCAAAGAAGCACAGGTCTACGTGAAACCCTGCACCCTACTGAATAACCAGCCTGCAAGGGAAAAACCTTGAACTCTACAGACCATTCATCAATGGTAATGAATGGCATGGTAATAGCAAAACAAAACCTATAAAAAACAACACCAAGCTGTTTGTTAATTCACACCATTATGTGACACAGTGACAGTGCTAATATAAGGTATGATGATACTAGACAAAGACATTCAAAGAAAGAACCAAATAAATCAATACTGCTCACTGGTATTTAATCCAGTGTAAAATAGAAAACACACCCCACACTACCTACTGGAATGGAAATGGATGGTATGGCAACATCTAAACAAAAACTATGTGGTAAGAACAAACGTTTTTGTTGAGTCCCAACAATAGTTGAGACAGTGATCACCGGTACATAAAATCAGTACTGAAAAAGGGTATAACCCTTACCTCATAGGTCGTTTGCAGAATGGAGAGGATGGGCAGGGGTTATGCAATCTGCGGCTAGACTGAGTTTCAACCAGATATCACGTTACCGAAGGTAAGTATCTTGTACATCTGATAGAGACATCTAGCCACAGATTCCTTAACTTTTGAATTATGTACCATAGCTGTACCACCCCCCTGGAGGAGGGTCCGTGAACTAAACCTACGAAAGTTTTCAAAGAGAACCAGCCGATCATAACTAACAACCGACCACATGCACTGGAATAGCAGAACAAGAGCTTGGCTCTTAATAGAATCCATGATTACTGTCACAAAATGTACAAATAATAAACAAACCTACAGGACTGAAAGAATCTGACCTTGACAGAAAGGGGGGTAAACCCCTAAACAACCAACTGACATTTATCAGACATTATCCTCCATCCCCAAAGGGGAAAGACAAAAGCCATGCAATCTGCATTCTTCATGACAACAAAGAAATATCAGAAAAAGAACTGTCCTGATAAATCCAACAAGGTTTCTCAGAACTCATTCTCTTTATACCAAGATGAATGAACATCAACGTAAACCCTGGAGACATAATCTGTACACCAGGAAAGATTAACAATAATACCTCCATGGTATAAAGACGTTTGTATGAAGAAAAAGGCCACTCAGCGATTACATAATGCACTGTAAAGAAGATAAAATGAAACCAAACAGATCTGAATCTCATATAAGTATTAATCAATTATGCCAGCTGTATAAAATGTTGCCACAAAGATGTATATATGGACATTGACTTTGAGTCATGGCCACGATCGAGGCACAAGGCAAACGAGAAAAGAGAAGCAACCACATCTCACACTAAAACCTCTTTCTGTTCTCTCTTTTTTTAAAATATATATCGAAGACCAAATATGTGTAACACATATACACACAGCCATGTATACTCTGTTTACAGAATTGCTAACAGAACTTAGAAATCAGTCCAAAATCAATTTACAATATTATTGAAAAAGCAATCACACCTATTAGTGCAGTACAAAAATATATCATAAAGAAACATTTTAATATTAAAAAGGAACCATACATAACAAGCATTTGCAATGCAATAGGTCTTGCATTAGGAAAGTTTGAGCTATTGGTATTGTAAATGACACATTTTTTATTTATGTGTTGGTTTTGAAAATAGCGAAATTAATAGCTTTGTCATTTACAATGCCAATAGTTTTAACTTTCTCAAATGTGACACCTATAGCATTTGTAATGCAATAGGTGTTGTATTTACGTGACTTAGATGTAGGAATTAGTTACTTACCTGTTCACTATAGTTCTCCAGTATTATCTTTCATAGATTCACATGCTTGTATCTTCCCCGTCGTCATGGTGGGAGTCTCACGGTAACAGAATGACCAAGCAGTATCATAGAGAAGAAAAACTGCATAGAAAAACCCCATAGGGGCTGTACTATTTGGTAACCAGAACCATTTCTTTGTTTTGGTCCAAAAGCCAGCCAATCAGCATTGCTGCCCTGCCCTCACACTCCCCAGCAGCAGCTTCCTGCCTCAGATTTCCGTCCCCGAGTGGGAGACATGGATAAATACCAAGAACAAGCTCTGCCTGAGAAACGGGGAGGCGGGCGGGCGCATGTGAATCTATGAAAGATAATACTGGAAAACTATAGTGTACAGGTAAGTAACTAATTCCTTCTCCAGTATTACATCTTTCATAGATTCACATGCTTGTATCAGAGTAGTAAGCAGTGCTCACCATACTTGCAGCGTTTCCAGGTCAGAACACAGAAGGAAGCTCTGCCGCAAAGCAATGATATAACAGTAGCTAGTAAAGCATCAGCAATACGATAAATGCATGTATAAGTACAAGTCAAAGCACTGTATAGTAAAAACGATATGCCATTAGACCATACCTTACTGGAATAGACGCTTCAGAACAGCCTGTCCCACTGCCGTGTCCTCCTTCCACGCAGTGTCTAGACAGTAGTGTCTTGTAAATGAATGCACACTCTTCCACGTTGCTGCTCTGCAGATGTCTGACAGTGCCACTCCTGCGAACAAGGCCATCGAGGTTGCCATCTTCCTCGTTGAATGTGCATGCACTTTAGAACATAGCGGCTTCCCCGCTTTTTCGTGACATTTCAGGATAGCTGAGGATATCCATCTAGCAATACTCAGTCTCGACAATGGAAGACCTTTTCTCTGCCCTTCAAAAGCAATGAATAATTGCTTGGACTTGCGGAACGTCTTTGTCCGTTCAATGTAGAACTTTAGGCATCTTGAAATGTCTAGAGAGTGTAAGGCTCTTTCTGCTTCCGAGGAAGGCTTGCTGAAGAAAGTAGGTAAAATAATGGGTTCGTTGAGGTGAAAAGACGTCGCCACCTTGGGAATAAAGGTAGGATTTGTTCTCAATATAACCCTGTCCTGACGAAATTGTAAGAAGGGTTCCTCCACCGAAAAAGCCTGGATTTCGCTAACCCTCCTTGCAGATGTTAAGGCGAGAAGGAGGGCTGTTTTCCATGACAGGAACTGCAAGTCTGTCTTATGTATGGGCTCAAAGGGTGGCCTCATAAGCTGCGATAGAACTGTATTGAGGTGCCACGGCACAGGTGGGCGTTGGATGGGCGGGAAGACTCTAAAAAGCCCCTTGATAAATTCCTTTATCACTCTGGATGACCAGAGAGATGGTTCATTTGGCTTCCGCCGGAAACGTGATATTGCTGCTAAGTGCACTTTAACCGAAGCATGCGACAGACCTGACTTAGATAGTGAAAGCAGGTAAGGCAGGATACCTTCAGGCTGAACCTCAAACGGATGCAAGTTTTGTCTGTTGCACCAGTGGCAGAAACGGGTCCATTTTGCTGTATATGTTTTGTTTGTCGATACAGCTCTCGCTTGTGAGAGAATATGCCTGCATTCTTGCGAAATATCTAGATTTTGAAATTCCCGCTCATGAGGTTCCATGCGGACAACTTTAGAGAGTGTAGGTCTGGATGCAGAATCTGCCCTTCCTTCATGGAGATGAGGTCTTGAAATGTCAGGAGCTGGATCCTGTCGCCCCTCGACAATTGAAGGAGGTCTGAAAACCACGCCTGTCTTGGCCAGGCTGGTGCAATCATTATAATCCGGCACGGTTCCGATCTCATCTTGCGCAGGATGCGCGGTATCAATGGGAACGGAGGGAACGCGTATGCAAACCTTCCTGTCCAGTCCATGAGGAATGCATTTCCCATGGAGTCCTGTTGACGGTACCTGGACGCAAAGTGAGCGCACTTTGAATTGCTTTGAGTCGCGAACAAATCTAATGTGGGAGTGCCCCACCTTTGAAACAAAATGCGAATCTGAGTGTCGTGTAGTTCCCACTCGTGTGTCGCATTGGGAGTGCGGCTCAGGGCGTCCGCCCGAGTGTTGAGGATTCCCTGTATATGCTGAACTTGGATCGAAATTTCGTTGGTTATGAGCCATTTCCAGATCCTTTGCGCCAGTGTCGACAGCTGTCTGGATCTCGTCCCGCCCTGTTTCAACAGGTAAAACATGGTCGTGGTGCTGTCCGTTTGGATAAGTACTGACGATTGTCGTATTCTGGGAAGGAATGCTTGAAGCCCTAGGAACACCGCCTTGAGCTCCAACATGTTTATGTGAAGCTGTGCTTCCCAATCTGACCAAAGGCCCTGAATTTCCAGCTCTTGAAGATGCGCGCCCCATCCTTTCAGCGAAGCGTCCGTCGTCATCACGAAGTCGTGATCTCGAGGAATGAAGCTCAGTCCCTGGTCCAGGTTCTTTAGGATCTTCCACCATGACATGGCCACCTTCATACGGTTCGTGATGGTAATGCTATCCTCGAAGGTTCCCTTGGCCTGTACCCACTGTTCGTCGAGCTGCTCCTGCAAAGGTCTCATTCGCAGACGACAGTTTGGTACCAATGGGATGCAGGATGACATCATCCCCAACATGGACTTGTAAATCCTCACGGAAGTGGACTTTTTTGCTTGAAGGGAAGGTGTTAACCCCCTGATCTTTTTCATCCGATCTTCGGAAGGATAGGCTTTCCCTGCTCTGGTGCATATCCATGCCCCCAGGAACTGTATGCCTTGGGCCGGAGTCAGCGAGGATTTCTCTAAGTTTGTCCTCAGGCCTAATCGCCGAAACAAACGGATGCAACTTTGTAGAGCTTTTGCTGCTTCCCTGAAAGATGGACCTGTCACCAACCAGTCGTCCAGGTATGGGTAAATGTAATGCCCTTGCAGTCTTAAGTGGGCCGCCACCGGGGCCATGCATTTGGTGAATACCCTCGGGGCTGATTTGAGTCCGAATGGCAGGACTTTGAACTGGAAGTGGCGACTCTCCACAACAAACCTTAAATACTTCCTGTGCTTCCGATGAATGGGAATATGGAAGTACGCATCCATGAGATCCAAGGACGCCAAGTAGTCCTTGTCCTTTAACATGAGTAAGATCTCTTGCAACGACAACATTCTGAAGGGTATCTTTTTTATGTATAGATTGAGATCCCTCAGGTCCAATACTTGTCTCCATTTCTGGGTCTGCTTCTTTTTGATGAGGAAGAAATGCGAATAGAAGCCTCTCCCTCTGAGATGCTGTGGTACCTCCTCTATGGCACCCTTTTGCAGAAGCGAGAGAACTTCCTTCTGCATTTCTTTGCGATGACGGTTGGGCCTGAGTACTGGGGGGTGGTCCGGTGGTATTTCCACAAATTCCAGCGTGTGGCCCCTGCTTATGACATCCAAGACCCATTTGTCCGATGTTATGGACATCCAGTTGGCGAAGTATTGAGACAGATAGTGGTCGTTGTCCGGGATCTTCCGTGTGGGGAGCGCCTGCCTGAAATCATTGACGTCTATTAGACTGCTGATTTTTCCCCCTGGCGTTGGGTTTACCTCTGGACTGTTGCTGGTAAGTGGAGTTAGAGGATCTGAACTGGTTGTTGGTGTTAAACTGGCGATATCCCTGCTGATTGTACGGTTGATATCGGTTGGACTGAAAAGAGGGTCTTTGATTAAATTGGCCTCTTGCACCCCTCTTCCAAAAGGACTGAAACTTTCCCTGTTGAAGAGATCCTAGCGCTCTAGCCGTATCCGTGTCCGACTTTATGCCTTGCAATGCTTCATCAATATGTTTCCCAAACAGATTTTCCCCGTCAAAGGGCATATCTACAATCTTCGCCTGCACTTCTGGTCGAAAAGAAGTCGCCTTGAGCCAGCCCTGTCTGCGAAGCGAAACCGCCCCGGCCATTTGTCTGAAGGCCAAAGACGAGACATCCATGGCGATGTCGATAGACTCGGCGGCCGATTTTGCTCCTTCTTTGAGAAGGGCTGCCGCTTCTTCCTTTCGGTCCTCCGGAAGCGCTGACAGAATGGGTGCCAGATCTGACCATATCTGCCTGTTGTAATGGCCAAGCAGTGCCATAGCATTTGCCGCTTTAATGGTAGAGGCTGCCATGACCGCAAACCTCTTACCTGCTCCGTCCATTCTCCTCCCTTCTTTGTCTGGTGGCACTAGCGAAGTAGCCACCGGGTTTTTAGAATTTCTTTGCGCCGCCTGTGTCACAACAGATTCCGGCCTGGGATGTCCAATGAGGCAGGCTGCCGTAGATTCTGGAGCTCTGTATTTCTTTTCAATTCGCGGAACTGAAACCGCTATAGAAGCTGGTGTTTTTAGAATCTTGAGGCCCTCCTCCCAGATATGAGGAATAATAGGAATTGAGCGAAGTGACCTTTTGTTATCATCCTTGAAATCGTACAAGAAACAATCAGTCTCTTGCACTTCCACATCTAGACTGAATCTCTTGGCCGCCCTTTCCATGATATCGTGGAAGCCTCCGATGTCCTGAGGAGGGGAGGTAGATTTGAGTGGGTCAGGTGATGCAGCCGATGGCAAGACGTATTCGTCCCATTCCTTCCCCGAGGCATCATGAACCAGCTCTCCGTCTTCGGGCTCTTCATCTTCATCGGAGTCCGTTAGGTCGTCCCTTATAGTAACCACCTGCGGAGATTTAACTCCTTGATCTTGAGGGGCAGGTGCTTTTTTAGGTGTCTGCGGAGGAGGCGTCTGTGTAACTGGTTGCGAGGAATTCGCCTCTGGGAAACGACGATAGTAGTCGTTTAGCATCAATCTAAGATCAGACACAAGAGTGAGTGGTATAGAAACCGTCTCTTGACGTTCCTCCTCCCGTGAGTCCACGTGCTGCTCTTCTTCATTATCATAATCACCAGATTCCTGGAATGATTCATATCTGGAAGATTTTGGCCTGTCCCTGAAGGAATAACTTTCCTCCTCATCCGTATCTTGGCTTTTTATTTGAAGCTGAGAAGGACTGTAGGCGGCACCTGAGGACTCCTCTCCACCTGAATCCTGCTCCAACAGCGATGATGGCGGTAAAGGAGAAATCTTTGTCCATGAGGTGAACTCTGCGGATTTACTGATGGTAGCCGAACCTCTCGTCGACTGAAAAGAGCGGATGGAGATCATGGTCTTCGACTGAGGAGAACTGTACGCTTTAGCCGATGAAAGCAAGATTTTCGTCGACGGAACCATCGTCGACGGAACCATC